>NC_073631.1:121149062-121749531 GCF_029407905.1 Bubalus kerabau | reverse complement strand
ACCGAAGAACTGATGCTTTTGAACTGCGGTGTTGCAGAAGACTCTTGAGAGTCCCTTGGGCTGCAAGGAGATCCAACTAGTCCATCCTAAAGGAAATCAGTTCTGAATATTCACTGGAAGGACTGATGCTGAAACCAAAGCTCCAATCCTTTGGCCACCTGATGCGAAGAGCTGACCTTTACCCCTGCCTCTTTCCTGAGCATCCAACACAGGAGAAGGGCGTTGGTCAGGAACCCCTGCTCGGCTCCCACGACCCTCCATGGCGGACATGGCACCTCACCCAACTCCGCGGTCCCCAAGACCCTCAGAAGGCTCAGCCCCGCCTCCCTCCTCACAATGAGCTGGCTCTCATCTCAGGATTTCAAAACTGGGCCAGTCTTCCTTTTCGGGCTGTGTCTCTCAACAACCTACTGCCCACCTGGACACCCAAGCTGGGTACCTGGTATGACCTCTGACCCCTGTCTCCCGCCCCCTCCCCAAGTCTGAGGACTTCTAAGTCCTAGACTCACGCCCACTGCAACTCTGCTAATCATCGCCCCAACCCAAGGTGGCTTTTCTCTTTCCTTTTTTGCATCCAAAGTGACCTGAGCATGAAAACGTGCGTTTACCTACTCAGAACTCATCACGTGCCTCATGCCTCTGGGACAAGGTTCCAATTCCCTGGGAGGTTCACAAGGCCCTGAGGCTAGACCCTGCCTGCTCCCCACAGGGAGGCCGGCCCTGCCCCACTAACGAGGCCCCTGCCCCCCCAGCACCCCACGGCTTCTCCAGGGAGGTCATCCCTGCTCCTCTAACAGGGCCCCTGCCCCACCCCCCAGCCCCCACGGCTCCTCCAGGGAGGTCGTCCCTGCTCCTCTAACAGGGGTCCCTGCCCGCTCCCCCAGGGAGGCCGTCCCTGCTCCTCTAACAGGGCCCTGCCCCCTCAGCCCCCTACAGCTTCTCCAGGGAGGTCATCCCTGCCCCTCTAACGGGGCCCCTGCCCCACCCCCCAGCCCCCAAGGCTCCTCTAGGCCTCTCAGTCTGCAGGAGTTACCATCAGCCCCACCTTCCAGATGGGGAAACTGAGGCCCGCAGCACACAGTCCCTTGGTGGCCAAGCGCATTGACCCGAGCCCCTCGCCACAGGCTTTCCCAGTAAGCCTCTTTTGAACAACTGAACGGTCTTAAACCCGTGAGAGTCAAGAAGGAGGTTCATTCACAGACTGAAGAGAAAGCCGCAACACCAGATCAGGCACGAGACGCAGGGCTCACTGGGATGGGGCTCGCATGCTGAGGCCGCGTCAGGGCAGTGAGGAAGCAGGTCGGGGGGGCGCGTACCCTGGTCTGGTCCCGGAACCTGCCGCCTGCTCCGCTGGCTTTGGCCTGAGTCTCCGTGATCAGCTCCTTCAGGGACAGAGCATCGTCCTTCCTTAGTGAAAAGCCCACGGTCTTCAGCATTAACAGGATCAGCTCGATATCTTTTTCCGTGAAACTTTCAACAAGTTTCCTCAAAACGTCAAAGATGAGGAGAGACTGCACCACGTGGAAGTTGTACAGATGGGCGATGATGGCGAACAGGTTGTCGCACTCCTTCCCGTCTCGCCCGCGTTTATACGCATCATCAAACCTCCTCACCACCGCCTCCAGGAAGTGGGCACCCACCTGCATGGAGAGCAGAACACACACGACCACACAGGCCTCGGGTGAGCGGACAGCAGAACACACGTGACCGCACAGGCCTCGGGTGAGCAGGTTGTTCTCAGGGGCGTCTTTCAGCTTAAATGTGTGTTAAAAGGATTCGTGCTTTAAAAATTAACAAAATACACAGGTGGCGGGGTATAAGATCCCACAGGGCAGAAGGTTTAAGAGCTTGAGCCTGAGTGCACAAAGCTTCCCAGAGGAGAGCCTGAACTGCACAGGACACAGAGCAAGCCGCCCAGGCCTCCCTCCAACGCAGGCGCCTTTTGCGGCCAGCAGCCACTCCGGTTCCTCGGAAAAATAGAGTTGTGAAAACTGCTAAGAACACACCCACATCTCTAAAAACATGCTATCCAACGCGGCTCAGTTCTCCGGCTCAGTCTGGGCCTGGAGGGCGGGGGCCCGCGGAGGGGGCGCAGGGTAGGGGCAACGCTCCAGCTGAGACTCAGGGACCCGGATCACTGCAGCTGGGCTGGACCCGGGCAGGCAGACCAGACGTGAGTGACCCAGGGACAGAACCAGAGTGGGTGGCCAGTCACGGAGGGGCTGATGGAGCTTCCAGTGGGGCATTAACCCACAAGGAGGAGTGGGAAGGGTGGGCAGGGACTGCTTTAAGACTGAGTAAGCCCGACCCCTGGACGCCTGGGTGGGCGGCTGGAGAAGCAGAGGCCGCGTTAAATCCCCAGTGAGGACGGACTGTGGTGGAAAACACACACGTCTTGCTGGCAAATGCAAGATAAGGCAGCGCCGGGGGCCCTCAGGGAAAGGCAGCCGATGGGAGCAGGGAGCAAGGGCTCCGCGGAGGCAGCTCTGATGGGCCGGACGCGTCCTTTGGCTTCTAACGACTTGCAAAGAGTCTACCCTGTAAACACCCGAGTCAAGCATCTTCACTGAAGACGCCCCTGAAGAACACACTCTTTCGATAATGACCACCATGCTACATTCAAACAGACCTTAAAAAAAAAGAGTCCAGAATTCCACAGACATTGAGAAAAACCGCGCACCTGCAAAGTGGGGCTGAACAAAGCCCTGCACAGCCCCTGCCTGGAGCCCCCAGGACTCGCATAGTGGCCAGACCCGCAGCGGCGCCCCGCTGCTGAGAGGCGGCAAAAGGCCCCGTACCGCCAAGGCCCAAAGGGTCTCAAGGTCTTCTGATACAGACGTCGTCCGGGGACGGAGGCCTCGTTCACTTCCTCCCCCACTTCCTCCGCCACCTCAGTATAAAGTCCCATCATCAGAGCTCCCTCAACAGCCCTGGAAGCCACTACCCTGGGCGAGCGGACGCCAAGGTCAACGTAAGGGTGAAGAGGCCCCGCGGTGTGTGGGACCCCCGACCCGACACAGGAGCACTGAGCCGGGACTGAAAACCCGGGGGCAGGGGGACGGGGCCAGGCTCCGAGCAGCGGGCGCTTTAGAGGCGTCGTCCACGGAATCCTGACAAAGGGCCCCTTCACAGACACGTGCAGGTCTGCGGCCCACCCGGGGACACCAACACCCCAAGGCCAGGCACTGGCCCGTCTCCTCTCTTAACGCCGTTTTCCCTCACACTCTGGGGGCCTCCCGCCCAACAAAAAGGCCTGTGCTCGGAACACCGGAAACAGTCACCGTCACGGCGGGATCACAGAGAAGGCAAAGGCAAGGCAGACGGTATGGTCCAGAGGGAGAGAGACTAACAGCCAACAAGGACCAGTCAGGACCAGAAGCCGGGCAACATCACGTGGGCACGGAGTGCAGCCTGGACTGAGACCGCGGCGGCCGGCCACTGAGACGAGAGGCGCCGGGACGGCCGCGGCGGCCCTACCTCGAGGCCGACGGTGCGGTGCAGGACGCTGACCAGGAGGACGTGCTCCATGAGCAGCCGGGCGGGCATGGCCGTGTCCGGGGCGCAGGCGCTCAGCACGACGGCGGTCAACGTGGTGTTCATGTCCTTCCGGCTGTGGCCCATGTACAGCTCCTCCAGCTGGCTGCTGATGGAGGCCAGGTTCGGCTCGCTCAGCCTGCACACAGGTGAAAGACAGAGCGATTGGGCTGCTGTTTTGGGGGTCATTTTAAGAAAAGGGAAAAGTTACTAATATACCAGCAGGTCCTACGCTGTGTAGGCAAGCCCTAAACCCGGCATGTGTGTGGAGAACACACAATCCTCTGGGATCAGCAAATAACCTAACTGCTGTCCTTCTGCTGAGACGCGGCCCCAGTGAAGCGCACGCGGGACCCCCGTCAGAACCAGGGAGGCCGTGACGAGGACGCCCGCTGCCATGCTGACTCGGTGCCCCCGGCAGGCCAGGGGGCCACCCTGAGCACATCCGCACGTGCTGCTGGGAGAAGTCAGCTTTCTCACTGTCAGCCGGCATAAGCACCTGGATTCCCTGGTGTGGAAAAATGGCTGTACTGGTGGGGGTGGGAGGATGTACACGCCCCGCTTCTGTGAGAAAAGTGCTTCAGCTAAAAAAAGCATCTTGGGCTGCGGCGAACTCCCAGCATCGCTCGTCCACTGTCTCCCGAGGGGCAGCAGCACTGCCTGGGTACCTGTTGATGAGACCCTTGACCTGTTTCTTGAGCCTTTCCAGCTCTTCCTTTTTCTGGGCGTCCTCTGTCTCCTCCACTCGCCTCACATGAGGTGGGACGTACTTTCCACCATTTTCACCAAGACTCTGCTTGAAAGGACAGAAATAAATTCTTCTTAGACACTGGATTCCCAGGCCATGGGGCAGGCGGCCACCACCGCTGCTTGGTGAACACCAGCTGTCTCCCGAGCGCCGCTCTGGCCCTGGACAAGCACGCCAACACTCAGGTAACTGTCAGCACTCCATGTCATCACCTCCCTTTTCCCTCTGGAGCTCTGCTGACCTGGCTGCGCACGTCCAGCTTGTGCCCCCGAGGGCCCTACATCCTACCCTCTGCCAGCCTCAACAGACAGCAGGCATGGCCACGCACAAACACCGAAATTACATGCACCACCAACGTTGGAGAAAAAGTTTGGAAAAACTTCAAACTTGCTCAAAACTAGTATCTAAGTTTACATGATAAAATCAACCTACTGCTCACTGGTTCCTAGATTTTCACCTTACGGGATTACAGATCATTATCACCAACCCTCCCTGACACCTGAGTGACAAACCCGCTAGGAAACAAACACTTTTTGTAAAGCGTGATCCGTGCTTAGACAGAGAAAAGTACATTTATGCACAAAGAAACTTAATCTTAAGATGCCCACTAGTAGGTCAATTACAGCTCCACGAGCTGTGACCGAGACTTGGGAAGAGTCAGAAAGCCAGTGCTCAGAGGAGCTGATGGCACTTGGGGACTTGCTCAGAGTGCCAGGCACGGAGGCACCAGGGACAGCAACGAGACAGATCATACCCTTAGGAGGGGGAGAGTCCCAGAGACGTGTGACATCAACAGATAAACGCATCAGTGAGAAAATGAGGAAAGGCCTCGCACACAGAGTCATAGCGAGCGAAGATCAGAACGCTGAACCGGGGAGAGGTAGGGAAGGGAGCAGTTCCACAAGGTGCGTGCTGAGGGGAGGCTGACAGGTGAAGGGCCATCCCTCGAGCCCATCAGCTCTGCCATGGGTTCCAAACTCGGTCGTCAGTGTGAGACCTCATCCAACTGCGTGTTAAGAGAGCAGTTTTGTGCCTTAGAAGGACTCACTCCGGGAGCAGCTGGACAGGAAAAGGACTAGGTGGGGGCACGCAGAGGTGCTGCGGCTGTTCCAGGACACACCAGAGATCGGACAGAGCAAGGGGGTGGGGAGTCAGGTTTGGAGCCTGAGGACAGCCGGTGGGGACGGCCGCCAAGTCCCTAGGACAGAAAGGGCTCTGGAGATGCTTTCTCCCTTCTCTGTTACCTGCTGTGTGCCCAGTCGTATCCGACTCTGTGACCCCACGGATGGTGGCCCGCTAGGCCCCGGTGTCCATGGCATTCCCCAGGCAAGAGTACTGACCTGACCAGACCCACACCTAACCGCAACCCTCGTTCCTCTGAAGATCCCGGAGGACTGAGATCGTGCGCACGATACCTGATCGTCTGTACGCACAGCCTCCGAGGGGGTTTCACTCCTCTCTTCATCTTCTGCAAAACGGACCCTCTTTCTGCCCCCTTCCTCCTTGGCTGTGCCCAGGGCTCCGCGCGCCTCCTCTTCGGCATCGTCCTGGTCCCCCTCCTCCTCGCTCCACGCATCCTCTGCCGCCTGCCCGCTGCTCCGCTCCAGGTCCTGCTCCTCCCATCCGTCCTCAGCGTCGGTGTCCAGCTCACTCCCGGGGGGTGTGGGGCCCGCGCCCTCCTCCGCCTCGCTGCCGCTCTCACACAAGCCACTACTTTCCCCAGAGCCCAGGGCCTCCAGGACATAGTCGAGCCCGTCGCGGGCAAAGCTGAGAGGTACGGAGCTGCTGCCGTCGCCCTTCTTCCTGCGCTTGTTCAAGCCGAGGCGCCGCTCCAGCTTTCGGATCTCGCGGTCCTCCTCCTCGTTGGCCGCCAGAAGCGCCCGCTTCCGAGCGGTGAGGGCGGCGGCGGAGGGGGCCTTGGTCCTGCCGGGCGGGCCGTGGGCCTGGGTCCGGGCCGGGGCGGCCTTGGGCGGAGCCGGGGGGCGCCGCAGCCCCAATGACGGCCGGTCGGCCTCCTCCCGCGCTGCCCCCGCCCGGGGGTCGCTGGCTTCCCCGCCCGGGCGGGGGTCCTGCGCGGGGCCTGCCGCCCTCTGGAGCCGGCGCGCCTTCCTCAGATGCCGCTTCTCCCTTCTCAGCTCCCGGCGGCTTTTCCTCCCGCCCGGGCGCGCGCGGCCCGCAGCGCGGGGCCCCTCGCGGCCGCCGGGGGTCCCGCCCTCCGCGGTCCCCTGCACGAACTCCTCCACGGCTAGCTTCAGCCGCCTCAGGGCCCCCTCCCCACCGCCCCCCGGCCCTCGGCTCGGCCCGCGCCCGCCTCCGCGCTTCCCGCGGCCCATGCGCCCCCGGAAGCCGCCCCGCGCCGGCACCGTAGCGCCGGTGGACGCCGCCATCTTTGGGGACGCACCAACGCGGGATTTCCGGCCGGGACAGGACTTCCGGGAGGGGAGCGGCGCGCGGCGCAGGGCGGGCGGAGGCGTCGCCCCCTGCTGGCGGGAGGCCAGCAGCGTAGGGAGCCGCGCTGTGCAGCGTTGTTCACAATCCGAAAACAACCCTGATGTGTGTCAACAGTAAACGGGATAAGTAAACCACGGTATATTTACGTTTCAGAGCCCTATGCGAACATAAAAACGGAGAGGACTACCGTTGCAAAGAATAATCGAGATGCATGGTAAAAAGAAAACGTCGATTGAAAAAAAAACAAAACTAAAAACAGGCATAAAATAATTCAATTAAAATTCAAAAAGAGAAACAAATATTTGGTCTTGGATGCAAAGGTATTTGGTCAAACCAAAAACAAAGCAGATAATAACCCCGCCTGTTTAGAATGATGGGTCCCTCCAGGCTCTCCCACAAGCCCACAAGAGGGGCTCGTGAGCACAATTACAGTATCACTTAAAAATGAAAACCTTACGGATGATGGTAAAGAACGCTCCGCGCTTTCTGGGGGGTGGATCCTTGGGGAGGGGCGTGCACCTGGGAGGGTGGCATGGTGGGAACTGCGCGCTGATCGCGGGAGCCCCGTCCCGCGCTCACTGCTCCGGCCTCAGGCCTCCCGACCTCAAGGCTCCAGATGAAGACGCCCCTGTCCTTCATTGGTGTTGCTCGGATTGCCGGGGTGATGGTCCCCCGTTATGGTGCCATGGACGGCCGCCCGCCAGCATGACTGGTGCCCCCAGAGTTCACATCTGCTGGTATTCAGGGACCTGACCTGGTGTGGAAATAGGGCCTTTACAGATACTTGGGTGTGAGGAGGCCCTGCTGGCCTGGGCAGGCCCTGTGTCCAACGACAAGCGTTCCTAAGAGAGGGAGACTGGAGTCCCAGCTCCCACCGGGGAGACCCACCTGGACGTCGGAGGCAGCCATGAGGACTCAGGGGGCCGGGACTCCCAGGACAGGCCACAGCAGAGGCTGGAGGAAGGTCCGCCTGGACAGGCCCTGTCCTGCAGCTGGGGGAGCCCACCCCGCCCACACCTAGATTCCCAGCCTCCAGCCTCAGCACCGGGCCTGTGGATGTCTGCTTTAAGGGGGGTGGTTTGTACCGGGAAAGGAGCACAGCACGGGGAAGGCGGGAGCTGGGGCCCGCAGGACTCAGGGCTGGATGGTGATGGGAGGACACCCGTGTGGAAGTGCCAGCCAGCGCTGGGGTTACCATCCTGACCTCGCTGCTGCGTGACCTGCAAAGTGCGGATCAGCGCCCCATCCCACAGGGCTGCCATAACATCAGTGAGTTTTGAAGTAACTCGTTCCGCAATGAAACGGACCCTGTCCCCCCGCAGCTCTGCGGGGCCCTCCTTGCTGGCCTGTCCCTCTGGGTCACCTGCGTGTGGCTGCGGAGGCCTCCCCAGTGAGGGCTTGTGTCCCGAGGGTTCACCCGGCCGGCAAAGGCTGGGCCGGGAGCGGAGACCTCCCAGACCAGTGTCCCTAATTCCTGGAGAGAAGTGAGGGGGAGGACCTCCTCCCAGCTGGCACCCTGGGCCTGGGGGTGAGGGGCAGCAGGAGAGGCCCCCGGGCAGGTCCCCCTCCCCAGGCTCTCCTGTCCTCCAGTAATTTCTCTGGTGCTGACTGGGGGAGGGAGCCAGCCAGCCTTGCGCCCACCCCTTTTAACAGGAACCAAAAAGACCCTGAAGCTGGGAAAGACTGAAGGTGGGAGGAGAAGGGGACGACAGAGGATGAGGTGGTTGGATGGCATCACCGGCTCCATGGGCATGAGTTTGAGTAAGCTTCGGGAGTTGGTGAAGGACAGGGAAGCCTGATGTGCTGCGGTCCATGGGGTTGCAGAGAATCGGACACAACTGAGCGACTGAACTGACCTGACACGACCTGAATCCCATCACTCGCTCCCGCGGCGTGCTCTGGGAGGGGCTGGTACCCGGCCAGGCTCGGGGTCAGCGGCCCCCACGTCCTCCGCCTCTGCTCTGACAGGGGCCCGGCTTTCGCTCAGGAGTTTTCTTGCTCTGAAGTCACGACTTTGAAGACCTTGTGGGGTCTTGGGGGTGTTTTTCAGGCCCAGGATCCTCGGGGAAGGCGGCCTTTGTGGCGATTCTGTCTGCCCCACACCTGGGGAAGCTGCGACTCTTGGAGCCTCAACAGGGCCGCAGGCCTGGGGCGCTGGATGGAACATTTTCCCCTGGTTCTGGTGAGAGGGGCTGGCCGGGGGGACGAGGGGGCCTGGGCATCTGGCTGCAAACGTGAAGGAGCCCACGGATGACACGGACAGATGCACGGGCAACGCAGGCACAGCGTGTGGTAGGGCCGGTGCTGGCGTGTGTGCGCTGTGCGTGCGCAGGCGCGGGCCAGAGGTGGGGCTGGAGGAGTGGGCGAGGCCGGGGGGAGGAGGGGCGCGGGGGCCGGGTGGCCTCGGCTTGATGCTGGGCGCGTGGGGAGCCGGTGAAGTCGTGGGCAGAGGCTGGGTGACCAGGACGGGGCTGCGTTTCAAAGCGACGGCTGGGCAGCTGGCAGGGCTGCCTGCGGCGACTCAGAATTGATGGGTGGACGGAGGCTGTTGCATCAGACGCTCGCTCCCTGGCCTGGAACAAACTGCTGGCTGCTGACAGCTCTTTAAAATAATAGCGTGGATGATCTATGAAGAGTTAAGATGATGCACAGCTGAAGCCTAACCTTCTGCTCTGTGTCTTAGTCCGTGCGGGCTCCTGCAACCGAACACCATGAATGGCGGCTGAAACTTCAGACGTCCGCTCCCCGCGCCTCTGGAGCTGGCAGTCGGAGGTCCGGGTGCCCCGACCTGCTATCTGGTGGGGACTCGCTTCCAGGTTCACTGGTGGCCATCCTCAGGCGCTGTCCCCACCTTGGGGGAGGCTATGGGCCCGTCTGGGGACCCGGGTATAAGGACCCTAACGCCATCATCAGCACCCACCCCCACAACCTAATCACCTGCCAAAGACCCCACCTCCTAACACCTTCCCCCTAACACACACGCATTTGGGGGAACACATTCAGTCCAGAACATTCAGCTTCCCAAACTTTTTTTTGTTTGTTTTAATTTACCTATTGCTTATTTTTAAATGTTTTTTTTCAGGTAGAAAAATAATCCATGTTCACCATAAAACCCTGAAATATCATGGTTAGATGTGTGATGAAGAAAGGGGAGTCCGGGGACTTCGCTGGCTGTCCAGTGACTGAGACTCCGAGCTCCCAGTGCCGGGGGCTCGGGCTAAATCTCTGGTCAGGGAGCTAGAACCCACAGACTGCATCTAGGAGCTGGTGCAGACGACTAAGACCCGGTGTGGCCACAGAAATAAATACTAGCAAAAGGGGGGCTGCCTCCAGCTCTTCCTCCCAGAAACTCGCTTCCTTCCAGAGAGTCAACGCACGTGTTAACTGGCGTTACGATCACTCTTCACCAAAGTAGGGCGCGTTGCCGTGCAGTTGCCCGTGTGCTCCTGACGGCGCAGCTCAGGGTTTCCCACCTCAGGAACCTGCACAGACAGCAGCGCTGCCTGGGGTCCTGTTGGAGGCGCAGCACGGCGGGTCCTCCAAGACCCCGGGGCCAGAATCTGCATCTACCAGCTTTCCAGGGTCCCGGCCGCCTCCCCAGCACTGAGCGTGGGAGACCTGCTGGTTCTGGGTCCCTCACTCTTCTCAGTGGGTTTATGGGCATAGTTTACGGAACCAATCCGCTAATGGTGAATATTTGTTTCCTTTTAAAAACATGCATACGGCACTATTCAACAGTGCCTCAACAAATATTCCTGTGTGTGTGTGGGAGTGTTTCAGTGTTTTACAAAGTTATCACCCTACACATTTTCTCGCTGTGTGTGTGCTAAGTCGCTCCAGCCGTGTCTGACTCTCTGCCACCCCATAGTCTGTAGCCCTCCAGGCTCCTCTGTCCATGGGACTCTCCAGGCAAGAACACGTGGGTGGGTTGCCTTTTCCTACTCCAAGAGATCTTCCCAACCCAGGAATCAAACCCGCATCTCTTAATGTCCTGCATGAGCAGACAGATTCTTCACCGCTAACGCCGCCTGGGAATCCCTGCTTAGGGAAATTGTATAAATATATTTTTTGAATGAACAGATAATGTCAATTTCCAACCAGAAACTTGGGCCAACTCCTCCAAATAGAGAGTGTGAGTGTTGTAGCCACACGTTCTGGGAAACAAACTCACTCAGAAGGACGATGCAGATAGTGGGGTGCAGTTTATTACACCGGCGGGCCCAAGGCAGAGTCTCCTCTTAGCCAAGGACCCGCCCAGTTTTTGTGAAAACCATATATACCCTAAGTGTACGTGCTCAAACCCGCCTCCCCAAATTCCCCGAAACTAGTCTGAACAAAGGAAAAGAAAGATACAATCCAAGCTAACCCGGGATTCGTATGCCTTAAGCCTAGGTAGTTAACAATGGACAATTATCAATAGGCCTGTGGTCATACCCCAATAAGCATAATAGAATTTATGATTCCATCCGGTTACACAGATAATTAGGGTATTCTTTTAGGACGGAGAGTCTAGGTAGGAGCCCTGGGGCTCTTCCATGGTTGGGGGGGGGGGGTCGGGTCTGGTTTTCCAGCTGGAATGTTGTTTCCATAGATACTGGGCGTACAGCTCAAAGTCCACAATCCGGCCCAAGATGGAGTCCTGCTTTCAAGGTGGAGCCTGTTCTGTCTGTTTCCTCCTTCATGAGGACCTGCCCGGGGGGTCCTCTTGGCCCACCTGACAGGTGGCAGATCAGCGAGCACCTCTGCAGCAGCCTCACCAGCCCGCCTCCTCCCCAGCAGCCAGCCCTCCGACTCTGATAGAGATGGTCCAGTCAGACCCTGGCCTGCCGCCCCAGCCGCTGCCCTGGGCCCGGCCTGACCTTGTCTTCTGCAGTCCACTGTCGGCCTGAGAGCCCGCGTCAGCCCTTCCAGTCCCCCGACAGCTGCCGCCCCCCCGCGCCCCCTCTGCCAGGGCTCCTGGGCCTGGTCTCCCTGGCGTCCCGCGTGCCCTGTCCGTCTGCCGTGGCTGGAGCCGTCTCCCTGCCTGCTGCTCCCGTGGGACCCCCGTCCCAGGGGAATCCTGCGGTCTCCTCTGCATCTGCGGAGGCAGCAGCTTGATTCCGGCTTCTTCAACTTCCTGCGGCCTGTTTCCAGTTCCAGGGCTGCCTCAACTCCAGGCAGGAAGCAGGCAGTGAACGAATGAATGAATAAATGAGCGAGTAAACGCCTTCAGATCCTACTGGGGCCCAGACAGGTGCACCTTCACATCCTCAGTCTTCTCTCACCATGTTAAGAGAAAGACTTCCCAGGTGGCACTGTGGTAGAGAGCCCCCTGCCGACGCAGGAGACCTAAGTGGTGTGGGTTCGGTCCCTGGGTTGGGAAGATCCCCTGGAGAAGAGAATGGCCACCAACCCTAGTATCCTGGCCTGGAGAATCCCAAGGACAGAGGAGCCTGGCGGGCTACAGTCCAGGGGGTCGCAGAGGGTGGGACAGGACTGAGTGCTTAGTGCCCATGCATGCTTGTTAATTACCAGCTGCATGTTTAGCCAAGAGCAGTGGGGGCCAGGTGAGCTTGGGCAAGGGGGTCAGATGGACAGGGAGACCCCTGGGGGAGGGTCTCCCAGTGAAGGCGGGCCTCTGATCCAAGCTCGTCCTCGGGCCAGAGCATGTGGTTTGTTCTGTTCGCTGCAGGGTAAGCTCACCAGGTGACACCCACTCACAGAGGACCGAGGAGCTGCCCCCAGGTCGTAGACCTGGGCTGACATCTCTGACGAGTAAAGCAAAGGGAAAAGAGTCGTAGCTGTACTTTGTGATTTTCAGTAGTTTTAGTTTACAAGCCAACTATTCATCACATTAAGACATTGATCTATAAATAAAATTGAAGGCAGTGATACATCTGGGTCTTTGCAGGCCTCAAGTCGAGGCGATGATCTGTAAATATATTTGTCTGTGTCATTGATCCCTTTTTTATTAATGTCGTGGCTTTCACTGTGGTTATCAATTTCATTCCGGATTACCAAAGTCCTTACAAAACCTTTGTTCCCTGGCGTGGGCTGCGTCGGTCAGCGCTTATGCGTTTGAGTAACATAAAGTTACATCCACTTCTGGCTGGAGTTCAGCTGTGTCGTTAATTTTCATTAGCTCTTCCTGTTCTTTCTATACTTCTACCCATTTTCAGTGTATTTTTCTATTATCTGGAGATGCTACTCCCTTGTGGAGTGCACATGACCTAAATGCTCTTGAAGGAGGGAGGTTACATTTCTGACTCCAGTACTTTGGCCACCTGAGGCGAACAGCTGACTCATTGAAAAAGACTCTGATGCTGGGAAAGACTGAGGGCGGAGGAGAAGGGGGCGACAGAGGATGAGATGTTGGAAGGCATCACCGACTCAATGGACGTGAACTTGGGAAGCCCTGGGAGATGGTGAGGGACAGGGAGGCCGTCCTGGCGTGCTGCAGTACACGGGGTCGCAAAGAGTCGGACACGACTTGTCAAATAAACAACAACAACACATTTCTGACGTGGGCTCACTGTATCTTCTGGGCAAAAGTTAAGCCTATTTTGTTAGTTATGTAAGATTTCTATTTTTTTTTTTTTATTAATCTTTTTTTTTGGCCGCTGGATCTTAGTTCCCAGAGCAGGGATGGAACCCAGGCCCCTGCGGTGGACGTGCACAGCCTTAGCCACTGGCCCAGGAAGTGCCCCGGCCTCTCACTGCCGTTCAGCAGTGTCTCTGCGGTCGGCGCCACAGCGGGCTTGTGGGCAGGCAGTATCATGTTTCCCGTGAACATTCTGCACGAGGCCATCCAGCCTAACTCCGTGTTGGCGGTGACTGCTGACACGGGAACAAGGGTGTCTGCTGCCTTTAGCTCTATTTTTAAAACTCTTTGTCTTTCTAGACAGCTATCACACTTATCCTGGTTACACTGTATTTTGCTTATATTAGAGCAAACTGGTAAAACTTGGATATAAAAAAAAAAAAAACACGCACAAACACACACACATACACACACAGCCCTGGAAGGCTGCCCTTTCAGGCTGCATAATGCTGCTCAGTGCCATCGCTAGCTACACGACCAGCCTTCCAGGTGACGCAGATCCCAGCCTAAATGCAGATACCGTTTTCTCCACTCAGAACCCCCGGGACTGTGATAATAACCAGGCATATCTTATTTTTTCTAAATGGAAATAGTTTTCTTTTGATTTCTTTTTATCAGAGTAAAATTCTCAGATACTATCAAAAAGTTTGAAAAAGAAGGCGGGAGAAGCCGCTACTCTCAGTGACTGCTTGTGCCCCCAACGTGGCTCGTGCCTGGGCATCCTGGAGCATGGGGCTTTCTCTTGGGCCTCCCCTGGCATGGAGGTGGGCGGGAGCCTAGAGGGTTGGTGCCTCCAGGGGCAGCCCTCGGCCCAGCTCGGCTTCTTCCCCAGCCAGATGGGATTGGAGGGTCACTGGGCACGTCCAGCTGCCCATACCCTCACCGGGGTGCTCACCATCCTGGCAGGACCCCCACCGCACTCAGGCCTCCATCAAACCTGACCCTCTGAGGTCCCTGTCTCAAGGTCTGCTTCTGGAAGAATACAGCTCAACAGAGCAGTTAAAAGAAACAAAACCTACTGCTAAGCATCAAACAACGAACCAGAAATAACCAAGGGAAAGTTATTCTTCCTAATTTTTCTAAATTCAAACTTGGTTTCCTCCTCCCTCAACCCCAAATTCTTTCTTTCTTACACACACACAGACACTGGGGAGAATGAGGGGGGGTCCTACTCCGTCCTTTCTGTTTCCCAAAGCCCTCGTGTGCCTGGGGAATGGACCAGTTGTGACGGTGGGGTCCAGCAGAGGATGCACTGACCCCCAGGGGCGGGGGCAGGGCTGGCAGACAGACACACCCTTGGGCATCTCAGGCGGCTCCTTCTCCCTCCGAGCCCAGAGCCAGCAGACGTGGTCCCAGCTTCCTGCTGGTTCTTCCCTCTGCCCAGGGGGGCCGCCCTGCCCCGTGCTCACAGCAACACTGCCTCAACCCACCCAGCCCCAACCAGACATGACCTCTACTTTGAAACTGACTTTGGGTCTCTTCCTCCGTGTTCCCAGACGTCTCCCCGGGTCAGAATTCCCCGGCACCCGCGTGTTGGCCCTTGCCTGTCTCTCCCAAAGGACGGGACCTGGGAGACACTTGTCTGAGTCCTAAGAGGCCTCCAGAACACGCATCCCCCGATGGACTGAAGTGGAGAGGTTGTCAGTGTCCACAGCAGCAGGGTGGGGAATCCCTGGTGGAGTCGCTTGGCTCTCAAGGGTCCCACAGGAAGTTGTGGGCTCATCGTGATTATTTTAATTATCCACACTACAGCATTTTTCATTCTTTGGGAGAATTTTTAACAGGTCCTTTAAAAAAAGTTATTAAGTGGTCTTGTATTAAACTCTTGTGCTAATGCTATTTAGCACATAATGAGCTTAGACGTTAATTGTTCCACGTCAGGGTGGGTTTACCATGAGCTGGGCAGTAGTCTAAGCTTTTAAAAACACGTCAGTTCACTTAGCATCCCCAAGATCCCAGAAGGTGCATCAGACACAGGACTGTGGTCATCCCTCGGCTTGCAGGGGGAGGGGGGCGGGGTTGGGCGAGTCGGCGCAGACGGTGCTGGCTGGGGCTTCCTGGCGGGCTACCCGGGGACTTCAGGGGCCTTTCCATGTGTTCCCTGAAGGACCAAGCGCTGCTCGAATGGTGTTATGCTGGTGAAAAATGGGCCCCTCTAAAAACACTGATTCAACAGTGTGAATACTTATTAGGTATTTAAGTCTTAGCATTCACCCAGCAACGCTGCTGCTACAAAACATCTTTCTTATGTTGCTTCTGTAACATTTATACTGCATTAAAAAAATAGCAAGACAAAGAAATAATAACTACCCGGAAGAAAACAATTATCTGTCACCTGGCGAGCGATTTATTGGAGGTTGGACCCGTGGCTTGGGAGACCCGGGACTCTGTGTAGACAGCATAATTTTCTTATTAGTATAGAGTGAATCTTTAGCAAAAGTCAAATGCTGCCTAAACACCAGCTTTTCAATGAGGCATGTTTTAAGCAGCGTGGTTGCAAAAGACACACCCGTAAATTGGGAGACCAGCGTCAGTCAAGGTCTCGTGTTACCCAACCGCGTGTCTCCTTTGCGAAAGCGTGATTCATCTCTTGGGTGCCAGGAAAGTGCTCCTTGTGGAGAGCGGGAGCGTGCAGCCGAAGGCCCCTGGGCCTGGGCAATGCCTGCTGGCCCTTGCCACCGGCCACCTGTCTGAGGACCACGGAAAGGTGCACATGTTCTGTTGTTCAGAGAGCAATTTCTACAGGTTTTTAAAGAGTGGACATTTATACCAATATGTATTTTGCTTCTTTGTCTTCCTTCTGGTCAGATGGTAAGAGCTGGCTTGTGCCACGAGACAGGCATTTCTGTGACCACAAACCGCATCACCACTAGAGCTTAATGGTATCAAGACTAAAAGCCTCCGGAGTCCACTGAGCGGGTGGGGAAGGGCGCCTATCTGGTTTGGTGCTAACCTAGGGGTGTTTTCAGGATTTTACTTGGAAAACGAGGCAAGTTGAACCTTTTGTTTCTCAGTTGATTTCCCCAAAGAAAATAAATAGAAAATAAATTATTTCATTTGAGTAAGTGGTACATTTAGTACCGGAATTATGGGAACACTGTAGTGTTCAGCTAGGGAGTATTCGCTCAGAGTTTATGGAATGCTTGGTAGAACTTTTCACAGCATTTATTGATCTATTTCTGGCATATGAATCCCTAGACAGGAACTGTCTATGGGCCAGATTTTACGACCTCAATATAGATCCAAAGCTTTTAATGTACCTTCTGCCTTTGTCATCATGTCACTGAGGAAATCAGAGTGGGTAGGAATGGCCCCCTGACATCAAATTCCATGTTTAATTATAGTAAGATGGCTCTGTTTTACATGGCCCTCACATCGGAAGATTTGAGAATAGTTCTTAGCTGATCTGGCCATGTGGCCTCTGGAATTAACTGAACTGGAGACCCTCCTTTGTTCTTAGCTGATCTGGCCACGTGGCCTCTGGAATTAACTGAACTGGAGACCCTCCTTTGTTCTTAGCTGATCTGGCCACATGGCCTCTGGAATTAACTGAACTGGAGACCCTCCTTCGTGCCAACAATGCAGAACCACTGCTGTGTTCCGGGGCCTCCGGACACAGCTAAACCTGCCTTCCGCTGCTGCCAAGAGAACCGCCACAATAGCATCACGCTGACACCCAAACAGGCATTCTTGTCGGCCTGTGTGTGTGTGCGTGCGTGCGCTTAGTTGCTCAGTCATGTCTGACTCTGCGGCCCGATGGGCTGCAGCCCGCCAGGCTGCTCTGTCCATGGGATTTTCCAGGCAAGAATGCTGGAGTGGGTTGCCATGCCCTTCTTCAGGGGATCTTCCCCACCCAGGGATCAAACCTGGGCCTCCTGCATTACGGGTGGATGCTTTACCATCAGAGCCACCAGGGGAGGCTTTATTGAGGTACCAATGATGAGCAAGACTCTTGATAGTCCCTGGGACTGCAAGGATATCCAACCAGTCCATCCTAAAGGAGATCAGTCCTGGGCGTTCATTGGAAGAACTGATGCTGAAGCTGAAACTACAGTACTTTGGCCACCTGATGAGAAGAGCTGACTCATTGGAAAAGACTGTGATGCTGGGAAAGATTGAAGGCAGGGGGAGAAGGGGATGACAGAGGATGAGATGGCTGGATGGCATCACCGACTCGATGGACGAGTTTGGGTAGGCTCCGGGAGTTGGTGATGGACGGGGAGGCCTGGCGTGCTGCGATTCATGGGGTCATGAAGAGTCGGACACAACTGAGCGCCTGAACTGAACTGAACTGAACTGAATGATGAGCATATAAAAACACACCTATGTGATGTACTGAATTTGGTGAGTCTGGAGATTATCCCTTTCCCACAGTCAGTAAACTTATCCCTCACCTCCCAACTCCTCATGCCCCTCTCTTTTTGTGGTAAGAACACTGAACATGAGACCTACACTCTTAGCTAATTTTCAGGGATTCGATAGAGTAATGTTCAGTGGGGGCACCACACTGTACAACAGGCCTCTGGAAACCGCTTCTCCGGCACACCTGAAACTTCATGCCCGTTTGCTGACAGGTCTCCCCTCCCCAGCCCCCGGCTCACCGTCCCACCCTCTGCTTCTTCGAGTCTGATAATTTTGGATTCCTCGGGTGAGTGGACTCATGTGGGATTTGTCCCTCGTGACTGGCTTATTTCACCTACCATGATGTTCTCCTGGCTCATCCAGGGTGTAGTACAGAAGAGAAGATAATGTATATTCTTTTTCAAGATTGGATTGTGTTTGATGGTGTGCATACATTTTCTTTATCCACTTGTTGATGGACACACGGATTGTTTCCACATCCTGGCTGTTGTAACTGATGTGGCAATGAACTTGGGAGTGCAGAGTGCTGAGGCCTGGAGTAAGCTGTTCCCACACGTGCAGAGACTCCCCCTCTACTGATGTCATTCACCGGATGGTTCACTTTTCACTAGAGATGAACCCGCATTGACGCATCGCAATCACCCGTTAAACACCAAGTCCCCATCCGCCACCCCCTCCACCCTGACCCTGGCCCCTGGTATCTGTTAACACCAAAATACTTCCTGACTCTATGAATTTGACCATTCTAGGTACCTCGTATATTTTTAATTCAAGTAAAGTTGACTTACACCCTTGTATTACTGTCTGGTGTATAGCAAGGTGATTTGGTTACATGGCCCAGTGGTAAAGAATCCGCCTGCAATGCAGGAGACACAGGTTCGACCCCTGGGTTGGGAAGATCCCCTGGAGAAGGGCATGGCAACCCACTCCAGTATCCTTGCCTGGAGAATCCCATGGATGAAGGAGCCTGATGGGCTACGGTCCATGGGGTCACCAAAGAGTCGGACACGACTGAGCGAGTAAACAACAGCAACTTGTGTTTTTTATATATTTATTTAGTCCCTCAGTCGTGTCTGACTCTTTGGTGACCCTGTAGCCCGCCAGGCTCCTCTGTCCATGGGATTCTCCAGGCACGAATACTGGAGTGAGCTGCCATTCTTTTCTCCAGGGTTACATATATAACTGAATATACATTCCTCTTTTCTTGGCTGTGCTGCCAGGCCTGCAGGACCCCAGCTCCCTGACCAGGCACTGAACCGAGGACACGGCAGTGAAAGCACCGAGTCCTAGCCATTGGACCAGCAGGGAATTCTCTCTCTATATCTGCTCTTTTTCAGCTTCTTTTCCATCATAGGTTATTGCAAGCTATTGGATAGAGCTTCCCGTGCTACACGGCAGGTCCTAGTTGCTTCTCTCTTTTGTATCTAGCAGTGCGTATCTGTTAATCCCAAACTCTTAATTTATCTCCCCCCACCAGCCCCTCTGATACACATCGGTTTGTTTTCTGTGTCTGTGAGTCTGTTTCTGCTTTGTAAATAAGTTCATTGTATGGTTTGTTTTTTTTTAGATTACGCACACAAGTGATATCATGCAGTATTTGTCTTCCTCTGACACGCTGTGTATATCTTAAGTCAGTACGGGGTCATAGGTGCATATGGCTTCTTGGCTCCCTTTTCTTGTTTCCCTTGCTCGTCTCCTTCCTGTTGCTGGCTTCCCAGTTAGGTCTGGTCTGTCTTGATTGACCTTCAGGCTACAAACGAGGCCCTGGCTCTTGTGTCCTGTGGGGGCTCACCCGAGCACGGCTCACTGTAGGGGAGTGGGGTGGGAGCCCCGGGGCTCTGATGGGACGACACTTGCCCCGGGAAGTCATCTGGAGATGGGGGAGCAGAGTGCAGACACGTGCTTCAGTGTCTCCTCACGTATCGACAGGAGCGTGTGGCTTTCCCCCAACCGGACCCGAGTCTGGGGCAACTCAGAAAGCGAGCTGCGTGTCCCCAGGGAGATCGCAGGGCAATCAGGCCAGGAGTCGGCCGCTCTTTTGGGGACCGCTCAGTGCTAGAACGCTGAGCAAGGCAGGGGTCATCCCTTGTACTAGCTTCGTTTTGTTTTTTTTAATGTAACCATATATTTAGCACTTGGTTCCACTTCGCAACACGTAGGCCCGGATCATTCCTCTGGAAGCTGCAGAACGCTCCGTGACGAGGTTGCATCACACCTGGGCTTGCCCTTCTCTCCCGAACAGCTTGTGTGTCCACGAGGTGGGCTTCCTGGCTCCCTCTTTCTGCTTCCCGGTTCCGACTGCTTATTAACTTTGGGCTCATCCCTAAGGTCAGTGTTCCCAGTGGTTAATGTCTGCTAACCCTCTGACATAAAGCTGCCAGGAGGAGGCTTCAGCTGGTTTACTGCGAGGCCTTTCTGAGCCATAGGTTAATATATTAATGAGGACTGTGGTGGCTACCCCACATTAAATAACGGCTGTGAGTGACTGGAAGAAAAACATGCTCATGTTCTCCTGCAGAGCCTGAGATTGATGAGAATGGATCACTCTGCCAAGAGAACTCAAAAATATTACAACCTTTTATTCCTCTGCAGCTCAGATGACTGTGTCTTCATTTCTACGTTATTGCAAAAAAAACCCTCTCACGATGGTTCTGAGCTAAAAACATATTAAATCATCACGTTAATTATATCGAAACAGCCCACTGAGACTCTGTCCCTAATCTGGTTTAAACTTGGCATCTCCAGCTCATCCAATATTTTATTTCTATGCGGGGTCATATTAGTCAGTTGGGCAGGAGCGGCTCTATTTATTTATCTTATTAGTTTATTTTGGTCAAGTAGTAAATTATGATAGAATTATGATAATGCCTCCATTTATACATATTTCATGATCACATACAAACTTGATGTGTAAAGTCTAAATAGAGCAGAACTACTGATCCTTCCGCAACTGTTCCCTCTGCTTTCCCAGAGGAATTTAAGCGGCTCAGGATATTCTGGATTCTATTTTTTTCTCCAAAACGCTCCCGTTTTAGTGTTTTGTTTGCGGCATGACCGCTCTGTGCAAGGAGAGACAGGAGAGTCACAGAGTGTGACAATGTGCTTTAACCGAAGGGAAAAAGGTGCGGGTGGGGGTGGGGCACAGCTTGGGCCCCAGGACTTGTCTGTTGCTGGCAGGTTTCACCCAGGATGCCCAGGGAGAGCAGCCGGGGGGCCTGGGCCCCCCGAGACCCGCACAGGCCCTCAGTGTCTCTAGGACCATCCAGGGAGGCACATGCAAACCCGACAGCCTTCCTCCAGTTCCTTAGACTCATTTCCTGGCAGCCTCCTCCCGACAGAGGGGCTGGTCCTGCTGACCCTCAGGCTGGGGCAAGAGCATCTTTCCTG
Source organism: Bubalus kerabau (assembly GCF_029407905.1). Taxonomy (NCBI): domain Eukaryota; kingdom Metazoa; phylum Chordata; class Mammalia; order Artiodactyla; family Bovidae; genus Bubalus; species Bubalus kerabau. Next base: position 121,728,469 of record NC_073631.1, on the reverse strand, counting down.
GGCAAGGCATCCCAGGGCACCTTCATTAACACGGGAAATCTCTCATGGCTCAGGCTCTGGCCCTGAGCTTCACGGCTCAGGAACTTGACGGCAGCAGAAGTCCTAGGGTGCACGGGTGAGAGGGGCCTGGAGCTGTTGGGGAGTGCTGCCCGACCCCAGGCAGGGGCAGGGCTAGGCTCCTCGGTTCAGGAGGTGAGGGGGGCAGGCGTCCCTCCTCCAGCCTGTGGTGTCCAGAGCGCAGATGAGAGAGGGCAGGAGAGCCAATCTCCACAGTCACCTGGGATGCTGCCACTTCAGGGAACCACCCAAGGGTCTGTCCAATGGCTCAGCTGGTAAAGCCCCTGCATGCCAGTGCAGGAGATGCAAGAGACGTGAGTTCAATCCCTGGGCCAGGAAGATCCCATAGGGAAGGAAATGGAAGCCCACTCCAGTTTTCTTGACTGGAAATTCCATGGACAGAGGAACCTGGTGGGACATAGTCCATGAGGTCACCACGAGTTGGGCATGACTGAGTGTGCACACACACACACACACACACACATAAGGCATCCGTCCTTCTCTGGGTCTAGTGTCTCTCTTCCACAGTGGGCTCTCGGGGCCAGGATCACTGAGGGAGAGGCAGGCAGTGGACACAGGTGGCCCAGATAAACCCAGGTAAAGGCACAGGGGGTCGGGGCAGGTGGGTCCTCCTGGGGACAAACAGCTCATGCAGCAGGGACCCACTGAACTGTCATGTGTGGGATACACACAAGCCCGGACCTCTGCAGGAGTGGGGTGACCGGAAACGAATGGATTGAGACTATGGCAGCCTTCCCAGGGTCCCCTCCTAGGCTGCCTCTTCGAGGAAGAACCCCCCCCCCCCCGCCATGGACACTCCGTCATGGGAGGGTGAGCAGGGAGGTCATGAGCTGAGATCGTACCCAGGTCCCCAGGTCCCGGGGGGAGGGCAGGGGTTGTCACCTCCCTCTCCAAGTCCACCCCAGGGTCTTGGGCAGCCTGGACCCCATCGTCACGGCTGCCCCCGGTCCCCATCTTCTCTTAGTATCTCTGGTCTCCCTTCCCATTCTCTCATTTGTTGCCAAGTCTCCATTTCTCGGTGGCCAGTTTGGCAGATAGCAGCAGCTGCCGTCTACGGGGTCGCACAGAGTCGGACACGACTGACTCGACTCAGCAGCAGCTCTACTGTTATTGGAATAAAACAAATAACGGAGGCAACGCTTCGATAAGACAGAAAATCACTAACCACCTTCAAGGTGGAATCAGACCTTTTGGATGTGTGTGCTGGAGAAGGATGGCTTTTTACCTGATTCTCTTAAATTCATGACTGCGAACCCGGGCAGCTGCCGTGATCTAAGGCACTGACTGTAATCAGATGAGGATACTTGTGAATTAGCAGGTCTGACTGATGTTGAGTGGGAGGAAGGATAAGCTTGAAGGATTTTTCTGTACCCATGTTGGGAGGACTCACATTTTAATTAGGGTTCGATGGCACGTCGGATCTTAGTTACACAGTGCGAATCACGCACACGTCAGTGTGTTTCCCCCAAATTTGGTATCACCTTGCCACGCGATAGCTCTGGGTCAGCTTCCTCCCATGAGCACCTAGGAAGGGTGTGTGGTGCCGTGGAGGTGAAGTGTGGGAACCTTGCTTCCCTTTAGGCTCCACTGTTACACATTCTGGTCCTGGTCCAACAGCATCACAATTTCTATTGCAATCATCAAACATGACTTAGAAAACTCACGAGGAAAAGGAAGCCTGTTGCATTGACCCCTCTTTCTGCCATTCCTTTTTCCTTCCTGATGCTCCAAGATTCCTTCTTTTGTCATTTCCGTAACATCTGAAGACCTTCCTTTAGCCATGTTTGAAGGGTTGTTGGGGCTTCCCCAGGGGCTCAGTAGTAAAGAATCCGCCTGCCAATGCAGGAAACACGGGTTCAATCCCTGGGTCAGGAAGCTCCCCTGAAGAAGGGAATGGCAACCCACTCTAGTATCCTTGCCTGGAGAATTCGGTGGACAGAGGAGCCTGGCAGGCTACAGTCCACGGGGTGGCAAAGAATCAGACACGACAGACCACACACACGTGAAGGGCTATTAGCAACAAATTCTTTTAGTTTTTTCTTCTGAGGATGTCTTCTTTCCCTTTAGTCCTAAAGGATAGTTTTACTGAGGTGACAGAATTTGTGGCTCACAGGTCATTTTTCCAGCCCTGGACAAGTGTCATGCCTTTTCCTCTGGTCTCTGGGGTTTCAGATGACAAAGCTGCTCTAATTGAATTGATGTTCATCTATCGGTAATTCGTGCTTTTTTTCTGGCTGCTTTCACGATTCTCTGAGTTTCCTGAGTTTAATTGCGACATGTCTTGGATGGACTTCTTTGGGTCTATCCTGGTTAGGATAGGCTCAGCGTCTCGAACCTGCAGTGTGCGTCTTTTCCCACATTCCCCAGTTTTTCAGCCACTGTTCCGTGGGCTCCTCTTTTGGTGTCTGTGCATGTTCATCTGTGTCTGACTCTTTGCAGCCCATGGACTGTAGCCCACCAGTCTCCTCTGTCCATTGAATTTTCCAGGCATGACTACTGAAGTGGGTTGCCATTTCCTTCTCCAGGGGGCTTTCCCAACCCAGGAATCAAACCAGCATCTCCCACCTCCTGCATTGGCAGGCGGGTTCCGAGTCACCAGGGGAGCCTTCTTTCAGTTCCACCGCTGTGCTCTCTTCTGGGCTCTGGCGTGGGGGCTGCGGGATCTCTGGGTACTGTCCAGCAGGCCCTGAGCTCTATGCACGTCTCTCAGTCAATTTTCTCTGTTACTGAGATCGTGTAGACTCTGTTGATCTGTCCTCAAGGTCACTGATCCTGGCCTCTGTCGTCCCTGATCCACGACTGAGGGTGGCCACTGAGTTTCTATTTTGGTTATTGTAGTTTTCAGTTCTGTGATTTTCTTTGGTTCTTTTTAAAAAATAACCTATTTTTTTTTTCTATTCCTCTGCCAAGGTTTCTACCATTTCATCCGTTTTCAGAGAACCTGGAGTTCCTCACTGGTGCGTGTGTGTTCATGGCTGCTTTAAAGCCCTGCCCGATGATTTCAGCATCTGATCTGGTCTTGGTGCGGACACTGTCTGATTGCCTTTTCTCACTCCGGTGGTGATATTCCTAGTTCTTGGAATGACGTGTGGTCTTCACTTGTGTCCAGGACACTGAAGTTACTATGTTAGGAGGCTGGTGCCATTTGGGTCTTCTATTTCAGCAGGCGGTCGCCTCGTTTAGGTTCAGCACACAGTTCTCGGCTTACTTCCTTGGGCGGTGGTACCAATGGCAGTTTGATGCTTGGCGTGCTCAGTCTGCCTGTTGCCTGGTGCTGGTGGGGCTCCCCTGGTCCCTGCTGGTGCCATCTGAGGGGGTAAGGGAGTCTTCCCCAGGCCAGGCCACCTGATGCCTCAAGGAGATGAGTCCCCAGCCCCAGAGCCTAGAGTGTCTCCTGGCCCAGATGGCGGGTCCTCCCCCGCCCCTGCCACCGGGCCTCTGGGTGTCCAGTGTCTCTAGGTGTGTGCGGAGTATATCCTCTGGCCACTTTTGGCCATTCCCCGCTGATGTTCTGGGTGACCTGGTCTTGTCATGGGGCAGAACTCCCGTTTGTCGTGGGAGAGGGACCAGCCTACCCAGATCACCTCCTGTTTAGGGCTGCGCGTCAGGAGATGCCCGGCCTGGGCCCTGTGCTGCTGGTCAGGAGTTGTGAGACACCCCCCTGGCCTGGTGTCCCTCCAGCCTGGGCCCCTGACCAACCTGCTTCCCTCTGCCCATCTTTCAGAGTTCTCCTTCGGGTCTTCCTAGACCTAATCTGCTCTTTATCACAAGACCCTATTTTAATTCTCTGTACAGCATTTATCAATCATAACCTGATACTTAATTGATGAATTATAATTATCAATTACATTTGCCCTTTTCCTAAAGTATAAGCATGGGACTTTCCCTGGTGGCTCAGATGATAAAGAATCTGCCTGCAGCGCAGGAGACCCAGGTTTGATCCGTGGATTGGGAAGATCCCTTGGAGAAGGGAACAGCCACCCACTCCAGTATTTCTTCCTGAAGAATTCCATGGACAGAGGAACATGGTGGGCTGCAGTCCATGGAGTTGCAAAGAGTCAGACACGACTGAGTGACTAACACTTTCATTGTTTTGGGCTTCCTGGATAGCTCAGGTGGTAAAGAATCTGCCTACAATGCAGGAGACCCCACTTTGATTCCTGGGTTGGGAAGACCTGCTGGAGAAGGGATAGGTTACCCACTCCAGGATTCCAGGACTTCCTGTTGGCTCAGTTGGTAAAGAATCCAGAGTTGGACACAACTGAGCAACTTTCACTTTCACATCAAGCATAGGGTAGCTGAGCTGTAAGCTCTGTTGTCTATTTATGTAAGTATCTATTTACCAACTCTATTTATGCAAATATTCTAAGTGCCTAAGGTGGTTCAGACAGTAAAGAATCTGCCTGCAATGCAGGAGACTGGAGTTTGATTCCTGGATCAGGCTGATCTCCTGGAGAAGGGAATGGTAACCCACTCCAGTATTCTTGCCTGGAGAATCCCATGAACAGAGGAGCCTTGCAGGCTACAATCCATAGGGTTGCACTGAGTTGGACACAACTGAACGACTTTCACTATTATTTTTTTGCAGAATAGCATAGAGTACAGAGAAAGTCAATACTGGTGAGCTGAATGGATGAAACTAGAAAGAAAAAGAAGAGGGCAACTGCGGACGTCTTCTCCAGCCCAAGCAAGACATCAGGTCACGCTGCTTAGAACATGGAGGAAGGACACCTATGTCCTAGGATGGGTCAGGCGTGTGCAGACGCTGTGCACAGAGGAAGCGGGATTCTCCTTCTCTGCAGGTATCAGTGGATGGACGATGACAGTGTGACTCTGTAAACAGCCCGAGGCAAGAGTGAGGGTGTAGGTGCGTCTAGGGGAGCACTAAATCGAGGAGCTTGGGCAGCTTGCGCCTGGCTGGGCTGGTGCCACGTTTGCACTGACCACTGGCATCATCTCACAGAAGCCCCATGGCCCATCTCGGGGAAGCGGGGAAGCTCTCTGCCACCCCTCTGGGGTGCCCCGGAGAAGCAGGTCCTTTGTCTGCCCCTCTGCTGTTGGCTGTATGGACCACTGGAATAACTGCGAGAGCGGCTGACCTCATCATGTCCCGCTCCTCATGGGAAGAGGGAAAGCCGGTTGATAACTACCGCCAGCAAGCGCGCTCCGCTCGTCTGGCCGGTCCTGGGACAATACTGGGTCCCTGTGTTGGTCTGTGGGCCCAACACAGACTTATTTACTTTTGCTAATGAGACAGAGTTAGAAGGCTGGGGTTTTTACAAGGTTAGACATTATGCTCTATAGGCCGACCAAGCTAATTATTTACAGGGATCAAGGATATTCACTGCCACCCCCTCAGTCTACTATTTATTATTGTAACATATCTAAAAGGAGCTAACCACATCTGAATTTAAATAGAAGAGAACATTCACGATTTCATAATGAAAAGTTTATCTCTGTGAATTTTGAAAATTAATCTGATTTATTCCTACTCGGATTTCCAATGCTTCTGGAACAATCTTTCACAAACAAGTGTATGGTTTCTCATCAATGACCTGACTGTAGAAGCTAGCTGGGTGACTTTCAAAAATAACCCCTCACTTTATGTTACACATCTATTTGCATGTTTTTTTCCTTGTAATTGTAATTCAGATAACAGACTAAATTCCACTCCCAAGACACAAGCCAGGAGCTAAGCGAGACAGCCATCATCGTGAGCAGCACTGAGTGGGCAGCCTTAGAGGGGAAGTCAGAGCGTCTGCCAGCTTCTGCATCTGTGTGAGTGAAGGCTGATGACTCAGGGGTCAGTCGGGAGGGCTGGTCACCCGGAACAATCACACTGAGTTGGCCAAAATCTTCATCTGGATAGGAAAGCCCAAATGAGCTTCTGGGCCAACCCAACAGAATCCCAGCCCTCTGAGATCTTCAAGAACACACCCAGACACACACACACACACACAAACTCTTACATAAAGAACACACTCAGACACACACATACACACACTTACATAAAGGCAGGAGGCTGGGTGAGCACTGAGTTCTCAGCCTTTAATTTTCAAAACAGCCAATGAAGAAATCAAAACCCAGAAGGTGGAGACAGTGCGGACAGAGCGCGCCAGCTCCCCAGGGGGCGGAGAGCGCCAGCTCCCCAGAGGGCGGAGAGCGCCAGCTCCCCAGGGGGTGGAGAGCGCCAGCTCCCCAGAAGGCGGAGAGCGCCAGCTACCCAGGGGTGGAGAGCGCCAGCTCCCCAGAAGGCGGAGAGCGCCAGCTACCCAGAAGGCGGAGAGCGCCAGCTACCCAGGGGTGCAGACAGTGTGGGCAGGGTGTCATGTAGCCCAAACACTTACTCCATCCTCAACTCAGACAAAATTGTAATTTTTATCTATTGCAATCATAGCTCTATAGCCTAAAACAATATAATGTAGTAATCTGATATGATATATAGCATGAGCAACATAATGCAGCAACACATAACACACAACACAAGATAGCCACACTGTAACAGTGACATGAGACCATGTAAAGTGACACAGCAGAACGTAATACACAATGGCATCTTTAACCGGACCTCTGCAACTTACCCAGGTCCTTTCCAAATCCATGCTGCACAGCCTGAACCCAGGCAGCAGTGGGGTGGTCCATGGACACTGAGGCCTCCAATACACCTGCAGAAACAGCCAAATTACAAAGTTTCAACTGGTGTCTTTAACAGTGTCTTTACATTGGAAAAATCAAAACAACGAAAATGACCTTAGACTGGGTAATGTGTGTGCTCAGTCGCTGAGTTGTGTCTGACTCTGCGACCCTGTGGATTGTAGCCTGCCAGGCTCCTCGGTCCATAGAATTTTTCAGGCAATAATACTGGAGTGGCTCGCCACTTCCATCTCCAGGGGACTGTACCAACCTAGGGATCGAACCCATGTCTCCTGCATCTTCTGCATTGGCAGAGGGATTCTTTGCCACTGAGCTACCTGGGAAGCCCTAGACTGGGGAATAGTGCCATACAGTTTTGATCTTGTGAGTAATAAACATTAGAGGCAGGCCAAAAAAATGACTACAGAAATATTTTTTCAAATCAGCAGTTTTCACTGTGCCCACAATAAACATTTATCAAGATAGCCAATGAAAACACCTACATCTCGTTAGAATACCAAAACATATTCTGGGAGCATCTGAATTCATAAATTGCGGGATGAATGTTTTCAACATGCTGGCCTGATATAATTCACACAGATTATTTCTTGCCCTAAGAGCACTCTTTTGCACTGTGCATTATAGGAATGTCAGGCTGGATTTATATGAAGGGGGATTTCTGTAGGCGGTATTATTGATGGCAAATGGAAAATTCACCAGACACTGGAAATCGGAAGTACTCCTGAAAAACCTCTTTTTCACTTGAAAGGGCTATAAATCTAAAAATAATCTTACGTTCACAAGCAATCCTTTTATGCAATAAGTTGATAGCAAATATATTACCGAAGAGACACATAATTACCTTAAAATCTACCACAGTTAGAAATGTATTGGAACTCTTAAAACATAATTTAATTTCATACTAGTAAAAAATATAACATATTTTTAACTGTTCATTTTTTTCTTTGAGTTTCATCTTTTATTCTCAGATATATAAGGAAAAAGTAGGATTATGTATAAACTAATATCCTAGACTATCCCAGGAAGCTCCAAAATTTCTAAATATATTAAAGGCTGATTTTGATGAACAAGAGAAAGGGAATTTTTATCATCCCTTTCAGTACATAGAACCGCACTCCCAGAACTCTCCAGCGTGGCAGACATCATTTCCATGGCATTGTCTCCCTAAAACCAGACCTTCTGTGGACAGAAGGTAATGGCCTGGAACTAGAGCATCCAGGCCCAGGGGTTTCTAGCTGCATGTTAGAATTATTAATGTGGCCAGCTCAGTTCAGTTCAGTCGCTCAGTTCGTGTCTGACTCTCTGTGACCCCACGGACTGCAGCACACCAGCCTTCCCTCCATCACCAACTCCTGGAATTTACTCAAACTCATGTCCATTGAGTCGGTGATGCCATCCAACCATCTCATCCTCTGTCGTCCCCTTCTCCTCCTGCCTTCAATCTTTCCCAGCATTAGGGTCTTTTCCAATGAGTCAGCTCTTCACATCAGGTGGCCAAAATATTGGAGCTTGAGCTCCAGCATCAGTCCTTCCAATGAACACCCAGGACTGGTCTCCTTCAGCACTGGCCCGTTCAACGACCATTTTATACCTCCATCTCCATGTGCCTCTCCTTCCCCACCTCCATCTCCATGTCTCTGTAACTGGGTCTCTACCTCTACACCCGCAACCATCACCACATCTATGTTGAAATCCATAGCAAAACCATAACTACATCTCTAACATCTTCACCCATATCCCCAGCTGTGAGAGTTCTACATCTGCCTCTGTCTGCACTGTGACTCCATCTCTGTCTCTGCATCTATGACTCATTCTTTCTCCTGGGACGGCTGCGGAGAATGGGAGAGCGAGTTCTGGACTTGAAACTGAGATCTGAAGGCTGGTATTGCCTCTGTGGTTTATTCACTGTGCAAATTATTTTAACTTGCTAACTACTATACTAACTGGGTAGTTACTTCACCACATCATATTTCAGTTTCCTCTTCTGTTAAAAAGGGATGCTCATCCTAGTTTATCCTGTTGGGTTATTGTAAATAATGGATAGCATGTGGTTTGTGAGCTACAAAATGCCACATAAAAGTAAAACATTGTTAGTGATAAAATAAGTCCAGTTTGGGAAGTGCTAATAAATTAGGATAGATTCTCATTTTAAGGCTCCTTCTCCAGTGAACGACTGTAGCTTATTAGGCCTTCTTCACTTGGGGAGAATCTGTGAGTTGTAAAGGCGGAACCAGGGGCTGGACCGCAGAGCTCTCTCCACTCGCAACCGGTCCCTTTTAGTGAAACCAACCTTGTTGGTTTCTTTCACTGAAAGAAATCGCCTTAAGACCCAGGGTCCGCCCATGATTCAGGAAAAATGCAGTGTAAAGATAAGTAGGATACACAGCATCACCTTTGGAGCAAAACATGCCAGTCCTGTGACTTGTGACGGCTCGGGGGCTCAAAACCTGGAACCCTGGCGAGGCGAGCGATTGACGGCTCGGAGGCCCACGGGCAGGGAGGACCAATCGCCGGCGCCCGGCGCGGACTCGGCAGAGCGCGTTTCGCTTGGCGCGCCTGCCCCCTAGCGGTGCCGGGGCGCCACCTCAGAACGGTCTCCGGAGGACCAGCTGCGGACCGCGGGGAGCGAAGGGCGGCCCCGGCCTGTGTCGGGGAGTGGCACCCCAACCTCTGCTAACGTGTTTGACACTCAAGCCCAAACACACACCGCTCCCATCAGACAAACATCAGGTTCCTGAAGCGTTTTCCAAAGCAACGCTTGTGTTTGGCTCTTGCATTGAGCTTCGTTTGAAGCTTTCTGTTTTTTTGGTAATTTTTTGACCCGGCCGCTGGGCATGTGGGATCTTGGTTGCCCGACCGGGGATTGAACCCGCGCCCCCTGCAGGAGGCGGGGTGTCCTAATTACTGGACTGCCAGTGCCTGAAGATTTCTTGACTTTGAGACAAACAGCTACCTCTGGAAAAGACCGTGATGCTGGGAAAGATCGAAGGCAGGAGGAGAAGGGGACAACAGAGGATGAGATGGTTGGATGGCATCACCGACTCCATGGACGTGAGTTTGAGCAAGCTCCGGGAGTTCGTGATGGACAGGGAAGCCTGGCGTGCTGCAGTCCACGGGGCGGCAAAGAGTCGGACACCACTGAGTGAGTGAACAACAGCCACCTCTATGGTCCTGTTGCCGCTGTGACTTCCGGGTCACGGTCGACAGCAGGCCTTTGCGGAGAAGCTCTGGGAGAAGGTGTTAGGCGCTGGAGGGGGAAATTGCAGGCGCAGGTGCTGCCCTTAGAGAACTGATGCCCAGAGAGACAAATGCACAAAACCACCACCACGTCAAGAACTTCTGCGCGCAAGGCACAGTGAGACACACGCAACGCAAGGGGCTCGGGCTGTTTGTGTATGTTTGGCTCGAGTTTTAAAAAAATGTGTATTATTTATTTGATTAATTTGTTTGGTCACACGGGATCTTAGTTGCAGCATTCGGCATGCCAGAGATCTTTAGTTGTGTGTGGGATCTAGTTCCCTGACTGGGGATTGAACCCAGGCCCCCTGCATTGGGAGTGCAAACTCTTAGCCACTCGACCACCAGGGAGGTCCTCTGTCTGGATGTTTTACAGTCACAGAAACCTCCCGAGAAGGTCAGCTCTGGAGAGTAGCAAGCGCTGCTAATGAGGGAGTGTTTTTCTGTCCTCCCAGGTTGCAGCTCCTCACACCGCTCTCCAGGCCCCACCGCGACCCTGGGCCCTCTTCACACCGTTCCTGACCCGCATTTGTATGTCTTGGTGGCTTGCTGATGAACTGGCACCCGCACTCAGACTGGAGGCACGTCAGGTGGCCCCGCGCACTCTCCGTCTGGCTTTCACACTTCACAGCGTTGACTTCCTGGATAGAGGGATTTTTATGACACTCACTTGAAACTTGGTTTAAAGATGCTGTAAAAGAACATCAGTAGCAGGATGTTTAGCAATGCCAGTGCCCAGGAGCCTGTAAAGGTGACCAAGATATTTCTGACCAGGTTTACAAGCCACACAGATGAGCCCTTCCAGCTCCTTTAGTAACGCTTGGCAGAGGGGCCCTGGTGAGGCGTCTTCTGCTGTGAGTGACCCTGGGCTCACCGTGTGGAAAGGCTGCCCCCTGGGGCGCGAGGAGCCCTGGGCAGACCAGACTGCAGCGAGCAGGAGTCTTGGAGAAGCTTCTCAGGGTCCTGGCTGCTGGGCATGGCTTGCAACCCCAGAGCCAAGAGTCAACACAAAGATGTCAGTTCTCTTAGATGCTCACGAAACTATTCCTTGCTTTAAACAGGAAGACTCAAAGGAAAAAAAAAAAAAAGGCAATTCTCTGTAACTCAAATCCAACCTAAGACTGAGAGGATTTGGAGGGGTTCGGGGATAACAACAAACTACAGCAAAGCTGATCTGGAAAGTTAAAGGTTTGAAAGGGACGCGGCAAGCACAGCACGGAGACAAGACGAAGCTCCCAGTGGAGCCACTCCCAACCCCAGCCCGCTCCCCGTCTCCCCGCGCTCACTCCTGGGCCTGGCTCTCAGGGTTACACCTCAGCGGCAGGGGAGGAGCCTCACTGCAGGCTGCAGATCCAGGTGGGCAGTTGTCCTCAGGGAACCTGTGGTTGGGGCTGCAGCCCCTGGGGATGCCCAGGTGAGGTCTGCGTCCTCCTGGTGGATTCCCTGACTCGTCTATGGGCACTGTTTCCTCTCCCAGGCCTGTTGACGAGTGGAGACTCAGATGTGACCCACCCCCTTGCCAGGCAGCTCTGCCTCTGTCTCCACCAGGTCCCCCACGGAACGCTTTCCTGGGAGGCGGCCTGGGCGTGATGTCAGTTCAGTTCAGTTCAGTTCAGTCGCTCAGTCATGTCCGACACTTTGCGACCCCGTGAACTGCAGCACGCCAGGCCTCCCTGTCCATCACCAACTCTCGGAGTTCACTCAAACTCACATCTATCGAGTCGGTGATGCATCCAGCCATCTCATCCTCTGTCGTCCCCTTCTCCTCCTGCCCCCAATCCCTCCCAGCATCAGAGTCTTTTTCAATGAGTCAACTCTTGGCATGAGGTGGCCAAAGTACTGGAGTTTCAGCTTCAGCACCATTCCTTCCAAAGAACACCGAGGACTGGGCATGATGTAGCCTTTGCCAACAGCACCAGGGCTGCTTTGACTTTATCTGGAAACTCCCAGGAGGGAGCAAAGGAGAAGAAACTCCCATGGGGGATGTGGGGGACCACCTCCAAGGTTTGTACAAGTGTGCAAATAAATATGTAGAAGGATCTTTGCACAACATCATTTACACAAGAATATAAAACTCCGAACAACCTGAATGTCTATCCACATATGACTGGTTAAATACATGTAATAAGGACTAGTGAGTGGATGACCAAGTGGTGAGAAGGGTGGAGTAGGGTACCTTAAGACAGCTGAGATAGCTTTACTCCCCTGGGTGCGCCCAGAGGCAAATAAGGAACAGGAGAAGGCCTGACTCCTTAAACATGCCTTCCTCACACTTCTCTCTTTTTCCTCTTTGCTGCTGTTCGGTCATGAAGTCGTGTCTGACTCTTTGTGCCTCCATGGGCTGCAGCACGCCAAGCTTCCCTGTCCACTATCTCCTGGAGTTTGCTCAGATTCATGTTCATTGAGTCAGTGATGCCATCCAACCATCTCATCCTCTGTCGCCCATTTCTCCTCTTGCCCTCAATCTTTTCCAGCATCAGGGACTTTTCCAGTGAATTGGCTCTTCCCATCAGGTGGCCAAATTATTGGAGCTTCAGCTTCAGCATCAGTCCTTCCAGTGAATACTCAAGGTTGATTTCCTTTAGGATTGACTGGTTTGATCTCCTGGCAGTCCAAGGGACTTTCAAGAGTCTTTTTCAAAATTTGAAAGCATAAATTCTTCAGCATTCAACTTTCTTTATGGTCTAACTCTCACATCTGTACATGGAAAAACCATAGCTTTGACTATATGGACCTTTGTCAGGAAGTGATGTCTCTGCTTTTTAATATGCTGTCTAGGTTGGTCATAGCTTTTCTTCTAAGAGGCAAGCATCTTTTAATTTCATGGCTGCAGTCACCATCTGCAATGATTTGGGAACCCAAGAAAAAAATCTGCCAACGTTTCCACTTTTTCCCCTTCTATTTGCCATGAAGTGATGGGACCAGATGCCATTATCTTAGTTTTTTGAATATTGAATTTTAACCCAGCTTTTTCAATCTCCTCTTTCACTTTCATCAAGAGGCTCTTTAGTTCCTCTTTGCTTTCTGCCATTAGCGTCTGCATATCTGAGGTTGTTGATATTTCTTCTGGCAATCTTGATTCCAGCTTGTACTTCATCTAGCCTGGCATTTTGCATGATGTACTCTGCATAGAAGTTAAATAAGCAGGGTGACAATATACAGCCTTGACATACTCCTTTCTCAATATTAAATCAGTCCATTTTTCCATGTCTGGTTCTAACTATTGCTTCTTGACCTGCACACAGGTTTCTCAGGAGACAGATGGTCTGGTATTCCCATCTATTTAAGAATTTTCCACAGTTTACTGTGGTCCACACAGGGATTTAGCATAGTCAGTGAAGCAGAAGTTTTTTTTTGGAATTCCCTTGCTTTTTCTATGATCCAATGAAAGTGAAAGTGAAAGTTGCTCAGTCCTGTCTGACTCTTTGCGACCCCATGAACTATACAGTCCATGGAATTCTCCAGGCCAGAATACCACAGTGAGTAGCCGTTCCCTTCTCAAAGGGATCTTCCCAACCCAGGGATCAAACCCAGGTTTCCTGCATTGTGGCCGGATTTTTTACCAGCTGAGCCACCAGGGAAGCCCTATGATCCAATGGATGTTGGCAATTTGATCTCTGCTTCCTCTGTCTTTTCTAAATCCAGCTTGTAAATCAAGACGTTATCTGTTCACGTACTGCTGAAGCCTAACTTGAAGGATTTTGAGCACCACCTTGCTAGCATGTGAAATGAGCACAATTGTATGGTAGTTTGATCATTCTTTGGCATTACATTTCCTTGGGATTGGGATGAAAACTGACCTTTTCCAGTCCTGCGGCCACTGCTGACTTTTCCAAATTTGCTGGCATATTGAGTGCAGCACTTTAATGGCATCATCTTTTACGATTTTAAACAGTTCATCTGGAATTCCATCACCTCCACTTGATTTGCTTGTAGTAATGCTTCTAAGGCCCACTTGACTTCACACTCAAGGATGTCTGGGTCTAGGTGAGTGACCACACCAACATCGTTATCTGCATCATGAAGATCTTTTTTGTATAGTTCTTCTGTTTATTCTTGCCACCTCTTCTTAATATCTTCTGTTAGGTCCATACCATTTCTGTCCTTTATTGTGCCCATCTTTGCATGAAATGTTCCCTTGGTATCTCTAATTTTCTTGAGGATATCTCTAGTCTTTCCCATTCCATTGTTTCCTTCTATCTCTTTGCGTTGATCACTTAGGAAGGCTTTCTTATGTCTCCTTGGTATTCTCTGGAACTCTGCATTCAGATGGGTATATCTTTCCTTTTCTTTTTTTTGCCTTTCATGTCTCTTCTCAGTTACTTGTAAGGCCTCCTCTGCCAACCACTTTGCCTTCTTGCATTTCTTTTGCTTGGGGATGGTTTTGGTCACCGCTTCCTGTATACCCTTTCTTCTTTAGAAAGCAATTTAAGCAATTTTTTAGAAAGCAATTTAAAAGCTAGTGTAAAAAGTGTTGAAAGTTCAGCATCCATTTTCCAAAGCTCTCACTGCCCTTTCTGAGAGCAGTTTATGAGCTGGTTCTGCAACAAGAACATTTTCTCAACTAGTCCGCTTCCTTGCGGTCACCTGTGCCAAGGCTGGAAAAGACCGGCGCAGGCAGGACTTCGGGGGAGTGGGGGCCTGCTCTCTGTTCTTGGCTGGCGGACGTTTCCGGGGCCGGAGCTGCTCTCCGCAGGGCGGTCTGCGGAGGGCCCAGGACACGTGCTCCGCCTCTGTGCGTCCTGTCCCCCTCCTCGATCACTGCCCTGGGGCACCACGTCCTCTCCCCCTGCTGCTTCCCTTCCTGCCATTCAGCGTGCTTGGGTGGGAAAGCTCCCCCCCTCCCGCTCAGAGGTACAGTGCTTTTGTGTGTGCACTGCCTGGGACAAACTTGAAAGGCGTCTGTGCGAGTCTCTTCTTGTCTTGGGATTCCTGGGGTCCTGTGTTCCGTGGCTGTCGGATGGGTGCTGTGGAGAGGCTGGGGCCTGTGGGTACACACTAAGGAAAGCCACCAGCACGTGGCGAAGGGAGGGGGAATAAAGGACAAATTCTGGGCACACAGGAATTATTCAGGCCTCTTCTCTCCTTTCTGCTGCTGGCAGACTCTTGATCATCTCTTTATTTATACCGCAGTGAGAGTTAGAGAGGGGTGGGTGAAATCGACATGATTTATCTAAGACAGAATCTTGTTAAAATCAGAAACTGACACCAAAAGGTGAAGAGGAAGTGGAGGAGAGTGCTATTTTTAGCTGTGGATTTAAATTCCCATGATTCCCTGCAATTTCCCCCGCCTAATTCCCATCTACGCCCCTTTGTTTCCTCTGATTAGTCCTTGTAAGTCTCAGCTCTTACGGAACTATAGCCAGACGATTTCTTGGCAAGGTAAAGCTACTTTCAACCATTTAAAGCATCCTTTCAGGGACTTCCCTGGCCGTCCAGTAGTTAGGACTCTGTGCTTCCACTGCCGGGGTGTGGGTTTAATCCCTGGTCAAGGAATTAGGATCCTGCATGCCTCGTGGCATGGCTTAAAATTATTAAAATTTTAAAAAAGCATTCTTTAGTCTTTAGTCTCCTACACAAGAGTTACACATTTGCCATGACTTTCGTAGAAATCTGTGACTGTTTCATAAATACATCGGAGAAGGCAATGGCACCCCACTCCAGTACTCTTGCCTGGAAAACCCCATGGACGGAGGAGCCTGGTGGGCTGCCGTCTATGGGGTAGCACAGTCGGACACGACTGAAGCAGCAGCATAAATACATAACCCACTGTGTAAACATCAGCACGGTCCACACTTAGATCCTGGCGTTTCAGATGAGGGTGAGGAGGACGATGCGCACTCTTACAGTGTCCTTGCCCTTTATGGATGTGTCATGGAGTTAGAATAACCACATCAGGAAAGCATCTTGGTCATTTGGGAAGCCCATTTCCATTTATAGATAATAGGCAGAGCTGGCAAATAACCTGTCCAAGGTCCTGAAACTGAGACGTGGTGAAGTTGACATTCAAATTAAGGACTGTGAGATCTGAGACCACATTCCTATCCCATTTGACATCTGATGATGTCGACAAGATGGACACAGAGGGATAGCCATGTGAGGACATGAGGAGGACACAGGCCACGGGAGCAATGACCCTGTCCACACTTTCATCTCAGACTTCCAGCCACCAGAATTGTGAGAAGATAAATTCCTATTGTCTAGGCTTCCCTGGTGGCTCAGATGGTAAAGCGTCTGCCTACAATGCGGGAGACCCGGGTTTGATCCCTGGTTCGGGAAGATCCTCTGGAGATGGAAATGGCAACCCACTCCAGTACTCTTGCCTGGAAAATCCCATGGACAGAGGAACCTGGTGGGCTACAGTCCATGGGGTCGCAAAGGGTTGGACACAACTGAGCGACTTCATTTAAGCTGCCCAGCCTGGGTACTTTGTTATGGTGGCTCAGGGAAATGAATAGACTCAGACCACCACCTCTGTCCCCTCTCTGCACCTGTGTAACAGGAGGGAACGGGGCAGGGCACAGCTTCTGAAAGAATGACATAGCCCAAGGACACAACATAAACCGATTAGAATCAAATGGGACCAAGATGGCAGACAACACTGGACCTTGATCCTCAGTCAGCAAGTGAAATGACCCCCAGAGGCGCCACGACGGCTCCAGTCCATCTCAGTTGCTCAGTCACGTCGGGCTCTGTGCGACCCCACGGACCGCAGCAGGCCAGGCTTCCCTGTCGGTTACCAACTCCTGGAGCTAGCTCAAACTCAAGTCCATCGAGTTGGTGATGCCATCCAACCATCACATCCTCTGTTGTCCCCTTTTCTTGCCTTCTCAGCATCAGAGTCTTTTCCAAGGAATCCGTTCTTTGCATCAGATGGCCAAAGTATTGGCGTTGCAGCTTCAGCACCAATCCTTCCAGTAAATATTTAGGACTGATTTTGGCCGGGAGGAGCAACCCATGCCCGAGGCCGGGGCAGCAACGAGAGGAGTTACCCGGAGCAGTGGCTGCGCGGCACAGGAGGGCCTAGAGGAGCTATCCCACATTGAAGGTCAGGAAGGGCGGTGGTGAGGAGATACCCCTCGTCCAAAGTAAGGAAGCAATGGCTACGCTTTGCTGGAGCAGCCGTGAAGAGATTCCCCACGCCCAAGGTAAGAGAAACCCAAGTAAGACGGTAGGTGTTGCAAGAAGGCATCAGAGGGCAAACACACTGAAACCATACTCACAGAAAACTAGTCAATCTAATCACACTAGGACCACAGCCTTGTCTAACTCATTGAAACTAAGCCATGCCCGTGGGGCAACCCAAGACGGGCGGGTCATGGTGGAGAGATTTGACAGAATGTGGTCCACTGGAGAAGGGAATGGCAAACCACTTCAGTATTCTTGCCTTGAGAACCCCACGAACAGTATGAAAAGGCAAAATGATAGGATACTGAAAGAGAAACTCCCCAGGTCAGTAGGTGCCCAATATGCTACTGGAGATCAGTGGAGAAATAACTCCAGAAAGAATGAAGGGGTGGAGCCAAAGCAAAAACAATACCCAGCTGTGGATGTGACTGGTGATAGAAGCAAGGTCTGATGCTGTAAAGAGCAATATTGCATAGGAACCTGGAATGTCAGGTCCATGAATCAAGGCAAATTGGAAGTGGTCAAACAAGAGATGGCAAGAGTGAATGTCGACATTCTAGGAATCAGCGAACTGAAATGGACTGGAATGGGTGAATTTAACTCAGATGACCCTTATATCTACTACTGCGGGCAGGAATCCCTCAGAAGAAATGGAGTAGCCATCATAGTCAACAAAAGAGTCCGAAATGCAGTACTTGGATGCAATCTCAAAAACGACAGAATGATCTCTGTTCGTTTCCAAGGCAAACCATTCAATATCACAGTAGTCCAAGTCTATGCCCCAACCAGTAACGCTGAAGAAGCTGAAGTTGAATGGTTCTATGAAGACCTACAAGACCTTTTAGAACTAACACCCCAAAAAGATGTCCTTTTCATTATAGGGGACTGGAATGCAAAAGTAGGAAGTCAAGAAACACCTGGAGTAACAGGCAAATTTGGCCTTGGAATACGGAATGAAGCAGGGCAAAGACTAATAGAGTTTTGCCAAGAAAATGCACTGGTCATAACAAACACCCTCTTCCAACAACACAAGAGAAGACTCTATACATGGACATCACCAGATGGTCAACACCGAAATCAGATTGATTATATTTTTTGCAGCCAAAGATGGAGAAGCTCTGTACAGTCAACAAAAACAAGACCAGGAGCTGACTGTGGCTCAGACCATGAACTCCTTATTGCCAAATTCAGACTTACATTGAAGAAAGTAGGGAAAACCACTAGACCATTCAGGTATGACCTAAATCAAATCCCTTATGATTATATAGCGGAAGTGAGAAATAGATTTAAGGGCCTAGATCTGATAGATAGAGTGCCTGATGAACTATGGAATGAGGTTCGTGACATTGTACAGGAGACAGGGATCAAGACGATTCCCATAGAAAAGAAATGCAAAAAAGCAAAATGGCTGTCTGGGGAAGCCTTACAAATAGCTGTGAAGAGAAGAGAAGCGAAAAGCAAAGGAGAAAAGGAAAGATATAAACATCTGAATGCAGAGTTCCAAAGAATAGCAAGAAGAGATAAGAAAGCCTTCTTCAGCAATCAATGCAAAGAAATAGAGGAAAACAACAGAATGGGAAAGACTAGAGATCTCTTCAAGAAAATCAGAGATACCAAGGGAACATTTCATGCAAAGATGGGCTCGATCAAGGACAGAAATGGTATGGACCTAACAGAAGCAGAAGATATTAAGAAGAGATGGCAAGAATACACAGAAGAACTGTACAAAAAAATCTTCATGACCCAGATAATCACGATGGTGTGATCACTGACCTAGAGCCAGACATCCTGGAATGTGAAGTCAAGTGGGCCTTAGAAAGCATCACTATGAACAAAGCTAGTGGAGGTGATGGAATTCCAGTTGAGCTATTTCAAATCCCGAAAGATGATGCTGTGAAAGTGCTGCACTCAATATGCCAGCACATTTGGAAAACTCAGCAGTGGCCACAGGACTGGAAAAGGTCAGTTTTCATTCCAATCCCAAAGAAAGGCAATGCCAAAGAATGCTCAAACTACCGCACAAGTGCACTCATCTCACACACTAGTAAAGTAATGCTCAAAATTCTCCAAGCCAGGCTTCAGCAATATGTGAACCGTGAATTTCCTGATGTTCAAGCTGGTTTTAGAAAAAGCAGAGGAACCAGAGATCAAATTGCCAACATCTGCTGCATCATAGAAAAAGCAAGAGAGTTCCAGAAAAACATCTATTTCTGCTTTATTGACTATGCCAAAGGCTTTGACTGTGTGGATCACAATAAACTGTGGAAAATTATTCAAGAGATGGGAATACCAGCCCACCTGATCTGCCTCTTGAGAAATTTGTATGCAGGTCAGGAAGCAACAGTTAGAACTGGACATGGAACAACAGACTGGTTCCAAATAGGAAAAGGAGTTCATCAAGCCTGTATATTGTCACCCTGTTTATTTAACTTATATGCAGAGTACATCATGAGAAACGCTGGACTGGAAGAAACACAAGCTGGAATCAAGATTGCAGGGAGAAATATCAATAACCTCAGATATGCAGATGACACCACCCTTATGAGCAGAAAGTGAAGAGGAACTCAAAAGCCTCTTGATGAAAGTGAAAGTGGAGAGTGAAAAAGTTGGCTTAAAGCTCAACATTCAGAAAACGAAGATCATGGCATCTGGTCCCACCACTTCATGGGAAATAGACGGGGAAACAGTGGAAACAGTGTCAGACTTTATTTTTCTGGGCTCCAAAATCACTGCAGATGGTGACTGCAACCATGAAATTAAAAGACGCTTACTCCTTGGAAGGAAAGTTATGACTAACCTAGATAGCATATTCAAAAGCAGAGACATTACTTTGCCAACAAAGGTTCGTCTAGTCAAGGCTATGGTTTTTCCTGTGGTCATGTATGGATGTGAGAGTTGGATGGTGAAGAAGGCTGAGAGCCGAAGAATTGATGCTTTTGAACTGTGGTGTTGGAGAAGACTGTTGAGAGTCCCTTGGACTGCAAGGAGATCCAACCAGTCCATTCTGAAGGAGATCAGCCCTGGGAGTTCTTTGGAAGGAATGATGCTGCAGCTGAAACTCCAGTACTTTGGCCACCTCACGCGAAGAGTTGATTCATTGGAAAAGACCCTGATGCTGGGAGGGATTGGGGGCAGGAGGAGAAGGGGACGACAGAGGATGAGATGGCTGGATGGCATCACTGACTCGATGGACGTGAGTCTGAGTGAACTCCGGGAGTTGGTGATGGACAGGGAGGCCTGGCGTGCTGAGATTCATGGGGTCGCAGAGAGTCGGACATGACTGAGCGACTGATCTGATCTGATCTGATCTCTTTCGTTTAGGATTGACTTGTTGGATCTCCTTGCTGTCCAGGAGACTCTCAAGAGTCTTCTCCAACACCACAGTTCAAAAGCATCAATTTTTCAGCTCTCAGTTTTCTTTATAGACCATCTCTCACATCCATACATGACTACTGGAAAAACCATAGCTTTGACTAGATGGACCTTTGTTGGCAAAGTAATGTCTCTGCTTTTGAATATGCTGTCTAGGTTGGTCATAGCTTTTCTTCCAAGGAGCAAGCATCTTTTAATTTCATGGCTGCAGTCACCATCTGCAGTGATTTTGGAGCCCAAAAAATAAAGTCTGACACTGTTGCCATTGTTTCCCCGTCTATTTGCTATGAAGTGATGGGGTCAGATGCCATGATCTTAGTTTTCTGAATGCTGAGCTTTAAGCTGGCTTTTTCACTCTCCTTTTTCACTTTCATCAAGAGGCTCTTTAGTTCTTCACTTTCTGCCATAAGGGTGGTGTCATCTGCATATCTGAGGTTCTTGATATTTCTCCTGGCAATCTTGATTCCAGCTTGTGCTTCATCAGCCTGGCATTTTGCATGATGTACTCTGCAGAGAAGTTAAGCAGGGTGACAATATACAGCTTTGATGTACTGCTTTCCCGATTTGAAACCAGTCTGTTGTTTCATGTCTAATTCTAATTGTTGCTTCTTGACCTGCATACAGATTTCTCAGGAGGCAGGTCAGGTGGTCTGGTATTCCCATCTCTTTCAGAATTTTCCAGTTTGTTGTGATCCACCCAGTCAAAGGCTTTGGTATAGTCCATAAAGTAGAAGTAGATGTTTTTCTGGAATTCTTGCTTTTTCAATGATCCAACGGATGTTGGCAATTTAATCTCTGGTTCCTCTGCCTTTTCTAAATCCAGCTTGAATGTCTGGAAGGTTCATGTACTGTTGAAGCTTGGCTTGGAGAATTTTGAGCATTATTTTGCTAGTGTGTGACATGAGTACAGTAGTTTGAGCATTCTTTGGCATTGCCTTTCTTTGGGATTGGAATGAAAACTGACCTTTTCCAGTTCTGTGGCCACTGCTGAGTTTTCCAAATTTGCTGGCATATTGAGTGCAGCACTTTCACAGCATCATCTTTTAGGATTTGAAATAGTCAAAGGGAATTCTGTCACCTCCACTAGCTTTGTTTGTAATGATTCTTCCTAAGGCCCAGTTGACTTCACATTCCAGGATGTCTGGCTCTAGGTGAGTGATCACACCATCATGGTTATCTGGGTCATGAAGATCTTTTTTGTATAGTTCTTCTGTGTATTCTTGCCACTTCTTAATATCTTCTGCTTCTGTTAAGTCCATACCATTTCTGTCTTTTATTCTACCCATCTTTGCATGAAATGTTCCCTTGGTATCTCTAACTTTCTTGGAGAGATCTCTAGTGTTTCCCATTCTATTGTTTTCCTCTATTTCTTTGCACTGATCACTGAGAAAGGCTTTCTTATCTCTCCTTGCTATTCTTTGGAACTCTGCATTCAAATGGGTATATCTTTCCTTTTCTCCTTTGCCTTTAGTTTCTCTTTTCTCAGCTATTTGTAAGGCCTCCTCAGCAACCATTTTGCCTGTTTGCCTTTCTTTTTCTTGGGGATGGTCTTGATCACTGCCTTCTGTGCAATGTCATGAATCTCCACCCATAGTTCTTCAGGCACTCTATCAGATCTAATCCCCTGAATCTATTTGTAACTTCCACTGTATAATCGTAAGTGATTTGATTTAGGTCATACTTGAATGGTCTAGTGGTTTTCCCTACTTTCTTCAATTTAAACCTGAATTTGGTAATAAGGACATCATGATCTGAGTCACAGTCAGCTCCTGGTCTTGTTTTTGCTGACTGTACAGAGCTTCTCCATGTTTACTGCAAAGAATATACTCAATCTGATTTCAGTATTGACCATCTGGTGAAGTCCATGTGTAGAGTCTTGTGTTTTGGAAGAACACACTGCTATGCCCAGTGTGTTCTCTTGGCAAAACTCTGTTAGCCTTTGACCTGCTTCATTTTGTATTCCAAGGCCAACTTTGCCTGTTACTCCAGGTATCTCTTGACTTCCTACTTTTGCATTCCAGTCCCTTATAATGAAAAGGACATCTTTTTTGCATGTTAGTTCTAGAAGGTCTTATAGATCTTCACAGAACAGTTCAGCTTCAGCTTCTTCAGCATTACTGTTCAGGCATAGACATGGATTACTGTGATAATGAATGGTTTGCCTTGGAAACAAACAGAGATCATTCTGTCGTTTTTGAGATTGCATCCAAATACTGCATTTTGGACTCTCTTGTTGACTATGATGGCTACTCCATTTCTTCTAAGGGATTCCTGCCCACAGTAGTAGATATAATGGTCATCTGTCAGATGACAGTTCCAAGGCACTGTTAAAAGACCAAGAAGTGGGCAGTGGCCCAAATTCTGGTAACCACTCCTTCCCAAAAATGGTTGGAATAATCCTCCCACTCGTTAGCATATGAAATTACTCAGCTTATAAAAACTAACCACGCCAAATTTCAGGGCCACAATCATCCTCTGTGATGGCCCACACTCTGTCTGTGGAGTGTGCTTCTCTCTGAATCTGAATAAATCCACTTCTTACCTGTCACTTTGTCTCTCACTGAATTCTTTCTTTAATGAGACATTAAGAACCTGAGCTTCATTAGGTCCTGAAACCAGGTACCATGGTTTTTTGCTGGGTTTGAGTTCCAGCCACATGGGTTCAAGTCCCAAGCAAGGTTTTGGCTGGGTTTGAGTCCCGGTCACATGGGTTCAAGTCCCAAGCAGGGTTTTGGCTAGGTTCAAGTCCCAGTAAATGGGACTTTATGGGTAAATGGTTTCACCTGGACTTGCACACTGCCCTCCTGCATTAGGGAAGAATGACTTCGTTTTGCCCCCTTAACACCAAAAAGTAAACAAACTGCTGGTGTTTCACTGGCCTACAGTAATAGGTGTTTCTCAACGTTTATGCGCTTTCACAGATTCAGGATTGTTTTCCTGATTCTCCCTCAGGAGACCCCTTGGTCCAGTGCTCCAGACACTTGAGATGATCTCCATCAGCAAGTTTCGCTCAGTTTCCATGAAAGGATGACTACTCTGACCATCTGTTGTTTGACTTCAGCCCATGATATGGAAAATCTTCATTTTAGGCTCTAAAATCTTTGCTGGCTTCACTGGTGTGCTGTAACTAATAACAAGTTCGATAAGGGGGCAGGAAAGGCTCTGGTTTGCAGCGTTTCCTGGTTTCCATGGTGTAAGTTTCCTGGTTTCCACTGGCTCCTGGCACGGCCGATCCCAGCTGCCAGTGAGAGGTCACTGCACAAGGAGCGGCACATCAGTGTAAAGAAGATGTAAGTAGACTCAAGGAAAGCATAATAAAGTAATTAGGACACGACGGATTTTCAGTAGCTTTTACCTTTTGAAATATAATTAATTAAGTGTAAGTTTATATAGGGCTTCCCTGGTGCCTCAGCAGTAAAGAATTCGCCTGCCAAGCAGGATACCCAGGTTTGATCCCTGGGTCTGGAAGATCCCCTGGAGGAGGACATGGCAACCCATTGCAGGATTCTTGCCTGGAGAATCCCGTGGACAGAGGAGCCTGGTGGGCTACAGTTCATGGGGTCACAAGAGTCAGACACAACTGAGTGACTAAACAACAACAACAACGTTTATATAATTTAGTCTTAAATAATGTTGTGTTTAATAACTGCGGAATTCCTAAAAGCAAAACTGGCTTCCACAAACCAGTGCTGGGGGCCTCCAGCAAACCACTGGATAGTCATCACCTACCAAAATTCAGAAGTCCATTCATGTCTTTACAATTTAGATTTTATTCTTGGATCACACTGGGCCATTAGAGAACTCTGTCTTTGGACCATATAATTCCTTTTGGCTGAACAGTATTTGAAGCCCCTTCCTATGTCAGGGGACTTCCCCTCCCTATGAAGCAGGGACCCCTCCTGAGAGAAAGGGAAAACATCTCTCCCTTCCTTTGCTGCTCAGATGTGTGCTCATGACCCGGCTCTGCCAGTTTGCTAGGGTCCGGGGAGGAAAGGTCTTAGAAGTGACTTAGGAGAAGTCTTAGAAGGCAGGGAAAGGCCAGGTCTGTCTCCACGTTGGGTTTCCCTGGTGGCTCAGACAGTAAGGAATCTACCTGCACTGCAGGAGACGCGGGTTTGATCCTGGGTCAGGAAGATCCCCTGGAGAAAGGAATGGCAACCCACGCCAGTATTCTTAGCTGGAGAATTTCATGGACAGAGGAAACTGGTGGGGTATAGGCCACGGAGCTGAAAAGTCAGATACAACCGGGCAACAGCAACGGCCTCCATGTTGGAACGGTTGCTTTGACCCGCCTTTCCTTGCTGCTGCTATTTATTATACGCATACAGAATGGCCCGCCTCAGAGAGCCCCGCCCCCGCCTGGCTGTTCAACTCAAGAGCCTTCGTTCAGAACCCTGTCCACCTGTGGATGGCAGGAAGGAAGAAGTTAACACATCTCCTGCCCGAGGCTTGACATTCTAGTTGATGTTTGCAAGCTTAATGGCCTTTTTTGGACTTCCCTGGTGACTCAGACAGTAAGGGATCCATCTGCAGTGCAGGAGACCTGGATTCAATCCCTAGGTGGGGAAGATCCCCTGGAGAAGGAAATGGCTACCCACTCCAGGATTCTTGCCTAGAGAATCCCATGGAGAGAGGAGCTTTGTGGGCTACAGTCCATAGGGTTGCAAAGAGTTGGATACAACTGAGTGACTGACAAAGACATTTTTGTTTCCTCACCTCCCTCACTTCTGATCTATAAAAGAACCTGGCAACCAGACCCCCATGAGATAGCTACTTTGAGACACAGACTAATGTCTAATGTCACAGACTAGCGGTCCTCTCGGCCACCTTGTCTCTCAGATCCCTAAGGTTTTGTTGTGCGGGGAGCAGAGTGAGCTTGCACTCGTAACGGTGTCAGGGGGCTTCCCTGGCAGTCCAGTGGTTACGATTCTTTGCTTCCAAGGCAGGGGGCATGGGTTTGGTTCCTGTTTGCAGAATTAAGATCCCACATGCTGCATGACTCAAATTAAAAAATAAAGTGACTGCCATCAAGTAAGTTGTGGACATGCTATGTTTATGCTCAGAAATGGTGCACTGGGATCTTCAAGGGACCAGCTCTTGACTGGGGCATCATTCCCTCAAGTCTGGTTCTCTGATCCTCCTGGAGATTTTGAAAGCTACCTGGTATTCTTTCTCTTCCTTATTAAAAAAATAAAGTTTAAAATTTCAATTTACAGAAAGGTTGCAAAGATGGTGAGTCCCCGTGTCCCCCATATCCAAGTTCCCTTGCTTCTTCCTCTTACTACAGTATGTTTATCACCACCAATGAACCAGTGTTGATACGTTGTCAACCCGAGCCTTGGACTGAGACACTTTCCCAGACTGACCTTGTTTTTGATGATCTTGACGACTTTGGGGTGTATTGGTCTGGTGTTCTGTAGAGCACAGGTCAGTTTGGGTCGGTCTGGTGCGTTTCTCACGGTTGGAGTGAGGGTGCCCGTTGGGGAGGAAGACCTCCTGGGTGAAGGGCCATGCTGCCACTGTGACTCACCGCCGCCGGTACTCACACTGACCCCCAGGTTTCTCCTCTGCAGTTACTTGCTTTTCCTCCTTTTGTCTGTTTTTTGGAAGCAGGTCAATAAATTTAGTGACACTTAGGGGTGGGGAGGAAGTCCACTTCTCCGAGGGGAATAATTTGACAAAGTTAACATTTGTTTGTATCCATACTGACTCATGAATATTTATTTTATACTTTGATTTAACCCAATACTTTGCTATTTATTTTTATGTTCACATTATTTTTGCTTTAAGTCTCAGGTTGGTGCCTGTGTCCCTCTATCACACCCCCGTACCTTTATTGATTTGGGTTTTGATCAACGTTTGTTTTTTGTTTTTGGCTGTGTCCTGCAGCTTGTGGGATATTAGTTCCCCGACCAGGGATTGAACCCAGGACCCTGGCAGTGAGAGCATGGAGGCTTAGCCGTTGGACTGTCAGGGAACGCCCTGATCACTTTCTTCTTTTGTGGCACTACAAGATGCTCCTGGCTTATCTTGTATATTTCTTGCCTCAGCCCTAGAATCAACCACTTCCCCAGGGAACTTTGGCTTTTAATAAGAGAATGGAAGTAGGAAGCACATTGTGGCCATCTGTCTATCTATCTATGTAGCCACCCATTTGGCCTATCCATCTATCCATCTGTCATGTCTGTCTGTCTATCCATCATATCTGTGTATCCGTCTGTCTATCTGTCCATTGTGTCTATCAGTCTATCTATATTGTCTGTCCATCTGCCTATCCTTCTATCTATCTGTATGTCTATCTATCTGTCCATCCATCTGTCCTGTCTATCTGCCTATCGTGTCTGTCTCTCTGCATCTCCTGTTGGCTCATTTCCTCTGGAGAGCCCTGAGCACTATACCGCCTCTGCAGCTCTGGGCTGAGGGAGCCTGGATGGACCGGTAGGTTTCAGTACATACTCAGGCACACGTAAGGGTGAGAAAACTTCAGGGGAGGGGAGATGAGTGGTTAGGGCAGAATCTCCAACAGAGGCACCTAGAAGTTCTCCTCTGTGTCACCCACGATGAACTCAGGCTGTGGTTTTACTGCATGGCAAGGGGCAACTGTGGAAGCGAAAGTCACTCACTCGTGTCAGACTCTTTGCGACCCCATGGACTGTATAGTCCAAGGAATAGCCCAACAGCACAAGGGCGATTGTGCTGTGGGAAGGACAGGAGTTGGTGGTCAGACGGACCTGGGCTCGAATGTGGACTGTGTGAGCAGGTCAGGTCACGTGCCCTCTTCTCAGGGTCTGCAGTGGTGAAACAGAGCCAACAGTGCCTGCTTCACAGGGGTGCTGTGGTGGCGACGTTCCACAGCGCGCGAGAAGCCGGGAGTGCAGTGCTTGCTCCACGGAAGCTAGCTGCCACCCTCTCTAGCCCCCGCCCCCATCCCGTCACCTCTCTCGTTCTCTCTCATGCACACGTTTAGTTCTTGATCTAAGAAAGATTTACTGAGCTCCTGGTATTTGACAGGAACTGTGCTTGATGTTGGAAAATAGCGAACCAAACAAATTAGACTGGACAGAAAATGAGCCCATACATAAACAATAGTCCTGTGTAGAGGAAAAGAGAACAAGGTGAAGTGAGCAAGCCTCTGGGGCGGTTTGTGTTGATAACATTCACGCTGTGATGTTAAGTGACGAGGGCACAGTAGTGATCCATGGGAAGTATGTTCTGGACAGAGGCAATGGGGGCGTGGTAGGGGGGCTGCAGAGGTGGGCAGGGGTCGGTTCCCGGGTGCCTAGAGGTCTTAGTGTTTGATTTTAAGTGAGCTGGGAAGCTGGGGGAGATTTTCCTGTTCAGCACGGATGTAGAGGCTCACCCGGATTGTTGCTTGCAGCTGTGATCTGAGGATTTTTCATGCAGGTAAAATTCCATTTCGTGAGTGTATCACAGTTCGTTTGTGTTTTTCACTAGGGGTAGACAGCTGGCTTGCTAGTAGATTTCTGCTTGTTTATCTCTCCACTGTGAGGGCTTGGATAAGGGAAAGAAAGAAGCCCTTTAACGGAGGTGGGAAGGAACTCGGGTTATGCGTGAACGTTGCTTGGCTGGGTTTTGTATGGGGTATAAAGACAAAAAAATAAAAATTGGTCTCTGTGTCCTTATGTCTTAGAAATTTGATCTCATTGTGATCAAGCTAGAATCAAAGCACGGTCTAGTGGAATGAAGGAAACCATCCCAAATCCTGGCAGTTTCAAAGACCCAACATGATAGTGAAACCAGAGTACACAGCGAGGAGCAGTATTCTCACCTGTGGACACATAAGTCATCATGGCGAACACACTGGCAAGGACCATACAATTGTCTACATTGGTAGATCTGAAGACTTACTGAAGTTTGAAGAAGCCTTTGGGAAATTTCTCATGTTAACCAACCTATCGGCTAATAAACACCTGCGAAGCGTCTATGTTTGTCAAAGCATTCTAATAGATATGGGGCTTCCCTGGTGGCTCAGCTGGTAAAGAATCCCCCTGCAATGCAGGAGACCTGGGTTCAATCCCTGGGTTAGGAAGATCCCCTGGAGAAGGGAATGGCTACCCACTCCAGTATTATTCTGGCCTAGAGAATTCCATGGACTGTATAGCCCATGGGATTGCAAGGAGTTGGACATGACTTTCACTTCTTTTCTAAGAGTTTTGTAGGAAGTACACAGAAGTTTACAGAGTGCAAAAAGAGATACTCTAGACCTCACAGAGCTTGCACTCTGACTGTGGGTGGACGCAGATATGTGAAATGCTGAGATGAAACACAAGGACGTGTGTGCCAAGTGTCAGATGAATGCTGTGTGCCCTCAGTTCTCTTGGACTCTAAGCTCCCCCAGAGCTGGGACTGAAGCCGTCTTCTTTCCCTTGTGTGTTCGTGTGTTTGAATGAATGAGTGAGTAAAGACTGGAACTGCCCAGGAAAGACTTCGTGGGGAAGGAAGGTCTCAGTGTGGACAGTAAATAGTGGTAGCTCTGAATCTGAAGAGGAGGAAAGAGGGCATGGAAGTGGTGAATGTTCTAGGGGCTGGCAATGGGAAGACCCACGGGGTTGGTGAGAGGAGGAAGCCAGGCTGCAGGAAAGGGCTCTTTAGGCAGAGAAGTGGGGAGGACTTGGAAGGGCAGGATGGGGTCCCAAAGTCAAGGTCTTGGGTGCTGGTGAAGGAGTTTGATTTTTGTTCTACAGTTAATGAGAACACTGTACTGCAGTGCTTCCAGCAGAGGCGAAAAACTGTGTGTGGGGGCTTCCTATTTTAGGGGGATGCAGAAAAGCGAGTGTCGGCTGGGGTGACGGAGATACCTCCAACTGGGCGGGACGATAGTGCACGTGGCAGTTGGAGGGTGCCCAGGGGCTGTCAGAAGGGGCGAGCCCACACACACAAGCACGTCTCAGGAGTGTCCTATTTTCTGATGTTCCTTTGGCCAAGGCAAGTCACATGTTCAGACCCAGATTCAAGGGGTGGAAAACAGGCTCTGCTCCTTGCTAGGAGGAGGGGAAAGCCACAAGGCAAAGGGGTGAGAGTAGAGGGAAGAGCTTGTGGCCATTTTTGAGGTCTACTCCCCAGGCTCAGTGTTTTAAGTACCAAAGACAGGGAAACAACTCAGATCAAATGCAAGCGAACCTCTGCAGACAGCTGCATAAAAGGAAATGAAAAGGTCTAGATGGTTGGAGTGCTGAAAGATCAGAAATGCCACATGTATTGACTCTCTGGAATATGTGTCTAAATCTCACACATTTTAAATCGGATCTCATTAATCTCTGCTTTGGAGACGTTATTCCAGAGATTATCCAGGTCATTTCAGGCAGGTATTTAACTCAGCTGGGTGTTCAGAAAAACAGATAGTTCTTTGTCTTTCCCTGGTTCTTTAGGGCACTGAGACTTACACAAAATAAAGGCGAGCACAGGATTTAAGTGGCTGGAAGTAGCTCCTGGCTTCTCCTGCGCCTGTGAGAGCAGCATTGGCCCAGGACGAGTCTCCCGCTCCCCAGGACGAGTCTCGCGCTTCTCCAGGACGAGTCTCGCGCTCTCCAGGACGAGTCTCGCGCTCTCCAGGTCCCCACCGCCGCGTTCTGGCACGAGGCATCCTATGCACAGTATTTGGAGGCCTTAGAAGCTTTCAAGTCCCCACCGCCACGTTCTGGCACGAGGCACTCTATGCACAGTATTTGGAGGCCTTAGAAGCTTTCAAGTCCCCACCGCCACGTTCTGGCACGAGGCACTCTAGGCACAGTATTTGGAGGCCTTAGAAGCTTTTCAGGGGCCATAAAAAAGAGTTGGAGTCATGAAAAAAATTTTAATTCAAAATCACAAAAAGATACTTCAAAATAAATTTACATCATAAAAATAATCTGCAAGCAATCTATAGACTGTCTCATTTCCTAAGAATTCTTAGAGATGATGAAAGCTCACAGGCAATAGCAATTTAAGTGGCTTTCTTATACTCCCCAAAGCTAAAAGGTAAATGAAATATTCCTTTGAAGTCATCTTTATTGCAAAACAACAACAGGTATTTAATGCAGAAGGGGGGTAAACTACAGCAGGCCCCTGCATCTGAACCTTCACGTTGTGAACTTTCAACACGCGAACCTGTGTTCACACGTCCAGTCGTGCAAGTTAGTCCAGATGTCTGGCTCACGCTGTCTCTTGTGTGCCCCCTGTACAAGTAGCTGTGCTTCTGTGTACTTTACAGAATTGTGTAGAGTACAGTGCCACAGAATGTTTGTTTCAAGCCCAGGACTTTCGGAAGCAACTGTAAAAGCAGTGGTCGTTGTGTGTTAGTGGTTCAGTCGTGTCTGACTCTTGGGATTCTCCAGGCCAGAATACTGGAGTGGGTAAACATTCCCTTCTCCAGGGGATCCTCCCAACCCGGGGATCGAACCTGGGTCTCCTGCTTTGCAGGCCGATTCCTTACTGTCCGAGCCACCAGGGCAGCCCCCAAAGCAGTGGTATACAGCCGACTGTGTTAGCGGGACACCTAGGGTAACTCTGTTGGACTTAGGGACTGCGCACTGGGAGGAGAACTTTTGTAGGGGACTGACACCACCCAGGGAACTGGCGGGGCTGGTGCTGGTGAGGGGAGCCGACTGCAGCTGCCATACAGGACTATAGATGACTGGCTTCCCTGGCGGCTCAAATGGTAAAGAATCCGCCTGCAATGAGGAGACCCAGGTTCGATTCCTCGGTCGGGAAGATCCCCTGGAGAAGGGCATGGAAACCCACTCCAATATTGTTAGCTGGAGAATCCCATGGACAGAGGAGCCTGGTGGGCTACAGTCCGTGGGGTCACAGAGAGTCGGACACGACTGAGCGATTAACTTTTTAACTTTACCTCTGTTTGGAACCCTTGCGGGTCCGCAAACTTAACTGCTGGGTGGAGGGCCTCTGGGGGGCCCGAGAACATCCCCGCCCTCCGATCCGGCAAGGGCCGCACATGCAGGGCTATCTACGTCTTCCCGGTGGAGAGGTCCAAGGCCAGTGGCAGCCCGACCGCTGGTGAGATCCAGTGAAACCAGGTTTCCGGGCTTTCCGACCCTTTTACTTACTTGGGCGGAGTGACGGTTCCCGCCGGAGACCTCCCAGCGGACACCGCCCAGGGAACTGGCGGGGCCGGTGCTGGTGAGGGGAGCGGACTGCAGCTGGCACACAGGGTCGTCCCAGGCGGCCGCCCGCCCGCGTTAGCTCGCGCTCACGCGAGACCCTACCCCAACAGGTAGCTCCTCGCCCGGCTCTAAGCTGGAATTTGTAGGCTCCCGCGAGGGGCGTGGCCCCAAGTCCCACCCGCTAGGCCCCGCCCCCGGCCTCACGCCCCCTCAGGAGCCCTCGGCGCGGTCCTCTGACGCGCGGCGCCTTCATCTGACGTCACGCCCCGCCCCCCCGCCCCGCCCCGGCCCGCGAGGCGCCAGCCCTCGGCAGACAGAGCGGCTTCTCCTCAGGCGGCGGTTGAGACGGCGGCTGTGGCAGCAGCCCGGGTTGTGGTCACCTTCCGTGTAGCGGCCGACTGTCCGCCCATTCCCGTCCCGGCCGGCGGGGCGGCCGTCCAGCCCCTCGAGCCGGTAGGCGATGGTGCGGCGGAGCGCGCGGGCGGCGAGGCGGCGGGCATGAAGGAGGATGGAAGGGCAGGACGAGGTGTCAGCGCGGGAGCAGCACTTTCACAGCCAAGTGCGGGAGTCCACGGTGAGCGCCCTCCGCCCGCCTCGTCGGCCTCTCCCCGCCTTCGCCCACCTGCCCTCCCCTCCGGCCCTCCCCTCTTCCCTCAGGGTTCCGGCGGCGCGCCTCTCTCCCAGGCTCCGTCCCCCACCCCGCGCCAACCTGCTCCCTATCCCGGCGCGGTTCTATCACCTGTCCGCCCCCGGGAGTGCTCGGTGCCACCTGCGTCCTGCTCGCCCCGGGCTTGTCCTGAGCCGGTCACCCTCCCAGCGGCGGACGACGGCCCCGCAGCCCACCCCGCAGCCCCGTGGCCCGCACCCCCAGTGGCCCGGCTCCCCACCGTGGCCCGGCTCCGCCCCGTGGCCTCACCCCCGTGGCCTCACCCCGTGGCCCCGCCCCCCCCGTGGCCCGGCTTCCCCCGTGGCCCGGCTTCCCTCGTGGCCCGGCTTCCCCCGTGGCCCTACTCTCCTGTGGCCTGGCAACCCCGTGGCCCGGCACCCCCGGGGTCTGGCTCCCCCGTGGTCCGCACCCCCGTGGCCCGGCTCCCCCGTGGCCTGCCATCCCCATGGCCCGGCTCCCCCCTTGACCTGCAACCCCGTGGCCCGGCACCCTTGTGGCCAGGCTCCCCCGTGGCCCGGCTCCCCCCATGGCACGGCTCCCCCCATGGCCCGGCTTCCCCCGTGGCCCTACTCCCCCGTGGCCTGGCAACCCCGTGGCCCAGCACCCCTGTGGCCAGGCTCCCCTGTGGCCCGGCTCCCCTTGTGGCCCAGCTCCCCCCGTGGCCCGCACCTGCGTGGCCCGGCTCCCCCCGTGGCC
Source organism: Bubalus kerabau (assembly GCF_029407905.1). Lineage (NCBI taxonomy): Eukaryota > Metazoa > Chordata > Mammalia > Artiodactyla > Bovidae > Bubalus > Bubalus kerabau. The sequence goes on along the minus strand of NC_073631.1, from coordinate 121,695,517 downwards.
CGCACCCCTGTGGCCTGGCTTCTCCGTGACCCGCACCCCCGTGGCCCGGCACAGTAGGCAAGTGTGCGGGCGGGTATCCAGCAGGACCTGGGCAGCCCTCGCAGACGCGGGGCAAGGGGCCGAGCTTGGTCTCCTAGCCCTGCCAGGAGCGAGCCTCCGCAGTCCAGCCGGGACCCTTGTCCTGGTTAGCACACGCCTTTCCGAAAGCTGGCGTTTGGGTGTGAAGACCCAAGGTCGATGGGATTGAGGGCCCCTAGCAGAAGTCCTTTGTGCTCTGGAAGCAGCGTCTGAAGGGAGTCATCCGTTGTTGGTCCCCTGTGCTTCTGTGCTGCTGCCAGGGGTCCGGAAGCAGGCTTGGCCTTAGCAACCTACTTTGATGTTTTCACCTTTTCCTGATGGCACTGGAGTGTATTTGTGTTTTCATAACAATGTAAAATATGTAAATTTGGGGTATTTGTGTTTACCTCTTCTTTCTTCTAACTACCTTCTCTCAAACTCAGTCAGTCTCTTGGTTTTAGGTGGAAAACGCTGGTTGAGAATTGCCTAGTTTGTGTAGTTACTGATCTAGAAAATTGAGAACACTCTGCCAAGTCATACCTTGGAATAAAGAAATATAAGTTCTGAACTGGTGGACTCTGATACAGCATATTTGTGACTTGAAGCTGAAATAAACAGAAGTACATAATCATCCATGCCCAGCTTGAAGCACTTTAAACACACTGTTGTAGTCCTGAACACAGACTGAGAAACAATATGGCTTGCATCCCAGAGGCCTGTCCCTTTTCCTTGTCTGGTTCCTCTCTGTTCCACCAAGAGGAACCGCTGTCCTGGCTTTAACAGGTGAGCTTAGTTTTGAACTTACACGGAACCTTATGGTATGCACTGTTCTGTGTCTGATTTCTTTCACTCATTGGCATTTGTGAAATTCATATCTCTGTTGGACGTGGTTGTAATTCATCCATAATGCTGTAGTTGTGTGGCTCTAGCACAGTCTGTTTTTATTTTATTGTTGGTGGGCGCTTCCATCGTTTTCAGGTTCTGTTTACCAGTGTTCTTGTACTTGGCTTTTGGCGAATGAGTGTATGCATTTGTCAGGTCTGCACTTAAGCATGGGACCTCTAGGTTATAGGTTGTGGGTTTGTTCATCTTTAGTAGATACTTTGAAGTAGTTTGTCAAAGTGGGTTGTACCAATTTACACTCCCACTGGCACTGTAGAAGAGGTGTGATTTGCTTCTCATCTGTACAGATACTTAGCATTTTTTTTTTAAATTAACCATTCTGATGAGTGTCATGGTATTTATTGCACAAAAGGTTTTATTTGCATTTCCCTGATGATAAGAATTTGAGCATCTTTTCATATTTTTTTTTTTTGGCGATTTGGAAATCTTTTGTGAAGAGTCTTCAGGTCTTTTCCCCATTTTTAAACTTGTTTATGTTTTTGATAGTGATTGCAAGAGTTCTTTGTGTTTTCTGGGTATGATCCTTTAGTCACATATATGTATATATATGTGTATCTATATAGTAAATCTTTTTTTCATTGAGTGGATTCCTTTTCACTTAATGATAATATGAGCAGAAATTCTTAATTTTAATATAGTTCACTTTATCAGAATTTTTCCTTTTATGACTAGTGATTTTTTTATGTCCTGTTTAAAAAAATCTTTGGTTACTCCAAGGTTATGAAGATGCTCTCTTACGCTTTTCTCTAAATGCTTTATTGATTTACTCCTCCTATCATCTGGCCACCTGATGTGAAGAGCTGATTCATTGGAGGGGACCCTGATGCTGGGAAAAATTTAAAGCAAAAGAAGAAGGGGGTGGCAGAGGACGAGATGGTTGGATGGCATCACTGACTCAAGGGACGTGAGTTTGAGTAAACTCTGGGAGATAGTGAAGGACAGGGCAGCCTGGCGTGCTGCAGTCCCATCATGGGGTTGCAAAGAGTAGAACACGCCTTAGCGACTGAACAACAACTGCCTCCTATTTAAACCTACAGTTCATCTGGAATTTATTTTTTGTGTATGTTATAAAGTAGGAGTTATATATCTTTTTTCTCACTTGGATGTCTCATCGCTTCAGCAGTATTTATGACCTTAGTCACACATTGAAAGTGAAAGTCACTCAGTCGTGTCCAACTGTTTTGGACCCCATGGACTGTACTGACAGGCTCCTTTGTCCGTAGAATTCTCCAGGCAGGAATACTGCAGCGGGTTGCCATTCTCTTCTCCAGGGGATCTTCCCAACCGAGGGACTGAACCTAGGTCTCCTGCATTGCAGGCAGATTCTTTATCATCTGAGTCACCAGGGAAGCCCAATCACAAATGAAGTAACTGTATATTTGTGGGATTTAACTGAAACTCTGTGCAGTTACATTGGTCTATTTTGGCTGTATTTTAGATTAATCAGATATTCTTTTATTTGGATTGAGAAACGTACCCATATTTTAGTAGCCAGGAGCTTTATTTTTTTTGTCCACTATCCTAGAAACAACTCGGTTTTGACACTGATTCTAGAATTCCTTAGTTCTGCCCCTCCTCAGCCCTGCCTCTCCTGGCCCAGGACCCTTGGATGGTGGATGTGCTCTGTTGCTGCAGCACCAGTGCGGGCAGTGACCAAGCTTAGTGAATTTCCAGTCTTTGGCTTTCCTTCCTTGAAGTATTCATATTTAGAGTGAGTATAAATGCTTGATTTTCTCTAGGACTTGTCACCGATTCTTTTTTCATTTATTTTTAAAAGTAGGTTTGTTTTTGAAGTCTGTGAGTTTGTTTCTGTTTTGTAAATAAGTTCATTTGTATCTTTTTTTTTTAAGATTCTGCATATAAGTGAAATATATTTTTCTCCTTCTGACTTCAATTAGTATGCTAATCTCTAGGTCCATCTATGTTGCTGCATGTGGCATCATTTCATTCTTTTTTACGGCTGAGCAGTAGTCCAGTGTATATAGGTACCACATTTTCTTTATTCATTCCCCTGTTGATGGACATCTAGGCTGCTTCCATGTCTTTGCTATTGCAAGTAGTGCTGCGGTGAACACTGGGGGTCATGTATCTTTTCAAACTGATTTTCTTCGGATACATGCCTAGAAATGGGACTGCTGGGTCATACGCTACTGTTAGGTTTAGTTTTTAAGGAACCTCCATACTGTTCTTCATAGTGGTCGTACCAGCTTACACATCCACCAACAGTGTTGGGGGGGTTCCCTTTTCTCCGCACCTTCTCCAGCATTTATTGTTTGCAGATTTTCTGGTGAGGGTCATTCTGACCAGTGTGAGGTGGTGCCTAAATGTAGTTTTGATGTGCATTTGTCTAATAATCAGTGATATCGAGCATCTTATAATGTGCTTTTTGGTCATCTGTATGTCTTCTTGGGAGAAATGTCTCTTTAGATCTTCTGCCCATCTTTTGGAGGAGGAAATGGCAACCCACTCCAGTAGTCTTGCCTGGAGAATCCCACGTACAGATTAGCCTGACAGGCTACAGTCCATAGGGTTGCAAAGAGTCAGACATGACTGAGCAGCTGAGCACACCCATTTTTAGATTGGGTTGTTTGCTCTTCTGATATAGAGCTCCATGGGTTCTTTATATATTTTGGAGATTAATCCCTTGTCCGTTGCTTCATTTGCAGGCATTTTCTCCCATTCTGTGGGTTGTCTTTTCATTTTGTTTATGGTTTCCTTTGCTGTGTAAAAGCTTTTAAGTTTATTTAAGTCTCATTTGTTTATTTTTGTTACTCTAGGGGGTGGATACAAAAAGATATTGCTGTGATTTATGTCAGAGAGTGTTCTTATGTTTTCTTTTAACAGTTTTATAGTGTCAGCCTTATTATGTATAGCTCTTTAATCCGTTTTGAGTTTATTTTGTGTATGGTGTTAGAGAATGTTCTGATTTCATTCTTTTACATGTAGCTGTCCAGTTTTCCCAGCAGCACTTATTGAAAAGATTGTCTTTTCTTTATTTTAGATTCTTGCCTCCTTTGTCGTAGATTAACTGACCATAGATGCATAAATTTATTTCCTGGCCTTCTGTCCTGTTCCATTGATCTATAGTTCTGTTTTTTGTGCCAGTACCATATTGTTTTGATTCCTGTAGCTTTGTAGTATAATTTGAAGTCAAGGAGTCTGATTGCTCCAGCTCCATTTTCCTTTCTCAGGAATGCTTTGGCTATTTGGGGGTCTTTTGTGTTAGCATACAAATTAAAAAAATTTTTGTTTTAGTTCTTTGAAAAACGAAATTGGTAATTTGATAGGGATTGTATTGAATCTGGAGACTGCCTTGGGTAGAATAGTCATTTTGCCAGTGCTGAGTCTCCCAATGTAAGAACATGCTGTATCTTTCCATCTGTGTCATCTCTGACTTCTTTCATCAACGTCTCATAGCTTTCAGAGTACAGGTGTTTTGCCTCCTTAGGAAGGTTTATTCCCAAGTGTTTAATTCTCATTTCTGTCTTTTGTTGTTAATGTATAGGAATGCAAGAGATTTCTGTGTATTAACTGGAAATATAGTAATATAGCTTTTGTTACCTGAACATTATTGACTGGAGATGTATTGATAGGTTTTTAGAGAGTGAAACAGTTAACATTGGAGAAGGAATAGGCTACCCACTGCAGTATTCTGGCCTGGAGAATTCCATGGACTATACAGTCCATGGGGTCGCAAAGAGTTGGACATGAATGAGTGACTTTCTCACACACACACACACACACACACACACAATTAACATCACCATGCAAAGTTGCTGGAGCTTAAAATTGATCAAGGGTTCATTATACAACTTAATGATTGTCATTATCATTCACATTTTGCTTTGTTAGGTTTTTGTTCCAATCAACCTTGTGTTTATATTATAAACATAAAATTTTCAAAAATGACGCACTGCAAAATTTTGAGTGAAGAATTTTTCAGTGAGTTTTATGCAGATACTTTCTCTGATTGTTCAAGCAATGTATATACTTGTGCCTCAGAAGATGATCATTCTTCAGAGTTTAGTTGATTCAAACGATGTGAATATTGGATGAACAAAAAGACAGAAAACCTTAGTGATTGATTCTGATACGGAAAGTGAAAATGAAATTCATGATAATAGAGAGAATGAGCCTTTGCTTCTACAGAATTGTGGATTAAAGACAGCATTTCATGAAGTTAGAAGACTTTACAGGTGTGTCAGGTGTAACTGTTGAATGTAACAGCCTGCAAAGTGTTAGTGAAATAACAGACGTTTTGACTGGCCCAAAGAAAAGTTGCCGGCCATAGGTGTTAGTTTCTGCAAAAATCCCCTGGTCAGCAATGGGTTAATTTTGTATCCTGCAACTTCACTAATTCATTGATGAACTCTAGTAGTTTTCTATTGGAGAAGGAAATGGCAACCCACTCCAGTGTTCTTGCCTGGAGAATCCCAGGGACGGGGGAGCCTGGTGGGCTGCTGTCTATGGGGTCGCACCGAGTCGGACACGACTGAAGCGACTTAGCAGCAGCAGGAGTTTTCTGGCAGCATCTTTATGATTTTCTATGTATAATATCATGTCATCTGCAAACAGTGACAGTTTTAACTTCTTTTCCACTTTGGATTCCTGTTAGTTTTCTTCTCTGACTGCCATGGTGCCAGTTCTTTAAATAATTCAACTTTTTTTGTTTTGCCAAAAGATAAAATACACAACTTACCGTTCACCATTTTTAAGTGCACTGTTCAGTGACACCGAGCACCTTTGCATTGTTGTGAATCACCACCATCCATCTCCAGAACTTTATCGTCATTCTAGACTGAAACTGTTCCTTTTGATCAGAAACTGGTAAAAAAAAAAAAAAAGAAACTGGTTCCTCTCTACTTCCAGCTCCCGGTAACCACCATTCTGCTTTCTGTCTCTCTGAATTTTACTATGCCAGGTAACTCATGTAAGTGGAGTCATACAATATTTGTCCTTTTGTGTCTGGCTTATTTCACTTAGCATGATGTTTTCAGGTTTCATCCATGTTGAGGGATGTGTCAGAATTTCCTTCCTTTCTAAGGCTGGATAAAATTCCATTGTGTGTATAACCTTGTTTTGCTCATCCGTTCATCCTACAGGGGACATTCGGGTTGTTTCCTGGCTACTGTGAATGATTTTGCTGCGAACATGGGGGCATGAATACTTGTTCCAGGCCTTGCTTTCCATTCTTTTAGGGATATACCCAGAGTTTGAATTTCTGGATCTCATGGTAATCCCGTGTTTAATTTTTTGAGGAGTTGCCATACTGTTTGCCACAGTGGCTGGACCATTTTACATTCCTAGCAGTAATATGCCAGTGTTTCAGTTTCTCTGTGTCTTCACCAACACGTGTTGTTTACTGTTTTTTTAAAAAGTAGTAGTTATCCTGGTAGGTGTGCAGTGGCATTTCGTTAGGATTTTGATTCATGTTTCCCTGATGGTTAGTGATGTTGAGCATTGTTTTATGTGCTTTTGGACATTTGTATATTTTCTTTGAAGAAATGTCTATCTAAAGTCCTTTGCCCATTTTTGAATTCGGTTATTTTGTTAAGATTTAGGTGTTCTTTATATATTCTGGATATTAATCCCTTTGTGATTTGAAAATGTTTTCTTCCATTCCGTGGGTTGCCTTTTTACTCTATTTATAGTGTTCTTTGGTGGACTAAAGTTTTAAATTTTGGTGAAGCCCTGTTTATTTATTTACTTGTTTGTCATTGTTGCCTGTATTTTTGGTGTTCTATCCAAGAAATTATTGCCAAATCCAGTGCCGTGAAGATTTTCCCTTATGTTTTCTTCTAAGAGTTGTGTAGTTTTAACTGACATTTTTGAGGTCTTTGATCCACTTTGAGTTAGTTTTTTGTATGTGGTGTAGTATTTACTTTTAAAAAGCTCATGTAATAATCTTACTTTAGTATTATGAATCTTTAATATTATGAATATTTCAGAGTTCTCTTGTCAATTACTATAATGGTCACATTTAGCTGCTACTATGAGGTGGTAATGATCCATTTCCTTTCTTGTTTTTGCTGTCTTTTTATTTCCTTTTCCTTTTGGACCTCAGGTGCACAGAATTAGGTTAATCTTTTAAAACCTTTATTTGTTTATTTTTGGCTGAGCTGGGTGTCTGTAGGTGCAAAGCCTTGTCTCTAGCTGGGGAGCGGGGGGCTTCTCTCGCGTTGCAGTGCACGGCCTTCTCATTGCAGCAGTTCTCCTGTTGCAGAGCACAGGCTCAGGGTGCACAGCTTCAGTGGCTGCAGTGTGTGGGCTCAGTAGTTGCAGTTCCTTGGGTCTAGAGCACGGGCTCAATAGTTGTGGCACACACAGGCTTAGTTGCTCTGAGGCATGTGGGATCCTCCTGGATCAGGAATCAAACCTGTGTCTCCCGCTTTGGCAGGGGGATTCTTTACTACTGAGCCATCAGGGAAGCCCTATGACTGGATATCTTAATAGATTATGTGTAGAAGGAAAAGCCCCTGGAATAGGAAATGGCAAACCACTCCAGTATTCTTCCCTGGAAAATTCCATGGACAGATGAGCCTGGCAGTCTACAATCCATGGAGTAGCAAAAAGTTGGACACAACTGAGCAACTGAGCACACAGAATGAAAAAAGACTTGAGTGAGGCTCATGCTGCAGTTGGTAAAGATGCAAGTCATTCATATTTGCCAGGGTGAGGAATGGTCAGTCATGTTTATGATTTGGACAGAGTTCACATTTTTTGTCTTTGTTCAGACATAACTACAGAGTGATCTTATTTATTCTTTATCCATTATGGTCATAGACTGGGCTTCTCTGATGTTAATGTTTTCTGAAGTTGTTTATTTTCCATGGGAGAATCATCACATCCTAGCTGGGAGTTGGAGAAGGCGATGGCACCCCACTCTAGTACTCTTGCCAGGAAAATCCCATGAGTGGAGGAGCCTGGTAGGCTGCAGTCCATGGGGTCGCTAAGAGTCGGACATGACTGAGTGACTTCACTTTCCCTTTTCACTTTCATACATTGGAGAAGGAAATGGCAACCCACTCCAGTGTTCTTGCCTGGAGAACCTCAGGGACGGGGGAGCCTGGTGGGCTGCCGTCTATGGGGTCGCACAGAGTCGGACACAACTGAAGCGACTTAGCAGCAGCAGCAGCAGCAGCAGCTGGGAGTACCTGGCTGTGAGTTGCTAGCCAGTTTCAGAGTTCTACTAGTTACTAAGAGAACCTGATGTAGCTTTGCTAACTTAATGTCTAGATCCTAAAAGAACAAGCTGATGAGGACTTTTTCCTTCATATTCTGTACTTGCTCTCCAGGAAGTCCTATGTTTTCAAATTTTTCCAGGGCTGGCTACCTAAGTTTTGGGGCCCAGTACAAAATGAAAATACAATTTTCATAGTCAATAAGCAGGGGAAAATGCCATTAAAGTTACAATAATCTTGTATTAGTTTCAATCAGTTAGTACTGCTAAGTAATTCAGTTATGTCTATCTTTTCTTTTTCTGATTCTTTTTCATTATAGGTTATTGTTGTTGTTTAGTCACTAAGTCATGTCCGACTCTTTTGCGACCCCATGGATTGTAGCCCTCAAGTCTCTGTCCATGGGATTTCCCAGGCAAGAATATTGGAGTGGGTTGTCATTTCTCCAGGGGATTCCTTAACCCTGAGCCTCCAGGGAAGCCCTATTATCAGATCAGATCAGATCAGGTCAGTCGCTCAGTCGTGTCCGACTCTCTGCGACCCCATGAATCGCAGCACGCCAGGCCTCCCTGTCCATCACCAACTCCCGGAGTTCACTCAGACTCACGTCCATCGAGTCAGTGATGCCATCCAGCCATCTCATCCTCTGTCGTCCCCTTCTCCTCCTGCCCCCAATCCCTCCCAGCATCAGGGTCTTTTCCAATGAATCAACTCTTCGCATGAGGTGGCCAAAGTACTGGAGTTTCAGCTGCAGCATCATTCCTTCCAAAGAACTCCCAGGGCTGATCTCCTTCAGAATGGACTGGTTGGATCTCCTTGCAGTCCAAGGGACTCTCAACAGTCTTCTCCAACACCACAGTTCAAAAGCATCAATTCTTCAGCTCTCAGCCTTCTTCACAGTCCAACTCTCACATCCATACATGACCACAGGAAAAACCATAGCCTTGACTAGACGGACCTTTGTTGGCAAAGTAATGTCTCTGCTTTTGAATATGCTATCTAGGTTGGTCATAACTTTCCTTCCAAGGAGTAAGCGTCTTTTAATTTCATGGCTGCAGTCACCATCTGCAGTGATTTTGGAGCCCAGAAAAATAAAGTCTGACACTGTTTCCACTGTTTCCCCGTCTATTTCCCATGAAGTGATGGGACCGGATGCCATGATCTTCATTTTCTGAATGTTGAGCTTTAAGCCAACTTTTTCACTCTCCACTTTTCACTTTCATCAAGAGGCTTTTGAGTTCCTCTTCACTTTCTGCCATAAGGGTGGTGTCATCTGCATATCTGAGGTTATTGATATTTCTCCTGGCAATCTTGATTCCAGCTTGTGCTTCTTCCAGTCCAGCGTTTCTCATGATGCACTCTGCATAGAAGTTAAATAAGCAGGGTGACAATATACAGCCTTGACGAACTCCTTTTCCTATTTGGAACCAGTCTGTTGTTCCATGTCCAGTTCTAACTGTTGCTTCCTGACCTGCATACAGATTTCTCAAGAGGCAGATCAGGTGGTCTGGTATTCCCATCTCTTTCAGACTGGAAAAGGTCAGTTTTCATTCCAATCCCAAAGAAAGGCAATGCCAAAGAATGCTCAAACTACCGCACAATTGCGCTCATCTCACAAGCTAGTAAAGTAATGCTCAAAATTCTCCAAGCCAGGCTTCAGCAATATGTGAACCATGAACTTCCTTATGTTCAAGCTGGTTTTAGAAAAGGCAGAGGAACCAGAGATCAAATTGCCAACATCCCCTGGATCATGGAAAAAGCAAGCCCTATTATAGGTTATTACAAAATATTTAAGATAGTTCCCTGTGCTATATATAGTACAAACAAAAATTGAGGTAAGTAGTTGCTAATGGACCTGCTTGACAAGAAATTTTAAAAGTAGTTCTAAAGAGAGAAGGAAAATTATTTAGGTGAGAAACTCAGATTACATAAAAAAAGAAAAAGTATTCAGGATAAATTAAGGTTAAATAAATTTCTTATTTTGATCCAACATGTAACAGTTTATTGAAAGTGATAGCACCAGTGTATCCAGTGATTAGCTTGTGGATAAGTAAAATGAATGACAGTAATGTTACAGGGACAGGTGGAAGGAATTGGGAAAACTCTATAAGGTAGCTGCACTACCTGTGAAGCAGTATAGTGTATTTAATTGTAAATTCTAAGGCAGCCAACAAAAATATTTATAAAGAAGTATAAGTGTTAGGCTAACAGAAGAAAGAAAATAGAATCGCATAAAATCCTCAGTTTAAACCAGAGATGGCAGGAAAAGACTAAAGTCAAAAATCTAAACAGCATGGTCAATGAATAGAAAATTGTTAAAACTATGATAACTATTAAAACAACAATATCAGTGGTTACTTTAATGGTCTAAATAAATCACTTGAAAGACAGATTGTCAGAGTGAATTAAAAACCCCAAGTGTATGTTGTCTATAAGAAATCCACTAAATATAAAGATACAGATATATTAAAAGTGTGTTATCCTGGGTGGTGCTGGTGGTAAGGAATCAATTTACCAATGAAAGACTTGGGTTCAATCCCGGGGTGGGAAAGATCCCTTGGAGTAGGAAATGGCAACCCACCCCAATATTCTTGCCTGGAGAATCCCATGGACAGGGAAGCCTGGTGGGCTAGAGTCCATGGGGTCGCAAAGAGTTGGATATAACTGAGCATGTACACGTGCGTGCGTGCGCATGTGCGCGCGCACACACACACACATTAAAAGTAAAGGGATACAGAAAGATACACTGTGTTAACTAATCAAGAGAGCTGGAGTAGCTGTTAATTTCAGACAAGGTGGACTTCAGAGCAAGGAAGATTGTCAGGAATAAAAGGAGCAATGCATAATGATAAAGGATCAGCTTTCCTAAAGGACATAAAGTCCTTAATGTGTATGCGCGTAACAACAGAGCATCACAATACATGAGGCAGAAACTAAGTGACCTGCCAAAGGAAGCGGGTGAATCCACTAACATGGCTGGAGACTGCAGCACCCCCTGTGTTGGTAGTCGGTAGATCCAGTAGGCAGAAAATCAGTAAGCATATACGTATATAGTTAAACCAAATAATACAATCGGTCAGCTGGATCTGATTGGCATTTATGGACTCCTTCATCCAACAGTAGCACAGTGTATATTCTTCTCAAGCTCTCATGGAACGTTCACCAAGATGAACCACGCTTTATAACACACCTTAAAAGTGGAAACCACAGTGTCTGCTCTCACACCACAGTTAAACTGCAGATCAGTAACACAGATATAATTGGGAAGCTCTGAAGTACTTGGAAAGGAAAAGAAACCCTAAAGGAAACCAGTTCTGAATATTCATAGGAAGCAGTGATGCTGAAGCTGAAACTGCAATACTTTGGCCACCTGATGTGAAGAACGGACTCATTGAAAAAGACCCTGATTCTGGGAAAGATTGAAGGCAGAAGGAGAAGGAGACGACAGAGGATGAGATGTTGGATGGCATCACCGACTTGATGGACATGAGTTCGAGCAGGCTGTGGAAGTTGGTGATGGACAGGGAAGCCTGGCGTGCTGCAGTCCATGGGGTCGCAAAGAGTGGGACACGACTGAGCAACTGAACTGAGGCTAACTAAGATAAACAGGAAAAACACAAATTACTAGAATCAGAAATGAAAGAGCAGCCATTGCAGATGATTCCATTAGCATTGAAACGATACTGCAGGATATTATAAACATTTCTGTGCCCACAGATTTGAAAACTTAGATGAAATGAACAAATTCCTTCAAAGATACAGTTTGCCAGAGGTCACACAAGGAAAAGCAGATAGTTAGAGTAGGTCTGTATCTAATAAAGAACTTGAATCAGCTGTTATCCTTCCAAAACCAGTGCCAGATTGTTTGGCTGGTGAATTCTCCCAAATATTTAAGGAAGAAGTGATATAAATTCTCTGCAATCTCTTACAGAAAATAGAAGCAGAGGGGAAACTCCCTAACTCATTCTATGAGGTCAGCATTACCCTAATGCCAGACAGAGACACTGCAATAAAGGAAAACTACAGACTGATACCTCTCATGAGCATAGATGCACAATCCTACAAGAAAATTCTAGTAAATGGGGTCCAGCAGTGTATAGAACTATACACTGTTGGAATTATACTACAAAAACCACTTAATGTCGTTGTTTACATCAACAGGCTGAAGAAGAAACATCATAAGATGGTATCAGTAGATCCAGAAAAAGCATTTGACAAAATCCAGCATCCATTCATGATAAAAACTCTCAGTAAACTGGAAGTAGAGGGGAACTTCCTCAACTTGGTAAAGAATATCACAAAATACCTATGAAAAGTGTTAGTCACTCAGTTGTGTCTGATTCTTTGCGACCCCATAGACTGCAGCACGCCAGGCTTCCCTGTCCTTCACCATCTCCCAGAGTTTGCTCAAACTCATGTCCATTGAGTCAGTGATGCTATCCAACCATCTCATCCTCCATCGCCCCCTTCTCCTCTTGCCCTCAGTCTTTCCCAGCATCAGGGTCTTTTCAGGTGAGTCGGCTTTTTGCATCAGGTGGCCAAAGTACTGGAGCATCAACTTCAGCATCAGTCCTTCCAATATTGAGGGTTGATTTCCTTTAGGATTGAATGGTTTGATCTCCTTACAGCACCACAGTTCAAAAGCATCAATTCTTCGGTGGTCAGCTTTCTTTATGGTCCAACTCTCACATCCATATATGACTGCTGGAAAAACCATGGCTTTGACTATATGGACCTTTGTCGGCAAAGTGATGTCTCTGTTTTGTAGCATGGTGTCTAGGAAATAGTTATAAAGAAGCTGAATATTCTCCCCCTGCTGCTTGCAGCGGTACTCTGTTGGATCTTTGTACCGTACCCCCATGACAACTTGGGGCTCATCTGCCAGCTTTATAGTCACTTTCACATATTGAACAGTCGAGTCCAGTCTCATCTAAACTCTCACCTGTCATCCAGTTCAGAGTGTCTTCCCTTTTCCCTGAGCATACCTGATTGAGGCTGAGGAACTAGCAGTGGGAAGGGAGTGTGATTTACTCAGTTTATTTAAAAAATATTTATCAAGGCACTCAGCAGGATTCAGGAGATTGTCAAGATCATTCCTATTTGTGTTAGTACTTCCAATATACCTAAAATATATTAAGTATTATACATAGTTTAGGAGATTTAGGAGACAAGTTTTATTTCCATGAACCATTCAGTAGAAATCATTGCTGTGCTCCAGCTTGTGAACGAGGGGTTTGTGGGGATTCAGGGGGAGGGAGGCTGTGTGGTTAGAAGGGCTACGAGTGGGAGGAAGAGCCTGGAGCCTTCCTTTGTGTTTTCTCAGACGGGTTTCAGAATGGATTTAAAGAATTCTTGCTCATGACTTGCATTGTAAGAATGTATAGAATCTGAAAAATCTCAAGAACAAGTAATAAAGTGTAATATTGTAGATGACATTAATGAACTAGAAATTTGCTGCGTTAATCTTGAGAGATAAAATATTTACTCCTTGTCAAATGTCTCAAGTGTTATTTTTTTGTGAGGAAATACTGATTTTTCTTTGTTGAAGCACAGATTAAAAGACACTGGGCAGTTTATCGTGATAGGCCTCGTTAGTCACTGTTAGAAGAGCAGGTGTTAGCGTGTGTTTTGTATTCAGATTAATTGTGGAACTAGAGCGCTGGTCGTTTTCTCTTCTCTGTTTTGAAAGGTGGTTTGTTGCAATTACAGTGAAGCGATAAACATCTTTGTGCATATATCCTTGTGTACATATTCAAGTATATCTGAACAGAATGCTTGTGGCTGCTAGCAACAAGAATACAGTGTGTTTTTCATCAAATGGGGTTTATTTTACTATAAAAAGTCTGAAGGAATGATGTATTTATACATGTTGCAACATGAATTAACTTTGAAAACATGCTTAGTGAAAGAAGCCAGATGCAAAAAGTCAGATATTGTATGATTCTTCTATATGAAATATCCGAAATAGGCAAATCCAACAGAGCCAGAATTTTCTCAGGGTTGTGAGGGGCTTGGGAAGTGGAGTGCTAGAATACGGGGCACTTAGGGCTTCCCTGGTGACTCAGTCAAGAATCGCCTGCAATGCGGATTGACCTGGGTTCAGTCCCTGGGTCGGGAAGACCCCCTGGAGGAGGGCGTGGCAGCCCACTCCAGTCCTCTTGCCTGGAGAACCCCATGGACAGAGGAGCCTGGCGGGCTGCAGTCCACGGGGTCGCAAAGAGTTGAACACGACTGACTGAAGTGATTTGGCACGCTCGCAAAGTAGTGCTTTATTATTCGTTGCATATTTAGTTTTAAGAAATGTATTTTGGTGCTGCGCCTTTTGGTGCATGAAGATTATTTCCTCGTTATGGGTTATCCCATTGTTGACAGAGTGCCCCAGTTTGTCTTAACACTTTTTGTCTTAATGCAGCCTCGTCTGATGGGACAAGAATGTGACGTTTTAGCTTTCTCTGTGGTTAGCATCTGCTTGGTGTGTGCCTGTTCATCGTTTTGTTTTCATCCCTCTGAGTCACTTTATTTTAGCTGTGTCTTAATCTGAGTTTCCTTTTAGTAGTTTATTTACAATTATGGTTTTTAATATGTTTCATCTTTGCTATTTTGTAACTATTTGTGTTTTCTTGTGTTTTACTACATAGTCTGGTTCTTAAGGTAATTTGAAAGAATTATAATTTTAATTTTAGTTACTGTTTGGTTCACTTAAAGGATATTAAGCATCTCTGATTTCTGATTTTGCAACTTTAAGATAAAGCCAGGTCTGTTGGCTGTGCTGGAGAATGTGATTATTGGCTTAGTTACAGTTTACTTGTCTCCTCGCCCAGGGTTTTGTTAGAAACCCTTCAGTGGTAGCTCTCCCTGAGGCCATTTGTACCCATCACTCTGACGATGGTTATTCCTGTAGTCATCTTAAATTAGCTGAAGCCCATCAGTCTTAAATACAAAACTTGTAGTACAGTTTGATTCTGATGCACTAGTTTGAATTTAGGTTCAAATCTTACACCTGGAATTTAAGTATATTTGCTTGTAACAATTTAATATTATAGATTTTTCCCAACATGTGAAAGAAGAGCGTCCTAGGAAAGCCTTCCTAAGCTGAAATGGCACAGAACAGAGAAGCAGTCAGTTGCTCACAGACACACAAAATAAATTGACGGAGCCCAGGTACTCACAGACACCGTTCACAGCTGCGCTGGCTCAACGCTGGGATGCTGACTGTGGTCCCCGGGGAGGCAGGAGCTGGGCGGGGCTGCTCACGGTTGGGGTGGACACCACCTCTGTATAGCTCAGTAAGACATGCTGAGCTGAAGGAGCTTTTTGCTTTTCACTTTTTTTTTTCCTTTCCAAAAGCTGAAGTGATATAAAGCAGACTTGAGGAATACCTCTATTAGGTTTCCTGTGACTGGGAACTCAGCTTCCAGATGCCTGGCCATTCTTGCTCAACATAGGGACTGAGGCCGTGCGGCCCCGGTGGGGGCTGCTGTGGGGCGGCTGGCAGAGAGCAGAGGCGCGCAGGCCGCTGCTGCAGGCTCGGCTAGCCCTGTGCTCCCTTCCCTGTCTGGGGAGAGGAGCTCCGTCTCCTCAGAGGGCCCTCGGAGCCGTCCTCTCCCTATCTACTGGCATGCCTCACCTTTCGAGGTGAGGAGCTGCGGTGCTCCCTTTTTTGGTTAGGCTTTTCCTTTTGTCCCCCTGGAGGGAGGAGAATAGGAGGCCCTGGCATGCCTTGTTCTCATTTTACGCATCCCTGTGGGTCTGTCTCTGCTAAAGATGTGCTCATTTGAGAAGGAGCACCTGCTCCTGGTCCCGTCTTTGGAGCTAGAGAAATAGTCTAACCAGTTCTGTGACTGTTTTGTTCCAGTCTGATACAGTTTATATTCATAGAAACTTTTATTTCCAAAGAAGTAAAATGTCCATTTGTCTTTATAATTGTTAGCCTTACTCTGCTCTCAGAGGGGTTGCTTTCCGTTAGTCTTGTCTATCTCATGCCATGCATCTTGGTTCCTCGATTTCTGTTTGTCCATTAACGTTCACGACTTCTTATCTACCACTTTGCTGCACAGACATCTTGGGACTCCTGAGACTACTCTTCTAGTACCAGCTTTACTTACTAATTTAAAAAACTCCTAACGCATGCTTTAATCACGGCCTTCTAGTCTTCCAGCTTCCTTGGGCAAGTCCTTTTTTTGCAGCTGCTTCTTTCCCAGGAACCTCAGTGGATTGGCATGTCCGCTCCTATCCGTCACTTGGGTTCACTTTTCTCCCAATTCACTTAGGTTTTATGGCCCATTATTTCACTCATTTTTGCTGATACCCTAAACTAGTGGTTCTCAAACAGTGGTCTAGGGGTTTCTGAGATTTTGTGGTTAAAACCCTGGGAGAAGAGTCTGGCTCTACCCAGAAATCATAGACCAGAAGAATGTTTAAAGGCTGGCAGGAAAAGGGAAGCCAGTTAGTGATGGAGTCTGGGAGAAGAGTCAGAGAAGGAGGAAGATCGCTGATGTCAGGGTGCTGCTCAGAGGGCAGGTGAAATCATGAAGAGTGATTTGGCTGTTGGTTCATCACTGCCTGCTGCCAGAAGTGCTTTGAGTTGGTCAGTGGGTGTGAAGTGAGCTAAGTGGTTGGGAGAGTGAGTGAGTGGTGGTGAAAAGTGGAAGTCCACAAGTAGAGGCCATAAAGGGGAGGACAGAGAATAGGGTATGGTAGGGAAAGAGTGACTGGCCAGGTTGTGACGTTGGGCTTTCTGCCCACAGCCCCTTGCTCTCGTCCCGTCTTGTAAGTACACGGTTGTGTAACAGGCCAGCGCTTACAGCACTGTAGAGGCACGGCATGACGGCCCGCTGGGTCACGGGCCACTTTTGTTCTGTAAACATATGGAAGCTCGAGCTGAAGAGCCCTGTGTGCGCGTTATGGCTGCGATATGGCTGGGTCAGCCACAGGAAGGTACAGCATGGCTGCCTGTGGTTGTTGTCTGCAGTTCCTGCAGCTCCTCGAGTTGCCTTCCAGCTTCCCCGCTCGCGCCCCGCCTACCCTGGGTTCAGCACACAGTGTGAACAGTGAGACGGTTGGCATGGTCAGCAGGACAGCCAGCAGGTGCAGGAGCCCGAGGCTGCAGTGGATGGAGGCAGCCAGCGGCCGCCACAGAGGATGTGGCACCAGGTGGCCGCGGCCCTCTTGGCACAGCCCCTGCTGGGAGACGGGGGAGCAGCGGACGGCTCACTGGCTACCATTCAAAAGGTGTTACAGGTGGGGAGTTCCCGTTTGCTCAACGAGGTGGCACGGACTGCTGCCGGTGGTGGCTTATAGCTTAGCCCCCAAGATGATAGCTGCACCTTGTCTTGGGATCCCGGACGAGCCTCCAAGATGGTCATGATAGCCTACCTGTGCGGTGAACAGTTTTCCACCCAATTTGTGGTCTCCGAAGGAGAAGATTTAACTCTGGGACCAAAGAGAGTCTCAGTCACTCAGAGCTTTGTGTAGTAGAAATTTTTTTAAAGTGATAGTGACAGAAAAAGCTTCTGACATAGACATAAGGGGGTAGAAAGATTGCCTGCCTTGCTAGTTTAAGCAGAGCATTATATACTTTTCTGCTAGCTGTGCTGTTGAGAATAGAAAAAATACCTGAAGGCTGTAAAAATTTTGCCCAGACCCTTTCCTGTAAGGGTCACCCTGGGATGTCATCCTGGGATGACACCAACACAGGATTAGCCAGAAGGAACCGGTTAACGCAGAGCTCAAGGCTGTGGCAGTTCTACCCAGACCTCCCCCCTAACGTACGTTCTGAGTTCCAGAAAAGCCTGTCCTTGGACAAGAGATGCTACTGCCTACGAGGCCTACGTGTCTAAGGCAAAAGAATGTGAAAAAGAAAGAATGTCCGCCTCCTCCTTAAAGGGGCCTTCCGCGTGGACTCCTTATCAGCCTGCCTAGAATGAACTCTCTCACTGGCACTCTGAGGTGGATTTTCCCGACCGCCCTGAAGGTGGGTGTGCATGGTGCCCTCTGTGATGCTGCACAGCTGCACGAGTTGCAGAGACTCATTGGAGCAGTGTCTGCGTGCACTGGGGCACGAGATGCACGGCCCTGAGGACCCCACTCCTCTGACAGGGAAGTCATGACCGACGACGGCCATGAGCGTTGTGAGACCCGAGGGTCCCTGGTTGGCAGTGAGGCCCGTGGTGCAGCAGAAAGGGAAGCATGAGAAGCCTGTGGCCCGAGGGGCGTCCTCGAGGGGGCATCCTCAAGTGGCCCCCAGTGTGACTGAGTTCACGATGTATCGACCATACACTCAGCTGGAGTTGGTTGACTTGGGTAAATGGTTTTGGCAAAGGCAAGGGGAACCCTTGGCAGCATGGCTTTTGTGAATCTGGAGCACAGGGGTGGACAGTATCATTCATTCTGGGGACAAAATAGAATGGTTGGCGTCTATAACCACTCACCCCTCACTGAAACAGAGGTTGTGGAACTTGACGAGACTGCAGATCCCTGCTTGTTAGTGAGGCCCGTGGTGCAGCTGAGAGTGGAGCGGCAATGTCAGTGCCCGCAGCGAGAGACTGGGTGGGGACATGAGCTCGCCGTGTGGGCTGAGACCCCGAGGATACAGACTCGTGATGTGAGCTGTGAATGCCGCAAAAATCCCCTCTTTGAAGGTGAAGGAGTGGGCCCGGTGCCTGGGGAGGGTTTAGTGGGTCCTTACTGAGAGAAGTAGAGGGATAGCACGGGAGACCCCATTTTGAAAGTGTGAAGACCTGAAGGGGGCCTGAGCTGGGAGGGGCCCCTTCTGGGAAAAGTGTTAGTCACTCAGTCGTGCCTGACTCTCTGCGACCCCATAGGCTGCAGCCCATCAGGTTTCTGTGTAAATGATAGTTTCCCGGCAAGGATACTGGAGTGGGATACATTTCCTTCTCCAAGGGATCTTCCCAACCCAGAAATCGAACCTGGGTCTCCTGCATTGCAGGCAGGTTCTTTACCAAGTGAGCTACAAGGGAAGCCCATGTACACGGATACAAATGTGGGCTGGTTGGTGCAGAGGTGTCCTGTGGAGGCCCGTCCCAGACTTGGGGCAGTGTGTACTCTGAAGGCTGTGTCCTGTGAGGTCCGGGTTAGTCACTAGGGGAAGACTGCGGAAGATAGGCCGCATGTAGATTGTGAAGTGAGAGACGCTGAGGGGTGGAATGTAGGCAGAGAGCAGTTGGCCCAGCGGCGGTGGTCAGGCTCTCTGGCCCCATGTTTTGTAAATACGTGCTTGTGTAACAGCTGAGCTCACTTACAGCTCTGCGCGTGCACACCATGATGGGCCCGCCTGGCCGCCGGCCACTGTGGTTCTGAAAGCGTGGATGAGCTCCACCTGAACAAGCCCTTGTGGTATGTCATGGCCGCGTCACGGCGTGTCCGCTGGGTCAGCCACGCGGAGAGGGCACAGCACGTCTGCTGCTGCGGCTGCTCTGCCAGTCAGGAGAGCATAAGCGTGTCCGCGGTTCCTGCGAGTCCTTGAGTTGTCTTCCAGCTTCCCTGCTTGCGCTTTGCCTACCATGGGTTCATTGAATAGGGAGAATACAGCGAGACACGTACCTGTTGGAGTCATCACACCTGTGATGGTTCATGGGAGCTCAGCCTACACCTGCCTCAGCATCTGAGGATCAACTTCTCATCTCACGTTGTGTAGCATCGTCAGGCTTCCTGTGTTGCTTCGAGTTTAGGCTTGGGCTTGCCTGGAACGTTAAAGACCATTTCTTTAAACATTTGTTTAAACTTTAAACACCACTTTTGTGGTGTTTCTCTGCTGCATTTACCTCCGATTATCCTGTGTGACGTGCGTATGTCTTGTCCCACCCTCATGGGCAATTCATTTGATGTGCTTGCTTCTCTTTCACTGAGAAAATAGAAGCCGCTCATGCTGCCGCCGCCATCTCCTTGCCACCTGCAGCGGGACTCGGATGCCCTCGGCTCCTGCCTCTCCTCCTCCCTTCACTGTGTATAAATTTGTGTCTGTGGCCCCTTGGCTTGGTGCCTTTTTTCAGAGATTCTGCCTTTCCTGCATCAGTGAGTAAGCAGTGGATCGTTCCAACAATTGTGTAACTGCTCTCATCTTAAAAAACCCCTCTGAAGAGTCTGTTTCTCATCACCTTTGTGTGCTGCCCTTTATTATAAAACTCCTGAAAAGAACTACTTCCATTTTGTTCAGTTTTTCTCCCTTCTTGTTCCATTTCATTTCAGTCAGGGTTTTGTCTCCACCCTTCCAGAAAGGCTGCTCTTGTCAAGGTCGCCCATGACCTACCTCCATGTTGCTAAATCCAGCTGTCAGTTCTCAGTCCTCATCTTACTTGATGTGTCAGCAGCATTTGACACAGTCGATAATTCTGTTTTCCTAGACAAACTCTCCACTTGGCTTTTAGTACATCGGTCTCGTCTTCACCGCTGCTTCTCCGTCAGCTTTTGCTGTTTCCTTCTGTTGAGCTGGCTTCTAAATACTGGAGAGCCCAGGCTCTGTTCTCAGACTTCTCTTCTGCGTTGCACTCCCCACTACAGTGGAAAGCTCACTCAGTCTCACGGCTTTAAGTACTGTCTCCTGCTGCTCAGTCTTTTCTTCCTCCGAGCCTGGACCCTCCCACTGGACTGCACAGATTTTTATATCCAACTGCCCATTCCACCATGCTCCTCTGCTGAGTAAATGATACATGTTTCAAATTAGACAGTGTAAACTCTACTTCTTATTTCTACCCCCAAACTGCTCCTCCTGTAATCTTCCCTGACTCAGGAAATGGCAACTCTGTCTTTCCAGTTTCTCAGGCCAAGAACCCGATGTTTATCCCTGCAAGTCCTGTCAAGTCTGCTTTCAAAGCCTCCCTCCTCGTCACCTGCACTGCAGAGTCTGCGTGACCTCTCCTCTGGATCACCGAGTGACTCCTGACTGTGCTCCCTGCCCTGTCGTTCCCCTCCTGGTCGATCCTCCGCTGTTACTCGACTGAGCCCTTTGCAGCGTGTCGGATCACGCCACTGCCCTGCTCCGTGGCTGTGCTCTGCCCAGTCCAAGGTCGTTCTCCGTCTTATGGCCTCCAGCCCTTCTTCAGAAACCCACGTACAAGGGACATCTCTCAGCTTTATCATCCTCTGGAATGGTTTCATTTGAGAGTCTTCAAAACATTTCTGGTGTGGTCCACAGTTCCGTTAAGCCTTTATTTCAAGCACACTTGGTCAGTAACTGTCATGAGGTCTGCCATTCCTTCACCCATCCTATTTTGCCTGCCATACCCTAGATAAGATAGAAATTAAAAGGACTTTAATATTGAAAAACTTCTTTGTGAAACTGCTGTTTGTTTTGATAAGTGGTGTAATTATTGAATAATCCTCACCCCACATTGATGTGTGAGGCCTCTTGTATGTATAATCATGGTACATACATTTAAAAAAATTAAAACAAATTCTGTTTTGATCTTGGTTGTGTGTGGGGCTCTCCGTTGCTCTGCATGGGCTTCTCTAGTTGCAGTGAGCAGGGGCTGCTCTTTGTTGTGGCAGGCTTTTCATCGTGGTGGCTCCTCTCGTGGAGCATGGGCTCCCGGGGCACGGGCTCCAGCGGTCGCAGCACACGGCTCAGTGGCTGTGCCTCGCAGACTGTAGCGCACAGGCTCAGGGCTTGCAGCCCCTGGGCTCGAGAGTGAGGGCTCAGCAGTGCTGGCGTATGGGCTTGGTTGCTCCATGGCACCTGTATCTTCTGGACCAGGTATCGAACCGTGTCGCCTGCACTGGCAGGCAGATTCTTATCCACTGTAACACCAGGGAAGTCCACATGTTCCTATAATTGAATCTGTCTCATTGATTGTCAGGTTTTGGTGCCAGCATACTCTTTAAATGTTACTGAAACTTCAGAGTGTGTTTTAATATTTGGTGGGGATAGTAGCATCTCATGAGTTTACTTTTCAAAATTGTCAGTGATGGTCTCGTTCTTAACAATAGTTCCATGATTTTAAAACAACTTGGTCAATTTATGAAAAGAAAAATGTCCATTGGTTTAAACTGAGCTGACTAGCTTGTGTAAGTTAATACTTCATAATACTTTTTATTCGCTAAAATTTTTACTATGTAATAGAGTAAATTCTTTTTCCTTATAAATACCAAAGATCTATTTTGTTTTACTTAAAAAGGTATGCAAAAAAAGTAAATGTGTTACATTTTTTTGTTTCAGATCTGTTTCCTTATTTTTGCTATACTCTACATTGTCTCCTACTTCATCATCACAAGATACAAGAGGAAATCAGGTAAGCAGACACACACTAATGAACGCGTTGACTCTAATGCCATGTGGTCTAGACGTGTTCCATGGCCGCAGGGCACCATGAGCATGGTCAGTGTGTTCCTTACGGCTGTGGTTGCGGCAGGCAGTTGCCTGATACTGAGAGCACTGAAAATAACCTCCAGGGAATCTGACTACTTGCAGGGTCAGTAGTCAGACCCAGGTCTGCTTCTTAGCCCTGAGCCCTTGTTTATCCTCGTTCTTATATTCAACTAAGAATAGCCCAGGGCTCTTCAGTGTCTGGGGAATTCCAGAGTTTATGAGGATGTTTGGTTCCTCGGCTCTGAATTTGAGCATACTCACCCCCATCACCCCTACCCCATTCTTTCTCTCAACCAGAATATTGTTTCTTTCTAAAGTGGTATAGAATTTAGAGTGTCCATAATACCCAGATGGTGCTAGTGGTAAAGAACCCGCCTGCCAATGCAGAGATGTAAAGAGACAAGGTTCGATCCCTGGGTCAGGAAGATCCCCTGGAGGAGGGCATGGCACTCCAGTATTCTTGTCTGGAGAATACCTTGGACAGAGGAGCCAAGGGGATTCTGGTGGGCTACAGTCTACAGGGTCGCAAAGAGTCCAGTGTGACTGATGCGACTTAGCACACATGCATAATACCATTTAACATTCAATTATGTATTATGTTATTCTTTTATTTTTTCATATGTATCCTTATCTCACCAGGGGGCCATTATATCTTTTTTTAAAATGAATTTTGTGCTGATTTATTCACAGATTTTTATGCCAGAGTTTTGTAAGTAACTAACCATTGTTTTTTTTAATAAAATAACTAGTTACTTTACTGACTTCTGTTAAATTTGAGCTACTTCTTTGAAATCACAAGATTTCCACTTGTGATGCTAGGCTAATCATAGGTGCCATGTGAATATTTAAAGATTTCATATATTAAAGATTCCTTATGTTATCATATTAAACTTTAAGACTTTTTAAAGAAATCAGGAAATAGTGCTTGCTGTGTGCACTTAGCTTTGTGGCTGCACTGAAATGCGGTTTGCATTCCTTAGTCTCTCAAAATTGTGAAGAACTGGGATCCAAGACAGTATCTTAGCTCCTTTAAAAGATGTCTTGGCATCAGGCTTTATAGATTATGTGTGTTGAACAAGGGAGAGAGAGAAGGAATGAACCATGCATTGTTTTAGAGGAAATTAGGGGATGATAAGCAGGAAAACAGGACATCTATTAGACGTGTTTTAGAGTAATCACAGAAGAGTAAAGAAGACCCTGGACCTGGTTGGTAGAGTGTTGGCAACAGAACTGAAATGGATGTGAAGCTATTAAAACACTCTTCAAGATTATGTGGTTGATTAAATGTAGGTACAACAATATAAACATTAATTGTGACAGTGGTACTTTGTTGGTCTCTCTGGTTATAGAAGTATTTTGGGCAGCCAGTAATTAAGAATAGAGTTTGGACTAAGAGACTGGCCCACATATGCCACTGTCACTGAAGCAGGTGGCTACTCAGAATTCCAGAGACCCATACAGAGAGCCTTTGAGGACAACCCCAGTGAGGTATTGAGGGAGAAAGAAGGGCTGGGGTGTTATATAATATTTTTTGTAATTGGATCATAGTCTCCTTAGCTGGTAAGATTATGTGGGAGGACTAAAAAGATGGCCACCCGCCATGAGAGAGGAGAGGGTAGGGCGAGGAAGCACCAGAGCAAGGGCCATCTGCTCTTGAAAGAGACACAAAGTGCGTGTATTTCTGTCTGTAACTGGAACAGAATGATGCAGTGTCAAGGCAGTGGTGTACAGGGTGGTTTAGGGTAAAATCCTCATCTTACCATTACTAACAAATAGGCTCAAATTACAGAAAAGTGTGTGAGTTCTAAGATTCTGAATTTTAATTTTATAATAATTTTTTTTTGTGTGGCTATTATCACCAGGGGCTTCCTGGTGCCTCAGATGGTAAAGAATTTGCCTGCAATGCAGGAGACCCGGTTTGATCCTGGGTCAGGAAGATGCCCTGGAGCAGGGAATGGCAACTCACTCCAGTGGTCTAGCTTGGAGAATCCCATGGACAGAGGACCCTGGCGGCCGCAGTCCACAAAATCACAAAGAATTGGACACAACTGAGCTACTAACACACATTATCAACCAGAAAATTTCATTCATTAGCAATTTCACTGACTCGTATAACAGTCAACTTGAATATGGTTCCAATGGTTATACCAAGTTTTATTTCCCTGAGCACTAAAGATTTGGAAGATTTTGATTTACATATGGGAGTTTTGTTAATCAGGATTGATCAGTCAAAAGACTCTTGTTGTTCTTTAACCATATTCTATCCTATCCGATTTAGTGAGATTTAGAGTTGGAAAATTGCTTCTTCAGGTTTATATTTTATGTTTTATTAAATTAATGAAGCATTTTGTTGGAAGATAACAATATTAATGCCTTGAACATTTTTGCAGATGAACAAGAAGATGAAGATGCCATAGTCACAGGATTTCGTATGTATTTAATGTTCAGTTCTCGTGTTTATATTCTAGAGTCATGAATTTTCATTAATACTGCCCTTTGGGCAGAAATATGGAAAAAATTCACCTAAGTATTAAAACAACTTTAAAGTATTACAGCAGCTTTTCAAGAAAGACATGTAAGCAAACACAAGGATAATTGTGGACTGATTATCTGTTGAAATTTACTGCTTAAGGAGCCAACAGAAGGTCTTGGTCATCCCCTTAGCCTCTCTCAGCCCACACCAGGAAGTCCTGTTGCTTTGTCGTCAGTTCTTGCTCCATTTCAGAAGGCAATGTTTCTAGAACTGCCTTCAGTTCTGAGGAACACTTTTCTGCAGGTGTATAAGCAGTCACATGTCTGCATTTTCTGGCTTGACCCCGGGCCCTACTTTGAGGCCCCTTGTTGGCATTTAGTGGTGCCGCATCAGCCTTTACGGATAGTTCTCCCTAGCCACTCAAGGCAGCAGATGGTATGACCCTGTTTTGTATCTCTAAGCCAGTCATAATACTTCTATAAGGTTTTTGATGTAAGGTCCACTGTTATATTTATGGTGACTATATATTCAGGATTTCTGGGTAACTTTTGATTTCAAAACCATTTGTGTGTCCTCATACACTTGCTCCTTGGTCACATACACCTCCTAGCTTCACACTTGGGAGCCACGGTGGGCCTCTCCAGCTGGGCTGCTGGCCAGTGTGCTGAGCGGTCAGGAGGTAGAGGGCTGGGAAGGCTTCATGGGGCACGGGGACGCAGAGGGCCCCGAGGGAGAGGGCCGACTGCCCAGACACACGGAGCCCTGAGAACCCGCTCCCTGTGAGGAGGGTGGGTGAGCCTGACAGTGTGTGGGCCCTGTCGTGGCAGGGGCGCTTGGAGGGTGGCTTGGGAGTTCTTGTGCAGGACCAGAGGGCGGGCCTGTGGGTGCGAAGGAGGGAGCAGAGGTGGCCGTCACAGACAGACGGAGGACAGAGAGGAGGTCACGGGAGTCACCTGGGGGCAGGTGCCTGAGCTGGGCAGTGCACCTGGGATGGAGATGGGGCCCCACTTTTCCCAGCAAACAGGCTGTCCATCCCAGCAAAACCGCTTGGTAAGCCTACTGCTGTGCTTGAGTTGGATTGTATTTTTGACATGTATCATATGTCTACATTAAAAAGTTTATCAGTCGTTTGCTAAACAGGGGAGGTATCTTTGGCTTTTAAGTAGGAAAACACTTCTCTTGGTTGCCACAAGATGGCACTGGACTCAAAGTTAATCTGTTAGATGTGTTTTGAGCATTTAGTATGATTTTTTTTTTCTTACATGTATTTTCACATACTTTCTACATTAAATTTAATGGAGTGGATATTAAATTAAAATTTCATCTCTAATTTTAGTGAGGGAGGTTCCATTTTCCTTTGTCATTTTAGTCTTCAAAAAACTTTAAAAATTAGATATTAAAATTTTAAGCATTTTGGACGTGTATAACTGAGAAAGTGAAAGCCCCTTATGGGCCCTCTCCTAGGAGTTGTTATATATTATGCTAGATTTTTTTAATGTACCTCTTTTCCTGTGTGAAAATACACATGTTGGGGGAGAGGGATGGGAGAGAGCATGGTTTATATTTATTGTCTGTGCTTTTTCAACTTTATTTTAGACATTTTCCATATTACACATTTTGAGCTATCCTATTTTTAAAAATGACAAAATCATCTTTTAAATATTGTTTAATAGTTTCCTACAATTTATTATATAGTTTATTTAACCTTTACCTATTTTAAGAGATAGTAGACCAATGGCTTTGTAAGTTTTTCTTCCAGAAATAACCATTTTAGCTTAAGTCGTTTTTCATACTGTTTTCACAAGTATTTTTTTCACCTGAAACAGCTGTGCATTGCTCTTAGCATATATTGCCAGCGTTGTTAATTAAATGCAATTGTGAAATAAATACTTAAATTTAAAAGAGGAATGAGACTACAATTTATTCTTCATAAATGTGTGAAGTATGCTGTCTCCAGTCTCTCTCTGCTTTAGGCCCACTTGGTAGACTTAAGGGTCTTTTCACAGGTGAGTTTTAGAGTTGGTCTAGTTTAACTTCTGGGACTATATGTATATCGTTTGTCTTCCAGCTGCGTGTACTCAACGAGATGCGTGTTGGATCTGTTGGGATGTAAGCGCTGCAGAGCTGGGCCCTACTCCCTGTGCGCCTTTTGCGGCCCCGCCTGCGCGGCCTCTGCTGACGCTGGCTCTCCCCTTCCTTCCAGGCTGTTTCTGAGCACCTTCACTCTGGCAGTGTCGGCTGGAGCGGTCTTGCTTCTACCCTTCTCGATAATCAGCAACGAAATCCTGCTTTGTTTTCCCCAAAACTACTATATTCAGTGGCTGAATGGCTCCCTGATTCATGGTTAGTATATACGTCTTAATATAATCACAATTAGTGTTTTCATTTTATACTGTACTATATTTAAAATTTTTCCCTTTCTTATTTTCCATAAAAATATGGGTCTTCCTTCAGTAAACTATTTGAGTCCTTCATAAAATCAGAAAATCAGATTTTACTTACTAGTCTGATTCTTAGTTGTGAAAAGCTTTTCTACAAGAAGCAGCATTTATACTGTGATTTTGATAAATACATTTTCATTTAATTATTTAGCAAGAGAATTTTGATTTATCTGGATATGTCAGAACTCAACCTCCATTTCAGACCTTAAAAAAAAAAAAGCTTACCATAGTTTCTACTTTATTTCTTTGCTGTTCATTTCTGTAGTCATTTCAGAATGTGTGATAGAAGGGGGAGAAACTGTTTTGTCAAGGACAGACTTCAGAATTTGTTGTTGTTGTTGTTCAGTTGGTAAGTCTTGTCTAACTCTTTGTGGCCCCATGGCCTGCAGCACACCAGTCTCTTCTGTCTTCCACTATTTCCCGGAGTTTGCTCATACTCACGTCAACTGAGTTGATGAGCCATCCAACCATTTCTTCCTTTGTTGCCCCACACTCCTGCCTTCAATCTTTCCCAGCATCAGGGTCTTTTCCAGTGAGTGAGCTCTTCTCATCAGGTGACCTAAGTGTTGGAGTTTCAGCTTCAGCCTCAGTCCTCCCTGTGAATATTCACGGCTGATCTCCTTTAGGATTGACTGGTTTGCTCTCCTTGCTGTCCATGCGACTCAGAAGAGTCTTCTCCAGCACCACAGTTCAGAAGCATTGATTCTTCGGCAGTCAGCCTTCTATGGTCCAGCTCTCACATCCATACATGACGACTGGGAAAACCGCTTTGACTGTGTGGACCTTTGTCAGCAAAGTGATGTCTCTGCTCTTTAATATGCTGTCTAGGTTGGTCATAGCTTTCCTGCCATGGAGCTGCAGTCACCGTCTACCGTGATTCTGGAGCCCAAGAAAATAAAATCTCTCACTGTTTCCACTTTTTCCCCTTCTATTTGCCACAAAGTGATGGGACCAGATGCCATGATCTTCGTTTTCTGAATGTTGAATTTTAAGCCAGCTTTTTCACTCTTCTCTTTTACCTTCATCAAAAGGCTCTTTGTTCCTCTTGGCTTTCTTCCATAAGAGTGGTATCATCTGCATATATGAGGTTATTGTTTATTCTCCTGGCAATCTTGATTTCAGCTTGTGCTTCATCCAGAGCAGCATTTTGCATGATGTTTTCTGCATAGAAGTAAAATAAGCACGGTGACAACATACAACCTTGATGTACTCCTTTCCCAATTTTGAACCAGTCTGTTGTTTCATATCTGGCTCTAACTCTTGCCTCTTAACCTGCATATAGGTTTCTCAGGAGGTAAGTAGGTAGTCTGGTACTCCCGTCTCTTTTAGGATTTTCCCATTTTGCTGTGATCCGCACAGTCAAAGGCTTTAGCATAGTCAGTGAAGCAGAAGTAGATGTTTTCCTGGAATTTCCTTGCTTTCTCTGTGATCCAGTGGATGTTGGCAATTAAGATCTCTGGTTCTTCTGCCTTTTCTAAATCCAGCTTGTATATCAGGAAGTTCTCTTTTCATGTACTGCTGAAGCCTAGCTTGAAGGATTTTGAACATTACCTTGCTAGCATGTGAAATGAACACAGTTGTATGGTAGCTCTCAGCATTCTTTGGCATTGCCCTTCTTTGGGATTGGAGTGAAAACTGATTTAAAAATTAATGTGGTTAAAAAAATAATGACTTATTTTGGCAGTGTGGTATATTGCTTTGAAGCAAAATAGATCTGAATTTCAGTCTTGGCTCTGTGATTTTCTGGAAATGTTTAGTGAGGTAGGACATTTTAATTTGTGAAATACATACAAAGATCTGACACACACATCTTTCTATGTGTTTCATTGCCTTTTGCCTACCTTTTTCCATATTGAATTATGTTATCTCTTTATGTGTGAAACGCATCAGCTGTTTATCAGATTTTTGTAAATATGTTTTTCTGGTTATGTTTTAATTTTGCGTTTTTGGTTGCAGGATTTTTGCTTTTTATGTGGCCAGTCTTTTTCTTCCTTTGGTTTCTGTAATTCTTTTTGTATTTAGAAGATGATCTCCCTTCATGAGATGTGACAAATACTCTTTTTTTTCCTTGTTCTTTTAAAAAGTGGTTTTGTTTGCATGTAACTGTTTAATCCATTTGGAGTTCATACAGATAACTACGTTTTTTCTTACCCCTTTGTGTTTGTGTTTAAAGAAATACATACTTGCTGTAGAAAATTTGGAAAGCAAAATTTATAGTGAAGAAAATTCGTATTACAGTCTCACGGCTCAGAGAATTGCTGTCACCTGAACCCTTGAGTATTGTGTGTGTGCCTGTGGACACGTAGCTGAATAGATAATGAGATGGAACCTAATGGAATTCAATAGATGAGAAATTTCCCCTTTTAAATTTACATTTCTTTAATTACTATTGAGGGTGGGCATTTACAAAGCACATTTTTCGGTCATTTGTATTTGTTTTTTAGTAAATTTCCCCCCTGTATTTCTTGTGTCCATTTTTGCAAGTTTTTAAGTATTAACTGTCAGGTTAATTGCAAATGTTTCCTTCCCGGTTGGCCTTTGATATGCTCGTCCTGTTCTTGACAAGAAGAGTTTTGGTACCTCAGTCTATTGGGTATTTTACACTGAGCGTGTGCTTTCTGTCACACGTGAAACTGGAAACAAACGGAGTCACTGATGCCCTGAAGACCAAATGAATTCAGTGAAATTAGGACTAATTGTTAAGTGAATAAAGAGAAATTACTCCATTTTTGTTGCTTAGCAATTGAACTCAAGCAAATTAAGGTCTTTACTGACACTGACACAAAAAAGTAGGCCGTCCCCTGGGAAGTCACCGCGCAAGGTGGGAAACGGTGTGGGGGTCAGGTGCGCTGTGTTCTCAGTGGCGGGCTCAAAGATAATCTACCAGTGACTTTCCTGGTAAAGTACTTTCAGATAATATATGATTTGCAAGTGTTTTTGGCACATGTCTGAAGCACTTGTTGAGGCTGTCCCCCTTGGCCCTCACTCTCCGTGGCGCTGCGGCTCTGGTGCGTGCGTTTTGAGGATTGGGCTCCAGGTGCTTTCCCGGAAGTGCAGTTGGTCTCAGTCCAGGCTAACCAGAATTATGAGCGAACTGGCCTTTGTTTCCAGTTTTACTAAACAGAAAATGCATGACACACTTAATGACCTTTAAATACTCTAATCATAGCTGTTTATTTATTATTTTTATGGACTGAAAGTAAGAACTATCAGTACATGATGTGCTATGTATTTATGCTGGAGTCTTAACCTTGGAAGTAAATGTATTTGTTTGTATTGGTTGCCTTTCTGATTGTAATGTAAGAGGTGTAAGCTCATTGTATTTTGTTTCTGAATCAGGGCTTAGAGAAGCACTTCCCACATAGCGGTAGCCCAGTAAACATGTGTTGTGAGTAGGCAGACTGTAAACAGTAGCTTTAACCTCCAGTGACCATGTCGGCTGAAAGCTGGGGAGCTAGAGGAGGAGCCCCTAAGTTACATCTTTGCTTCTATATACATTCTCGTGGCAGGTCTTAGGAAGTCCTAGCCACCAGCGCTGGGTGGTGTTCTCGAGGGTTTGATGAGCCTGACTTTGTTTCTGCTTCTAGTTTTTTGGTAGAGCTGCTTGCAGTGAATTTCATAAAGCTTCATATTTATCTTTCTCTTCTGAATTCATAGTTATGTTTAATCTTGTAGATGACATCCAAGGAGTGTTTGTTTCCTTAGATTGTCTTGGGGTTGAAGATTCGTCAACCTTAGATATGCTTGCTCCTTTGTTTTTTAAAAATTATAAGCGTTAATGGGGCCAGACTGTTGCAGGGGAGCACCCAGGGTGTAGCTCAGTGTGAGGCTGAAGGCAGTGGTGACAGGAGTCGGGTCAGCTGTGGAGAGTATACGTCTGCGTTGCTGTGGCTGCGCGTATCCTCCGTCCCGGGCACCGTGGCCACTCTTTGATGAGCTCCCTGGGTGATGGCAGGGTGGCTCAGGGAGGAGGCTGACGGGGTCTCTGAGACTAGGACCAGGCCATCTGTCCACTTTACTATGAGACTCCTCCGCTGAGGTCTCCCTTTGATGGGATGCAAATAAGTTCACATTTTTTTCCCATTCAGAGTGGGCTGTTTGCACACCTCTTCTCCAAATCTCCTTGTGACCGGGTTTCCAGTCATGCTCCTTCCAAGTCCCTGACCTTCCAGCTGAGCCACAGGCCAGTGTGAATGTGTAATTATGTGTCTGAGCAAAGTGAGCGGTCAGGTGCACTGCCCAGAGTCCTGTCCACTGGGAGGATTCCCTGTCACTGCTGGCCTTTGTAGATGTCCCAGGGAGGGCTGTCCCCCTTCCTCTCTGGGGGCAGTGTCTGCTTGGCAGACCCGTCTGTGAGCCAGGCCCCGTCTTCTCTTCCTCTGCCAGCTGATCAGAAGGAATGCCCACCGGGGCACAGGTACAGTCCAGCTAGGGGGAGATGTGGGGACCGTGGGCGTTGGGGCCACTTCCGTGTGACTCACTCGTGCCTTCAGGGCCTGCTCAGGCACACTCTCCACTTGCGTCTGGGGTTGGGATGTGGCTGTGCACGTCCACTTTATGGCTTGGCACACCCACCAGTTCCTGATGTCCCACTTAGGTTGCATGGTGACTTGGTGACCCACAGTTAAGTGTTCAGTCTCTACTAAGCCTGACAGCAAGCCAGTAACTTTCTCAGAGGGAAGGTAGTAGTTACCTGCAGGGGGATGGCGGGACTTTGTTCCAAAATCCCAAGGGCCTTTGCTGTGATTCTCCTCCAGGGTCTGTCATGGGCTCTGAACAGCATCCTCTCTGCTGCCGACTCTTCCAGCACCATTAGATCTGCTGGGTCGTAAGGCCAAGGGCAAAGCAGCCTGCAGAGCTGCCTGGGCCTGCTACAGAGCCTTCTCTTGTTTTGAGCCCTGCTCAAAACCAGCGGCTTTCTGTATCACTCAGCAATGGGCCAGAGCGGCGCACCCGTGTGAGGAGCATGTTCCTTTTCCAAATCCCAAGAAGGCCCCGAGCAGTGCGCCTCTGCTTGGTGTAGGAGAGGCCAGGTGCCACAGCCCAGAGGGGCTGTGACCCAGACCGCTGGGCCCTGGAGTGTCTTCCGACAGGTGGAGTCGCTGCTGCCGCTTGCTCGCTGGGTCTGACTAGCACTGTCATCCGTGTAGTGAAGCAGGCTGCAGTCCCCTGGGAGGGAACGGTGATGGAGATCCCTCACTCTCAGCTGTGACATAGGGCCGGGAGGACCTGGGCCCCGAAGTCAGGACAGTGAAGATGACTTGTTTGCTTTACCAGCCGAAAGCAGACTGCTTCCGGCGGGCCTCATGGGTGGGCTTTCCCAGGTGGCCCCAGTAGTGAAGAACCCGCCTGCCAGTGCAGGCCTCATGGCCAGGGGTGGAGGAAAAAAGCTTTTGTCACATCGGTAGGCATACCAGGTACCAGGACATGTGTTCATTTGCCCTCACAGTGAAGCCGTGTCTGCCGCAGCAGCGTCACCGTAGCACCCCCTGGTTGACAGTTGCTCTCTGGTTAAGCTGCTAAGAACCTACAGTCATTCTCCAGGGTCCCTCTTGGGGATGTGAGAGTCAGCCCCCTCTCATTCCCCACCTTACCTTCAGGAATGTGGGGTTTCTTGTGGGTTATGGTTTCTGGGTTAGAGGTGGTTCTAGTGGCTTCTGCTTGGCCTTTCTCACTGTGATAGCTCTTATTCTGCAGGTCAGGGAACTGTGTGGGGATTCTGCCTGCATTTGAGCATGTCCGTTCCGGTTAGGCATTTCAGACCTGGGGAAAGAGCTGCAGCACACGTTCAGGGACCCATGGAGACGTGTGCAGCCTGAGCTAAACTCCCTTGACCCCCTGACCTCTACAGGCCCCTGCTCTGACCTGGGTGATGTTTTGGGTCCCCTGGAGGTAGTGTCATTTCAGAGTCAGAGTCAGTAGTCCCCGAATGTCTTGATGATTTCTCTTACCCCAGGGCAGTGATGGTATCCGTGTTCCTGTGCTAATCATTTGCTGTCTTGTGACATTTATGGGGTTTCTTGAATTATTTTTTGTCTTTTTTGTTAAATGTTTTATAAATTTATGCTAAATTCTTTGAGGCCTGGGAACATGTCTTAAATTCTCTTACTCTCCCATGAGGCACCTGTCCCGGTTCTTGCACAGGGACAAGTAAAGACTCATTGATTGGATGAGTAACAGTTATTAATTGTATTATTAGGAGTACTTTGCTAGAGTGGACTTAATTTGAAAATAAACTTAACGGCTTATTCTGAATAATTATCAGTATGGGATGATTGTGCCTTTAATGTGTAAATCACATGAGGATTAGAGGCTAACATACGTGTTGGCAGTGCTTTGATATCTAAATGTACTCAGTTTAGCTTGAATACAGGGTTGGATCTTGGACATGTGTTTGAAATGTTTCATGTTAACTGTATTACCTTGGAATTACAGGGTTCTGGGCCAAAATTCAGTGACATGAATAAATAGAACATTAAACTTAGTTCTAAATTGCTATCTTTCAGTAAGATGTAGCTGTGTCTACAATGAGAAAATTATTAAAACATTTTCTTCAAAAACATAATATAGAAATGATATTGGAGCTGGACTGGGTCAGGTTGATAGTCTCCTGCTCACTGATGCTTTTAGCTGGGGCTCTTTGTCACTGTCAGCTGGGTGCTGAGAGAGATGGGGTTCATTGTTCCCTTGGTGTGGGCCATGACATGCCAGTGATTGTAGTTTATTATAGGATGGTACAGAAGGGACCGAGAGGACAAGTTAAAATGGTAGCTACAATTGTATTATTTTTATTTCTAATTTATTATTACAATTAAAATAGTGAAAGAATAAAAATAGAAGAAAGTGTCCATTGTATTCACTTTCTGTATCTTCACTATTAGAAAGTAAGTGGAGAAGCATGGAATTCTCCAGATGAACCACCACCCAGCTGCTTAGTGGCTCTCCCTTCTTGAGTGAGGAGAGTGCTTTGGGACTGGGGGAAGGTCATTGCCCAGCGTTGTAAACACACTAAATGCCACTGAAGTATCCACTTCAAACTGATACACTCATGCATGTGGATTTAAAATGAAAATGAAACTTTCATAAACCTTTGGATATAATCATGTTATAACCTTAAATAAGGAAATAATTCTTCAGTTTTTGAGGTATTTTCTCTCAGCTAAGCTATTTATGCTCACTTATGACCAGACAGAGATACACATTTGTAATATGATTGACCATTTTAAGATTCAGCCTGTTGAAAGATAACGACAGTGAATCTGGCTTGACTTTGCAGGATATGTGTGCCTTATTTTGATTTGTCAGCAAGAAGAGCCAGTATGATATTTTGGCCATGATGCAAGGACAGCCCCAAATCCATCTTTGTTTTATACATTTTCAAGACCCGCAGGTCAAAAAATTCAAACTTTTAGATTATAATCAATTAAACTTAAAAAGGAAAAATAGGTATCATGTTTACTTATGTATAAACATTAAATCAAAAGTCAGTTCTTACTAAATTTTAAGGTATCATTTTTAAATAAATATTACTAACAATTTCTAGTTAATTGGTCTCAGTAATTCAGTCATTTATTATAATGTGCATTATTCTAGTTGTATAGTTACTTGATATTTATTATTTATAATGGTGAAAATAAAAAGCAATCTAAGTAGGAAATTTGCTTAAATTTTGGTAGATCCAAGCAGTGGAGTGCTTTTTTTTACCATTATAGATGATGATGTAGATGAATATGTGTTTATATAGAAAGATGTTGAAAAAAAGTTTTTCTTTGAGTGGTAGGATTATATAATATAGAAAATTTATGTTTTATAAAAAATTTTGTTTTGGTGTTTGCATTTATAATATTTCTACAGTAGATGTGTATTGCTTTTTTAATTTTAAAAACAGAGTTAAAATGTTTCACAGCTTGTTGCTAAATTTGTTCTTTTTGTTTTGTTTTCCAAGTACAGAAGCAAAAGCTATACTTGTGAGGTTCTCACAACACTCACTATTCAAGAGCAAACTTGTAGTCTTTCCTTTAAAGCTTATGCTTTCTTAGAATTTTTTTCATTATATGTCACTTTTTGGTATTTGGATTAGATCTTCAATTCCAGTGAAATATGGTTTTAACTTAGTTTTACCGCTTTGGAAATTATTGAATATGGCTGAACTTGAATTAATTTTCTAATTTAAATGAATGAAGTTTTTTGTCTGTGTGATAAAAAGTGATAGATTTCTTTTGCTTCATAGTGTTATATTTTGTATTGAAATATTTTGTGACTCCAGCAGATGGAGCTAGAAGGTAATGTATCCGTTGGTGATCTGGAAGTTCAGTTTGGCTGGATTGAGTTTTGAACTAAGTATTCTGGAATTGTTAAATAGCTTTTGTTTGTTTAGATACCTCTTTGGGGGATAGACGTTGAATATCTTTCAAAAAGTTGTCATTGCAACTGATTTAGATAAACTGCAAGTTTTCTGAATTTTTAGGGTTCTACTGTGTTGGAGCATATGATTTTAGTTTTCTGAAGTAGAGAAATTTAGCTAACATTTTTTCTTTTACAAATTGATAAGTGATAATATATAATACAATAAAGGTGGTGGTGGTAGTATGTTATGTGTATTAGCCCTAATTTTTAATTTAAGAACATTTTATCAAAATTATACCATATTCTTAAGAGATGTTTATGTGTGTCTGATATATGTTTGCAGATTGCTGAAAACTTGTTAAGTTTTCAGTTCAGTTCAGTCGCTCAGTCGTGTCCGACTCTTTGCGACCCCATGTTAAGTTTTACAGTTTTCAAAAATAAAATGACAACTTATAGTGTATGGTAGCTTTATTATTTTTCTAATTAAATATTCTCATAGTAACTTTAACTTTCTTATATGTTGCAAATTTGATAATTAAATTAGCATGAGCTGAGTCTGAAGCTTTCACATTTATTCTGGTTAATAAATTTAATTTTTTGCATTTAATTATTTAGATTTTTTAAAAAGCTGGTTATTTACATAGGTGATTATACTGTTACCTAGAATATTACCATCAACTCTCAAATTCTTTTTGTTAACTGAATTTTTCTTACAAAAATAAACGTGGTAGAGGTTATATCTCTTTTTGCAGTTGGGGTTGGTAGAACCATCAGCAGTAATGTTGACTTTCCTGGAAAGAGGGAAGTGGGGGAAAATGTAAAAAATTAAATTATATGTGTTATAGTAATATATAAAGTTCAGTACATAAAAGAAGACACCAATTTCATTACAAACTTAAATGAATTGTTATTCAGAATCTTTGTGATCATCCTGTTTTCTTCACTTATTGATAAAGATTTCTTTATTTAGATTTTCATGACTATCTTCATTTTAAGTTAGAATAGATATTTTTCCGGATTTGTGATCTTTAGCCTAAGGCAGACTTTCATTTTTCAACTTTTGATTTCTAGAGAAGAATTTGAATTTGTGTTTTTCACTACATGAAAGGGACACATAATGATCAGACGGATAAATTCTAGAAGTATATATATACTTTTTATATTTAGAAATCAGCAATAATGATGTCTCCTTTATAACATGGAAGATAATTGTTTCAAATTACAAAGCCTAAGTAAAATTTTCTCCCTGATTATAAAAGTATAGTGAAGCATTCAGGGTTTATACTCATGGTTGAAGCTATTTGAGTGCAACCTCTGAAGCTGCTGCCATTCCATAATTTGTGATTTTGCAGAGGGTAGAATGTGAATTGTGCTTAGCGAGGGCTAGAAAGTAAGTAGACTGAGATCTGTGACTGATTGGGGGCCCAGCTAGCACCTGCATCTCAATTAAGCTTTGCTGCTCTCTGCCCTTCTTAGGCATTTTGTGGGGAAGTTATTCGATACAGTGGTGTGGAGGATTTTGAGTTTCACAAAGGAATTTAAATATGATTTTTAAGGGTCTTTATATGCCCCTTATAGAAGGCTTAGAACGTGTAGGCCAGTGGGAAGAAAAAAATCATCCATAATTCTACTGTGTACACATTGTTAATAATTTGGTATATTTCTTTGCAGTTTATTTTCTGAGCCTGTTTTTTTGTCATTGTTGTTTTCATGTACTTTTAATGCCATATTAGAATACAGAGTATTGTTGTGTAAGCTTTTTTTGGTGTAATTAATGAGAATTGTTCTTTAAGGAAAGGATTGAGAGCTGCGACCCCATGGACTGTGGCCTGCCAGACTCCCCTGTCCATGGGATTCTCCAGGCAAGAATACTGGAGTGGGTTGCCTGCCCTCCTCCAGGGGATCTTCCCCACCCAGGGATTGAACTTGCATCTCTTTTGTCTCCTGCATTGGCAGATGGGGTTTTTTTTTTTAACCACTGGCGCCACCTATCTGGCCTAATTGCTGATGTGCTTTGGAATTTTCAGGATTTTGGACCAATTGCATTATGTTGAGATAGGGCGGGAGAGGCACTGATGATAATTTAGCATTTTGGTATGTTATTTCTCTTCTGTTGTTCATGAGTGCTCTGTGAGTTATGTTTTAGCCCAATTTATACATGAACTAGGATGGCAGAGTTCAAGTCCCTTTTCTAGGTCTTGTATAGCTGGTAGGTGCAATCCCAGGCTGGTCAGACATAAAGTGCCCCTCACTTAGACATCTGCTGCCAGGCCTGGGAAGGCCTTAAACCATGAGCTGTGTGACTCTCTTGTTGTGCGCTAAGTGCACAGAGTCTGTTCAGCATTTTACTGAAGTCCGATTTGTTAAAGACTTTCTGTATTTGAAAGACATATTGGTATCTTTAGGCTTGGATGTACGAAAGTGTTCTGTTTTAGTGTTTTCCAAACTGGTCAAAAGCTCAGCTAAGCATTTTGTTTTACTGAGATGGATAGAATTAACGGGCTGTCATATTCTCAGCTTAAACATGGCCCTTAAGAAAATCGTGTGAAACAGATGTTCTCTTTTTGGCAGACCAAACAGGGCCCTCATGATCTCATGAGCCCTTAGAATCTCATGAGCTGAAGTGAAGGTTTTCCCAGATAGTATATTTATTGGAGGCTCTGGGGAAGAATTTGCTTCCAGGTTCATTCAAGTCGTGGAGTTTAGTTCTTCAGTTGTGGGCCTGCGGCTCCCCCCTTCCCTGCTAGCTGTTGGCCAGGTGCCTTCTGCCCTGTAGGTCACCTGCCTCTTTTCTCAGGCTTTCCATGTGATAGCCCCCGCCCCCATCCGCAGCAAAGCTGTGTCAAGTTCTTCCCTGACTTACCCTTCTGCTGCATTCCTGACTCCTCTGAGAGAAAGTTCTCTGCTTTTAAACACTCCTTTGGTTAGGTTGTACCCACCTGGCCTATCCAAGATGGTTTCCCTGTCTCTGTTTATTAAAGTCCACAGCCTTAATTGTATCTGCAACATTCTTGTCTCCATGTGTATTGGGTTGAAAGTGTTTCCCCCAAGTTCACGTCTGCTTAGAACCTCAGAACATAACCTTATTTGGAAATAATATCCTTGCTGATATAATTAGTAAATTAAGGCCACGATGAATTAGGGTGGGCCCTAGTCCAATAACTAGTGTCCTTACAAGAAGATAAAACAGAGACTTGCACAATGGGCAGAATGTGAAGAAGACAAAGGCCGAGGCTGGAGCGGTGCGTCTGCGAGGCCAGGAGTGCGCCACCTCTAAGGAAAGGGTCTTCCTAGAAGCTCTGCAAGGAGTGTGGTCCTCCTGACACCTTGATTTTGGACCTCTAGCCTCCACAACGGTTGGAGAATAAATTCTCATTGTTTGAAGCTGTCCCGTTTGTGGGACTTTGTTACAGAAGCCCTAAAAACAAATATACCGTGTAGCATATTCACTAATAATACTGGATAACAGCTCCAGGGATTAAGGCGTGAATATCTTTGGGGATTTGCTCTGCCTCCCATGAGCCTACAGCTGAGTACAAAGCAGGAAAATACAACCCATAATGAAGAGAGAAGTCAGTCAGAACTTGGAATTGACACAGATTCAAAATTAGTAAATAAGAACACTGAAACATTTCTTGTAACTCTGTTTCATTTGTTCCAGGAACTGGAGGAAAGACTGAACTTATTGAGACATGAAAGATGTAAAAAATAACCAAATAAACTTCTAGAGATGAAACCTGTAATATCTGACATGACATGTAGTGGATAGGATAAAAGCAGGTTAGGTATCACAGAAGAGATCAGTGGATTCTAAGACATAGCAGTAGAAAACTGTCTAAAAAAGAAACAGAAAAACAAAAATAACTGATATAATTGATGTTCCTGAAGGAGAGAGGGTTAAGAAAAATATTTGAAAAACTAATGGCAGAAAAATTTCACGATTAGATAAAAACTGCAAGCCCTCTTATTCAAAAGCTCATCTTGTCCCGGTTACAAGAGACCTGTCAAGATACATCATCAGATTGGTCAAAACAACTGATAAGGAGAAATCAGAGAAAAAGATATAAAATACAGAGGAACAGTGATGGGGATCACAGTGTCTCTCTTGTGGGAAAAAATGCAAGACAGAAGACAGAGCAGCAGTGTCTCCTGAGCACTGAGAGAAGAAAGCCCTGCCAGCCTGGTGTATATCCAGTGAAGATGTTTTTCCAAACAGAGTCAAAATAAAGACAGTCTCAGATGAGACTGGTTAAATGCAAGAGAGTTCCAGAAAAACATCTATTTCTGCTTTATTGACTATGCCAAAGCCTTTGACTGTGTGGATCACAATAAACTGTGGAAAATTCTGAAAGAGATGGGAATACCAGACCATCTGACCTGCCTCTTGAGAAACCTATATGCAGGTCAGGAAGCAACAGTTAGAACTGGACACGGAACAACAGATTGGTTCCAAATAGGAAAAGGAGTATGTCAAGGCTGTATACTGTCACCCTGCTTATTTAACTTCTATGCAGAGTGCATCATGAGAAAGGCTGGGCTGGAAGAAGCACAAGCTGGAATCAAGATTGCCGGGAGAAATATCAGTAACCTCAGATATGCAGACGACACCATCTGTATGGCAGAAAGTGAAGAGGAACTAAAAAGCCTCTTGATGAAAGTGAAAGTGGAGAGTGAAAAAGTTGGCTTAAAGCTCAACATTCAGAAAACGAAGATCATGGCATCCGGTCCCATCACTTCATGGGAAATAGATGAGGAAACAGTGTCAGACTTTATTTTTCTGGGCTCCAAAATCACTGCAGATGGTGACTGCAGCCATGAAATTAAAAGACGCTTACTCCTTGGAAGGAAAGTTATGACCAACCTAGACAGCATATTGAAAAGCAGAGATATTACTTTGCCAACAAAGGTCTGTCTAGTCAAGGCTATGGTTTTCCCAGTGGTCATGTATGGATGTGAGAGTTGGACTATAAAGAAAGTTGAGCACCGAAGAATTGATGCTTTTGAACTGTGGTGTTGGAGAAGACTGTTGAGAGTCCCTTGGACTGCAAGGAGATCCAACCAGTTCATTCTGAAGGAGATCAGTCCTGGGTGTTCATTGGAAGGACTGATGCTGCAGCTGAAATCCAGTACTTTGGCCACCTCATGCGAAGAGTTGACTCATTGGAAAAGACCCTGATGTTGGGAGGGATTGGGGGCAGGAGGAGAAGGGGACGACAGAGGATGAGATGGCTGGATGGCATCACTGACTCGATGGACGTGAGTTTGAGTGAACTCTGGGAGTTGGTGATGCACGGGGAGGTCTGGCGTGCTGTGATTCATGGGGTCACAAAGAGTTGGACACAACTGAACGACTGAACTGAACTGAACGACAATAAAATTAAATGGGAAATCAGTGACAGGAACATTTGGTAACTAAATAGCATCCTTCACAGTAACTCAAAGAATAAAAGGGAAATTTGAATGTACTTTGAACTCAATGAAAATGAAAGTAAAGCATTCCAGAATTTATGATACAAAGATACCTGTTCTTAGAAAATGAAATAAAGGTCTCGTACAGTGTCCACCATAAGAAACTAGGAAAAGGAGAGCAAATGAATCCCAAAGTAAGGGGATGGGAAATAAAAAATATGGGAGGAGAAATGAACAAAGCAGAGAACAGAAAGCATAGAGAAAATCAGTGAGCAGGTCAGTAATGTTGATAAAGATTTAGCTAGATCAGAAAAGCAGATACCAGTTATCAGTATCAGGATATCACTACAGATTCTACAGCTGTTAAAAACATAATTCGTGTGTATTATGAATATCTTTACGTCAACAAATTCAACAACTTAGAGAAATGGAAAAATTCCTTGAAAGGCAAAAACTACTGAAACATTCTCAGGCATTGTGGGAATGTTTCAAACATTCTTACAAACAAAACTCTA
The DNA here is from genome assembly GCF_029407905.1 of Bubalus kerabau. Taxonomy (NCBI): domain Eukaryota; kingdom Metazoa; phylum Chordata; class Mammalia; order Artiodactyla; family Bovidae; genus Bubalus; species Bubalus kerabau. The sequence goes on along the minus strand of NC_073631.1, from coordinate 121,653,872 downwards.
GGCTAAGAAGACTTCATTGGTAGTCCTCCCAAGTATTTAAGGAAGAAATAATGCCAATTCTACACAGACTTTTTAAGGAAATTGAAAATGAGATAATACTTCCCAACTCTGAGGCCAGCATTACCCTGATACCAAAGCAAAACCAAATAGACATATGTGAAAACTATAGGTGAATATCCCTCATGAACATAGATGTATAAATTTTAAACATAATTTTAGCAAATATAACAATATATAAAAAGGATAATATATCATGACTTTTGACGAAAGCAGTGGATTTAATTTACCATATGTGCATACTAAACCAGGAAATTCATATGGTCACCACAATATATGCAGAATTCAGTGTCCATTCCTGATAAAATCTCTCATCAAGTTAGGCATGAAAGGGAATTTCCTCATCTTAATAAAGAGCCTGTGAAAATCCTAACATCATACTTAATAGTGGAAGGCTGAATGCTTTTTACCTGAGCTTCCCCTCTCACTACTTCTGTTCTGGCGGTTTTTAAAGAATAAATGAGATTGCAAAGAAAAAAGTAAAACTGTAATAACAGATGACATGACTATTGAAATTCTGATGGAAATTATTCTAAGAAAGCGATTACAACTAATCAGTGAATTTTGCAAGGTTGCAGGGATATAGGATCAATGTATAAAACACCATTGCATTTCACTAGCAATGAATAATTGGAAATCAATTTAAAAACCAAAGCCATTTATATACAGGAGAATAAAAAATGTGAGGTGGTCAGGGATGCCTGAGACCTGAACGCTGTAAGCAAGGCATCACTGCTGAGGAGAATTAAAGCTGAAATACATGGGGAGCTGTGCTGCTGTGTTCACAGACCAGAAGACAGCAATGTTAGGAGGCCCATTAGTATCCCACTTCTCCCCAGCGACCCATAGGTTCAGCGCCATCTGAGTCAGAGTACCAGCATGTTTTTTTTGAGGGGGTGGGGTGGAAATTGAAAAACTGCCCTAAGACTTAGATGGGAATTTAGAGGACGTAGACTGGCCAAAACGCCTTTGAAAGAGAACAAAATTGGAGCACTGACTGCGGGACTCCAAGTTTAAGGCCATAGTAAGCGACACTGCTGTATGCATCAACACAGAGATGGACAGATAGGCTAAGTAATGGAATACAGAGTCCAGGAATACATCCAAACATATTGTAAATTTTTTTTTAACAAAGATGTAAAGGCAGTTTGGCAGAAGAGGCTGTTTTCAATAGATGGTACTGGAGCAATTGGATAGTCATAGATTTAAAAAGGAACTTCAGTCCATATCTGGCACTACATGTAGAAAGTAATTCAAAAGAATCATAGACTTAAATGTAAAACTGTAACACTTGTAGAAGGGAAATATAGGAGAAAGTCTTTGCCCTTGGGTTAGACTGTAATTTCTTAGGCAAGATAGCTAAAGAATGATCTGTAAAGAAAACATTGATAAATTGCACTTTGTCAACATTAGGAAATCTTGTTCTTTGAAAGATCACGTTAAGGATGAAAAGATAATTCACAGAGTGGGTGAAGGTATCTGGAAATCATACGCCTGATAAAAGACTTGTAATCAGAGTGTATAAAGAGCTGCCAAACTCACTTAAGTACAACCCAGTGAAACAGTGGGCCACACATTTGGAGAGACATTTAGCAAAGAAGTTGTAAATGGATGGCAGATAAGTTCATGAAAAGATTTGATGTTATTATTCATGGGGGCAATGCAAATTAAAGCAGTGATGAGATCCCAGTGTGCACCTGTGAGAACGACTGAAGCTGAAAAGACCCTTTTTTGGTCAAAATGTGGATGAGACTTCAACTCTGCGGGGGTGGGGTGTGAAATTGTATACCTGCTTTGGAAAACATTTTGGCAGTTTCTTGAAATGTTAAGAAACACACCTACTTTATGACTCAGACGTTACACGCTCACGTATTTACCCAAAAGATATGAAAGCTTGTGTCCATATGATGACTTGTACTTGAGTGTATAAAACTCAAGTTTATGTATAAAGTTGTGTTGTATAAACTTCAACTTTAGTTGTGACACACCACTAAACACAACTTTAGTCGTGAGAGCCACAGCTCAGTTTGCAGGGACATGGATGAAGTGTGGTTGACTGAATCCAATCTGATACAAAGGGGCAGACTACCGATGTGCCGCAGCATTGAAAAAAATCTCAACAGAATTGTGCCAGGTGACAAAAGCCAGACAAAAACAAGAGCATATACTACATTTACCATGTATAGAAAATTTTAGTTTTTTATAAAAATTATAGTTTTTTATAAAATGCAGAATCTGACTCCTGGAGTATGGAGTAGGGTAGAGAGTGCAGGAGGCAGTGATTATAAATGGTAAGGAGGCTTGGGAGTGACGGCTGCATTTGTTATCTTGGTTACGGGGACGTAACTGTCAAATTTTATGACATTGTACACTTTATGTCAATAAAGTCATAAACTGTCAATAAATTATACACACTGTGTCAATAATAACTCAGCAGATTTGCTACAGATGAATATTTTTGCTTTTTATATATGTCGTGCTTTTTTACCAAGTGAACGCGAGTGCTCGGAGAGTCCGGCAGCTCGGTGCGGGAGCTAATTAGCACCGTGCGTTAGTAGCCTCTAGGGGGTGATGGATATTAAAGGCAAAACGTCATTAAGTGCTTATTTTGTGACAGACGTGCTGGTTGTCCATGCATTATTTCACTGACTTCTCAGCATCACCTACGGACATGATCCTCAGCCTCGTGTAGATGACGAACCCGTGACTTAGAAGGGTTGTCACGTGAAAGTGCAGGGGCTCGAACCCAGGTCTGTCTGGAAGTCTTGTGTGTCCATTTGGTCACCATCCTTATGTGTCTTTCCTGGTTATTAACACAATACAATTGGCTGTAACTATAAGCCCTCTGATTGAAGAAGAAGATTAAGATTTTTAACATCTTTTTTTTTTAAGACTGAAAAGTGGTTAAGTATTTTAGAACAATTTTTATTTTTAAAAGTTTTTCCCTCTGAAACATATGAGATGTTGTTTTTGAAGACACTTTGTAAAACATTCTGTTTCCTGCTAAGATAAATATATACTGTAAAATCATTCACCCTATCTAGATTTTTGAATAAGAAGCTGCAAATCGATTTTTAATTATATCGCCGTGTTTACTAAAGGAAGTGCATCTCTAGGTAACCTGTTCAAGTGCTGCAGTCATTCTTTCTGTTTATATTTCATGCTGTTCCAGAAAGGGTTTAGGGCTGTTATGAAACGTGTATGTGGATCTACAGGGCAGTTGGGAGCTGTCTGCTTTGGTTCCCTGAGAGCTCAGTGTGTAATCTCCATGTGTCTGAAATGGAAGGTCCCCGAGGGCAGAGGTGTGTGTTTCCTTCATTGCTACATCTTCAGTGCCTGGAACAGTGCCATATAAGTAAGGGTCCTGGAAGAACATCAGTTGCCCGTTTGCAAAAGCATTGGATTTTAAATGTATGTAGTGTGTTGAATTTAGGCTTAGCATAATTTTCATCTTTGATTGTATAAATGTTAATGAAGATTATCGCCATCAGTTTTAAAGTTGAGTGTGTTACCTATGAAAAGTCAGCTGCTGGTCCACATATCCCAACAAGATACCTAAAGGTCTGTATTTCTAAAAATCAACTCTTACTATCATCTCAGTTGCTTTTTATTGTGATTTTATGAGTGTAGAATGTGCCAGAAAGGGAAAAGGTGATGTGAACTCGCTTGCCTCTCAAGTTTTCTTTCCCAGTTGGAGTTGCTTACTAAACTTCTCTGATGCGGTCATTTTAAAAAATCCCAGGAATTAGTGTAGCTCCTCGCAGGCTCTGCAGGCTTGGCAGGTTTTATATAACCAGCCTCTGTCATGTTGGGGGATTGCTGTGAAGACTAAATGAGTTTGTATAATATCTGTAAATCATTTAGAACAGTGCTTGGCACATGAGGGCTCAATAAATGCTAATTATTACTTTTAGGGTTTTATGAGGCTTAAATTAACCAAGATAATACATGTAAAATGGTTAGTAGAGTATCTGGCATTTATTAAGTGCTCAATAAATGCTGCTGGCTCTAATTTAAATATTCAGGTGCCAATATGTCTGAAGAGGCTCTGTCTTTGGATTGCTGCATATGTCATATGTTTAGCGAATTTATTTTAGAGCATGAGGAAAAATCAGTAGTTTCTATATTGACTTTTCCCAATAGTACAGTTGCAGAGTTATAAAGATTTTACAGAAATATGTAATTATTATTCTGATTTCTAAGTTTAGGTCCTTTGTTAGACCTCTCTATTAAGTTTATGTTTAGTTTTTACTGTTAAAAAGCACAGAGCTTTGACTGATAGCACAATTTAGCACAGCAGTTTTCTTTGACAAGGTTGTCCGTGTCTAACTCATCTTTCCTTTATTGTTATCCTCATAGGTTTGTGGAACCTTGCTTCTCTCTTTTCCAATCTTTGTTTATTTGTGTTGATGCCCTTTGCCTTTTTCTTTCTGGAATCAGAAGGTTTTGCTGGTCTGAAAAAGGTAAGTAAATTAACTTAGAATTAATTAATTCTAAGTAATTTAGAATTAAATTTCTTAAATGAAGAAGTAAATGTCATTCATTGTTGAACTAGAAATAGTAGGCTTAAGCAACTTTTACTGAAATGTAAAACATTTAATAATAGCAATGCCTTATTAATATTAATAATGCTTTTACAATAATGTTAATAATGTTACACATTGAGTTAATAAAAGTGTCCACAGGAAGGAAGTCACCGTTTGACCTTTGAATGCTTTTTATAGTATGTGCAGAGCTGGTGGAGGGCTCTTTTGCAGAATGAAGAAGCCGATAAAACAGCTGTTATTCTTCTCCTCGATACTGTCATTTAGTGTAAAGCATGACGGAAATTCTAAAAATCTGAAGCTGTATCTTGATGCAGAAGTGGTTTCACACCCAGTGTCTGCAGGAGGGCAGCATGTTACCAGGCTGCCCTGGATTGTCAGGTTCCCAGGTTCCGTGACTTACTGCGAGATGAGTGTGGGAGGCTGAGAAGTGGGCAGAGAGCAGACTGCCAGAGCATCTTAGACAGTTAATCCAGACCTTGTAAGTGGGACTCACTCCCTCTGTCCTTGAATAGTAGGACGTTTTAAAGCGAAGGGAGCGACATGTCCGTTTACACCTTGTGGAGCCCTTTCTATAAGAGCTGGAACATAATGGAAGGGCTCAGTAGTTAATGCTTTCTGAGTGACTGGTAAAACTTGACGAAATGAGTCCTAGTGTTACAGCTTACAGACACATTGCACCTTTTTAACTTTTAGTTAGAGTTACTCATATCCATACTGTGGTATACGGTTGCTTTCATATTTGGTGAATCTACTTGAGATCAGAGTGGGTGGTTGTGTATGGTGGTCAAACCTGCATTGAGAACATTGGCTTTTATATATTTGATTTGCTTTTTATAATGATACATGTAAATTATTTAACTCATCCATGTAATGGGAACAACTTGTACAGTTTCAGTTTAAACAAATAGAAAACATAACAATTAAAAAATAAAAAACATAATTTCTTGAGAATTATAGAAAGTTTTGTTGTTGAAAGGGATTTAGTTCAAACTCTCCTTTTATATCCAAGGGTATTAATGTTACTAAATTGTCTTAAGAACCTCATATCTACCACTGCAGAACTCAAACTAAGACCCAGAGCTTGCTTCTTACCTTCTTAGAGTGTGCGGTTCTTCACAGGTCAGCACGGTGGGGAGCGCAGGTACAGCCAGCAGGGTACCTGCTGGGCAGTGGCCGGCCAGGGGCCCAGGGGTGGAGGGCCAGAGGCGTGCTGCAAGGGGGCAGGGGTGCTGCAGGGGTGTGGCAGGTAGTAGTGAACAGAGCGGGTGTGGTCTGGAAACCGAAAGATGGAGCTCTAGGAGACTGGAATGAGGAACAGAATGTCAAAGAGGGGTTGAAAGGAAAGAATGTGGTCACGGAGAAGAAAGAGGTCATCGGAGGAGAAGAAGAAATGAGGTCATCGGAGACACTCGAGAAAGCAAGTTCTGTAGAATGTGGGAGCCTTTTGATGGGTAGTCGTTCACTTGGCAGAGTTTTACTAGGCCCTTACTGAGCAGTAATTCCTGTGCTGTTAGAGGAGCTTGCTGGGTACAGAAACGAAAAGACAGTGTTCTTGCCTTCAAGGGATTCACACAGGGAGAAGTCAGAGATGCTGGAGGAACTTTGATACACCAAGCTGCTCTGGGAGGGATGTCTTGGTTTGCCTTCAAAATTGGGAAGTCTTCAGGGAGGAGTTATCCTGCACATGAGCTGAGACTTGCAGGTGAGCATCCAGGCTTGAGCAAAGGCCGAGACACTGCCTGAACTAGGGAGTGGCCGATGCTTAGCTCAGAGTGGAGAGCAGGGACAGAGCACTGGCCAGGATCAGACCCTGAGGCCCGCGTCCTGGGCCACAGAGTCTCGGTTTTATGCTGTAGACACCAGGGAGTCGGCACAGGATTGCTGACGAGACTTTTGCATCTACTGTTCTGTTTAAGCATGTTTAGAGATAAATGCATGTGTCAGAATGTCAGCATACGTCCCTGGGGAAGGAGTACATGCAGTGGACATGCAGAGCGCTCTGTGGGGACATTACCACCCCGAATCAGTCACGCCCCTGACTCTCAAACAGAGTCACTAACGGGGCCTTGTCTATGCTTGCTTCAAACACGCAGAGTTCCCCCCACCCCCCGTCTGTCTCATGAGTCATCTTATCAAGTTCAGAAACTACGTAAAGCTCAGTGTTATAAATGCATTTTCATATTTGGAGATTAAAGCTATGCTCCCTAGGTTATGCTTTATGTAAAAATCTGGTTATTAGTTAAATAGATTATTTTAAAAACAGTGTGCAATATGGACAGACCTCTTGCGTCCAGATCATCACCCTCCCTTCTTGTGAACTAACCAACTGGAAAAGGGACTTGGCTAAATCTGTCGGGGCAGAGTTAGCACCATCTCTAGAATTAAAAACAGTTGATGCATGTCCACCGAGGTCAGAGGGGAGACAGCTTGAGGAGAGGTATAAGAAGGTAAGTAGAGATATTTTGCGCCTACAATTACACAGCAGTTCTTCCTTACAATTTTTTCACTTCTAGTCTCTTTGTACATGATTAAAAAAATGCCTTTTCTGAGTGCATCTCTGAGTATGTTTCCTCCGAGTCCCTCCAGCCACTAGCTACATTTCATGGTCTCCGAGGGGACTGATGTACCCAGTGATTGTAGGAGGCAGTGGGCATGACCCATCCTGTTCATTCCCAGACACAGCCAAGGATTTAAAGGGGTGGGGGAGCAGAGCTCAGGATGGCTCCCACTTATGAGACTCTGGTAGCTGGGGGATGAATGGGAGTTGTAGAAACCAAATTAAAGTGTGTGGTCTTTAATAAATGCTGCTGAAGGAAGGAGGGAGGTGGGGTTGCGGCTTGGCAGAATAGTTCTCCTCTTGGTGCTGGCGCCGGGGGTGTGGAGGAGAGTCTGTCCTTAGTGTCCGGCTGCCTGGGCTGGCGGCATCGTCTGCACCTCAGGTTTTCTTTCTGTGGAGTGGGCCTAGTAGTGATAGTTACCTCACCGTTCGTCTGGAAGACTGAATGAGAAGTGAGTGTCCACGTGAAACACATAACCCAGGATTGAACTCAGTGAATGTCAGGTATTATTGTCACTATCTTAGAGCTTCGTGCATTTGACTGTTAAGTACTCTAGAAAACATCAGTGTCACATGCATAGATCATTGGGAAGCAACGAAATACAGCAGTCAGCTCTTAATTATTCACGTATTATTAGACAATTTTATGATTCCACATTATTTTTCCCATTTTGAAATGGCATGTACTGAAGCAGAATCAAAACTGCCTAAGAGAACGTACATCTACAAGGAACTATATTCAGTATTCTGTGATAAACCTAAGGAGAGGAATTTGAAAAAGAATATATATGTATGTATAACTGAGTCACTTTTCTATACAGCAGAAATTAACACAACATTGTAAATCAAATATATTTCAGTAAAATTTAAAAAGAATTTGCATCTAGACCTTATTAGAAATGTTTACAGAGCTTTAAAGTCTGAGTAATCATGGACTGTTATTCACAATATTTACCTTTTCCAGTTACACGGAAGTTTCAGGGGTTATTATTAGCATTGTCTATTTCAGTCTAATGTGTTAGGTGTATTTGTGCTTGCAGTATGGTGCCATCGTGTTATATACGACCATTTGTATTTACTGCACAGACTCTGAACATGTTTGGTAACATCTCCAGTGCTTTCCACAGGTGGTACTACCATAGGTTGTACCACAGTGAGGAACTCCACTGCTCTGATAAAGGGGGTGGGCTGCTGACATTTTGACGTGGATCCCTTTAAAGCGCTTTGTTCATTGGTTACATTTGACACATCTACTTCCAAGGCGACCTTGAGGAGAGCTTTAGAAAGCACGGTAATTGGTAGATTCAGCACAGTAATTTGAGTAATGACACACTTGTAACATGGTTAAGTGAAATTTCCTTTTTTTCCCTTTGGCCTCCCTCCTGGTGCTGTTTTACTGCGTCGAAGTCTGGTGGAGACCCTGAACGGCACATGGCCCCACCAAACTCCCATTGATTCCCCTGGGCAGTCGATTTTAAAGCAGCCCCTTGCATATCGTGCCGAGATGCGGAAATTGGCCACTGGCCATGGCGGATGCAGAGCTCGAATTGAGAATCAAATTAAGCAGAATTCTCTACTTAGTTTTTAATTAAACCACTATGTTAATTCAAACAGGACATTTTAGGCCTGGGGGTTGACCATGTCCTTTTAAGGGCCTTAAATCGCCTTTCTTCTCTCGCGGCCTTGGCCCATGTTTCTTTTTATTGGGTCCATCTCCTAGCTCTTTCCCTTCTTTATAATTCTCAAGGGTAGGAGAATATAAGTGGTTTTGATAAAGCAGGCTTTTTTGTTTTGTTTTTGTAAGAAGGTAACTTTTACCTTGGAATTCTGTTAGTAGTTCAATGTTAATCTAGTTGAGATGATTTTGTGGTCACCTGTCTGTACTGTAGTGAGCCTCACGGGTGTTCATGTGTATCTGAACCTGCCCTCTGCTTGCATCTTACGTTTCAGCTCTGCTGAAGAGGCTGTGTCTGGTGGTTCTGTTTGTGTTTTGTGGTAGAGGTGTTCTCCCACAGTTTTTGTCTTGGCTGCTCAGTCATGCACCAGAGTGTGAGGGTCTTGGGGCTGACCGCGCTCCTGTTCCTGTCATACTCAGGTCACCTGTGTAACTCTTTCTCCCCACGCTGCCTCTGAGGGACCTCTGGATTATTTCAGATGATGTCAGAGATGTTTTTCGATTGCATAATCAACCGGTCTAATCTCTCAGCTCAGCTCAGTTCAGTCGCTCAGTTGTGTCTGACTCTGCGATCTCTAGCCAGGGTTTAAACGGGAGTTAGGAATATGTTTGTTTCATATTGTATCTTAACATCTTACTTTGAATTAAAATGTCATAAAGAAAATAAAGTGTCATGAGGGAAAAAATTTAACAACTTAATGAAAGTAAAAAAAAAAAATCTCTTTGATGAGATTATTTCATGAACCAAAGATGTTTCTGGGAGTAACTTTATACTGTGCCTCACATTAATGCCTATTTTTGATTTGAAGTTGTGGCATAAAATTTAACATAAATGACAACAACATCCTGACCAATTACCGAAGCCATCCAGACATCCCCAAATGTCCAGAGCATAGCACACGGTCTGTAGGATTAAGAGGTTAACTCCTCGAACTTCAAACAAAGTGCTTGATAATAAAAGCAGAAAGGACAAAATCCGAGGTAACTTCCTTTCTTAATTAATTAGACTGGCCAGGTGGAAGCGAAGAGCTGGGTGCCAGTGCTTTCAAGGCCTGTAAAGCTGAGCACCGTGACAGCACAATGGAGGAGGAACAGACATCGCTTTAATATGTTTCTATCCTGTGTCACAGTTTGAAATTGTCCTGGTTTATGTCCCTTTTGGCAAACTTACATAAAAGTGACCTTGTACTGTATTTTATGACCAGATGACTTTTTCCCCCCAGTGGCTAATTTGTATCAGGCCTCCATCTTAAAAAGACACAGAAATGAGTAGGAAGTCCATTGCATTCTTTCATTATTTTTGCTCGTGTTTGCCACTGATCATCCATAAATTGTTGGAAATGAGTGATTGAGGAAGTGCTGCTTAGTGTTAGTGGCACATGCGCATATTTGGCCTGGGTTTTGTGGGTGAGAGGAAATCACATGCAAAAAGGGAAGCTCCTGCTGGGGGCCTTTCAAGGAAATTTACCTTGGGTCTCGTTTTGATCTTGGTGTTTATTACAGAAAATGGACTCATATCTCACTAGCTATTGTTATGTGTTAATTTGATTTTCCCAACGCCTTCAAGAAAAAAAAATCATTCAGTAATTTATTAAAAGAATTCCTCTACCTTCCTTCAGTTGAGGGTCTAGTTTTTTTCTGTGGAAACAACATGGCTAAGAATGATTGTTTTCAGCACATTTGGCTCTGCTAGTGTTGTTACGCACAGGGCTTCTTTTGGCGCTGTGACTCTACTGTGAAAGCGTGATCGTGACAATAGAAACGCACCCTTCAGGCATGGAGCCTGACGCACAGGGTCTCAGAGAAAGACCCATGAAAGGGTTATTTTGAAGAAAAGGTTGCATTTATTTTATTTAACACTTATTTGAGTTTAAAACGATTTTGAATTAAAAATCATTTAGTTAATGGAATGATGCTAATTCATCACTCTTCTTGGCACAGTTGCATGGTGGCGGCAACTGAAGCGTGATGTCAGCGACAGTATCAGCTGCTGTTACAGAGCAGCTGTGCTTTCAGAGCACGTTCTCAGTTCCTGCACGCTTCGTAATAATGTGATACTTTCCAGTTATCAGAAGAGGAGAGATTTTTACTGTATGGCTAGATTTTCCCTTTATTTGCCTAGTAGTACCTTGGAAGGAAAGTTATGACCCACCTAGATAGCATATTCAAAAGCAGAGACATTACTTTGCCAACAAAGGTCCGTCTAGTCAGGGCTATGGTTTTTCCTGTGGTCATGTATGGATGTGAGAGTTGGACTGTGAAGAAGGCTGAGCGCCAAAGAATTGATGCTTTTGAACTGTGGTGTTGGAGAAGACTGTTGAGAGTCCCTTGGACTGCAAGGAGATCCAACTAGTGCATTCTGAAGGAGATCAGCCCTGGGATTTCTTTGGAAGGAATGATGCTAAAGCTGAAACTCCAGTACTTTGGCCACCTCATGCGAAGACTTGACTCATTGGAAAAGACCCTGATGCTGGGAGGGATTGGGGGCAGGAGGAGAAGGGGACGACAGAGGATGAGATGGCTGGATGGCATCACGGACTCGATGGACGTGAGTCTGAGTCAACTCTGGGCGTTGGTGATGGACAGGGAGGCCTGGCGTGCTGTGATTCATGGGGTTGCAAAGAGTCGGACACGACTGAGCGACTCATCTGATCTGATCTGACAGTGGCAACACCATAAGCGCTGGCATTCAGAAGACCCTGACTTAGCCGCTGAGTCTTCTTTGCTGACCTGTACGTCCAGGCTCTATTCTTAGTGTGTGCACCTGTACGCTGGAGCGCACTCCGGCCTCGTCCTCGGGTGCCCCACCTAGCCCGTGTGTAAAGCGCTGACGTGCAGGTAGAAGTGGCAGCATCATCAGAGGCCTGAAGGTGCCAGCTGTGTGCAAGCTAATGCTGAAGCACCAGGAAGATTGGTGTGGGGTCGCTTCACACGTGATAGCAAATAACAGGAGACGGTAGAGTGGCGGCAACACGGCTTTATTTACTTTTGAAATAGAAATGGTTTTATCTTGTAACAGTGTAGGTCATAAAAAAAAGGTATTATATTTAATAGGTAACTGAATTTTAAACTTTATTTTATATGATAATTAAATTACCAACTAATGTCTCATTATCTATTAATTAAGAAGTTTAGGTAAGGAGGAAATAAAAAATCACCAGGTTCAGACTTTAAACTAATTATACTTTTAATTAAACTGGCCCTAATACTTCTGATATACATAAAACAGTTTTATAGGAATAATCATTATCATCAATTAGAGTCTCTTTTTGAAAACTTTTTTTGGGGAGGTTGAAAACTGGCTACCCTTGGTTGTAGTGAATTTTATTTGAAAGTAAAATTAAATGTCAGATTCAATGCTGACTAGAGAGTGCCTCAGGAGAAGGCAATAGCAACCGGCTCCAGTACTCTTGCCTGAAAAATCCCATGGACGGAGGAGCCTGGTAGGCTGCAGTCCGTGGCGTCGCTAAGATTTGGATATGACTGAGCGTCTTCACTTTCACTTTTCACTTTCATGCATTGGAGAAGGAAATAGCAACCCACTCCAGTATTCTTGCCTGGAGAATCCCAGGGATGGGGGAGCCTCGTGGGCTGCCGTCTATGGGGTCGCACAGAGTCGGACACGACTGAAGCGATGCAGCAGCAGCAGCAGCAGAGAGCGCCTTACATAAATAGGTCTGTAGGACGAGAGCTCATCCAAGCGGCTAGAGTTAGGATTGTTAAAATCTTCTATTTTGGGGGGCACTTAAACTCATATTTATTTGGGCTTCCCTGGTGGCTCAGGTGATAAAAAATCTGCCTGCGGTGCAGGAGACCTGGGTTCGATCCCTGGGTCAGGAAGATCCCCTGGAGGAGAGGGCATGGCAGCTCACTCCAGTATTCTTGCCTGGAGAATTCCATAGAGAGAGGAGCCTGGCGGGCTGCAGTCCATGGGGTCGCAAAGAGTCAGACACGACTGAGCAGCACTGTACTTGTCTGTAAAGTCATTTGTTTAGCCTGCCACAGTGACATCTTGTGACCCCTATGAGATGTGCACCGTGCACAGCTGGGACTCGATACCATCACTTTCAGTTCAGTCCAGTCGCTCAGTCGTGTCTGACTCTTTGCGAACTTTACAGCCTGTTTATTTGGCCCATTTGTACCAGAATAAAAGTTGTGTGTTCAGACACATCCAGAGCAATAAGATTGTTTGATAATTTTGACATGAAGTAATATTTTAGGTTGTAGTATATCTACTTTTCTTTAAAACTTAAGTCATTAATAGTTATACTAGAAAATTTATTGATTTGCACACTTTCTGGTAAGGAAAGGAAATTCTCATTTACAAAGACATGCTCTTACTGTTATTACAGACTGATTACTTTGAAAGCAATTGAACTGTTAAAAATTACATAAAATGTATGTTCTTTTAGTCATTAAAAATAAGATGCGTAGGCAAAAACAAAAAAGCTTACATCAACAGCAGAAAAAGAATTAAATGTACTGAAATGGTCAATTTAAAGGAAACATTTCTTATTATCTTTCTTGAAACACAAAGAAGAAATTTTAAGTTATTTTATAATATTGGATTTAAATGCTTTTATACTTTGATATTTTACTGGGATTACTTGATATTAATGTTTCTCTTGTTAATTAACAAGTATTAAATTTTAAGCAGTCTGGTTTTAAACAGACTTGTGGAAGACTTAAATTTTTTAAAAAATCCTTTTTGAAGTATCAGAAAATCTTATCTCAATGATTTTTGCTTCTTTCTTAAAGGCCTAGAATTAAATGATATTTCTGATTTTTTTAGAAGAGATTTAATGAAGTACTTTATGTTGTGATAAAAATCTGCATTATATAACTTTAAAATATACTTTCAGTATCCTGAATAAGAGTCCTACCTCTTTCTGTTATCACCTTAGTTCAGGCTTCATCATTTTTTACTTGGATTACTTAAGCCACTGTCCATCTGTGTTTTCTGCTTCCAGTTTCATTCTGCCACCAAGTAGCTTCCACACTGCCTTCTAGCATCGTTTTTTAAATAATACTGTGTCTGTAACTCACTTCCGTAAAATCTCCAAGGACCAAAATCAAACAGGCACAAGAAAACTTAAGTGGTAACTGAAAAAGTGATATCCTATCAGGGGAGGGAGGTAGTTACAGCTGGTCCAGGACATTCAGGCTGGGAGTTGAAACAAGCTCCACTGAAAGCCCTCAGCAAAAGGGCAGACTTGTTTCACACACACACACACACACACACACACACACACACACATTCTCTCTCTCACACACACACACACACACACACATTCTCTCTCTCTCACACACACACACACACACACACACACATTCTCTCTCTTTCTCTCTCTCTCACACACACACACACACACACACACATTCTCTCTCTCTCTCTCTCTCACACACACACACACACATATTCTCTCTCTCTCTCTCTCTCTCTCACACACACACACACACACACACATTCTCTCTCTCTGTCTCTCAAAGGGAATGTCTGTCAGCCTTAGCTCTGAGCAGAAGTCCCCTGAGAGTCCACAGGCCTCTACCTCACAGGAGGTGGGGTTCGATATTACTACCTGTATTGTTGAGGGATGCCAAGCCAAGAAATTAGCCTAACAGTTTTTTCAAAGTATTATGTATCATTTTCAACATTTTATCAATTATCAGATATTGAAAAACTAAGATCATGGCATCTGGCCCTATCACTTCATGGCAAATAGATGGGGAAACAATGGAAACAGTGACAGACTTTATTTTCCTGCGCTTCAAAATCACTGCAGATGGTGACTGCAGCCATGAAATTAAAAGATGCTTGCTCCTTTGAAGAAAAGCTGTGACAAACCTAGACAGCATATTAAAAAGCAGAGACATTACTTTACCGAAAAAGGCTCGTCTAGCCAAAGCTACGGTTTTTCTAGTCGTCATGTATGGCTGTGAGAGTTGGACCATAAAGAAAGCTGAATGCTGAAGAATTGATTCTTTTGAACTGTGGTGTTGGAGAAGACTCTTGAGAGTCCCTTGGACTGCAAGGAGAACAAACCAGTCAATCCTAAAGGAGATCAGTCCTGAATATTCATTGAAAGGACTGATGGTGAAGCTCCAATGCTTTGGTCACCTGATGCAATGAACTGGCTCATTGGAAAAGACCCTGATGCTGGGAAAGATTGAAGGCAGGAGGAAAAGGGAATGACAGAGGATGAGATGGTTGGATGGCATCACTGACTCGATGGACATGAGTTTGAGCAGGCTCCGGGAGTTGGTGATGGACAGGGAGGCCTGGCGTGCTGCAGCCCATGTGGTTGTGGAGTCGGACATGACTGAGCAACTGAACTGAACTGATGTATCATTTTATCACTCAGCCTGAACTATAATATCAGTTTAGCATAATGTATAATTAAATTTTAAGTTAAAGTGTTTATAAATATATAATTAATGTTGGTTTCTAAAACATTAGAAAGTTTATTTAATGTACTTTAAGATTCATAAAACATACAAAATTTTGAGCTGGTCCTATTAATAACAAGGGGTATTGCCTCTCAGTTAATTGTATGAGGAAACTCAGGTAGCGTGTGTATGTGTGCTCAGTCACGTCGGGCCCTTTGTGACTCCATGGGCAGTAGCCCGCCAGTCTCCTCTGTCCATGGGATTCTCCAGGCAAGAGTACTGGAGTGGGTCGCCATGCCCTTCTCCAGGGAGTCTTTCTGAGGCAGGGATGGAACCCACATCTCTTGCCTCTCCTTCTTTGTCAGGCAGATTCTTTACTACTTGACAACAGACATACAACTAGGCCAACAAAACCTGATTTCATTTTATCCTCACTTTTTTCCATTTTAAACTTACACTTTCTTAGTAATTTGATATTGGCTTACGTTATTAAAGTGTTATTTTTCCTTCAAAGCCAAGGATGAGTAATATAGTCTATTCTATTTTAGCTATCTTTTCTGGGAGTTTTTACGAAGATCTAATATTTAAATCTATCTGTAGTTAATTTTGTGAGGTGATTAAAAAGAGTGAAGCTAAATAAACTTTTCTGTTACCCAGTTATTCTAAAGAAATGTACACAGTAATATTACTATTACCTAGTATTTTTAATATTAATATTTAAATCTTATAATTACACATGTTTTTGGACTTTTTGCAGCTTGTACTACCTGGAATCACTATTCTCTTCTTATTTTCATTCTGTTTTTTAGTCATTTCCCCTGGACATTTCTCTATAGATTTGATCCCATTTGCTTTCTATCGTTTATCTCAACGCTGCTGCTCTGTTGATGGCATTGTCTTCTAGCATTGTTAGTTCATTCAGTTAATTCCTATTGACCACTTTTTGTATGTTAGGTACTATTGCTGCTGCTGGGGATAGTACAGCTGATTGATTATTTATTTATTACATGTTTTTCCTGTTCTCTGTGGTAAAAAATTATGTGTTTGTTAACTGTCAGCCTGAATTGATGTCCCTGATTCCTCTGTCTCTCTACCTATTAGCTTTATGGACCCTTCGTCTGAAACTCAGTTATTTGTTAATTTTGGGGCATTCTTGGTTCATTTTTCCAGACCTCGGAGGCTCTGTGGTGTCTGCTTGGATTGGCTCTGATTCCATCAGCAAGTGTGTGGCACAGTCTTTTCTTTTGGCCTCTCCTCTTTAGCTTTGTAGCTGTTTTGGCCTCTCGTGACCTTGTTGCTCAGTTGTGTCTGACTCTCTGCGACCCCGTGGACTGCAGCAGGCCAGGCCTCCCTGTCCATCACCAACTCCCGGAGCTTGCTCAAACTCATGTCCATCGAGTTGGTGATGCCATCCAACCATCTCATCCTCTGTCGTCCCCTTCTCTTCCTGCTTTCAATCTTTCCCAGCATCAGGGTATTTTCAAATGAGTCAGCTCTCCGCATCAGGTGGCCAAAGTATTGGAGCTTCAGCTTCAGCATCAGTCCTTCCAATGAATATTCAAGGTTGATTTCCTTTAGGACCTTTAGGACCTTGTGACCTTAAAGTTGCTTAAAGAAGATCTTTTCCAATCTAGTGTTTAGAAATTCTTTCTCAGGATTCCAAGATGATTTCTGCAAATGTATATAAACCTTTCCTAAATGTGTCTGTATTCTAGGATCTTTAACGTTTCATTTTCCTGGTTCTTACTTGCTTGCATGAAGCATATTCACAAGGTTGATGATTTTGGCTGATTCTCCTGTATATCGTAACTTCTATTGGTTTTTCATTAATATTTTAATTATAATTTAAACAAGTGTAGAGAAAGCCAATTAACCCCATGTTGTATTTTATATAATTCCAAATTACCTTTCAGCATTTGTACTTGGATTATTGTGTAATCATAATTAGTGTGTACATATATTTTGTGCCTTTATTTTAATAAATTATTTTGTGTACATAAATTTTCTAGTGCCAGGGAAAATTGTCCAAGACTTGGAAACAGATGGAGGAGACCCTGGGTATTGCCAGTGGATGCTGGGGATTGTGTGATCCTGCAGGGATGTGCCCCTTGGCTAGTGTTCCGTTGACCTGGCTGTGTTTCATCTCCTTAGGGTTAGAGTGAAGCTGGAGGAAACTAAGCCTGATGCAAATTAATTTGTCTGATAGAAACTGTAAGTGATTTCTTCCCTGCACAAAAGATAGCACCCAGCATTCCATTTATTGTCCCACAGGATCTTATCCAGTTTTGCATCTGTTAGCAGGTTGATTTTAATATTTCTGGATATCCAAGTATGTGTGTTCCTTAAATTCTTCTTGAACCTGGTTTTAACAGAAATTAAAACCATGTGCTGAAGGATGTGAAGAACAGGAAGGACCAGGTGCTCAGAGCGGAGCTGCCGCCAGCGAGCTCCAGGAACACTTACACAGAGCCTGTGGTCCTGGGGGCTGATCATCCGGTAAACGCTTACAGGCCCACGAGGGCACAGGGTCCTGAGAGGCCTCACCCAGTCACTCTCAGACCCAGCGTCACCAGAGGCGGGAGGTGGTAGAGGAAGCAGCAGCAGGACAAAAAGTTTGTGTGTTAAAGATGAGCAGGGACTCAGAAGGTGACCAGACAACTGGGAAAAGTCAACATTGTGAGAGGTACCAAATTCGATGTACTGCTCAGAGTTAATAGACAAAAAGAAGATTTCAGAGAGATTTGAAAATATTTGATGTAGCAGTTTAGAGTTGTCTTGGCAGAGGGAATTAAGGATGCCTAGTTCTCAGTACTGCCAGAAGTGAAAGTTCTGTTAAGTCATTCTGATAAAAAAAAAAAAAAAAAAAGTCGAGACAGTTTCCAGGATGTTTCTACACGCTTTAAAAAATGGGTAACTACAATTGCATCAAATTTGTCCAGCGATCTGAAGATGGAACACGCACAGCTGTGTTTTATGGAACTAGTATAATCTTGATGCCGAAAGCAGACATGGTTAGTATGAGAAAGGAACATGATAGCCATTCTTATTCATGAATTCTTACAAATCAGGAAATATTAAACTGAATCCAACTGTGTACACAAAAGATCATCATTCAAAAGAATTATTTCAGCTATCAAGGTTGGTTTAACATGAGAAAGTCTATGACTGTAATTCCTATTAGGAGAGTAAATGAGAGAAAAGAATCAAGTGAGCACCTCAGAAGAGACACAGAACATATCCATGAAATGGATGACCATCGTGGTTAAAAGCAGACCAAGAGCTGAGGAACACTCTCACTAAGTGGGGGTCCACCCTACTCCCGCAGCTGGCGCTTCTTGGTAGTAAAGTGTTAAAAGCATTTACTTTATAATTAGAGCCATCTTGAGTACATTTATTTCTAGTGACAGATAGCACTGTAGTGGAGTTCTTTACCAGCCACAGTTAGGCCAGAAAAGGAAGAACTGAAAGGAACGAACAAAATAGTCTTGATTAACAGATGACGTTGTCTTTTGAAAAATCCTGTAGAATTTAAAGATAAATTATAATTCAAATAAGAAAATTTAGCAAGGAAGCTGGATGTAGGATTAATACAGAAAAATCAATAAAAACAACAAACAGAAAATCTAATTACAGATATCTTTTATATAGCAAGACAACTAAGATACGTTGAAATAAACCCAACAAATGATTTTTTAAAACTTATTGAAATAATATATGGAAAGAAAAAATCATATTGAAGGATGTTAAAGCTAGGTAAATGGGTAGCTTTTTTATGTTTATGAATTTCTTTATATGATAACAATACCAGTTTTCAGGTTTTTTTTAAGAGTCAATACAACTCTACTAAAAATTTTAAGGTTATCTGACAGCACATGACAAGGAGATAGTATAATTCTATGGAAGGCAGAGAACCAAGAATAGCCAAAACAATTTTGAAGAACATGGTGATGGATCTTACTCTATCAAATCCTTAAAAAGGAACAAAGGACTTAGACACTGCTTTGAAGAAGACGTACACGTGGCCAATAAGCACATGAGAAGACCCTGATATCACTAGGCATTGCTGCTGCTACTGCTGCTAAGTCGCTTCCGTCGTGTCCAACTCTGTGCGACACCATAGACGGCAGCCCACCAGGCTCCCCCGTCCCTGAGATTCTCCAGGCAAGAACACTGGAGTGGGTTGCCATTTCCTTCTCCAGTGAATGAAAGTGAGAAGTGAAAGTGAAGTCACTCAGTCGTGTCCGACTCTTCGTGACCCCATGGACTACAGCCCACCAGGCTCCTCCATCCATGGGATTTTCCAGGCAAGAGGACTGGAGTGGGGTGCCATTGCCTTCTCCGTCACTAGGCGTTAGGGAAATGCAAATCAAAACCACAGGGAGATCCTTCTCCACACCCATTTGGCTACTAGGGAAAAAAAATCAGAAACTAACAAGTATTGATGAGGATATCGAGGAACTGAAACTCGTGTGCACTGTCAGTCAGACTATAGGGTGACGACAGCCACTGTGGAAGATAGTATAGTGGTTGTTTAAAAATTATGATTATCATACAGTCCACATATTCCAGTTCTGGGTATGTACACAAAAGAACGCAAGGACTCCACAGATATATATGCACCCATTTTCATGGAAGGATTATTTATAATAATTACCCAAACTTGGAAACAGCCCCACTATGCATCAGTGGATTAATAGATAAATTGTGCTTTGTGCATACAGTGGAATATTATTAGCTTTAACAAGGAAGGAGATTCTGACATGCTACAACACAGATAAACCTTGAGAGCATTATGCTGAGTGAAATAAAGTCAGACACAGCAGGACAAGCACTGTTACGATGTCACTCATGCGAGCATCCTAGTGCAGTCAGACTCAGAGACATGGAGTGGATGGTGGGTGGGCTGGGGCTGGGGTCAGATGGAGAGTGAGTGTTCAATGAGTGCAGAGTTTGAGCACATAAGAAGCTCTGGAGATGGATGGTGGTGATGGTTGTATGACTCTGTGAATGTACCTAATGTCACAGAACTGTACACTTAAAAATGGTTAAAATGGTAAATTTTATGTTACACATTGTTGTTCAGTTGCTCAGTTGTGTCCGGCTCTTTGCAGCACACCAGGCTTCCCTGTCCTTCATCTCCCAGAGCTTTCACACTCATGTCCATTGAGTTGGTGATGCCACCCAACCATCTCATCCTCTGTATCCCCTTCTTCTGCCCTCAATCTTCCACAGCATCAGGGTCTTTTCAAAAGAGTCAGCTCTTCATATCAGGTGGCCAAAGTGGGGTTTCAACTTCAGCATCGGTCCCTCCATTGAAGATCCAGGACAGATTTCCTTAAGGATTGACTGGCTTGATCTCCTTGTAGTCCAAGGGACTTTCAAGAGTCTTCTCCAGCACCACAATTCAGAAGCATCAATTCTTCTGCGCTCAGCTTTCTTTATAGTCCAACTCTCACATCCGTATATGACTACTGGAAAAACCATGGCTTTGACTATACAGACCTTTGTCGGCAGAGTAACGTCTCTGCTTTTTAGTAAGCCATCTAGGTTGGTCATAGCTTTTCTTTCAAGGAGTAAGCGTCTTTTAATTTCATGGCTCTAGTCACCATCTGCAGTGATTTTGGAGGCCAAGAAAATAAAGTCTTGTCACTGTTTCCATTGTTTTCCCATCTATTTTCTATGAAGTGATGGGACCGGAAGCCATGATCTTTGTTTTTTGAATGTTGAACTTTAAGCCAACTTTTTGACTCTTCTCTTTCACTTTCATCAAGAGGCTCCTTAGTTCCTCTTTGCTTTCTGCCGTAAGGGTGGTGTCATCTGCATATCTGAGGTTATTGATATTTCTCCTGGCAATCTTGATTCCACCTTGTGCTTTATCCAGCCTGGCATTTTCCATGATGTACTCTTCATATCAGTTATGTAAATAAGCAGCCTTGACGTACTCCTTTTCCAATTCGGAGCCAGTCCGTTGTTCCATGTCTGGTTCTACCTGTTGCTTCTTGACCTGCAGGTTGCGCAGGAGGCAGCTACAGTGGTCTGGTATTCACATCTCTTTAATAATTTCCCACAGTTTGTTGTGATCCACCCAGTCAAGGCGTTGGTGTGGTCTGTGAAGCAGAAGTGATACTTTTCTGGGATTCTCTTGCTTTTCCCACGATCCAGTGGATGTTGTGGCACTGTGATCTCCGGTTTCTCTGCCTTTTCAAAAAAAGCAAGTGATGAGCACGGCAGTTCAGATTGGTGGTCACCAGGTTGGCGCTGCAGGTGTGTATGGTTCAGAGGGCTACACAGGTGTCAGTGGTTGTGGTGATGTTCCTTTAAGTTGGGTGGATATCCAAAGGTATTTAATAGACATACCTACACCGTGTACAGACTGACAGCCTTGGAGAGACTGTGGGTTTCTGTCCAGACCACCACAAGAGAATAAATATTGCAGTAAAGCGAGTCACATGAGTTTTTGGCTTCCCAGTACATATGAAAGTTATGGTTATACTATACTGTAGTCTATTAAATGTGCAATAGCATTGTGTCTGAAAAACAGTATACGTATTTTAATTTAAAAACACCTCTTTGCTAAAAAGATGCTAATCATCATCTGAGTCTTCAGCGAGTCAGTATCTTTGCTTCTGGAGGGTCTTGCCTTGATGCTGGCTGCTGAGCGGGGGAGGTTGCCCGAGGAGGTTGGCTGTGGCAGTTTTAAAGTAAGAGGGCTGTGGTTGCCACCTTAATTGCCTCTTCCTTTCTCTGCAGCACGCAGTGCTGTTTGATACCATTTGACCCATAGTAGAACTTATTTCAAAATTGGAGGCCTTGGAGACCTTGCTGCTACCTCCTTAACTAAGTTTATGTAACACTCTGAATCGTTGTTGTCATTTCAGCAGTCTTCACAGCATCTTCACCAGGAATAGATTCCATCTCAAGAAACCATTTTCTCTGCTCATGCCTAAGAGGCAGTGCTTTTCTGTGAAAATTAATCATGAGATTGCATGAATTCAGTCACATACTGAGGCTCCACTTCTCGTTCTCCTGCTGTCTCCACCACATCTGCTGTTACTTCCTCCACTAAAGTCTTGAGCCCCTCAGAGTCATCTGTGAAGGTCAAAACCAACCTCTCCCAGTCTCCTGTTAATATTGGTGTTTTGACCTCTTCCCATGAATCAGGAATGTTCTTAATGGCATTTAGAATGGTGAGTCCTTTGCAGCGGATTTTCAAATAACTTTGCCCAGATCATCAGAGGAATCATTGTCTATGGCAGCCAAAACTTTACAGAGTGTATTTCTTAAATAACAAGGGTTGAAAGTCAAAATAACTCCTTGATCCATGGGCTGCAGAATGGATGTTGTGTTCGCAGGTATGAAAACAACTTGAATCTCTCTGTACATCTCGATTGGAGCTCTTAGGTGACCAGGCACATTGTCAATGAGCAGTAATTTTTTAAAGGAATCCTCCCTGGTGGCTCAGAGGGTAAAGTGTCTACCTGTAATATGGGAAACCCAGGTTCGATCCTGGGTCGGGAAGATCCCCTGGAGAAGGAAATGGCAACCCACTCTAGTATTCTTGCCTGAAGAATCCCATGGACGGAGGAGCCTGGTAGGCTACAGTCCATGGGGTTGCAAAGAGCTGGACATGACTGAGCAACTTCACTTTCACTTTAGTCTGAGCAGTAGGTCTCATCAGTGGGCTTAAAATCTTCAGTAACGCATGTTGTCAGCAGATGTGCTGTCGTCCAGGCTCTGTTCCGTTTACAGAGCACAGGCAGAGCAGATTTAGCATCATTCTTAAGGGCCCTAGGATTTTCAGATGGTCAGTGAGCAGTGCCTTCAACTTAGTCATCACCGGCATTGAGAGAGTCAGCCTGTCCTTTGAAGCCTCAAAGCCAGGCATTGACTTCTCTCTAGTTTGTAAGTCCTAGTTCAGTGTCATAAGGATAGCTCTTCTGTGGTGTCTTGGAATTCCTAGTGCTTTTTGTGTAAGTATACTTTTTGCCACAAAAGCAATATGACACTGTTACCTAAATTACCATGTGGAATTGCTTTTATGTTACAGTGTATCCTTTAGTGTCTTATACGTTTTACTGTACTAATTAATATCATAATAAACCTAATGATCCTTCTTTCAGTTTGTTTGTATTGAAGCTTGTGCCTGGGTGTTTTATGAAAGGACTAGTAAGGGAATGGCTACAATGTTCTATTAAAAGGGCTGAGCATTTGCTCAGCATGAAATGGAATTGAAAAATTGGTATTCTGGTAAAAGAAGCTTTTGTGTATTTTGCATTAGTTTCTTTACTAAAATTATATGTTTCCTAGAACTGTTAGTGCGTTTTAAGCCTTCTCCCCCTACCTTCTCTTTCTATATCAGTTTGTCTTTTAGGCCTTATTTCTGTCTTGTGTTGCGGGTAGAAAGCACAGGTTCAAAAGCTGACAGACCTGAATTAAAGAGCTCTGACAGGCCTTGAACAGAGTGACTGTAGGCTGATTATTGCGTTTTTGGGATGTGAGTTTCTCATTTATAATAAATTTGCCTTTATTTTGAATATTCAGTGATTACATATAAAGCAACTACATAGTAGGAGCTTTGCACATAGTTCCCTTCTCTTCTTTTCAGTCAGATTTTACTAAAGAATTATTAGAACAGAGTTAGAATTAGAAAAGGTCGCTACTGGCCAACCGTTAGTTTATTTTGATGTGATCAAGTGTACTGACAAATGTTTTTCCCCAATTTAGAGTTATATTTAAACATTTTGATGGAAAGTCCCTGCAGTCTTTTTACAATTCAGTTCTTTCATTTACATGTTGGAAATTCACTGTATCTATTTGTTTATTTTATTTGCAATGTGGAGGATTTTGTTTGTTTACAATCCTGAGAATTTCTGCCCATTAATTTAAACCTAGTGAACATCTTGGTGCAGTGAACTAGCAGTGTTGGTGTTGTTATTTTAACCCTAAAATGCTTCCTTTTTGTCAAGTCTCAATACCTTGAGTCTCAGCATTTTCAGTTTTCCTCCTGTATGACTATAGTAAATAAATATGTGTATATATAATAAACCGCAGAAAATATTAACATTAAAAAGCACTTCATTCTAGAGTTTTAACAATGCTTTCCATAAAGCTGTTTTCTTTGACTTGGGACCAAAACGCTTTTTGTCTCTCCTTTTAATGATTTCTTTGGGAGCAAAGGGGGAAATGTTTGACTCTCTAGGGATGCTTGTTTGTAGTTTTTTCATGGTTGAAAATAATTAATACCTGCCTTTATGTTCTGTTCTTTATTAGTACTTCTATCGATCTTCCCCAGACGACTGTGTGTATGCTTGGTGCTGTCTTGATGTCATGCTGAGCAAACCTTATCTTAATGTTACTAAGAGACCCTTTTTGTTGAATGGAAACAATGGCTTGATATTTATTTTAAATGTTCTGTGAATGTAGAAATTTTTCCCAGGCTTTTCTGATGGGTGGAGACATAGTATATAAAGTGGTGTTTACATACCTTCCAAGAGGTCAAGATGTCCATGCAAAATCTTGTTTAAATGTTCATCACCATAGAAACATATCAGTTTACCATTAGAGCTTTTGTAAATATATTGTGATTTTCACTTCATTGATGTTCAGTGCAGAGCATTTAATATGTAATTGACCAGCACCAAAATTTGGTGTGTAGCCTTTACTAGCCTATTTAATCTAATTTAAACTGTTAAATGTTGAGATAATTGTAATTTCCATTACAATTAGTATGAAACCAAAGTAATTAAGTATATAGCTTACTTTTCTTAAAAACAATGTTTCCTTGGCGAAAAGAAAGTAGTTTGTTTTGAAGTTTTATTTTATTTTTTTTACTAATACACTGAGTGCTTATTATACTATGATTTCAATAAAAGGGATGGTGTTTCATTAAGGTAACTGAGATTTATGTTTTTGGGGGCTGGGTTAGACAAGTATTTATAAAAATGTTATGAAGGTCATGAAATCCTAGTACTGTGTGGCATGGTACAACATTCAGAATTGTGTGAGCAAGTGTTACTGTTGATGACGAGTAGTTCTGTGATCTCATATTCTGGAGATGTTTCTTACTTTTTAAGATGAACAGGGAACCTGCTTCCACTCTGACAATGTTTGCCACTTTGTCGATTGCAGGATGTTTCAGTCCGTTATGCTGACATCTGGCACATCTTTTAGCTCAGCTTATGCAAGAATGAAGTTGATAGGGAGCTTCCCCTGGGGGCGTCCTAGCCCCTGATTCTGACTCCTAATGGAAAGATGAGCAGTAGGCCTAGTTTTTCGCTTATATGCCGTCCTGCTGGTGATAAATGGTAGATAAAAGCTCTCACAATGCTTTTCATTTCTTTGTAAACAGAACCACACACAAAAGTTTAAAAACTCCACACTACATGCCACAAAGCCTGTACTCTTCAGGCTTTGCAGTATTTTAGTGTTCTAAAGAAAGGTCATGATAACAGTTTGTGTATTTTTGAGACATGAGCCGGTTGATGCTAAATGAACAAATGAAGTCTGATTATTTATAGTCCCTTCACCCTTTCTCTCTCTATTCTGATTTTGTTGAAGGTGGAAAATCTGCCACATTGCATTTAATGAACAGATTTGTTATGCTTTTCTGTTGGTTTTGCTAAAGCTCATAAATGTGATACTTAATTGATTTCATATTGGGCTGATTTTGTCCCATTTAATCATGAAAAGGGAATCGAATTAACAAAAGGAAAACAATTACCCTCGCCTCACAGTGCATCGGGTCAGTATGACATTTGTTTCTGATGACGTTAGTCATCTTCAGTATTTCATAGACAAGTATAACCGTAATCTGTAATTGCAGTGACTTGCTCTGTGGCAGCCTTTTCTGTAATTCCTGATTTACTCTTTTTAAAAAATTTAGATTAATAACTGAAAATGAGAAAATTTCTTTTTATAAGTTGTTACTTTCAAAAGAAATGGTGATCAATTTGGAGTAGATTTTTGAAGAGTGCATGTGCTTTGACTGCAGAGGTTTATCTGGTTAAATGTTTCTTATTTGGCTGCTTAAGCACGTGAGTGTACATTTCAGACGTTTCTTCTTGATTTTATTCATATATTTATAATAGAAAAAGCATCCTCTTGCAATGATACAGCTTGTTTCTTTCAAGAAAAACTTTCACATATAATATAGTTAATCACAGAGAGATGTGTTCAGAGAATTTTATATCAAGGTTAAATTTAGGAAAATGGCCAGAAAGTACTTGAGAGTACAGAGAGTGCTAAACATGAGATTCTGTCCGAAGCAGGCCGTCCGCAGTCTCTCTGACCTGTGTGGTAACCAGTAGCCACGTGCGGCTGTATAAATCTAAGGTAACTAAGATTCATAAAATTAAAAACCAGCTCTTCAGTCACAAGAGCTGCGTTCTGTTATTCTGGTCCTCAGTGTACACATACAGTGACTAGCTGTGTTATTGGATAGCACGGAATAGCGCGTTTCCTTGATCACAGAAATAGCTTTTGGACAGTGCTGTTCTGTACTAGTTAACCCTAAACAGTTTGTTTGTGTCGCTAATTATTTTGCATACTGTTTAAACAGCAGAAGGAAGAGCAAGGCCCAGCTTCAGGGATGTGCCTGTGCAGGCCCTCAGGTGGAGGGCGGCGCTGGTGAGGCCCGAGCCCTGCTGTTTGTTGTCACAGTAACGCATCTGTGTCCCAGGTTAGCAAGTGGAGGGGTCCTGAGATGGTACACACGCCCATGCGAGATAGGCGGCAGGTCGGGGAAAGACAGGAGTATGGATGTGGGACCAGGATGTAGCTCGGAGGCTGGGGTGTCATCCAGACAGATGCCGTGGCAGTAGAAAGAGGTGGATGAATTTGAGCTGTAATTACACGGAAGAATCGAAAGGACTTGGTGCTGGACTGGACCGGGGTCCAGATGTGTGTGTTTGTGTGAGTGTGTGTGTGTGTGTGTGTTGGGATGGGGTGGGGTGCCGCAGGAAGGAGGTGACACGGATGTTTCCAGAGTGTCTGGCAAAAACAACAAAGTGGATAATGGTGCCATTTATTGAGGCATGTGACACTGAGCTGGAGCGGGTTTAGGGGATAACATGATGAGTTTGATTTTCGGGTTCAGTTGAAAGTTGCTGTGAGGGATCTAAGGTGAGGTGGTGATTAAGATTATGGACCTTGGCCTCTGTGGTGTGATTTGGACTAAAGGTATAAACTTGAGGTTTGTTGGCCATGTGAGGAGGCAGGATCGTCCAGGAAAGAAGGGAACAGTCTGTCTGGGCGACCACCTTCACAAGAATGGGCTGGGGAGCCACAGGGGCTGGTACGCAGGGATTGACAAGCCCCTCAATAAATCTGCACACGTTAGTGTTTGAGAAGCCCTGATACAGCTTGTGAAAGGCTGAACACTGAAGATTGCGCCATCAGAGAAAAGGGATCTGAGATACTTTCCTTTACAGAATGAAAGACATAGGAATGGAGACAGCGACGTAGGACAAGGGGAAGGGGGCTGAGGGGTCTCACTAAGGGAGAGGTAAGGTCAGCTGTCATGGGAGGACGCAGGGTGTGAGGTTAGGACCAAGGCCAGGAAGACATTTACGTGTGTCTGAGGGAAGTATTAGCTGCGGATCAGCATGAGGATTGCCGGGTGACACTGGAGTCCCACTGTGAAGGGCAGTATCAAAGATTTCTCTTGATTCTATAAATTGCTTGAGCAATGCTGTAGCTTCCAGGTGAAATTAAACTGGTCTGGTGGAAGTTAAAGGGGCCAGGAATACTAGAACATTACTGATGCTGAATTATCACTAAAATGTGCTAGTTCACTATGGGGTTTAGACCAGTGAAAGCAAGACTGGTTGGAGGGCTTGGGAGGCTCAGAGGAGGGGGGAGCATGAGGAGGAAGGCCCAGGGCCAGGTTAGAGGGTGGAGAGATCGCGGGAGACGAGGAGGTCCTGGACTGAGGGGGCAGCTGCCCCAGGTGAGGTCTTGGAGGGGGGCCCGAGAGATGAGGGGTCCGGTTAGGTGCGTGGGCACCCACGGAATGGAGACAGGGTTCCGTGTGAGCTCCTCAGGTCCTCCTGTAGCCGGGGAAGCTCTGGTACACTGGGTGCTCACATGGCAAGGAAGTCAGTCTGGTTTCTTCTAGTTGTACATGGTAGACGGGAAAAGAGGAATGTGCTGGCAGTGAACGGTGGTCTCCGTTTAATTGAGAAGCATGAGTGATAGGTGGATTCCCAAGTCTTGGAGATTCCAGACGCAGAGGCAACAGTTTGAGTCATGACACCCGACTTTGCGCTCAGCACGCCGCACACGTTCACTCATGTGGTCCTGATAACCACCCATGAGGTAGGGATGTCTCTAGTAAACTCATTCTACAAGGGAGGAAGCTGAGCACGGCGGGGTGTAGGCGCTTGGCCGAGGTCACGCAGTGGGTCAGGGATGGAAACAGGACTTGAGCCCGGTGGTCTGCTACTCTGGCTGGGGCTCTTAACAGGCCTGTCTGCTGTCTGTCTCATAAACCAAACTTGGATATTTTTAAAAAGTTATTCTTTCGGGTTCCAGACTCTTGGACATTTACTATTTTAAGAAAATATTGAAAATTAAAGACAACATTAGTCTGTTCTCCTGTATCTTAAGTCATCCACATCCACTCTAAAACTTTTGGAAAAATATGGCAGGGCACCAAGCGTACAGAAAAGCAGTTCCCTGTAGCCGTGGTACGTGCAGGACGGTTCCTGTCAGCTGGCCTTGCAGGGCTTGCTCTTACATGCTCACGAGAAGACCCCTTCCTGCTCCACTCAGGGGAGAGGGAGCTGTACCAGGCCAGGGGTCAGCCCCCACGTATGCCAGCCGTCGGGGCGGGGCGGGGCGGGGCGGGGCGGGGCGGGGGGCCCTTACTTCTGCCTGTCTGAGGCCTGGGTGAGAGGGTTCATGGCTCGATCCTGGCCCTGAACCCAACCGTGTGGGCCCTTGTCTGTTCTTCCCAGAAAGCTGCCCAAAGCTGTCTGAAACTGCCGGGATCTGAGACATTACGGTACTTGCAAGGTGACAGGTTAGTTGGCCAGCTTCACAGACACTGGCTGTAGACACAGACTCCTGGTCCGACGCGCTGGGGACTTCATTCCTCAGCCTGCAAGTGCAGCAGCCCGCTGTTCCTGCCAGTTCCCCAGGCCCCGGGCCCACAGGGGCGACGCGGCCCAGTGGAAGCTGTCCCTGCAGTGGGCTCGTGTCACAGCTGCGGAGCCCCGCACCGAGGGGACCCTGCAGCAAACCTGCCTGGCTTCTGCTCTGTGGGGGGACCTCCTCTTTGACGCTATAAAGGAGGCAGACCTGCCTCTGCTGCAGAGACAGTGTCTCTGTCTTCCCACGCCGATCGCTGTGCAGATATCCTTGAAAAGACGGTCCAGAATGAGAACTGCCCACCTCTGCTGGTGAGATGCTCAGATGTGGGAGAGAACCACGCAGAGGAACAGATTTGATGAAAAACAGATTGAATTGCTAAGAAACAGTTCTTACCACGGGCTTCCCTGGTGGCTCAGTTGGTAGAAGAATCCACCTGCCAGATGCAGGAGATTCAAGAGACTCTGGTTTGATCCCTGAGTCGGGAAGATCTCTTAGAGAAGGAAATG
Organism: Bubalus kerabau; assembly: GCF_029407905.1. Classification (NCBI taxonomy): domain Eukaryota; kingdom Metazoa; phylum Chordata; class Mammalia; order Artiodactyla; family Bovidae; genus Bubalus; species Bubalus kerabau. Next base: position 121,624,052 of record NC_073631.1, on the reverse strand, counting down.
GCAACCCACTCCAGTATTCTTGGCTGGGAAATCCCATGGACAGAGGAGCCTGGTGAGCTACAGTCCATGGGGTCGCAAGAGTTAGACACGACCTAGCGACTTGGCAACTAAATCACCACCAGTTCTTACCAAAATGTCAGAGGAGGTATGTAAGTCTTACTGGTGACTGGTTCCCCAAATTTATTATCATTATAGCACTCACTGTAACTTAATGTTACATTATTGTAATTGCTGGGTGTAATAATTGTAACATATTATTGTAGTAAAATGCCCTGTTTTTGGACATCAAGTCTCCTGGTTGTGAGTAACACTGCTCTTTAGCTCATGTGTGATGACGCTTCAGACATGTGTTACGTGTTTTGTGAGCCCAGGTGTTCCTGTGGGCTAGTTGGAGGCTGGCAGGGTTTGGGCTGCAGTCAGAGGCAGGAAGAGATGAAGCTGAGATTGTAATACATACACTCCAGAGCCTACTCTTTTAATCTGTTTTATTTATAGACTTTCCAGATCATATTTAAGGTGTAATTAAAAGATTCTTGCTTAGAAAGAGGAGGAGGGGGAAAAAGAAATCACTGCTAAAAGGTCGTGGTCATGTTTTGGTATCCTAAATGGTTTGAAAGTTGTGAAGTGTAGGTTCAGAGTTCTTCAGAAAAGTAGAAGTGTGTTTTTTAGTGGTTTGTTTTGTGACTGTTCTTGTTTCCTCCCACTTGAGCCGTAGCTACTGTGAGAGCTAACGTGTTAAGTCGGATGCAGGTGGTCATCGCTCTGGTTCACCAGCCTCCCTTGCTTTGAGCACGTAAGGGGCACTGACTCTTAACTTTGAAGAAGTGAAGTGAAAGTCACTCAGTCATGTCCGATTCTTTGCAACCCCGTGGATATACAGTCCATGGAATTCTCCAGGCCAGAATACTGGAGTGGATAGCCTTTCCCTTCTCCAGAGAATCTTCCCAACCCGGAGATTGAACCCAGGTCTCCCACATTGCAGGCGGGTCCTTTACCAGATACATTTTCACCTACAAGGGGCCACCCTGTGGTAAGGGAAGTCTGAGTCATCACTTCAGGCTGGGAACGCTTGGCCGTGGCTTTAGGACATTTCCTTTCTTACTGAATTTGAGGAGCTGTGATTTAATTGCAACCTGTTTCTGTAAATCAGAAATTAGAAAGTAACATTTAGAGCAAAATGGAAATAAGTCCATATTTTAGATTTTATATATAGGTCATATCTTGACTTTTTAATATGGAAGGACATATTACGTGATTTGAGAAACATGGATATACTTATAATTTTGTTATGTTACAGTATAAAAATACAATATGAATATTTACATCTAAGTATAGATTCAGTCATTTGATAACTTTCTAAGAACATGAGAAAGTTTTTCTTTTTTGCCTAGTCCCTTAGGTTTCAAATTTAAGTTGGCCTCTTGTTTGGCCCTGAGGTCAGAATTTGTTTTATATATTTAAAATTGTACACAATGATTTTTTATTGTATTCCATCCTGGTGGACTTAGTGAAAAATTCAATCTAATGTGGACAAAGGAGTGATGTTTAATTGATATAAATATTGATACCGTCTGTCCGCATGGTTTCTGAGGCTGGGCCACTGTGAAGAGGCCTTCATCCGGCCGCTAGAGGGCGCCGGAGGCTGTGGGGAGCCGGCGGAATTCCTGCCTTCTCCAGTAGATGGCGCTTTGTGCTCTCACCAAGTTGGGTGTTCACAGAACTGCTTGGCAGCATGCCTTAATTAGCCTTGTAATCCCTTGATTAGAATCACAAATTAAAAAAAAAAAAGAATCACAAATAAAAATTCGTTAATCTACTCTGGTGGTGGAAAGTGCTAGGAAAGTCATTAATTGTTTAAAATGGCTCTGCAAAATGTTTTTTTAAAGAATTTTTTGGGTACTTTCTTCAAAGCTTAATGGTGTTTTACATAATTTTCAAAAGAAAAGTCAGTCTGAACATTACAAACAGTAAGCAGTTAGTGTTTTTTGTCTTGCTGAGAAATATAAATTTCCTCCCCTTCCAAAGAATTTTTGTTTTCACATCGACAGAAGCCCAGGTGTTCAATGTGTTAAAATTAAAAAATTAAATCTTTGTTGTATTTTTCAGGGAATCCGAGCCCGAATTTTAGAAACTCTGGTCATGCTCATCCTCCTGGCCTTGCTTATTCTGGGGATCGTGTGGGTAGCCTCAGCGCTCATTGACAATGACGCTGCCAGCATGGAATCTTTATATGGTGCGGATTGACTTGTGTAAACCAGTTTCTCTAAGGGAGACTACGGTTTGGAATATAATTACACGTTCACGTTTTAAAACATTTTAATAATTCTTTGTATATTATTATGTAATAATCCTTGTATAGTTAATCCATATTGTTAATTTACAGAATTAAAAAGTCTTTTGACATGTTTAAGGAAAGAAATGAATGTTTATGTGTTTCTTGTATATAGAACGAGCAAGCAGCTTTTCAGACCTTTTTTTCCCCCCTTTGGTTAATTGGTTTCTGTTCTTAAAATTCCATGGAGGCTTATTTTCTCCCTCTAAACATGTTTTGCAAAAGAGTTATTTCCTGTTCTTCTGTTTTAGATCTTTTTATTGTACAATTTAGAAATTACATGGTTTAGTAGACTGAAGTAGGCAATTATGATGTTTACTATCTATAGTCAGTCTGTGTCTTAATGCACAGTATTTTGGATGTACTAAAATATTTACATTTTTTAACAGATCTCTGGGAGTTCTACCTACCTTATTTATATTCCTGTATATCGTTGATGGGATGCTTGTTACTTCTCTGTAAGTATTTTTCTGACATAATACTGATGTTAAAGCAGAGTTGTTCTGTGTTCTAGAAAATTACGGGCAAGTTTCCTGATGAGGTTCTTTAACAGCTTGGAGATTTTGTTTTTAAAGTTGGCTCTTAACTTTTTTTTGTATGTTCAAGATAAATTTTGATACACTGAAACCTTGAACCAATAAGATACCTTTGGTTTTCTCTAAAGAAAGCCAGTTGCACGGAGCTGGAGAGAGAAAGGGAGGGGACACAGAGTCAGACACGCTCCCCAGCTCTCCCTGCTGCCCCACCCCAGCCACGGCACTGCCTCCTGTCTTTGAGTGGTAACTGGCAAATTCTGTTTGATGAATTCGTGGTCTTTTTTTCTTCACAATATGTTTTGTTTTCCTTGAAGCATCACGTCGTATCTCGGCAGCACTGTGAGCAGATGAGTGTGGGTAAAACGACGTCAGTGTATTGTCGTCATTTGCGGGTGGTTAGCATTGGCACTTGAAATGCAGCCTGTTTTCTGGCTGGTTTTCTTTGACTTCTTTGAAGTGAGAGCCCTTGTTGTGATTCAGCTGCTGGAGTCTGGCATCTCCTGCCCCTCCTTGGTCTTCACAAGTCTCCCTTAAGTGCAAGAATGCCCACCCTCCGCGTGCGAGCCCCAAGAGCGTCTCTAGTGGTGATATGAGGAGCCCTGTGACGGAACACCGGGGAAACCTAGGCTCGCACGGAGCGTCTTCTCACGGCAGCAGCCCTTGAGTCTGGCGTATCTCGGGCCCGCGGTCTCTCCTAACTCTGAAGGAAGCTCTCTCTGTTCCGCAGTGTGCACTCCAGTCGGCCTCTCCCGCATGTTCACTGTCATGGGGCAGCTGTTGGTGAAGCCAACAGTGAGTATGTCGTCGTGAAGCGTCTTGCCTGTTAAATAAATACTTACACATTTGAACATCTCTCAGGTTCTAAACTAGTGTTCACAAACAGAATATTTTTATATATGGATGCCCCAAATTGCTACTGTTTTGTTTTCAATTTTTTCATCTTTGGAAACCAAATTTGTTTTTGCTCTTAAAATGCAACGTAGAGGCACACAGGTGAAAATGCTTCTAACAGATTTGAAGACAAAATGTACAGATATTTAGAGGTATTTTAAGTGTCCATTATCTTATATTTCATGGGGTCGCAAAGAGTCAGACACGACTGAGCGACTGAACTGAACTGATCTTATATCAAATAGTAATAACTTTTATGTTTCAAAGTTTACTATATATATTCTTAAAATTACAAAGCAGTTATTTCCTGAAAATTTGCCTGCATATTATATCTTGATTAATTGAATTACACCTTCCCCTTTAATCGCAGAAATACTGTATATTCATTTTAAAATAATTTTCAGTTGATAGTAGTTTTGATGATTTGTTCCTAAGTTGCTTTGGCTTCTGGGCTTCCCCAGTGGCTCAGTGGTAAAGAATCTGCCTGCATTGCAGGAGACACAGGAGATGCAAGTTTGATCCCTGGGTTGGGAAGGCCCCCTGGAGGAGGGAATGGCAACCCACTCCAGTATTTTTGTCAGTAAAATCCCATGGACAGAGGAGCCTGGTGAGCTATAGTCCATGGGGTCACAAAGAGTTGGATATGACTGAAGCGACTGGAGACACACACTCATACTTTGGCTTCTAGCTATTTTGTCAAGTATTTAACAATATGAAAATAATTCTTACCTGTATCTAGAGAGTTTGTCACTTCCGTTATTTTCATTGCCTGCATATTCCGGTCTGAACTGTGCACATGTAAGAAGGCCTTCACACCTGTCCGCCCTAAGTTTTCCTGGAGCCGCCCCTCCCGCCGTGGCCTCCCGGGTGTCTGTGACTCCGGTCAGCCTCCCAGCTGGCGTGCTGTGCCGAGCATGCTGGGTTCTCCCCCTTTCCCAGGCCCGGCGAGGGCCTTTCCCTCGCCACTGCCTCCTGCCTGCTCCGGCCCCCTGGCAGCACCCTGGAGCCCCGGCTCTGACACCAGCTCCGAGCCCTGCCTCCCTCCTCCCAGCCACGACAGTGAAGCTTCTCGCGTCACATTTCCATATTCCCCTTGGTCTGTATTTCACTAGTTGTACTTATTAAATTTTCATGGTTATATGTTTTCTTCCCTGTCAGGGTGATTCATCAAGGGAAAGAAGCAGAGAATATCATAGTAGACATTCTTTTAGGAAATGTTTGCTTAATTTTGAAAGTTTTTTTTTAATGGCAATCTTCATATTTTTTAAAACAATGGATTTTTTTTTACCTGTTATGTAAATGTGTACACACTCAAATATAATACATATGCTATTAAATCTTGAAATTTGCTTTCCTCTTAAAGAGGTTTTGTGACATGGTATTCATTTAGTTTCTTCCTAATTCTCTGGATGTTTTGTTTTGTTTTTTTGATCTCTCTCTCCATTTCTACTTTCTGCCCCCTAAAATAGGCAAATGTTTCAAGTTCTATCCTTGGGTTAATGGTGCTCTGCTCTGGTTTCCTGAGCATTCTGCCACTTCCACCTCACTTCTAAATGTCTATTTCTAGTGAGAAAAAGATAATGAATATAAACTACAGTATATTTTAAATGCTATAATTGATTACCCCATGAAGTTGAAAACCCAACAGATAAAGAATCAAACTACTTATTTATCTCCCCTCCCCAAGCTTATTTTCTCCCAAACTTGTCAGTCATTAATAACATCTTCAGACTTTTCTTATTCCTAACATCTCATAATAATGGTTATTTATTTAGTAATTAAGTATTTGCTGTATGTGTGCACTGAGTACTTCCTTTAATATCATTTTTCATAACTTCATTTAATCCTGATGATAAGCCCATAAGTTTGGTCATGGTGTTCTTATTTTATGCTTGAATTATCTGCAGTTAGGGAGATCAGTTAGCTTGTACAAGATCACAGATCTGAGAGGATGGGGCAGGGCTTGAACCCAGAGGCTCGTCTCCGAGCCGGGACTCTGGGCCGCCGCTTGTTCTACATTAAGAACGAGAGTTTGAGCCCTTCTGTTGCTGAGTGTACTTTGTACCTCCCCAGCTGGGTATTCTGCTTGTCATTTGCTCTGATTGGAATGCCTTTTCTCCTTTTGGTAAATGAAGCTACCAGGTACTATGATACTACCATCAAAAACATTTGTGAAGACTTTTTTCTTCCCAGATAGAAGCTGGGAATCTTTCTTCCTCCGAACTTCTGTAACATTTTATTTTAGCTTCATTTATGCCTTTGATTTCAATTCTATAATTTTTTTTTCATGTCTGTCCTGAACATAGAATATAAGCTGTTTGAGGTCAAGGACTAAGTCCGATCCATATTTAGGTCCCCATCAGCCCAGACTGGCTAAGAGCACAGGCTTTGAAGGCAGATAACTTTCCTTTGCCAGACCTTAGTTTGGTGGCGTGTCACAGGGTGGGGTGAAAAGAGTCTGTTTTTCACAGGGTTGCTGTGGAATGATGGGATGAAGCATGCCAGCCCTCACGCAGACATCTGTGCTTCTGTGGGCTTCATCTGTGTCACTCACTCACACCAGCACGTCCCCGTGGTGGCGAGCCATCAGTGGGCAGCTGCACAGCTGGAAGAAATCCTTCGGTGTTCTTGTTCTTGTTCTTTAGTTGCTCAGTCATTTCTGATTCATTTGTGACTCCATGGATTGTAGCCCACCAGGCTCCTCTGTCCACAGGATTTTCCCGCTAAGATTACCGGAGTTGGTTGCCATTTCCTTCTCCAAGGGATCTTCCCAGCCCAGATTGAACCCAGGTCTTCTGTTTGGCAAGCAGATTCTTTTTGGGTGAGCCACCAGGGAGGGCCCCTCTGTATGTGTTAGACCTTGAGAAAAGTAGAAGGTGTCTGTTGTGGTCCAAACAGTAGAAAGTGGTGAGAACCTTGATGGAAAAGGAACTTTGTTTCGCGGCCCACAGAGGTGTGGCCCATGCTCTCCTCACAGCGGGAAATCTGCCTTGGATGACTCAGCCCTGTTTAAGGGCTCCCCCTGGGGCTTCCATGGACCCTTCTTCCTCCAGAGACTGGAGTGTTGGGGTCTCGGCTGCTGCGGGAGGGCCACCCCTTTCTTCCCATTCCTCCTGGGCTCACAAGATGGCCATCTCTTATAATTACTTGTTTCTTACTATATATTCTTATTTAATTATTTTATTTTGTTTTCAGCTCTAGGCCATAAATTTGTTCAAATACTGGGAATTATTGGATTGCTTTGATACTTGATAGGGATTGCATGATTGAAACTCCTTTTTCTGAAAATGCCTCATCAGGGTTCTGAAAGGATATATGTATTAATATGTAGGATTTCCATCATTTTGTTTTGTCCAACAACTCACAGTTTATTGTTTTGCTGAGAAATAAGTAGTTTGGGGTTGAAGGACACAACATTAATAACAGTTCTGGGCTTCTTTCGGAGTTTTCCCAGAGCTAGGAAGATACTTAAGATTGGCTCAAGGAGGCCAGCCGTGATGAGTTCAGTTCAGTCGTGTCCGACTCCTTGCGACCCCATGGACTGCAGGACGCCAGGCCTCCCTGTCCATCACCCAGAGTTTACCCAAACTCATGTCCATCGAGTCCGTGATGCCATCCAACCATCTCATCCTCTGTCATCCCCTTCTCCTCCTGCCTCCAATCTTTCCCAGCATCAGGGTCTTTTCTAAGGAGTCAGTTGTTTTCATCAGGTGGCCAAAGTGATAATAAATTTCCCACCTGTGATAATAAAGCTTTTAGGTTTTATCAGTAATGAAGACAGTGCAGAGACTATCCCATATAAATTGGCTGTTGATTAGTGGGTTTTTCTGGTGGTTGATTTTACTAATGTTGTATGCTCTGGTAGTGAATGTGTGTGTTCAGCACTCGGTAGGGTTCGGTCTGTGGGGTGATTTTCATAATCCCAGTGTTTGATATTTGTGGACATCTTTTAGTATATAAAGATGATGTAAATGGAAAGTATGAATGGTAGTGATTTCATTTATGGATTTCTTGTTCTACACATCATGCAGGTTAATGTATTAATAGATGAGAAACCATTATTGGACTGGGTGATCTGCTCCTTCCAGCTCCAGAGAACTGGCTTGGGCACGAAGAGGTTACTGCATTCAGCTTTTTGGATGTTTAGAATGCTTGCATTTGTGTGCCTTTGAGAGAGTTGCAGAGTTCTTTCATTCTTTAAACTGAAACAACCCCAATTTAGATGTATGTAGATTTTGTGAGAATCAGCTTTCAGTTCGCTTAGTTCTGTACTAAGACTTTTTACTTGATTTGCAAATAGAATAGTTCGAGCATTTTTATTTTAGATTCCTATTAATTTGAATGGTTGTCTAAATTATAGGCCAAGTAGCCTAAATATTCTCATAAACACTGCTTTTGTAATGTATTATTCAATAGTGTGGTCTTTATATTTAGATTCTTGAAGACCTGGATGAGCAAATTTATATCATTACCCTAGAGGAAGAAGCACTCCAGAGACGACTCAGTGGTATGTATTTGTTATATTTATTGCGTAGTTAGACCAGAATACACACAGTTAATTCTAAAAAGACGGATAATTGAGGGAAGAAAGACAAGCCCCTCAGGCCCTTGTGCTGGTGCCCAAGGCTGAGACGCAGAGGAGCACGTGCACTTCCCAGGTGAGGCCCGTGTGCTGAGGAGCAGCGGCACTGGGCCAGGCCCCCCCTCACTGAAAGTCGCTGTGGTCTGGCAGGGTCTGTTCAGCGCCCGGACACTGGCCACTAGGCGTGTCTGTCCTCCACCAGATCCTCACGCACGACGCGTGTCAGGACTTAACAGTTACTGGCGTGTTGCAGGTTTGTCTTAGCGGCCGTAACATCCCTTCCTTGTGTCTCTCCTGTTGAAATCTCTAATGTGTGGTGGAAAGCAGTGTTTCTTCTATAAGAAGGGGCCAAATTATATTGTTGTACTCAGGAACTCTGTCCTCATTTGGGGATACTGTTCATTACCAACTGATAACCACGTAAGCCTGTCAAAGACTTGAAAATTTAAATTTTCATTACTGATCATTTTTGGCTTCAAATGATGAACCAGTAAAGAAAAGAGTAATGACAGTTTAACAGAGAAATGACATAGTAAAATTTTTTATTTTACTCAAATGATTTTCACCCTGCAGTCTTTTCTCCTACGCAGTTTTCTTCTGAATGTTGAAAACCTACCACCGAGATCAGATTATTAATAGCTAACTATATTTTACAATCATAATTCAAGAGTAGGTATAAAATGGAAGGTTACTTTAACTACACAATATTGAGAAATGGGAAGAAAGATACCTACTTTCTTCAGTTACAGATAGTGAATTTAAATCATCAACCCCAAAATGTTGACATTAGACATTATTCCTAGATCAAAGAATTTCGGATTGTATCTATTCTAGAGAATTCTTATCGGTAATAATTATATACTTTGATACTGATAGCTTTTAGACTGAAACTACATGTATCTTTTATTCTTCTAACTTTATTAAAGCTATTTTAACATTTAAACCTATTTAACTTATGGATTATAACTTTAATCCATACTTTCAGCTTTCTAATATTTCATTAAAGTAGTTAATATTGTAATGAACTTGTCTTATTTAGGTAATCACGCCATTGTATACTAAATCTGCCTGGATCATTCAGAATATCCATGTCTAGCTGCCCCGTGCGGTGTGGGGTTATGTCTCAGCTTATATACATACCACTTCTGTCTTACAGATCAGGAGGCTCAGATCTAGGAAGGGTAATATACAGAGCTCTGTGAATTAAAGAATTTGAAATAAGGCTAATCAAAAGAAACCCCAAAATGTAGGCTTTTCTCACTTTGTCCTTCAACAGTGGAGGAAAAAAGTCTCTCCAGAATTTGTCTAGATCCTTAGCTCCTCAGATAAAAAGTGGCTCCGTTATAGCTAAAGAAATGGAAGAGGAAACACTTGCCAGGAGTTTGAGGTAGTATACAATGAGGCAAAGCCAAAATATACAAAACATCGCAGCTAACACAGTAATGGTATAGCTTGCAGGGGATTAAGAATAATATGATCTGCGACTTCCTGGCAGTCCTTTGCCTTCCAATGCGGGGGATGCAGGTTCGATCCCTGGTTGGGGAACTAAGATTGCAGGTGCCTTGCAGGCAAAAACCCAAAAGGTAAAACAAGCAACATTGTAACAAATTCATTAAAGACTTCAAAAAAAAAAAAGGGTGATGTGATCGCCAGTGCTACGTGCGCTTTCATTCTCTGCGTTTCGGGGGCGGTGCACCACTTCTGACTGTTGGTCAGTAAGGGTCTTTCCAGGGAGACGGTGTGTTGGGACATGTTGGGATACAGCTGTCGCTTTGCTCTTTGCTGCTGGTTAGCGCTCTGGACTGTTGAAGGTGGAATATCGAGGGTTCTGAAGCAAAATGGACATTTTGATTAATACAGAGGAAGAATTATGAGCTTCAGTAAGTATATTTGTCAGTTGTGCAGAGGGAAGAAAAGCCAAGATGAAACAAAACCCTATTTTGTAATTTGCTATTTAAGAAAATATAGACCATAGGAGGTTAGTAGGGCTTTCCCAATGGCTCAGAAGGTAAAGAATCTGCCTGCAATGCAGGAGACGCAGGAGGTGTGGGTTTGATCCTTGGGTTGGGAAGATCGCCTGGAGGAGGAAATGGCAACCCACTCCAGTATTCTTGCCTGAAAAATCCCGTGGACAGAGGAGCCTGGTGGGTGACAGTCCAGAGGGCTGCAGAGTCAGGCGTGACTGAACGCGCACCCACTGCTAGGAGGGCAGTGCTGGCGGCCACCCCATGGTTTGAGAGCGTGCTCTGCCACAGAGATTTTGCTGTAATAGTTATCGTATATTTTAAATTATTTTTAAATACTGACGTTTAAGTTTTTAGTCTGGGCTATTAAAAAGAATTTCGGGATAGAGGAAAAGATTTTAAAAGCTACAGCTTACAGTGGTGATCCACCCCAGAACTTGTGGTGGCGTTTGCTGAGGGCACACTGGCTGTGCTTTCTTGGTGCTCGTGGGCTGTGACGGGCATCGTGTGTAGCTTGGGGACGTCTGCATGGTTTGGTCTGATCCTAGCTTTGTGGTTACCTGATAAAACATGATACTTGATGTCAAAAGGGACTTAATTGTGGGAATAACACTATTTTGTTCTGGAAGATACGATGACTTGTTGTGGTAGTCATTATACACCTGAGCTCGGTTTCCATGCTGGCATTTAAGTTATCAGCGCAGCTTTGGGATGCACTGCCTGCCTGTGACTTCTCCACTGCTCCTCCTTGACACTTGATGGTGCTAGAGGTTTTGTGTTGTTAATAGTGTTATTTCTTAAAAGACAGTAACAAAGTAAAGCTAACTGGCACACTATTACAGAGAAGCCGTCCTGCTACCAGCCTGCCCCACTCTCTCCCCTCTTTTCTCTTCACCACGCTTCTTTCTCTAAGCACCAGACATCGTGCAGGTGAATTTAGAACCCGAGTCTTGAGATCGTGGGCTAGTTAACTGAAGAAGAGGAAGGGACGGGTGAGACTGCGAGAAGGCTGCGTCCAGGGCTGAAGGACCTGACGAGAACTGGAGGAAGGTGGTGTGTGTGTGTTTCTGGAGCACGAGGGAGCCTGTGCAGACCCACACTGGAGAGGGCAGGAGTGACGGTGCCTTTTGCCCTTGGCCTCTTTCCGGTCCCGCCGAGGAGCCCGGGGCTGTCCTGTGGTCTCAGACGCTGGTCCGCACGTCTCCTTGGGGCCGTTTCTGCCCCCGGTTCCCACTGTCCCCTCCGCTGGGACACCCTGCGCCAGCTCTGGTGCGGAGCGCGGACCGGTGGCAGGCCCGCAGCGCTCGGCCTTCCCTCTGTCCTGAAGTCTCAGCTCCCCAGCAGCCCCCAGTGGCGTCCTGCTTGCCGCCCGCCCTCCGGCGCTCCTCCTGGAGCCTGCCTGGGCTGCCCTTGCTGTGTCAGACGCTGAATCCGTGTCTGCAGATCCTGACCTGACTGAGCACGTCTCCTCTCTCCAGCCACCCTCCCCTCCCAGGCTCGGCCTGCTCCCTGCTGGAGGACTCGCGCTGTCTGCTCTTTCACGAGCGCTGTCTCCGCCACGCCAGCTAGTCCTCTGGGAAGCCCCTGGAGCCCTCTCTTGGAGCTGCTTACTGCCGCCACGCGAGCACGGGCCTCGTCGTGCGCACGCGTTCAGGTGCTGGTGTGACCTCGGCACCTGCCGCCCAGCTCTGACTTCTCCAACTCACTTCCTGCAGCCACTCAGTGCTGAGACTTTTCACACATGCCGTGTGTTCACCCTCGTAACTTCCCGCCATCGCCGCTTGCCCCCGCATCCCCCTCGTCCCCAGGCCTCACCACAGTTACACTGGTGCCAGGCTGTCGTCACAGCCAGTGCCTCGTGTGCGCTCTCAGGCCCCTTCGCGCTCCCCGTGTTGTGCTGACGCCTGGCGAGACCACGGCCTCGGTCCAGCCCGCTCTGCGCGTCCTCTGCCCGCATGGCCGTTCACCGCCGACTGTGGCCGCCTGACCTTTCTCTCCTGTCTGACCAGTCCCTAGACGACTGCTCACGTCTTCTCTTCTCTCAGACCTCCTTCGCTGTCACTCTCAGCTGATACTTTGCTTCCTGTTTTGTCAAGAAAGCAGAAGCTCTTGTGTCAGAACACTCGCCCCTTGCCTGGGTTTGCCTGCGCGCGCTGCGTCTGGCCGCTCCGCCGCTGGGCCGAGGCTGCGGCTGGCCCTCCCCAGTGCAGCGGGCCGCGTCCCTTCTCCCGGCTGCAGGACAGAGCTCGGCTGGCTGCCGCCTCTCTCACAGAAGCAGCTGGCTCCCTTCCATCGGCGTGGGGAAGCACCGTGGTTTTTCTCAACAGAATGAGAGAACAAGTAAAGGAGTGAGGAAAGGGAGTGTCCACAGAAACAATCCGTCGATCGAAGAAAGAAGTGGAAAATGTTAGTCGAGCCCGATTGAGGATTACAACTTCGGAACAGTCTCTCAGAAAGCTCCTTCCCTCCAGTTAGAGGTCAAAGCACAGTTGTGTGAGTTTTGAGCCAGGGCGGTACGTTAATGCCATGTTACAACCAGTTTATATATACTCTGGGCTCATTTCCGCCTCCGCGGCTACCGAAGCGCTGACGCCGTGCTGGCCGTGACCCGCAGCCCTCATCCCGGCTCTCCTTCCTCCCAGGCATGCCGCCGCTCCGCTCAGTTTCCTGTTCCCGACACGCTCCTTGCCCTCCAGCTTGATGGGCTGCTGCTGCTCAGCCCGCGTGGCTGGGTCTTCCCCTGCCCCCCACCTCACGTGGGCCACCGCGTGCCTCGGTCCTGGCGTGCCTCTGTTTGCCAGCCCTCCCGGACCAGCCCTCTGGCGCCGTGGCTGCTGGCCCCCAGCTCTGTGGAGCCAGGGGTCTAGCGCGCACTCCACTGGGCTGTCCAGTTGGCATCCTGAACACATCTCGTCCAAAATCAGCTCAGTCAGCCTCTGTTCACACGGAGCCGTCCCTGCAGGTGGCAGACCCGATCTTCAGGTGCCCAGGTGAATTCCTTGGCGGCTCTTCATTCCTGTGTGGGTTCCTTCGCAAAGTTTTCGCCTCTGGCTTCAAAGCCTCTCCAGCATCTGACCACGCTTTACCCCCTTGCCCCGCGGCCTCCCTGGTCTGAGCGACGGCCAGTCACCGCTGGCTGAGCTGGTGCAGATCCCCGTCGGCTCCCTGCGCACATCCTGGGCCTGAGAGGCGGGAGAGCATTGAGGGTCAGCCCTCCCTCCCTCACGGGCTCCCGGCTGCCCCCGGCTCCTGTAGGTGCCTTGCGGCCCCTGCCTCTGCCTCTCAGCTCTTTACCTGCCAGGCCCCTTCCCCATGGGCCTTCCCGCAGTGAGCCTCGCGGCCGGTGCTGCCAGGCCTGCCTCCCCCCCGGCACTTCTTTTCTCCTTCCCCTTGTTTGCACAGCACTCTCTGGTCACTGATGTACTGCTCATTTCTCATACTGCCCTTCTCCCTGCCTGGAATAGGAACTCAGCAGGCAGGGCTCTATGCTGGTTTTCTTCCTGATCCTCTGATACCACCAGGCACGTGGTGGGCTGGGAGTAAGTGGACAGATGAAAAGCTCACACAGTGCTATGTCATTTTACCATAGATGTGAAGAATGAAGAAGTGAAATTTGGTGAGGGCATAAAAAACCACTGCATGGAACAGTGTTTAGAAAGCCCATTGTAGAGACCTCTGGAGACGAGCCAAGATGGGGGAGCTGGAGACCATGTGTTTAGTGTCAGTGAAGGAAAAGAAAGAAAGCGATTTTCCCTCATTGTTAAGCCATGAAATCGGAGCAGTCACAGCCCATCTCTACTCCAGGACCCCTGAAGAGTGGCCCAACAGAAAGTCCCATTACATTAATCTTGGTAGAAAATCTTTTGTAATTCCTTCCCAGGATTAAGATACATATACATTAGCCTGTTTAAATGTTTAAGTTGCACAGCAGCATTAATTGAAATAATTAGCTTTCGTGTGTATAGCCTATGGGTGTACTGGGTAACTTTAGAAGTACCTAATGAACAGGAATTATTTTTTGTTGTTTAAGTTCAAAACCTTCACAGTTCTTTTAATGTGATTTATTTTAAAATATTATAGCCTTTGAACTTAATGATTCAATTCCATTTTTTATGTACTGTTTTCATCTTCATGATAAAAAGTTAGTATATCACCTTTGGTGGCAATTACTTTCCTGCTTCATTCTAATCTTTTTAAAAGCTTTTTCCATTGAGGTTTGTACTAATTCTTTATTCTTAAGAGCACAGAAGATGTACTGATTTCATTTTTGCTGTATCTTTGTATTATGAAAAGTAAAAGATTGAAAAAAACTCCCACACATCCTCATTTTTTGTGGAACTTAGTAACCTGTAGTTCTAGAATCTTGTTGTTTATCCCTCAGCCAAGTTTACCAGGCAGTCTGTGCTTGCCCAGAGTGGCGGCGTCTTGTCAGAGGCTCTCCCGTCGTCACGGGAAGCGTGGTTGGCTGTGTGAGGTCTCTCACACGCCACCCTCCGTGATGTAAGGACGCGCTGGGCTTCATCTCAGGTCCTCTGTGCTATTTTCATCTTGACTTCCCCTCAGCATTCTTTTATAGTCTTGCAATGGTTATTCTGTTGGTTATACCACTGATGTAAGAGTAACGCAGATTTACCAGACTCTGGGAGTAGTAGACAGTCTGAAGTTGATCAGATACTGACTTTCGTCAAGAACATACATGGCAAAGATTGTTGACACTGAATGACCCCTTTGGGGGCAATACTGTGACAGAAGAAAGGATTTAGTAATATCTTGACTTTATGAACTAACAGAAAGTGAAAGAAAGTGAAAGTGAAATCGCTCAGTCGTGTCCAACTCTTTGCAACCCCATGGACTGTAGCCTATCAGGCTCCTCCGTCCATGGGATTTTCCAGCAAGAGTGCTGGAGTGGATTGCCATTTCCTTCTCCAGGGGATCTTCCTGACCCAGGAATCGAACCCGGGGTCTCCCGCATTGCAGGCAGACGCTTTACCATCTGAGCCACCAGGGAAGCCCCAGAAAAGAATATTAATTCTACTGGTAATACTAATTAAATGGTTTCTTTTAGTAAGACACCAACATTTGGGTCCAAGGGTCTGAAACTGTAGGAGACATCTTGTTAACAATTTATTCAGCTTCTTGAGCCATAGAATCACTTCCATGACAATAAAATATGGCCCAAATAGTGAGATGAAGAAGGGATGAGACGAGGTGACTGAAGAGATACAGTACCAGTAGCTGGAGAATACTTGGGAATAATTCAAGAGTCAAGTATGTATTCTCTGAGAGAGAGAGATCGCTCTGTGTAGACGACCCAGGTTTGTTAGCAGGAGGTGAGTTTAATGCACATGAGCTGCTTGTGTAACCACACCCAGATTATGATGGTGTTCCCAAGAGTAACGTGTAAAGTAATCTTAACACCTTATCTGGCTTAGGGTACACCACCACCTTGTAGCTAAAGTAGGAAAAAAAAGGGCCAAACCTTTCATTGTACACAGTTTCATATAATGTTCCTAAAGTTGTTTAATATTCTGCATATTGCCTGTGATCAGTTTATAACGAAAGTATTTTGCATTTTCAAAATTGTGTTGGATATAAAAAAATCTCATATTACTTGGTTCAGTAACTAGCCATATTTTTGTGCATATGTCAGAAGTAAACAAACTATTTTAACAAATGCTAGCATTGCAAATGGAATAGAAATGGAAGTAGAGTTTTTGAGCGTATGACTTGTCTGTCTCCTCTGTAGATGGTAATGGTGTTTGTTCATGCCCAGGTGGATGTTTTAGAGATTGCATGTCCAGGCTTCAGTTTTCAAAAGCTTTGTGGGGTCTGTCTAATCACCAGTGGCTTTATGGTGTATAGTAATTGGTGTTTGCTTAGGGGATGGAGACTGTTCATTCTATGAATTATTAGGAGTCTTGGGTTTTAACAACAAACGCGTTTGTCTAAGTGACTGGGAATAATGAAAAGTATTTGAGGGACCTCACATTCTTGGTGACAGAGATAACTTTGGTCAGTTCAAAGTACTAAATATAATCAAAATTTTAAAGAATTGCTTAGATAATGGATTTTATAACTAGCTTTCTTTTGTCTATACACTAAATTTAAAGGTTAAATGAAACAATACATACTAGAGGCATCTGTTTTCAAGTAGTAATCATGGAGACTAAGTTTACGACCCTGGATTGTTTCAGTTCAGTTCAGTTCAGTTCAGTCGCTCAGTCGTGTCCGACTCTTTGCGACCCCATGAATCATAGCACGCCAGGCCTCCCTACTGATTTGTTTAGGGAGATTGTTTTCTTGCTTCATATTCTTTGAATTATTCACATAATCATTTGGAGATTTATATTGGTTTTTAGAAATGCAATGTTATATATCGTACCGTAAATAGTGTCTGTCCTTTAATATATGAATATGTGGCAGTTAAGGCTCTCTTACATATTAAGAAAAGGTGTGAGGACAGCTTAATGGTTGAAATGCAGGACTTTGGGAAATTCTGTTATCTTGGGAGGAAAATATTTTCAATGCCACACTAGTTTTTCAGCTTAAGAATAAAGCTGGGAAAAGTTGCCTTCAGCTATTAGTTTTCCTGAATCCAAAGAGACGGGTGGGGCAGGATCAAAAATACTCATTTGATCAAAGTTGCTGGCTCTGAAGGGCTTCCTACCTGTGTAAGAAGATGAAAGGTGTTGTTTTATTGCATGCTAGTAACAGTGTGATTTTGAACTAATTGGTGGTGAACTGCCAATCACCCAGGGGGAGTGCAAATAGATGCCCTTACAATTCCCTTTGAGGTAGTGAAGTCTTATGTTGAGGCTGGAAGGAAAACAGAATAATACCGTTAAATTGACCTTAAATGAGCTGCTTTGTGGTTTTCTTGGAGAATCCCTTTTTATTTTTCATGACTAGTCCAAACAGGTTTTGTCTACCAATTTGAGTTATTGACTAGACAATGCTGACATTGAACATTTTAGATTCATTTTGAAATAAAGTAATGATAATACAGTTCTTTAGGATATTTTGGTGATTTTGTTGGTATAACTTAAGTTTGTATAACATTCCAGTACTTGTTTGTGGTGTGTCATGGCTCCTTACAAGAGCCATCGTTTCCTTTTATACCGGAATATTCTGCCCAAACAAGCTTACTTTTCTCACGTAGGTAATGAGATATACAGTAAAAGGCGGTGATGTCTTTAAACTTGTATTATTCCAGATGAAAATCTAGTCATTTAGTGAAACCATGATTTCTTTTAAGGACAATAAGATTGTATTCTTGATTTTAGTGTGCAGGTCACTCAGTGTTTATTAACTACCTATTGTGTGTCTAGCATTGTGTCATCAAAAAAAATAAAAACAGTGTTACAGAAACATCACTTTAGTTATTTTCCTTTGAAAACTTTGATTGGCCTGTACATCTGTACTGAGCTTTTTAGATATCACACCCACAAAGTAGGCATTTATGTCTTTTAATTTTACGTTAACAGCAGGAATACTATCTACTCTGATTCCCTTTGAAAATTCTGAATAATAATCAGGTTATTATTTCTAGCAGTGAACTGGTTACTGGAATTATGCTTTTCTTTACAAGCATAGGGGATGAAACATAGTTTGGGATTGTGTTTGTAATTTATTAGGTGAAGAAGTTAAATGAGCATTAGTTACAGATGCATACCATATAATTTATAAAGAAATGGAATGAAAAGTAAAATGTTCTTTACCTCTAAGACTATTAAATTCAAAGATACTTGAAAATCTTATAATGCTGTGCCGTCTTACTGTAAATCTCTTTGTTATACAGAAGTATCCATTAATTCTGTAACTTAAGTGTCTGTCTTTTGCTTTGGTTGCAGGAAGCTCTGGGTTTGCAGTAGCAGTGTAGTGGTTTGGGGGGACACTACCTGAGTACCTCTCTACTATCTTTCTCCCCATTCTCTAATCAACTACATACTGGGGAGCAAAAAAAACTCGTTCGTTCTGGAAATAGTGTATAACGTTTTAGTGCTTTCAAGAGCTCAGGTTCTGCCAAGGGGAGAGGATTGGATTTCTGTCTCTTTAGTGATGGGCAGTGGTGGGAACGGAAGTGCAGCGGGGACGGTCCTTACTTTGCTGGAAACCCAGGTGAGACGGGAGCTTTCTGGTTCCACAGGAGGGCTTAGTGTGCCGTGTGCCTTGTGCCGTTGGCCTGAACCCTCTCCTGAGTCTCTGCCTTTAAGAAAGGAGTACTGTTTGTAGCCTGAGAGACACCAGAGCACTGAGTCTTCTTCCTCCCAAGTCGGTATTTTCGCCGGTTCATCCCTAGTCTCCTAGAACTCCAGTTACTGGCCCTGCAGATGTCTGTCACTGGTTGAGGGCCGGTCTGCCCGGAGAGGGATGAGGGAGCAAGAGCAGCAGATCTGGGCGTGGTGTGTGCTCAGGACTAAGCGTGAGGGCCAAGGTGAGCATCTAGAGACCGTGCTTCTGATTGAAGTCAGCTGTTGGGAGAGACGAAGGAGAATTCGTACTCAGCCCCCCAGAGCAGTACAGTTTATCGAAGAGATACCACTAGAGCAGAAAAAAGACTGCCTAGCATGTGGGGACAAGTTTTAAAATTTAGTAGACCAGAGATGAGGTAGTCCTCGTGATAGACAGAACAGGGTCTCGCAGAAGCGCCCAGGCCCCCCCTCCCGAGCCTGCGCACGCGTGTCCTTACCTGGGGACAGCGCTCGTGCACGGCTTCAGTGAGGGGCGCGAGTCTCCTGGCTGGCCTGGTGGCGGGCACCGTGCCATCACAGCAGCATGAGGAGGGAGCGCCGAGGCAGGCGGCCACGGAAGGGGCCGTGGCGCAGAAGCAGAGGGTGGAGTGGCCCGAGGAAAGGCCCCCGAGCCCAGGAGTGCCGGCGGTCTCCAGAAGCCGGTTCTCCCTGGAGTCTGCAGAGGGCGCAGTCCTGCCCCGCCTCTGGGTTAGACGCCTGACCTCCGGAATGGAAGGCAAGACGTCTGTGCTGCTTCAAGTCACTGAGTTTATGGTAGTTTGTTACAGCAGCAGTGGAAAATGATACAGTCCTTCTGAAAACTGAATCAATCATCTGGTGGAATCAAGTGAGAGAAGGGAAAGTACAGAGAGAAGGAAATCAGTAATGAAATAACAGACATGGACTACAGAGCTAATATACCTTGTCTAAGTAATATCCAGAGGGAGGAAAAAGAACAACTAGGGAAAAAAGCAAATAAATAATAGAAGAAATAGTCAGCGAGCTGAGGAAAGAGTTGAGTGTACATTAAAAAGGTCACGGAGTCCTAGGTAAGATTATTAGCAAGAAATCGAAAAGATCCAGTTATCCTATTAGATTCGTGAATTCTAAGAATAATGGTAATGATAATAAAAGGTTTACTGGCTTTCACATAGAAGAGTCACTTACAAAGGAGAGAGAGAGAATTAAACTTCCCATGTATCACCTGTTAAGGATTATTGAGTACTCTGGAGTCTTAAGGGTGCAGGGAATATAGCAATTAAAAATTCATGCATTTCTAAAGATGTCATGTACCTATTAGGACAGAAAAAGGCATTCACTTATTTATTCATTTTAGAGTAGTATATTTAGTGACTAGGTACTTTTCTAGTCATTAAGGATATGGTAGCTCCATACCAATGGAAGAATGTAGTAATAATCTTTAAGTATTTTTAAAACCACCTCAGCATAAACCATGGTTTAGGAGGGGTGGGTGGAAAGCAATGAGAGAATGGTTTCTAGAAAGCATTGTGAAATTTCACCTTGGTGGGGGATCAGTTACCTAGTAAGGTTTCCCTGTAGGGTTTTATGTTGAAACAAATATAAATCTTAAGTCTGTGTGCTCAGAATGAGAAAGTAACCACTGAAGTGTCAAATTAACATGAGGGAAAAGAATAAACAGAAATTCCACTTGCTGGGGAAAGAAGAAATGATAAGCAAACTAAAATAAGCAGGAATCACAAAATCACGTGAAAGGGGGGAGGGCATCAGTCTCAGTCACAAGCCAGCTTGTGGGCAGCGGGGGGGCTCAGGGCCTGGGTGTCACTGATACGCTGCTAGAACACCCGCCTTGCAGCCCGCTCAGTGTGCAAACTTCCAGTTACATGAAACTGTCTCCTTATTTTTGAGGTGAGTTTTCAGACAAGCACAGACCTAAAAGAAGAAGAACTTGAGCAGAGAAGGCCGCACAAATGTTTTGAAATTTAGTAGACCTGAGAGAATTTTAGAAGTGACTAATTCAGCAGACCCAAGGAAGCTGAATCTTACACCATCTGTCCTTGATTAATAACCCCTGAAAGTCCGCGAAGTGGCAGCAGCAGACACCTGCCAAAGTGGGGCTGAATGGGACGAATTAAGACCAGGAGGACTGGCTGAGAAGCCTGCTCATGAAAGGGTTTGATCCCCCATCTCGCCCCTCTCTCCAGGGTCTCAGACCACTGCCTCTTCCCCACCCTGGCAGTAGAGGGCGCTATTTTCCAGAGAAAGGAAGCCTGTGGCCTGGGCATGGGCCAGGGAGTGGTGGATCCACAAGTTCTCACAGACTAAATGCCTGGGCTCCCGGCTCTCTCTGCTGGGACAGCTGAGCTCTAAAACCCTGAGAAGGAGATCAGAGGAGTCTTCTCTGGGGCCTCCTTCTGTCCAGGAGAGCCTTCCAGGCTCCTAGCAGTTGGGTGCCCATGAAGAACCCGCTGGAACACCCAACAGGAAGTCTTGTTGCAATTGTAGAGTTTCAAATCAAATTATCATTTTAGTGCTTCCTTCTTAAGTATGAACCGACAACTCAGACTCACCAGACTTAAGAGGAAGACTTCTCCCAGGAAAGTAGGAACCAAGACAAACACGCAGTAAAGGGTGCTGGGGGAGAGCAGAGCACGCACAGGATAAGAGCGCGTACAAGTACATCTGTCGTTAGTGTTCTGGGAGAGGCTGGGACCGCGTCCGTGAGAAGGGCCAGAGTTCCGTAAAAACGGAATAGCTGGCGAAATTTAGAAATGGTAATATGTTTACAGGATTGGAAGATAAAGAAGATAGGTCAAAATGGGCAAAAATA
The DNA here is from genome assembly GCF_029407905.1 of Bubalus kerabau. Classification (NCBI taxonomy): domain Eukaryota; kingdom Metazoa; phylum Chordata; class Mammalia; order Artiodactyla; family Bovidae; genus Bubalus; species Bubalus kerabau. Next base: position 121,602,707 of record NC_073631.1, on the reverse strand, counting down.
AGGTGGAGTTAGAATATTAGAGAACCAGTTCAGGACATCTAACATCTAACTAATAGGAATTCCAAGTGGGGAGAGCAGAGAAAATGAGATGGAGGGGATGACAAAATCAAGCAGATGTCCCAGTCCTAAAGGACAGGAACTCGGGGATTGAAAGTGCTCACCCAGGGCCCAGCCTGGGGCACAAGAGTGACTCCCGACACCTGGACAAGGTGGGAAATGAGAAGCGGTTCACACTCAGGCCCAGCAGGAAGAAGAGCTTCACACCGCTCAGCGCCATCACTGGGAGCTGGCAGACGGTAGAGCAATGGCATCACAGTTCTGATGGATAAGTAGTTTTGACCTGGCTAATAAATAATAATAAATCTGTAAACACTAAAGGGAAAGGCTCCCTTGCGATTTCTTGATTTTCCTGCATTAACTATTACTTGACGACTACAGAAGATGAGAATTTAAGTCTCTGTAAGTCACACACCTTGTCATTCCTCATTTATATTTTTTAAATGAAAAAGTAATCTATGTTTAACCAGATTTTAATATTGACTTGGATATTTAAAAAGAATTACCTCCCATTCATCTTTTCTTTGCAAGCTACTGGAGGAAATAAAGACATTTGGGAGGAAAGTTTAGCTTTTAATTAGTGGTAAGTGCATAAAAAGCTAAGCAAATGGAAAAAAAGATTAATTCTGGGAGTGAAAAAGAATGTTATGGAAGAAAGGAAAGCTAATGGTAGTATATTACATGGGTGAGCAGTGGATAAAATTTGTATTGTAATAATGTAGACATTGAATATTGATCTAATCAAAATTATCAATATGATGTCTGAAAGGTGGAGATGAATATAAAGAAAAGCATTAAAGACAGTGGGGGTCATGATGTAATGATAAAAGGTGGGATTTATGAGGGACATGCTACAGTTTTATAGGAGCCCCAAAATCTTACCAAATACAAACACATAATGAAAATATCTTAAAAATTGAGACAAAGCTAATCAATCAAAGTACAGTTGTAGTGGGGGGTTGTTAGTTTGCTCATTTCAGAATTTAGTAAATAAAATAGAAATGAGCTTCCTGAGTGTCTCAGTGATAAAGAATCTACCTGCCAATGCAGGAGATGTGGGTGCAATACCTGGATTGGGAAGATCCCCTGGAGAAGGAAATGGCAACCTACTCCAGTGTTCTTGGAGGGATAATCCCATGGACAGGGAAGCCTGGTGGACTGCAGTCCATAAGGTTGCAAAGAGTTGGACATGACTAGGTGCCTGAGCACACACGCATGGAATTATTGGAGAAACAGCAGAAAATATAAATAGGGCATGCGTGTTAAAGTAACACGCAAACAAATATCATTTACCCTTCATACTGGCATAACTTCAAGAGTTACAATATCCACTGCTGGGAAGACTGGAAAACACAGATCTTCTTAACTTATGACGGGTTACCTCCTGATAAACCCATCCTAAGTTGAAAATACCTAACCTACCAAACACAGTTTAGCCTGGCCTACCTCAAACGGGTGCTCAGAGCACTGTGCTTAGCGCACTTATGTTAGCCTACAGTTGGGCCAAATCATTTGATATCAGATGTGTTACGATGAAGTGTTGCTAGAAATATAAATCATTACAATAATTTATTATAGTCACAACATTTGAGGGGGAAGTAACCTTTAAATATCTTTTAAAACTGTAAATGCTCATATTGTTTGACTCTGCAGTCTAAATTTTGAGAATCTGTCCTACAGAAATAATAAAACCAGAATGTGCTGTATGTGCCTAGAAGAATGTTCATAGTGGCAAAAAAATTGAGGAAAACCTGAATATTCATAAATAGAATAATTCTGGATAAAATTGACGTATGTCCATACTCAAGTATTTATTCGGCTGTTAAGTTGGGGCTGTTTGTGAGCATGGACATATCATTAACTAGGGAAGCGGGTGGTGAAATAATGTCTGATTTTCCCTATTCTTATAACATATATAGTGAAGACTGTGAATATGATGAAATATGTATCTGTGAGTATGTACTTGCGGATGGAGAAAGCCTCACCCAAGCTGCTGGCAAATTGTCCCGTTCAGGAGGTGGGATGATGAGGAGGCAATTTTGATCTTCTTTCACTTTTTAATACAAGCATGTGATACTTTTGTAATTAATTAAAAAATTAGTAATAGATCAAATAAGAATTTTACCAGAAAAGACTTTTTCTAGGAACCATGCAGTGTTTAATGAGCAGGAACTTGGAAGTTTTCGGCACAGAAGCGGGTGATGTTTCTGTGGGTCACAGCAGCCTGTGTTTCCATTATCAGTGACCAGGACTGGCAGTGTGCTTTTTGTATCTTCATTAACTAGGAAGGCTGCCTGTTCTGGGCTCTGCCGTTCCACTTCTAAAATGTGCTTGCTTTCACTAGGACTCTCTTCATCCGTGGAATATAATGTAACAGAGTTGGAGCAAGAACTTGAAAATGTAAAGATTCTGAAGAAAAAATTAGGTATCGTACATTTTTTTCCTTTTTTCCTCGACTTATGTATTGGACTTTGTTTCTTATTAAAGACTTTACTGCAGTCTGTAATACTTTTAAAAATTATGAAATCTCTGTGTTACAAGCTTTCAGTCTGCCTAGAACTATTAATAAAGAATGTCTTTTAGTTTGGAGGAAGGATGAACCTGGATTTATTCACTTTTTTAGTTGCCGTGTTGTATGTGTACAAAATGAGTTTTCATAGATGATGCTGCTCAAATATATCACTCCACTGTCTTTCACTTGTATTATTTCTGATAAGTAATCTTCTGTGCTTCTTATCTTTCAGTCCCTTCTTTTCTTTGTATTTGTCCTTCTTGAGATCTGGGGGGCATCACGAGCGCGCGGCGTCACGCCTTCCACCCCCTTGGGCGGTTGGTCGTCGTCTCATCCGATGCCGCAGCCGTTCCTTTTCTTTTATATCCTCACACTTCAGTTACAGTATGCTGGACGTTTTCACTCTTAAATTTTCTTGTTTTCTCTCCTTTTTAATTTATGTGCTTTGGTCTGATGTTTTCTACTGATCTGTCTTCCATTTCACTCTTTTCAGCCACGATACAACTGTTGTCAGAACTATCTGTTGACCCTGAACTTCAGTCACAGTGTTTCTCAGCTCTAGAATTTCCATTTGGTTATTTTTCTTGATTCAAGTTGTGACATTCTCCATTTTGTTGCTTATACTGAGCATATCAGTTATTAATAGTTGCTGTAAAGTTGTTTTCTTGTATGTCCCGTATCAGGATCTGCTGAAAGTCTGCTTCTGTTGTCTTCTTTTTCTCTGTCCTACCTCCTGGTAACATTTCTCATATAAAACTGTAACGACTCTGCATGATGCTTTGTTCTCGTTGAGAGGATTTACTTTCACTTCTGATTAGAGTTAGAGTAGGGGCAGTTAAAGTACAGACAGGTCAGTCTAGTCTGTCTGGGCTTAAAGTCATTTGAGACTGGGTTTCGGTCTTCGTGGGCTCGTCTGTTTCCGATTTGTCCTTCCTCCTTGGGTACAGCTTGTCTTTGGTCCAGCTAAAAGCCTGCTTGCTCTGTTGTCGACTCTGACCCCATCTTCTTCCTGCAGTGTAAGCCTGACAGAAGCAGTGCTCAGCTTCTCTGCCTCCTTCTGCCCCCTTTGGTTCCTCTTCTGAGCCTCTGAGCCACTGATGCCTTGAAGGGGAAAGCAGCTGAGTGTTTTTGCTCTTTCCTTTCCCTGTGAGCACAGCCTCTCAAATTCTGGCTGCCTTGGTAGCTCCAAGCCCTGCTTGTGTCTCGCTGGCTCTGTTGAGCATGCTAGAAGCTTTGCTCCAGCATCGTTCTCTTTGCCCTCAGCGTCTGTGTTATTCCCCAGCCTTGTGGGTCTGTTTGGAAAGCGCTGTGCGCGGGAGCATGGTGCTCACTGAGGCCCCATCAGCTCACCTGGCAGAGAATGGCCCTCAGCTTCCATCATCATGGCAGCTCTCTGATATCTTCACACACACTGCTTTTTAAAAAATTAAATGTGATCCAGCTTTTCCAGTTGTGGCATAAGGATTGGGGTGATACAAGGTAGACTTAGGCACTAGAAGTAGAGTTTTGCTTCCAGCCTGTAGAAAACCGGGAGTGTTTATCTTCAGGTGCGGGATTAGAGGGGATTCTTACCCATGTTACCCGGTACTCCAGATCTCTGCCGGTGTGTCAAACTATCAGAATGTAAATATGTAAATTAAAAAAAATACAGAGATAACTATATTTTCAGGAGGAAGCTGTATATCCACAATATATTTCGTTAATAATTGAAATGTCTTTGCAGCATTCCCTGGTGGCTCAGACAGTAAAGAATCTGCCTGCCACGCGGGAAACCTGGGTTTGATCCCTGGGTTGGGAAGATCCCTCTAGAGAAGGGAACGGTAACCCACTCCGGTATTCTGGCCTGGAGAATTCCATGGACAGAGGAGCCTGGCAGGCCACAGTCCATGGAGTTGTAAAGAGTCAGACATGACTGAGCAACTTTCACTTCACTTAGCAGTGTTAAGATTTGAGCCTCATAGGATTGAGCTGTATTTAATGTAGCAAACTGATTTTAAAATTAGTTTGTGTAGGAAAATTAAAAACAGTTTATGGCTTTAGGAAAATATTTATGTAAAAATAAAACATTCTGGTTGTAGCAGTAGGGAATGAAAATGTAAATCTGGAGAGAATTTTTAGAAATTGCTGAAACATTCATTATATTTTGTTTTTCCTTCTAATAGAGAGGCGCAAAAAGGCTTCAGCATGGGAAAGAAACTTGGTGTATCCTGCTGTTATGGTTCTTCTCCTCATTGAGACAGTAAGGATTTATTTGCTGTTAAATAAAGCAAATTATTTTCTATTTACTTTAGCATTTGTGTATGGCAATTCCCTTAGCTAAATGTTTTCAGGTAAACTGGTTTTCTGTCAACAGGCTTAAAATCCATGTATGCTTTTTTTTTTTTTTTTTTGGTAAAAACTCAATAGAGCAAGAATTAAGGGGAATTTTTAAAAAGTTCTCAAGATTATCTGTTTCCTCATAAAAGCAGGAAATTCATTCTTTTGTTTCAATTGAAAATTAAGAAGAGACATGGTGTTGCTGATACCCGGCTCAAACTCTGTGATAGCGTATGAAAATTATTGCATTAGTTCTATGTGCAGTTGGGGGTTTCTAGTTGGTGAAATTGGTTAATAAATGGACCTATGTTACTAGCTTTTGTCTTAAGCTTTGAGATTACAGTACTTTGCAGGATTTTTGAGAATTTATTCTGAAATTTTTATGGTCTCATTATTTCAGGTTTATATGTAGAATTTTGGTCTTTACTGCTTTTCCTCTATTCTGAAGCATACATTTGGTTGGTTACTGAGATTTTAATATATGTATATTGGCAAAATATCTTTGAAATTCAGAACTGATGGTTTCCTTTTTCTGTTGTAGTCCATCTCTGTCCTCTTGGTGGCTTGTAATATTCTTTGCCTGTTGGTTGATGAAACAGCAATGCCAAAGGGAACAAGGGTAAAGTAAAACACTTACTGTCTTTCTGTTGCTAAAGTATTCTGTGTCTGCCCTGAGTGTTTCAAATAGGTAGATGACAGCATCCGCCCTTATGTATGTATATACTTCAAGCTGCGCGAACTTCTTTATGCAAGAGCTTTCGTAAACAGTGTTTATAAACTATGGTTTTTGTTTCTAATTTCTTATTTTAGATTGTCTGGGCCTTGTATCAAGTATCAGAGTTTCCTTTTATACTTTGTATTAGAGTTTATCTTTGTTTTACTGAAATTCATATTTGTGATCCTTTAAGAAAATGTATATTCTGTGAAATAGTGAAATATAAAGACTTTATATTGAGATGATTGGATGGCATCATCGAGTCTATGGACAAGAGTTTGAGTAAGCGCTGGGAGTTGGCAATGGACAGGGAAGCCTCACGTGCTGCAGTCCATGGGGTCGCAAAGAGTCGGACACGACTGAGCAACTGAAGTTTGCAAAAGATCCAAATATGGTTGTAAGGACTCATGCTTCAGAAGAGTTAGACATTGTGTGAACTTGAATCAAAATGTTCAGTTGTTGGAGGGAGTCAGATGTACATCTTTTCACAAATGGACTTATTAATTTTTTCTCTTTTAAAAAAATTAATGATTTTATTAAATTCCAGAAGTTAGTCTATTTATATATATTTTCCATATGGAAAGTAGTTTCCACTAAATACTCATATAAACCTTTCTTTTTCTAGGTGCCTTTATTAACCTTTGGATACTTAAAGTAGCCTTTACGTTTTGACATTTTATTAACCTTTTTGAAGTTAGCACCTTTGCCATTTCCCCGTAGAAATGACTTCAAAACTTTTCCAGACTTTTCATTCTTTTGGGGGTGGGGGGCAAATTTCCTTAACTCTTTCTAGGATCTTCTGTCTAGTCTAAGAATTAAATTGAAATGAGACAGATTAACAGAAGAAAACTATTCAATTATGTGTATAAGGGAGCGCTGTAAGAATAACGAGACCCCAGGACAAGTTGGGTAACTGAGGCTTATATTGCATCTTAGAGAAGAAGAGGGTAGGGCTTGTGACTTTGCGGGGAATAAAGGCAGTTCTCCTGGAGATGGAGAAGCAGCCGTTTGGTGAACAGTTGGGACCCAGAACAGACTTTGGTCTCCAGGTCCTGCCAGGTTCCTGGGACCACACGCAGCCCTGACCCTGGAGGGCCTGGCGACAGTGCTCGTCGTGGACCAGGGCCTCTGTCCACACTCTTCCAGGCAGTTACGGGGCGAAGCGGAGGCAGGCTAAAGTGGAAGGCTGGCTGTCTTCTGTTTCTTAAAAACAATCAGCCTGAAGTGACCCTCATGCCAGAGAGATGCCTTCTGCGGTAGCAGACTTTGCTTCCCTACACGCCTCTTCTCTCTGCACCACATGATCCACTTTTTGTCTCACAGAAGAAAGCCAGTATTTATCTTAATTCCTTTCCTTCAGTCCAGGATACAGAAGCGAATTCTTTGGGCAGTATTTTCAGTTTAACTCCCTGCCCGCAGCGCCTTCAGCATCTGGTCACCTCTCACTGCTGGAGCCTCCCAGCTTGCTCCAGGTTCCTGATCCACTAACCGACAGCAGCAGGGAGCAGCCCTCTTCCACCCACAGCCTCATCCTCGTCACTGTTTAGACACAGGTCCGCTAATGGAGCAGGGAGTCCCCTACCGTGTTGACCTCTGTCCGCTTTTTAACCCAGTTGCATGTAGTGTGCACTGGGTGTGGTCCAAGCCCGAGATACACTGGTGTGCCGTTCCCTTCGTGCCTGGTGGACAGGGACAGACACGTGGTGGGCTCTGTTTATGATTGTGTAATAAAATCCGAGCGTCTTAATCCTGCCTGTAGGCCACCTCTTGAGACGGAGAATGTTTCCAAGGTGTTTTCCATCCGAGTTAATAAGATTTCTATTAGCATTATTTATTTTTCTTCAAAAGATGGACAAAAATTGACAAATTCTTTGTCCCTTACCTTATTTATATATGAAATTTCAGTGAGTATTCTAACTTCTGTATGCCTATACAAATTAGGTTGTATAAATAATATGTATAATGTTATTTATTGTTTTTTTCATTAGGCTGACTTTATATTCCTAATTATCCTGGTGTATCTGTTACATGTCATTGAAGCTGATACCAGAATAATAGTTCGTATTCAGAGAGTTGCTTTAATTAGTAAGCTTAGAAAACATTGTCCCTACTTCAGTGGGAAATGATTTTTTGCCTTTCTGGCCTTTTAATAAATACTGCTTTTCTTGCTTGTTTTGTTAAGTTCCAGATAAAGGTAGGTTTTGAGAATAGATAGAATGTTTAGGAAACAACGTGCAGCATTGCCTTTGAAAGATCTGTGCTGATTAAATCCCTGAACTCCTTAGGGGATGAAACTTTGACGAGCAGTAACGGGATGCGAGCATTCCCTGTCTTCCGTCCTCAGCTTACTCCTGACGGACTTTAGTTGTATACTTTTTATATGTTGCCTCCGGGTTCAGACAATTAATGTTCTATTCTTACTGTACTATTATATTTAAAGATTTTTTTCCCAAGAGTATTAAGGATTTAACAATAAACGCAGATAAAGAATCTACCTGCCGGTGCAGGAGACTCAGGAGATGCGGGTTGAATCCCTGGTTCAGCAGGATCCCCGGGAGGAGGAAATGGCAGTCCACTCCAGATGTATTCTCATCTAGGAAATTCCATGGGGTCACAAAGAGTTGGACACCACTAAACGTGCGTGCACACACACGCACGCGCGCGTGCGCGCACACACACATCATGTCATTTGATAAGTGACTTAAATTGTATCTGAGACGAAACAGAAACGTTCGAGCTTGTTGAGTGTTACCATGTGGCTGGTTTCGCTGGTGAGTTCAGCCTCATCCCGTGTTTTATTCTCCTTTGAAAGCCTAGATGTTATTCCAGGGTATTAAACGTTTCTAATTTCAACTGTCCTATATTTATGAAACAGCAGTTTTAGGGAAACCAAATGTAATAGTGTCACTGAATTCTGAAAAGTGTTTTTTTCCCCCGCAGGGGCCTGGAATAGGAAATGCTTCTCTTTCTGCTTTTGGTTTTGTGGGAGCTGCACTTGAAATCATTTTGATTTTGTATCCTTTCTTTAACTGAAGTTCTGTCTGTTAATAAGTTTTCTGGGACAGTGGTAATTTACTAAGACACTTTTCTGGAAGAAACACAAGTCAGTCTTCCTCCAGCACTCCGAGTGGCATTTTGTTCTGTTTTCCTCTGGGCCTGTTGAGGACTTGAGGAAACATTCTTTGGAGAGTTTTTTTCCTTGATTCTCACAGCTATCTCATGGTGTCCTCTGTCGTCGGTTTCTACAGCCTCCGAGTTTTTGGAAATTTCATTCCCAAGAAGGACGACACAACCATGACAAAGGTAAGGTCCTTTTAAGTCTTAGGAGGCTGTGCCCCTCTTTGCCTTCCAGGACAAGCGGACTGTTTTATTTAGTGGTCGCCCTGAATGGTTCCTTGCGGTTCTAGGTATTTGTTTGTGAGTTGCGTAAACACACACTGGAAGGTTTTCAAAATGCGGAATGAGTGGGAAAAGGATGTGCTCTGTTTAATTTGGATGGTGTCCATTCACTTGTAAATGCGGAGAACCACAGAGCTTGTTAACCAGCTATAGAAGGCTCCTGAAAGGACCCTTTTTTCCTGCAAAGAAAACGTATTGCTAATGAGTAACTGTGATTGCGCTGCCTGTGCTTCAGGGAGCTTGTTTGAAATCGGAAGAACTTAGTTGCTACAAGTAGTAGAGACAGAGTATTTCAAATTTGAATAATTAAAGCAAGACGGAAGAGTTCTATTCAGAAACATTTTGTAGTCTGAGGCTAATTTGACTTTCTACAATATGTCATTGGCTTCTGAGTAACAAAGGCTGTTATCTTATATAGAGACTGCATTTGTAAAATATTCCCACAGGCTGACAATGAAGAATCACAGGAGCGGCTGGCTTCTTTTTTTTTTTTTAATCAGATTTTCCTTATTTTCAGCATATTCTAAAGGGAAGATGTTATTTTTACATATCTTTTTCTGTCTATTTAAAATGTTATAGCTTCTTGAGATATTTAGCATAAGTAAACATAAGTGCTAATCTGTGCTTTTGGCATCTTTTATTTATATGAAAGAATAAGCATAGGATATATTGAAATAGAATTGCTAGAATTTAGGTGTTTTAGATTTCTAGTTTTTTGGCTTTACATCTTAGTTTACATTAGAAGTAGATATTATATATCTTGGGCAGTAGTCTTGGCTTTAAAAAGCAGAATCATAAGTATTGAAGTATTAATTCTTTTTGTGCCTGTTAGGTGAATCCTTTTGAAATCAGCAGCCTCTGTCAGTAATGTAAAATGCAATTTTCTCTTTGTGTCAGGTACCGTAAATTACCAATAGAACTTTAAATGTCTGTAGCAAACCTTTCTGGTTCTCTGTTTTCTGTATTGAATAGTATCATCAAGAAGTTAGCAAAGTACTGTAGGTAACTAGAACGTACAGTAACTTGCCAGTATGTGAGTGGATTTTACTTAAGCGTGAACTGTGTGGCTGCCCAATATCCTTCCTGATTTCTCATAACAGATCATTGGGAATTGTGTGTCAATCTTGGTTTTGAGCTCCGCACTGCCTGTGATGTCAAGAACACTGGGTAAGTTTAAATGAGAACTTTTCACGTAAAGTCTGTATCTTTTCAAGTGTCTTTTCTAAACTTCCTAAACTTCTAAACTTTTCCCAAAAGATCACTCTTTGAAATATGTTATTTCTTCCCACGTTATTTTATACCTTTACTTCTATAATTTATTTGTATATAGGGCTGTACCAAAACAAGCACTTTTTTCAAATAAAGGTCATTGATTTTTTCAAATGCTTAGAAATATTCCTTTCCAAACAGTAGTCTTTATTTTTTTTCACTGACTGGTTAAGCTTTTGAGTCCTCTAGTGAGGAACTGTGAAGTTTTTGTTTTTGTTTTAAATAAAACAATGTTTAATGTCTAGAAAATATTAAACTAATTTTTTCCTACATGAAATGTTTTTAAAAACGTATAATTTAGTATGTGGTTTAAAAAATTGATAATCTGTAAAACGTACTTTAAGCTGCTTTTATGTCCAGGGCATAGTCTTGAAAGCAGTGAGAGCTTTGAGGGCACTGACATACCCACACTGACTTAAAGGGTGTACTTTAGCTCCTTAGTTTTTACTTGCCTGCCATTCATATAGTTTTCTTAATTTTTCAATGTACAAGGATATTTTGGTCATCTTTTAAAAGTAAAACATTCCCACTTTGTCATTGAAGCAGTTGCATAAATCTTCATTTGATGTTCTTATCTTTTGTAAAACACTGTAGCAGACTGTATTCTCAGTTATTGGCTAAATATTGTTTCAGACAAAAGTTTCCACTAGGCAGTTCTGTTCCATTTTCTAGTCTCAGATTTTGACTTGAGCATTCACAAATTATTTTTTAAAATCCCATTATTCACCTTAACAACTAACTAATGACAAAAATTGCAAGTAACTTTGAATTGCTTTTCTTTTAGCTCTTATGTTGCCTCCATTATTTATTCAAAACTCATAGCTCTCAGGGATGCAGGCTGTGCCGAGAAAGTATAAGCGTCATAGTGATCTTCATAATTCTTACAGAGAATTCCATATTTTAGTAAAAAGTGAAATCCAAGTGTAAGTGTAAAAGGGACTGCCTTTCCACAGACTAACACAAAGCTCATTTACTTAAGAGGTCTTATTTCCTTTGTGTTGCGTTATAGGACTTGTTATTGCTTACGGTGTGCTCATCTTGAAAATGCCAAAAAATACATTTTTGTAAGTTGATTTGTAGCTGTTGTCATTTGTGTTATGGAAGTCCCAACAGTTTCTGTCATGTGGCCAACCTACCATTTTATCATGTAAGAAATTCACTGCGCACTGTTATTTAAGATTAATTGTTAATAGTAACATATACTGATTTTATGGAAGAAAATTACATGCTGAGTACCATTTTAATACAAAGAAAACAAATTAATGGCAAAATGTGCTTTTTGAAGATCAACACATTAAATTCCTGAGTAGTTTGCCATAGAGATAAATAAAAAGAAGAAGAAGAAAGATGGGACAATTAAAATGCAGCTAACAAACGCCTGGCCCAGCTGTCCAAACAGGATTAATGGCGTGTGTTAGGTACAGTGAGTCATGTGGTGCTTTGCAAAATATCAACACACACTGCGCTACACGTTATGCCCAGTGGCACTGAATAGATGAAAAGAAATAAATACGTTAAACAGATTCATAGAGGCTTTTCACAGTATTAAAAAAGCACATTTCTAGACTAAAAGAAAAAGCTTTATTTTAGTATTATGGGAAATGCAAACTAGAGAGTTACTTTGTCGTTCCTCTATTAACCCTTTAGAATTGAGTCTTTGATTTTAAGAAGATAAAATATAGAGAATTGTCATGAATATTATCCTAGTGTATAACGGGATTTTGATTTACTAGCTGAAAAGCTTGTAAGACTAGAATAGAGGATGTATTTAACAACCGAATTCCAAGCTGTGAAAGTTTTCGCTCTTTCTCATTGCCTCTCACAAGGGAGTCCTGACCTTAGGGTGCTCTCATTCGCTTCTGTGAATTCAACCCGCATTCTCAGTTAAATAAGAAACCAAGGAACAAGGAAAATTATCATTTACCTGTATAAGTGCAGTTTTTCTCTTATTTTAATCATTTTTAGTAATGATAACTTTAACTGTAAATTAGAAATATTTTGAATCCTGTATAAATAATTCATTTGATGATGTTTTTACTTCAAAAATGAAAGTATTTTTAAACAGTGTGATTTGCCAGCTGCTGCTGTGCCGTAAGTGTACGTGCCGCTTTGGAGCGGGGTGCCTGGCGTGAGGTGGCAGGCCTGTCACAGAAGGCCTCTGAAAGAGCTTCCTGCTTTAAATAGAGAAGATTTTGTACTAGTTTTAAAAATTGCCACTGAGTAGATTTTAGAAGCATATCACTTAACCACAAAGCATTAGGTTGCGAGGAGCATTTTGGCCATGTATTCTTAGCCAAATGAAATTAATAGAAAGAATAGCATTTTGTCCATGGGAAACATGAAGGATCTGTGCTTGAGATTTTTTATTCGAACTCTTTAAAACCTTTTAAAAGTGATGCCATACTAGGGGATATGATTTCTAAAGTGTTGTTTTGTTGCCTATATGTAGTGTGCAGTTTTTAAAGAATCCAACGTTTTTGAGGCTATGATGTCCATAATTTTTAGTAATCAGTTTACTCTTTGATATAATGAACTCTCAAGATGATTAGAGGAGATGGTTGACTAACAAAGTGAAAATAGAAGAGGCTCAAATCTAGTAAATTACCTATAGATGTCCAGATTTTCTATAATAAAATGTTTTAAAGGCAGCCGTGAATTTGAGAATAAATTTTGTGAGATTGCGGACATGTTCTTTGTTATTCTTAATCAAGAAACAACTGAGGGATTGACAGTTTTTACCTTATTCTTTATTTGAAATCTCTTAACAGGAAAAGTTTTCTCAGATACAACCAATAGACTTTGAAATACTGTTACTAATTTCTATTACGAAATTATTTTTATAGTTATGGTTTCATCTCAGAATTTTTTCTGTAAATTTTAAGTTATTCAAGGCCCAAGTGCAGATATATATTTTTATATTTAAATTTATATGGATGCTTACTCTATTAAAACAAAAAACCCCGACTTATTCTTCCAAGTCAGCTGGAATCTGTTTTATGGTATTTCCATGTATTTCTCATCTGGGTCCCCTCTAGCTCATCATCTCGCAGGAGATGAAGTGGATTATTCTCTTTTGTTCCTTGATGGAGGGAGCATGTTTAGACACTGGTCCTTCGAGGGAGAGGTCTTTATTTGGGTTTTGTGAATGTACTACTAATCTTTACCCCAAGCTTTCCCTCTCCAGTGTGAATCAGAAAGAAATGATCCTTAGACATGACAAATGAGAACTCAAAAGTATAAATCATGATATATATTCCTAATTATGACTTTCATGTAAAAGTAACTCTTAAGCCCTGTATTGAAAATTTCTTAGCAAAAAATTGTATGTGACTTCATTATATTCTGTTATATCGAAGAGAGTAATAAATGAGTGGTGTGACTAACTTTTGATTGATTACTAATGGTCTTATAACTGAACAATAAATTTGTATATCTAGTTAGGATTTTTAATAGTAAAGAGAGAGCATTCTGTGTCAAATGTCTGAAAGAATTCAGAGAGTCACCACTGCTCACCCCTCAGCATTCCCGTTCCCAGGGTCCACATGTCGCGTCCTTCTGATGCTGCTCTTATTTCAGAGTCCCTCCTGCCTGAGAGAAGGTTGTATTGGCCACACATTCTAAAGAATTTAGCCGGCTGTTGACATACATTCAAATCCCTTGAATTTTAATTTGATATAAAATATTTTTTCATATGAAGATAATTTCAGTTAGGATTATTCAGTTGGAAGATATAAGATGTAGTTTTTTAAATGTAAATCACAGTAAGGTTATAGTTTGCACTGAGAACCAAGACCCTCCCACCCTGGCTGAGAATACTTAAGAGCACACGTGTGCATGGCCAACTCTGAGACCGAGGAACAGGCTATCTCCTCCTTTGTAGGAAGTTCTATTTTAAAATTAGTTTTTAATAAGTATGTACATGAGCAAATTCTACATACAAAGGATATTAAAAATTAGATCTCAGGCTTGCATTCCTTATGACCACCACTTTTAATCCCAGTCCCTTCTTCAGAGTTTCCAAGAACCAGTTTAATGTGTATAGTTATTTAAAATCTTTTTCTGGGTACACACACACAGACACAGCACTGTGTAGAAAATTGAAAACTCTCTCCTGGGTATTACTTTGTGTGACTCCCTAACTTCAGTGTCCACCCAGTAGGAGTTAGAAGAGGTTTCAAACTCATTTCTTGTACCAGAATTCAGTCAGCTGAAAATGAATTTCAAACCAGAATACTCACCTCTTCCTGCTCAGATCACCTCTGGCCTCCGAGTCGCCCAGTCGTGTGGGTTTTGCTGTTGTCTTAATTGTTCTGCCGCACTTGCGCTTTGTAAGCCCTCTTCTCAGATCTCCTCTCTCTTCATTTCTGGGCACCACTCACTTTTTCTTTTTCTTTTTTTTTTTTTTTAAAGGCTTAAAATGTATTTTAATAAGTTCATGTTGCATTATTCATTTCTCAGAAAAACTTCAAAGGTATTAGGGACAAATCAAACATGGTACACCAATAAAAAATGCACAGCATAACTACCTAAGATAGGCAAAGCTAAGAGCTACCGTCTGACATTCAGCATACAGCAACCCTGTTCTCAAGATTGTACTAGGCCTATCAAGAAAGCTGTGAATGGCAACATCACAGACACAAAAGGGCCATTTCTGGGTTGTCCTTACCCAAGAAAAAGATGGAGGCAAGTTTAACACAAGATTTTTTAAAGATACACTAAATGAAAATCTCTAAGAGAAAATGTCTTCCTTGGGACATGAAAGGGTAATATATGGGACATAACAGAACCGTATGTATGTTGTCTGTGACCTCTGTGGACATGTGCCTGAATTCCCACCTGGGAGTGATTGGAACAGTGGGGCCAAGGTCATTGGGGGATGTTTGGTTTTTGTGGTATATGTGGCAGGATCTCTGGGGTGAGACAGTGCACTAAGTCATGTCCGACTCTTGCGACCCCATGGACTGGAGCCTGCCAGGCTCCTCTGTCTATGGGATTCTCCAGGCAAGAATACTGGAGTGGGTTGCCATTTCCTTCTCCAGGGGATCTTCCCAACCCAGGAATCGAACCCAGGTCTCCAGCATTGCAGGCAGATTCTTTACCGACTGGGGTGGCGGGGGGGTATAAGAACAAGAAAGCAAATAGAACAGGGTGGACAAAGAGTGGAATGATTAAGATTAATGGGGGCTCTAACTGGATCCATTTTGCCATGGCTCCCTGGCCCTCGCAGGCTCTCAACAATCACATGAGATTTTAGGAATGCACCACACAGAATTGATTAGTGAAAGGATATACCACATGGAACTGATTTGTGAAATATCACCCCTCCCTTACCCTTGCCTCCAACATACTCCCTAGAGTACTACAGGCAGGGAAGACCTAAACTATTGGGAGGAATCCCTAACACTTTTCCAGAGTAGAATTCGGCTAAGTCCAAAAAGGGTCCTTCTTTTAAGGGTTTTGGGAAACTAGACACTGCAATTTTATTAGTATCGGCGACGTTTGTTTGGAGCAAATTCAGCTCCAGGAGCTGCACGGTTGAATGCAGGAGGGGTTCCACCAGTTGCCCCAATTCCTTCCATTGTAGCAGCTTGGCCAAAGCGTTCAGTTGTTGGTGGGGTCAATCCCAAGGTTCCATCTGGCATCATAGTGGCTGGTCCTGGAGGAGCTGGGGTACCAGCTGGCACAGGAGCAGGGGGCATGGCACCTCTGTTGTTTATGCCCATAGCACCTCCCATAGCCATCTGACCCATCTGTATCTCTTGCTCTCTCGCATCAGGGAAGGTTCCCTTGAATCCTTCCTGCTGTCGTCGCATCATTTCTTCTTGTTGCCGCCGCATCTCTTCCTCACGGCGCCTGCGCTCCTCCTCCTGCCTGAGCTCCAGCTGCTTTCGTTTTTGCACTTCTTGATCGTGCAGCTCTTCCATCCTCCGAAGTTCTTCTTGACGTCTCATCAAATCCTGCCTCATTAGCATGACCTGGTGCTCATGGCGAGCAGCCTCCGTCTCCATCTCCAGCTTCTCACGAGCTTCCTTGATGTTTTGGTCCACTTGGTCCTGGTGCTGCTTTTCCATCTCAATAAGTGCCTTCCAGCGCATGGCAGACTCATACTCAAAGGAGCCAGGCTGTGCAAATCTGGGTGGCTGCTCTCGCTCTTTGTGAAATTGCTGATTCTTCATAACCAGCTTCTCTGGGAGTCCCTCCTCATCATCTAACTGGTCCACGGGCTCCACAGTCACAGGTCGAGGAAATGTGGTTAGCAGGAAGGAGCCTTCACTGCATCTGTCCAGAGCTTTCCGAGCAGCTGGCTTCCCTGAGAATTCAACAATGCCTTTTCCTGAGGGCCTGCCTCGATCATCCACAATGACTACAGCCCTCTCCACCTGGCCGAACACAGAAAAGGCCTCCTCCAGCAGTTCATTGCACACATACTGAGGAAGGTTTCGGACTGTAAGGGATGCACCGTGGCAGGCAAAGCGCACACGCGGCTGCTTTCCACGGAGTGGCATGTTGTCCAGTTCTACTTTGGCAATCTCCGCTAGGGTTCGTGTTTCCAAGCAGATAAAGCCAAAGCCCTTGTCCTTATGAATGAAGACTTCGCCTGCCTTCCCATATTTCTCAAACAGTTTCCTCATTTCCTCCTCAGTGATGTCAGGAGGAAGATTGCCCACAAAGAGCCGGCTACGCTGGGTGAAGGTCTTCTCTCCTGGTTTCCTAAAATTCTTCAGGTCAATAGTCAAGCCTTCATTCTGGCTGCTGGCTTGCTGCCCATCTGCAGGCATTGGTGGAGGTGGTGGCTGCTGCTGCTGATGCTTCCTTGGAGTGTGGTTTTGTTTCTCCAAGTTAAAAGTTTTATTGCTCTGCATCTTTGTACCCCTCCACCGACTGTTTTCTGCTCAGAGTAACGGCGACGCTACACGGCCTTTACCGTCCCGAGAAAAGCTCACTTTTTCTCCTTCTCCTTCTCCGGCCGTCCTTCGACTGTCTCTCATTGCTCGTCAGCCTCACCCACGCACTTGCCCCCACCGCCCTCCCTGAGCTGGGGCAGCAGCCGCAGCAGCCCTGTCCTCCATGTGGCGTCCCGCAGCTCCTCACGTAGGCCGTTCCCACAGTAGGACCCATTCGTGCATGTGTGTGCGTCTGTCCTCCCCGCTCCTTCCCTCCTGCCCTTACTCCCTCCTGCTCTTTCTCCCCTCCCTTGTCCTTCCCTTTTAGTCCTCAGGTACTTTCTATACCGTACACCAAACCAGAGAGTTGGGAGTTGCGTTAGAAACCTCCACGTCTTGTACCAACACCTAGCACTGCCTGCTTTCATCTTGTTACTCTCTCTCACATCGGGGCTTCCCCGGGGGTCCAGTGGTGAAGACTCTGCACTTCCATTCAGGGGGCATGGGTTTGATCCCTGGGCAGGGAACTAAGATCCCACATGTCACATAGCACAACCAGAGAAAAAAATTTTTCTCACATTCACTCTGCCTTTCCATTTCCTTTAATAAAAGAAAAGTGAAAAGAATCAGATTTGTTTATCAAGTAATCAAAGCAGAGAGTTGAGTGTATGATTTTAGTTTAATATGTCGTTGTGAAGGATTGCTCATGAGCTGGGTTTTAAACACATGTTCTTTTCTCTGAGGAGAGTAGAGTAAGAAGTGCGGCCAAAGCAAAAAGCACTAGTGTTAGTCATTCACTTGTGTGTCTGACTCTTTGCGACCCCGTGGACTGTAGCCGAGTGGGCTCCTCTGTCCGTGGGGTTCTCCAGGCAAGAATACTGGACTGGGTTGCTATTTCCTTCTCCAAAGGGTCTTCGCAACCCAGGGATTAAACCCACATCTCCTGCATTGCAAGCAGATTCCTTACAACTGAGCCACCTGGGAAGCCCTAAAAGCACCAGGGAAGTGTTTAGTTTTTCAGATGAGGCCGTGACATTGAGAGCTACTCTGGAGGCCCCCCCATCTCAGGAGAGTTTCTCTAGGAAGAGAGTGAGTGGATCTCTATTGGAGATCTTAAACGTTCACTTGTTTTAAAATTAGTACTTTAGGTTTGTTCTTGGACTATGATTATAGTTCCCTTTCATTTAACTTTAGTTTGTATTAAAATTCATATACATTACTTCATCTGGACTAGTAAGTTAAATTGCCTTCACATTAGGACAAAATGTATTTGTAGCATATAAACAGTGATGACTAGAATTGATTTGATATTTACAAGCACACTTTCCCATCTCCAAGCCCACACTGGCTCACATTGTTCCCACAACCCTCTCTCCAGCTTTGCTCTACCTCTCCAAGTCTTCTCATTCTGTAAAGACAGGTCAGATTCTCTGTCACGCGTGAAAGGTGTATCAGATTCTTGCTTCAGCCTTGTGTTACACTTGTTTTAAAAAGAGAAAAAGGAGTGAAGCATTGGACACATACTCCAATGTGTTTGAACCTAGAATACACTGTGCAGAGTGAAACGAGCCAGGCACAAAAGGCTACATAGTCTGTGGCTCCTCTCGCATGGGGCGTCCAGAACAGGAAAATCCGTAGAGACGAGAGTGGGTTAGTGGTGGCCAGAGGTGAGGGGGCGGTGGAGAGGGCTGGGGTAGTGATAGAAATGTTTTTCAGTTAGATCGAGATGGTGGCCAATACTTGTTCTCTGGCTTGACTTGTAATCTTATCCCAAGGGTAAATTTTTTTCTTAAATTTTTATTTGTTGATTTTTTTTAGCCTAGCTGACATACAATATTAGCTTCAGATGATCAGCACAGTGATTTGATGCTTATGTACATTATGCATTGATCCCCACAATAAGCTTAGGGTGAGCATCTGTCATACAAAGTTATTACAGTGTTACTGACCATATTCTCCATGCTGTATATTAAGTCCCTGTGGCTTATTTATTTAATAACTGGAGGTTTGTACCTCTTATCCCCCTTACCTCTTTCACCCACCCTCCCACTTGCCTCCCTTCAACCTGTTTGTCCTCTGTATCTGTGAGTCTGTTTTCATTTTGGTTTGTTTTTTAGTTTCCACATATAAGTAAGATCATATGGTGTTTGTATTTCTCTGTCTGGCTTGTTTCATGATACCTCTCGATCCATCCATGTGTTGCAAATGGCAAGATTTCAGGGTTTTTAATGGCTGACTGATACTGCCTTTGTATGTATGTAACTATGTATATATTGTATGTATTACGTGTCCTTTATCCATTCCTCTGTCAGTGGACACTTAGGTTACTTCCATATCCTGGCTGTTGTGAACAATGCTGCAGTGAACATCGAGGTGCATGTATATTTTGAATTAGTGTTTTGCTACTCTAGCCTTCTTTTCATTTCTGTTTGCATGAAATACTGTTTTCCACCTCTTTTCTTTCAGTCTGTGTGTGCCTTTAGATCTGAAGTAAGTCTCTAGTGAGTAGCATATAAATGGGTCTTGTAATTCTTCTTCTTTTAGCCACCGTATGCCTTTTGATTAGAGCATTTAGTTCATTTATCTGTTTTAAAATAATTATTTATGGGTACTTATTTATTACCAGTTTGTTAATTGTTTTTAAGGTTTTTGGGCAGTTCTTTGTTTCTTCATTTCTTCCCCTCCCTTGTGATTTGATGACTTCATTTAATGTTATATTTGTATTTCCTTCTGTTTAGTTTTCGTGTCTTTTTACTGTTTTTATGTTTGAGGCTGCTATGATATTCGTGCATAACAGCCTCCTCTGTATAGAGCAGTCCATTTTAAGTTGATGGTTGCGTCAATTTGAGCAGTTTGTAAAAAGCACTGCATCTTACCCTCTTCTTCCTCGCACTTTATGTGTTTGGCATCACATTTTATATCTTTCTATTTTGCGTGTCACTTGACGATTGTTTTAGATATGGATGTTTTTCACTACTTTTGTTTTTCAACCTTTATGCTAGCTTTACTGGAGCTTCCCAGGTGGCTCAGTGGTAATGAATCTGCTTGCCAGTGCAGGAGATGCAGGAAATGTGGGTTCGACCCCTGGGTTGGGGAGATCTCCTGGAGGAGGAAATGGCGACCCGCTCTAGTATCTTGCCTGGAAGATTCTATACATAGAGGAGTCTGGTGGGCTGCAGTCCAGGGGTCGCAGAGCGTCAGGTGACTGCGTGCATGCTACTAGCTTTACAGGCCGCTGAGCCATTACCTTTATGTTTGCCTTTACTGGTGAGATTTTTTTCTTTTATAATTTTCTTGTTTCTAGTTATGGCTTTTTCTTTTCCCTGTAATGAAGTACCTTGTGAAGCCAGTTTAGTGGTGATGAACCAACTTTCTTAGCTTTTGCTTATCTGGGAAATTATTTCTTCTTCATTTCTAATAATCTTGCTGGTTAGAGTATTCTCGGTTTTAAGTCTTTTCCCTTCAGTACTTTGACTATATCGTGCCAGTCCCTTCCGGCCTGTAAAGGTCATACTGAAAAGCCAGCTGGACTGTGGGCTCCCTTGAATGTGATTAGTTGTCTTTCTCTTGCTGCTTTTAAGAGTCTTTCTTTAATGTTTGGCATTTTAATAATAATGTGGCTTGGTTTGGGTCTGTTTGGGTTCATCTTACTGGGGAGCACATGCTCCACCCCTCTCCCCCACCAACGTTTACTCATGCTCTGATGGATAGCTCAGCACCCCTCTTTCTCCTGCACTGTGTTCCTGCTCCCAGTGCTTCCAAGACCTCTGCCATTAGATTAACTTCCAGCCTCTGCACGGTGCACAGGACGGCATTTAAACCTAGCCCCACCTGTGTGTCCCGCTTCACTGCTTGCAGCCCTGGTTCAGGCTGCAGCAGGGGTGCTCTTCAGATGTGTTGGGATAGGAATCAAATACAGCTCTGTCCATTATGTCGTTGAGTGTGTTACTTTGTCTGTGGTGAATAATTTCATTACCACCTATTCGCTGGCACAACCTAACATGTCATTTGAGAGTCATCTCAGCCATTAACTCCACAGATAAAGTTTTCCTTGAATTTCTCCCCCTTTAAGCTCCCTCCTGCATACTCCCATAATACTTCTCTCTGCTGCTGCTGCTGCTAAGTCGCTTCAGTCCGACTCTGTGCGACCCCAGAGACGGCAGCCCACCAGGCCCCCCTGTCCCTGGGACTCTCCAGGCAAGAACACTGGAATGGGTTGCCATTTCCTTCTCCAATGCATGAAAGTGAAAAGTGAAAGTGAAGTCGCTCAGTCGTGTCCGACTCCTAGGGACCCCATGGACTGCAGCCCACCAGGCTTCTCCGTCCATGGGATTTTCCAGGCGAGAGTACTGGAGTGGGGTGGCATCGCCTTCTCTGGATACTTCTCTCAGTCCTCTGCTTATCTGCCGTGTCACTCATCACACTGTATTCTGACTGCTCACGTTTTGCTCCACAAAACTGGTCTCCTTAAGGAAAGCTGTGGTCAGGTGTACCCAGTGTCTGCATGTAGCATTTAGGTCATGTGTGTGCAACGAGGAACTCATGTGCTTTTCAGTTTTCCATTTTACTTAACTGTACAGAGACATCCATGAAGGGAATAAATGGCATACATACCTACTTGTAACTCTTACAGTACTGTGTGGGGTTAGGAATATGATAGCAACTCAAAAATACTGTAAAATGTGACTCATACCACAACAGCAAGTGCAGAAATAAAGAATTTCTAATTAAATCTATTTGGCACAGCCATACACTAATATATCCATGCATGGTATGGAGTATATAGTGTGAAGCCTGTTAAATACATTTTAACAGCTTTATTGAAATAAATGAAAATGACATATTGTAAACTGTACTCATCTAAAGCGTGTAATTTGATAAGTTTTGCCTTAACGTGCGTGACTGTGAATCTGTCACGACAGTCAAGACAGCGAACAAGTCTGTCGCCCGCAGATGCTCCCTTCTGGCCCTGGGTGGCTCCTCCTCATACCGTCCCCCACTCCCCGACCCCTGTGTCGCCAGGCAACCACTGACCTTTCTGTCACAATAAAAGTAGTTCACATTTCCTAGAGTTTTTTGTAAGTAAAATCACTTACTATGAACTATTTTTGTTTCTTTAACTCATTGTATTTAAGATTAACCCATGTTGTATGTGTATTTATCTGTCACTTCCACTGTATAATCATAAGGGATGTGACTTAGGTCATACCTGAATGGTCTAGTGGTTTTCCCTACTTTCTTCAATTTAAGTCTGAATTTTACAATAAGGAGTTCATGATCTGAGTCATGCTCCTGGTCTTCTCCTGATCTGCAGAGAGCCTCTCCATCTTTGGCTGCAAAAAATATAATCAATCTGATTTTGGTGTTGCCCATCTGGTGATGTCCATGTGTAGAGTCATCTCTTGTGTTGTTGGAAGAGGGTGTTTGCCATGAGCAGTGTGTTCTCTTGACAAAACTCTATTAACCTTTGCCCTGCTTCATTCCGTATTCCAAAGCCAAATTTGCCTGTTACTCCAGGTGTTTCTCGACTTCCTGCTTTTGCATTCCAGTCCCCTATAATGAAAAGGACATCTTTTTTGGGTGTTACTTTTAGAAGGTCTTGTAGGTCTTCATAGAACCATTCAACTTCAGCTTCTTCAGCATTACTCATTGGGGCATAGACTTGGATTACTGTGATATTGAATGGTTTGCCTTGGAAACGAATAGAGATCATTCTGTCGTTTTTGAGATTGCATCCAAGTACTGCATTTCAGACTCTTTTGTTGACCATGATGGCTACTCCATTTCTTCTAAGGGATTGTTGCCCACAGTAGTAGATATAATGGTCATCTGAGTTGTATTCGCCCATTCCAGTCCATTTTAGTTCACTGATTCCTAAAATATTGATGTTCACTCTTGCCTTCTCCTGTTTGAACACTTCCAATTTACCTTGACTCATGGACCTGACATTCCAGGTTCCTGTGCAGTATTGCTCTTTACAGCATGGACTTCACTCCCATCACCGTCACGTCCACAGCTGGGCGTTGTTTTTGCTCTGGCTCTGCCTCTTCATTCTTCCTGAGGTTATTTCTCCTCTCTTCTCCAATAGCGCACCTACCAACCTGGGCGGTTCATCTGTCAGCGCCATATCTTGCGTCTCATCATCAGCCCACATTAACCCGCAGGGTGTAGTGCTGGTGTAGAGACGAGGACGTCAGTGGGACACAACTGAGTTCAGAAAGAGACCCACGCTCACGCATAGACGGACAGCTGGTTCCCAAGAGCAACTGAGTGGGAGAGAATTCTCAAGCTTCAGTGACTGGTTACCAAATGCCAAGAAATAAACTTTAATTCATACCTTATACTATATACAGAAATTTACTCAAAATAGGTCACAGACCTAGGTATAAATCTTCTAGAAGAAAACACAAGAGAGAATCTTTGTGACCTTGGTTAGAGCAAGACTTAGCATAGATGACACCAAAAGCACAATCCATAAAAGAAAGGTTGCTAAGTCGGATTCCATCCAATGAAGAACGTCTGCACTTGCTAAAATATTGGCAAAAGAATACAAAGACAAGCCACTGAATGCGGGAAGTATTTTCAAATCACATATCTTGATAAAGAACCTTTATCCAGAGTATGTAAATAGCACAAAAAACTCAACAATATGAAAATCACCCTAATTTTTAAAATGAGCCAAAGATCTGAATAAATATTTCATCAAAGAAAATATACAGATGACAAATGAGCACATTAGTCATCTGGGAAATGCAAGTTAAGTTCACTACACACCTATTAGAAGGGCTGACCTTAAACTGACTGACTATACCAAGTATTGGTAAAGATGTAGAGGAACCAGAGTTTTCATGCACTTGTGATGCAGACATAAAAATGGCATGAGCACTTTGAAACAGTTAGGCCATTCCTTTAAAACTGAAATATACGCCCAGGCATTCCATTTCTATTAACAGTTACTACCCAAGAGAAATGAAAGTCTAAATTCATACAGAGACTTAGATGTGAATGCCCATGGCAGCTTCATTTATAATAGTAGCTAGAAGCTGTAATGGAGAAGGAAATGGCAACCCACTCCAGCGTTCTTGCCTGGACAATCCCATGGACGGAGAAGCCTGGTAGGCTGCAGTCCATGGGGTCGCACAGAGTCAGACACGACTGAAACGACTTGGCAGAAGCTGTAAACAACTCAAATGTCCTTCAGTGGGTGAATAGAAAAACAAATTGTGATATATACAAACAATGCAATAATAGAAAATAGACTATGTCCTTGCTAGTCATTTTGTCATCTGTGGCATTTCTGGGTTGGTTGTTTTTCCACAAGCCAGTGTGTTCGTCAGTTCCCAGCTGAATACTCGAGGTCCTCTGTCTCCCTCCCAGGTTCCCACCCTGTGCAGCTGTCCAGCCGCTGTGCTGTCCCGAGCTCCAGCCGCGCCTCTTTACCTTGGTGAGGCGGCTGGATTCTGTCCCTCTTCCTTTCCACTCTGCATTCAGGAAGCCCTCTTTAGGTAGGAGCTACGGCAGACAGCAGTTCATGGGGTTGCAAAGAGTCGGACACGACTGAGCGACTGAACTGAACTGATGGCATTCAGAGGACCACGTTGCTTGTTTCTCATCTCTTAGCATCATTGACCCTCATTGCTATATGTCCAGGGTCTTGAATACCACAAGTTTGCATATTTTGTCCAGTTTTTTGATTAATGAAAGTGTGAGAGACTGTCTCCTTTATTTAGCTTTGGCTGGACTCTGAAGTCAATGAACATATTTCTAATTGATGTACTATAATGAAAACTTGTTTGCAGAGTAAGACTGGTCAGATTTAAAGTCTTTCCTTTAACAACATTGTCTTCCATTACCCCTAAAAAGTGGGACCTCTTGTTAGTTTTAGAATTTTTGTGTGTGTGTGTGAATAAATAAAACAATTTACAGTGAGGTTATTTACATTAGTCCTGAAATTAATGATGTTCATGATTAATTATGGATTTATATTCTTTAAGTCACATTTAATTTTTGATACTGTGTAGGTAAATTTTATATCAAAAGCCTGGTTTTAGAGAAGGGAATTTAAAAATCTAGTCGAGATAATAATTTATACTAACTATTATGGGAATCCAGAGAGGGGGAAAATGTGTTAATCCCAATATTTTATCAGAGAACATTCAATTTATAAATTTGCTTTCTATAGCAAAATGTATGTGCTCTTTTTGGCAGTCTTTCATTAAAGCCATGGATATTCATGGCAGCCATTTGTATGATATGCCAGCAAACATGATTTATTGAGAAAGTTACTTTAATGGTCCTTTTGGTGTGTCAAGCTTTATATATTCTCTCACAACTTCTTGCTAGTTAAGGAACATGAATATGCTTGCTAAAAGTCAAGTTGACTCAGGTGGGCTAACAAACGTAAATTCTCTTGACTCATATTGCAGGTGGAGTAATCAGCTCTGTCTTGAAGTGAGGTTTTGTCCTTAGTTCTTTTATAGGTATGGATAAAAAAAAGATCTTTATTCAAGGAACTATGCATAAGACATTTTCAGTTTAATCCTAGTGCAGGGAGCTGATTTCGTGGTTTATTGTGAAGAGTATTTTATTGACAGATAATTCAGATAATGTAACCATATGCTTAGCTGCTGCTTACTAACTGAGCTTCTTACCTGGTATATCTTTTAAAGAAATGAACTTCTGAATGGAAATAAACTTTTCAGTGTTTGACTAGGAGAGTTGTAGTTATTGTTGTTCAGTCACTCAGTTGTGTCTGTCTCTGCAACCCCATGGACTGCAGCATGCCAGGCTTCCCTGTCCTTCACCATCTACCAGAGCTTGCTCAAACTCATGTCCATTGAGTCGGTGATGCTAACCCACCATCTGATCCTCTGTTGTCCCCTTCTTCTCCTGCCCTCAGTTTTCCCAGCAACAGGGTCTTTTCCAATGAGTCGACCCTTCGCATCAGGTAGCCGAAGTACTGGAGCTTCAGCTTCAGTGACAGTCCTTCCAATGAATATTTAGGATTGATTTCCTTTAGTATTGACTGGTTGGATCTTCTTGCAGTCCAGGGTACTCCCAAGAGTCTTCTCCAGCACAATTCAAAAGCATCAATTCTTTGGTGCTCAGCCTTCTTTATAGTCCAACTCTCACATCCATACATGACTGCTAGAAAAACCATAGCTTTAATAGACAGATCTTTGTTGGCAAAGTAATGTCTCTGCTCTAATATGCTTCCAGTGAGGAAGCATCTTTTAATTTCATGGCTGCAGTCACCATCTGCAGTGATTTTGGAGCCCAAGAAAACAAAGTCTGTCACTGTTTCCATTGTTTCCCCATATACTTGCCATGAAGTGATGGGACCAGATGCCATGATCTTCATTTTTTGAATGTTGAGTGTTAAGCCAGCTTTTTCATTCTCCTCTTTCACCTTCATCAAGAGGCTCTTGAGTTCCTCTTCACTTTCTGCCATAAGGGTGGTGTCATCTGCATATCTGAAGCTATTGGTATTTCTGCTGGCAGTCTTGATTCCAGCTTGTGCTTCATCCACCCTGGCATTTCACATGATGTACTCTGCATATAAGTTAGATAAGCAAGGTGACAATATATAGCTTTGACGTACTCCTGTCCCAGTTTTGAACCAGTCTGTTGTTCCATGTCAAGGACAGTTAAATAACATTAAATAATTAAAATTATCTTATGGTTAGTAGTATTTTAAAATTTGCTGCCTTAGTACCCTTTTATGTCTTTCAGAAATAGAGATTTTGAAGTGTTTTACATTTGTACAAGTCTTTATTAACATGTCATTCACCCAGGGGATTTTTGCAGAAATTTGTGCCTGTGGCTGACTATTTGTTATATAAGTGAATAGTGAAACACTTCGATCAATATTTGGGTAACAAAAGACATATTAATACATCTCTGGTCAATAAGTTGTTAAAACTTTTAAGTATTGCTGTTTTTTCTTAAGTGTTGGTATTATCAATAAAAAAAGTACACTAGTCCAAATGGACTTTATAGTTCAGTCACCCAGTTGTGTCCATCTATTTGTGACCCCATGAACTGTAGCATGCCAGGCCTCCCTCCTGTATATATATGTGTGTGTGTGTGTGTATATGTATATGTGTGTGTATATATATATATGTATGTATTTATATATACTTATATAGGCTATTCCATCCAAAAGCAGAATACACATTCTTTTCAAGTGCCCAAGGAACAGTCTCCAGAATAGATCACATGCTAAGCCTCAAAACAAGTCTTGGTAAATTTATGAAAATTGAAATCATATTAAGCATCTTTTCTAACAGCAATGCTTTGGAACTAAAGAGCAGCTACAATCTTTAAAAAATTCCTGAGACTTCCCTGGTTTGTCCAGTGGCTAAGAATCCATGCTTCCACTGCAGGGGGCGTAGTTTTGATCCCTGCTTGAGACCCCACATGCTGTGTGGTGTAGCCAAAAGATAAATTCTCTGAATCACCTTTGCAGAGAAAATGAAAGTGTATTAAAAAACAAACAAAAAACTTCCCAGAGCACAAACATATGGAGGCTAAGCAACATGTTCCTAAGCAACCAATGGGTCACTGATGAAATCAAAGGAGAAATTTTAAAATACCTATAGACAAATGAAAACAGTGAGCCAAAATCTATGGGGTTCAGGAAAAGCAATTCTAAGAGGGACATTTATAGTGATACAGGCCTACCTCAGGAAACAAGAAAATTTTCAAATAAAGAATCTTACAGAGAAAGGAGAGCAAACAAAACACAACATTAGTAGAAGGAGAGAGTCATGAAAAATCAGAGCAAAGATAAATAAAACGAAACTTAAGAAAATAGAAATCAATGAAATTGAGAGCTGGTGTTTGAAAAGAAACAAAATTGATAAACCTTTACTCAGACTGATTACGGAAAAAATGTGAGGGCCCAAATAGCAGAAATTATAAAGAAGACATTACAGCCTACACCACAGAACTACAAAGGATCATAAGAGATTACTAAGAAGAACTGTATGCCCCAATAAAATGGACAGCCTAAAAGAAGTGGACAAATTCCTAGGAGTGTACAGTCTCCCAAGACTGAACCAGGAAGATATAGAAAATATGAACAGGTAGTTACTAGTAATGAAATAGAAATGAAAACTCCAACAAACACAAGTCCAGGACTAGACGGCTTCATAGGTGAATTCTAACAAACATTTGGAGAAGACTTAACACCTGTCCTTTTCAAACAGTCCAAACAATTGCTTAGGAAGGCACACTGTCACCCTGGCATCCCTGGTATTAAATCAGACAAAGATATCACACACACAAAAATTATTGTCCAATATCACTTGAGTCAGCATGTGCAAAAATCCTCAACAAAATCTTAGCAAAGTGAATTCAACAGTACATTAAAAGGATCACACACTATGATCAAGTGGGATTTATTCCAGGGATGCAAGCAAGGATGGTTAAATATCTGCAAATCAGTGTGATATATCAAATTAAGAAACTTGAAGTATGCAAATCATATTGCATATCTCAGTAGATACAGAAAAATCTTTTGACAAAATTCAGCATCCATTTATGATAAAAACTCTGCACAAACTGGGTAGAGGGAACATACCTCAACATAATAAAGGCAATATATGATAAACCCACAACTGACATCAAACTCAGTGTTGAAAAGTTGAAAGCATTTCATTAAAGATCAGGAACAAGATAAGGATGCCCATTCCTGCCACTTTTATTCAACACACTAGGGGAAAACCTAGCCACAGCAGTGAGACAAGAAAAAATAACTAAAAGGAACCTAAATTAGAGAAAAAGTAAAACTACCACTGTTTTCAGGTGACATATACTAATAGAATCCTACAGACACTGCCAAAAAACCACTAGAGCTTATCAATGAACTCCATAAAGTTCCAGGATGTAATATTAATATATAGAGATTAGTAGACAGAAATCTGTTGCATATCTCCACACTAAAAACAAACTATCAGAAAAATTAATTTAAAAAAGAATCCCATTTACCATTGTATCAAAAAGAGCAAAATACCTAAGAGTATATCTAAATAAGGAGATTAAAGATCCATGCTCAGAAAACTATGACGTTGATGAAAGAAATTGAAAGCAACAAAAACAGATGAAGGGAAATACAATGTTCATGGATTGGAAGAATTAACACTGTTAAAATGACCATACTACCTAAGATAATCTACAGATTCAGTACAATCAAAATACCGATGACATTTTTCACAGAAGTAGAACAAATAATTCTAAACTTCGTGTGGAACTATATAAAAGATACTGAAGTACCAAAACAGCTTTGAAAAAGAAGATTAAAACTGGAGGTCAGTGTGCCCTGATTTTAAACTATACCACAATACTACATCCATCAAAACAGCATGGTACTGGTACAAAAACAGACATATATGTCCATGGAGCAGAATAGGAAGCCCAGAAACGAATCCATCCACCTATGGTCAATTAATCTGTGACAGAGGAGGCAAGAATATACAATGAGGAAAAGAAAGCCTCTTCAGTAAATGATGTTGTGAAAAACTGGGCAGCTACATGCAGAGGAGACTGAACCATGTTCTCACATCATGCACAAAAATAAATACATCACAGGTTAGAGATGTAAATGTTAGACCTGAAGTCATAAATCTTCTAGAGGAAAGCATAGGCAGTATGCTCTCTAACATTGGTCTTAGCAGTATTTTGGGGAGATCTGTTTCCTCAGGCAAGGGGTGCAAAAGCAAAAATAAGCACATGGGACTACATCAAACTAAAAAGCTTTTGCACAATGAAGGAAACTAAACAAAATGAAAAGGCTGCCCACTGAATGGAAAAGATACTTGCAAATGATGTATCCAATAAGGAGTTAATATCCAAAGTATTACAAAGGATCAATGCCAAGAAACCAAACATCCCAGTCCAAAAATGGGCAGATTTAAATAGACATTTCTGCAAAGAAGACATACAGATGGCCAAAAGATACATAAAAAGATGCCCAGCATCATTAATTATTAGAGAAATGCACATCAGAATTACACTGAGGCATCACCTCACACTGGCCAGAATGGCCATCATCAAACAGTTTATATATAAACGCTGAAGAGGGTGTGGAGAGAAAGGAACCCTCATGCTCTGTTGATGGGAATATTGATTGGTGCAGCCATTGTGGAGAACAGTATGGAAGTTCCCTAAAAAACTAAAAATAGAGCTACCATATGATCCAACAGTCTTACTCCTGGGTAGTTTTCTGAAGAAAATGAAATCCCTAATTAGAAAGTAAATATGTACCCCTGTGTTGATTGCAGCATTATTTACAGTAGCCAAGATTCGGAAGCAGCCTCAGTACCCATGAACAGATGAATGGATAGAGATGTACGTGTGCGCGTGCACGCGCGCGCGCGCGCACACACACACACACACACAGGAATATGACTCAGGCGTAAAAGACTGACATGTTGCCATTTGTGACATGGGTAGACCTAGAGGGCATTATGCTTGATAAAATAGGCCAGATAATGACAGATACTGTGTGATTTCACTCACATATGAACTCTAGAAGA
This sequence comes from Bubalus kerabau, assembly GCF_029407905.1. Classification (NCBI taxonomy): domain Eukaryota; kingdom Metazoa; phylum Chordata; class Mammalia; order Artiodactyla; family Bovidae; genus Bubalus; species Bubalus kerabau. The sequence goes on along the minus strand of NC_073631.1, from coordinate 121,572,017 downwards.
CAAAAATGAGCAGCCAAACAGAATCAGAGTCACAGACACAGAGAGCAGACAGGTGGCTTCCGGGACTGGGTGGTGAGTGGGAGAGAAAAATAGGTGCAGGAGATGAGGTCTGCAAAATTCACAGGATCTCAAATGTACAGTGTGGGGAACATAGTCAATAACTAGATGGTGGTCATTTTGAAATGTATAGAAATACCAAAGCACAGTGTCATGTCAGAGGAACTGACATAGTGTTTTAGGTTGATTATACTTCAAAAGCAAACTCTTAGGAAAAAAGATCAGATTTGTGGTTACCAGAGGCAGGAGGTAGAGGAGGGGGAATTGGATGAAGGTCATCAACAGGTACACATGTCCAGTTATGAGAGAAATCGTAGGGACATGATGTGCAACATGACAAATATAATTATTTGCTGTGTGTTATATAGGAAAGTTGTTAAGGGAGCGAATCCTAGGAGTTTTCATCACATGGAAAAAAGTTTTGAAACTTTTAAAATTTTGTATCTGTTTGAGGTGATGAATGTTCACTGATCTGATCTTAATAATCATTTCATGGTATATATGAGTTAAAACATGCTGTACATGCTAAACTTATGCAGTGGTAAGCTGGAAAAGAAATAAGTACATTTTACAATTTTTACTGTGACAAAATCCTCTTAGACATTTTAGAAAAGTGTTTATTTAAGACTTCTTTTTGTCTATTAGAAGATTTTCAGAGTTGAAGAGCTTTGTAGTACTTAGCTGATATTATATTTCTAAAATGTTAAATTCTGAACAACATAGTCTTCTGGAGCTCGCTCCTATAATCTCTGATGTTTTGTCTGAAGCCCCAGTGCATCCACAGTAGCACTAGGCTTCTGGGTTTCTGTCTGAGGCCAACCTGAGGTGTCTGTGGCCAGAGCCTCGAACAAGAGGGGTTGCTCTTCTCCTCATGTTTCCCACTGGGTCTTGACCTGCCTCTGCAGACACCAGGGCTAGCCAGCTGAGAAGCTCTAGTGGAAGCACCTTTCCATTGTTCGTAACGTGCCTTCCAGTCTCACTGTGTGAATTCTCACTTACTGCCCCTGGCTTCCCTCTCATGGGGCGCGTGACACACAGCAAGTTCTGGGTGACTCTGAATTACTAGTTAGCATGTAGCAGAAGTTTCCAAAGTGGAGTTGGTTTCCCCATAAATTCACAAAGTAAGTCATTGGGCTCTGTGGAGAAGCTATCAGAACTTGTATTTATTTTTATTGCTATAGTTTTTTAAGTCTGTCTTTTGTGTATAAAATAATATATAGGTCAGTGAGTAGTATGTATATAGTTTTCAAATAAAATACACATGTAATGGGTATATATACTCTAATTTTATTTTTGCTAATGGTAGTGTATGATCAAAAATTTTTGAGACCAGATCAGACTTGTATAGAGCATCTGGGCAAGGTTTTACCCTGTGATGTGTCAGCTCCTCTTTAAATGAGCTTCCTGATACGCACAGTTGTGTGTGCGCATGCACGTGTGTCCCTCACCGGATGCTCAGGAGTCTTGGGCTCTAAGGATCGAAGATGCTTATCTGGGATCCCCGGGCCATGAACCCACTGAAGTGTGTTTTTGGGAGGACTGCATCTTGTTTACAGTTAACTTCCTAGGTTAAATTAAGTAGTACTTCATTTGAAAAATAATATGTATAATTAGACACATGTTCCTTTTAACAAAGTCTTAGTAAGTCTTCACTCAGAGAAACTGCCGCCGAATCGTTGCCATGGCCTTGTGGTGTGACCTATGCTATACGTGCTACTAGGGTCTGGGTCCCTTCTACCTTCTTTGAAAAAGCATGTTATTGTACATTTCCATTAATCTTGTATTTCCTTAAACTACTTTGGTAGATTATTGTCTCTCAGATTCAGATACATTGGCCCTGGATACATGTGGTTACACGAGACCTGCTTTTTGATACCTGCTCTTTTTCTGTCATCTCCATGAGCTACTTTCGTAGAGTCTGTCCAGATAGGAGGTGATGGGATTGCGTTGAGTGGGGATGAGAGTTAAGTTTGAAAGTTAGCTGATGAGGTGACGTTAAGTTTAGTCAAAGCTGTTCTTGAAATTCTTAGGCCACCCATAAAATGAGAGGTGCGTGATTTTGGATATACAGGTCCTTAGTGGTTAAACTTTATATGGCCATGGTGAGCTCTCCAGCTTCTTCCTTAAAGAACATCAGTAGTCCCGTCACCTCTCACTTGACTGACCATTTGAACGCTGTTTTACTTATTTATTTACCTGTCAGTAGTCGGAAAAATCCTTCCATATGCAGACTCTTTCCAAGAAGTATTGAGCCGAGGGCATGTACTTGTTGAATACAATGACTAGTCAGACTTTTTTAAAGAAGACTTGTTTTTTACATGTCACAGGTGAATTTAAGTGGTGATGCATATAGAATACAACTGCACTGCGTTTCTAGCGTACGCAGCAGGTACACTGCATCTCAGCTGTGGCCATTCATTCCACAGGACTGCAGCATCCAGTTCACATATGTAACGTGTGTTTTCTTCCCCTTGGAAAGGAACCACTCTATTTGTTTATTTGTTAAGTAGTAAGTTTTAAGTATGTGCAAGGCATTGCTCTGGGTTCTGGGATCATAGGGCTAAAAACAAGAGTCTCTATTCTTATAATTCTGCAGGAAGTAGGCAGTAAATGAACCACAAAGGAAAAGAAACATTTCAGATAGTGTGTGCCTTGAAGAAACATTATCAGGGTGGTGGACCTTGGCAGGTCAGCTGTTGAGGGTAGAGGAGACAGGTGGCCTCTTAGAGGAGGTGACATGTGAGCAGGGCCCTGTAGGGAGGTGGGACAAGGGTTGGGGCAGGAGAGAGTTTGTCAGTGTCTCTTCCATCACAACCCTCATTTCCTGTTTTGGGGAATGGGCTGCACCCACTTTCCACACAGGAGCAGCACAGCGGGTTTCTTGTGGATGCAGGGAAATGCTGAGCGAGTGACCCGTTTCAGCTTCGTTGCTCACCACTGCCAGAGACTGACACGTGGACAGTTGCTTAGGCTGACTGGGGTTGGCCACAGGACCATGACTGTCTGTGATAACCGAGGATTCCCACTAACAGAAATGAGGAAGCCCATGGAATTTGATCTGATTTGTACTTTATCTTGGTAAATATATATTTATATAAATAGATTGTACCTGATTTACTAAGGGCTATTTTATTTATTTTAACAGGAATCACTAGATTTGACCTGCTTGGAGACTTTGGAAGGTTTAACTGGCTGGGAAATTTCTATATTGTGCTATCCTACAATCTGCTCTTTGCTATCATGACCACACTGTGTCTGGTCAGAAAATTCACCTCTGCTGTGCGAGAAGAGCTTTTCAAGGCCCTAGGTAATCCTGAGGTTTATGGGTACTTTTTCTCTCTTTCTACTTTAATAATTTTAAGTTTTCAGCTAATTTTAAGTCTTTACCTATTCATTTTCCAAATGTGTGAATCCTTTGAGGTCACATTCCTGAACCCACTGCTTATTGGTTATGTTCTTGTATAAGATTACTTCATTAAGCCTCATCTTTCTCATCTATAAAACAGTGATAATATCATCCTCAGAACTGTTGTGAATATTAACTAAAATAGTTCTCATCAGGGCCTAAGGGAAGTCCTGACACCCATGAGAGCTCAGCAAGAAGTAGCTCTTTTATTATGATGATGAGAGCAGTTGTGATGAACTGAGGGTGAGGTGCAAGGCTTATATTCTGGTAATGATGCCTCTTACTGTTTTTTAGTTTAAGATTTTTTTTGAGAATTGGATTTTGTAAGTTTCAGGCTGACCCACAATTACAGTTCTCTTCATAAGTCAGATAATAATTTGGAATAAAAATATTAGTGTTTGGCATTAATAAGAGAGAGGGCATTTATTATGTATTCCATGAGTCATATGCATTGAGACAGTATTAAAAACTCATAGATTTGGCTAAGCTATAAAAGGTACAGATGTCACCCATGACCGTATTTTTCATGCTTACTTCAACATTAGTGATAAGCATATTTCAGGCTTTGTATTTTGGGAATACCAAGACAATATAAACTGTCTTGCTTTTAAACCTTCTTGGGTTTAGGGTGTGTAATTTTATAAAAGAGGGGAAAGGTAGTGATTTATGGTTAGAAAGTCCTGACATTAGCTCATTTACCTGAACTGACACCATGTGAATGCTCATAGCCCACGTGCCTCTGTGGCTCTGAGCTGTTGCAGAGCACAGCGTAACCGTGGTGCCTTAAGGCCCTGATCGCACGTACAGGGATGTCTGCCAGGCAGACCACAGAAAGCTTTACACACCACCAAGCTTTCCAATCCTGATGCTTGAAAGGATGGCCACTGGGAAGAAAAAAGGACTTCAGATTGTCTACTCGTGTCTGTTTTACTGCGAATTTATCCTAGGAGACAGTGGCTGATGAAATACTGGGCAAAAAGGGAAGAGTTACATCTCATTTCAGCTGAAGCCCCAGACACTTTGGGGATTTTAATGCCCAGGTTCCATAATGCTGGTCAGATTAAAATCTAAAGATAAAGTGGGAATCAAACAGTCCTCTTAGCCAGATGTTTAGAGTTATAATTTCATATTTAGCTTGTTGTAGCATCAGCAATATTAGTTACCCATAATCTCAGATAAATTCCTACTTATCATTCACTAAAATGAGATGGTGGTGAATGCTGCTGCTAAGTCACTTCAGTCGTGTCCGACTCTGTGCGACCCCAGAGACGGCAGCCCACCAGGCTCCGCCGTCCCTGGGATTCTCCAGGGACGAACACTGGAGTGGGTTGCCATTTCCTTCTCCAATGCATGAAGTGTCCTTCTCCAGTGCATGAAGTGAAAAGTGAAAGTGAAGTCGCTCAGTCGTGTCCAACTCTTCGAGACTCCATGGACTGCAGCCTACCAGGCTCCTCCGTCCATGGGATTTTCCAGGCAACAGTACTGGAGTGGGGTGCCATCAAATTGCAGTAAATTTAGCATTTGAGTTGGGTGTTTCGGATATCATCTTGCTAAAGAAGTCTTTATTAAAATAGTAAGATATGGGACTTCCCTGATGGTCCAGTGGCTAAGACTCCAAGCTCCCAATGCAGGAGGCCTGGGCAGGGAACTAGATCCCACCTGCCCCAGCTAAGACCTGGCACAGACAAATAAAAATGAATAAATAAAGTAGTAAGATATAATTTACCCTAAGGTAAAGCTTGTGTATGTTGTATTGGCTCTTTGACTGTAAGAGGCAGTGGTGTTATCAAGAGCTATGTAGAACATCTAATAAATACAGTTTTCCTAAGGTTTTCTGTTACTCTTTGGAACGCTCTAAGGAGGCAATGCTTGATACCTAGAAAAAGATCCTCATTAAGTGTATATAATGTGTGAATGATCTGAAATCTTAATATGATTTCACTGAGGATCATATAATTTGATCAGAAAATATAAAACTTAACCATCTCCTTTCTTTTCTTCTTTTGTGTGTTGGGGGTGGTGCGGGAGGGCTTTTTCCCTCTGCTGCTGTGGGTTGAGAATCGCAGTCTTTCTCATAGAGCCTCTGGCACAGGGCAGCCACTGGGAATTCAGCTGCCGTGATGGTGGAGCCGGTGATGATTTCTACAGAAGAGAGACACTGTAGTTTTTCCGAATAGATAACCTGTGCCCCACCCAGGTTTGAGAAGTAGCTCATCAGAATAATGGCCCCTGAAGGGGCTGAGTCTCCGCGAAGGCTGACCACCTGGTGGCCGTGCGCCCTGCAGCCGGCCTGTGTTGGCGCACTGCCCCGTGTCTGTGTCCCGCTGGAGCTGTAGGTGCCTTTCGTCACTCAGCGGCTCAGCCACTCCTGAAACCGGAACTCGGGGTGGGTGTGTGTGTGTGTTTGACTGACTTATTTTTTCCTTCCCAGTCATCCATCATAGACAGGCTCAATTTCACTTTTTTTCCATGAAGATATGCAGGTGATAGAAATTTTAAAATTTGGAATGTTGTGTTGGCTTGTGAGGGGTATAAAATTGTATATCAAGTTAGCTAGAAAACTACCTGAAATTTTAGGGGGAAAAATCATCCAAGTATATTTTTACAAATATCTGAGCCTCATAAAAATCATTCCCTGGAAATCTTTTCCATGGATGTGCTGCTTATGTGTTCTTGAATATCTTTATGCTTCGTTTTGTTAAAGTGCTCAGAGCTTTAGTGCCAGTTAAATACTTGAAACTTCCTACCAGCTTCTGTGCCCACACAGGCACAGTGCTGCCCAGTGTGTCAGTGCCCTGGTGAGCCATCGCCGCGTGATAGAGGGCAGGAGCATAGCTTCCAAGGCAGGGATGCGCGTTGACTCTGTGTTCAGGTTGCTCTTGGTCCTTTCCTTCTTCTTGGTAATATTCTCCATTGTTTTTCTTTTTACTTGCATGCTTAATGTCTTAGTGTGTTTTCCCCTGCATTTTCCTGTGAGTGTGTATGTATGAGTGTATTTTAAAATAAAAATGGGATCATCTTTGTTTCAGGTTATTCCCCAAGAAGGGCACTTGAGGATGGAGATAAGCTTGCAGGCGCAGGTTCATTAGAAGTTGCTCCTGGGGCCGAGGTGGAGGGCGTGGCGGGGCAGGGGCTGTGTGGAGGGCAGGGGCTCTGCACTCAGCGGAGGAAGCTGAGCCTGCCCTGTGGGAGGCTGGGTGAGGGGACGGCTCCTGCATGAGGGGAGGCTTGGCTTCCCGCCAGGCACCTATCTTCAGCGGAGGCCCTGGGCGCTGCTGGTGGGGCACGGAGCCCTTTCTTGCTGCAGGGAGCGTGCCACGCGGCAGTCTCCTCAGGAGCACCTCATGTTCTGCCCAGCCTCTCAGCAGTGTGTTGGTTCTTACATTTTCTTCGTTTTTCTGCAGGGCTTCATAAACTGCACTTATCAGATACGCCAAGGGATTCAGACACAGCAAAGCCTTCTGCAAACGGGCATCAGAAAGCACTGTGAGGCCCGAGCGCCACTCTGCAGTCGAGAGCAAGCACCCCACACTCGTGACATTCCCGCCAGCCAGGCCGTCCTGCTGACCGTGGTCCATGTGTTGGGCCTAGGCCTGCCCGTGTCCCCGTCTTCATAATTTGAGGGCTTGGCTGTCGCAGGTCGTCTCCTCTTTGTTTGCCTTTGGGTGGACCTTATAGTTTCCAGCCAAGCGCAGGCTCCTCCAGGCAGCGCGTCTTCTGGGGGACATGCTTGCTTGCATCAGCTGTGCAGCCATGAGTATGTGAGAAAAGGCAACTTTGGGGCTTTCTAAGGATTCATGTAAATCTCATTATATAGTCCATTCAAAGTGTAGACACCTACATGAAAGGCATCCTTCCTTAATCCTCAGATGGGCAGTTTCTGCAAAACATGGAAGTTGGTAGGTGTTACCGCAGTGGCTGTGTTGAGATTGTAATGCTCGCAAATGGCGTTTTCTACTTCCTTCAAGAAAAAACAAAAGCATAGTTCTGACTTAAGCTACCAAATATTGACTGGAATTTGAGTTAAGGGAAAAATACGCACCTCTTGTAACCCTGAGCCTTGGTAGATGCGAGGACCTGCCTGCTGCCTGAGCGATAGCCGTGGCAGGGTGTGTTGCGTCGTCGCACTTTCTGACAGTTTATGTGTAAATAATTCATATTACCTCTCACAACATAGTTGCCAGTGTTGAATACACTTGTAACTTAGATTTTGCCTTATAGGCTGTATGTACACTCAGTTTTTTTTTAAACATTTTTTTCAGGAATCCCGTAATTCCCTGTACTCCTGTGTCCATTATGGAACCGTAAATCCTCTGTGGTAGAAAGCCCTTCTTTCGCCTTTGGTCACTTCTGCACATGCCAAGTTAAGCCTCAGACTTAGAAAGGTGATCATTTAACACCAGAACACACAGCGTCGGCCAGCGTGCGTGGTGTCAGGACCGTTCTGCAGTGCATCGTGACCTCACGCTCATTCAGTTATTAAACTGTAAATAATTGCAGGGACAGGTTCTTGACCTCAAGTCCACTGAGTAGAAACTATACCGTGGTACTCTGTATCACCCTCGCTAGGTTAGAGCACCAGAAGCTGTGCATCAGAAGCAGGAGGTGGGCCCCTCACACGCAGTTCCTACCATGAGGCCTAAAGTGCGTGTGCCCACATGCACTGTGTGTGTGGCCGTAGAGTGTCTGTGTTCAGACACAGGTAAAAGAATCGTTTTCTCAGATTGTTGAATTTAAAGGTTCTGGGGAGAGAAGTTTATGAAAAATAGGCTGTATGTATTTGACGAAAAATTTCCACTAAGAACCAAAATTATAAGAAAAAGTAACTCAGCTCCATGTGTAGACTTCTTTATTTACACCTCTGCATTTCCTTCTGAGTTTCTCTTGTTACAATGCAGCTTAGTTTTAAAACAAAAGAACATTTTGTGATTCTAAATGACCCTCAGTAAATACAAGCAGTCTAGTATGGGTGAATTTCTCAGCATAAGATCCACATACTGAGAAAAATTTATAAAAAATGGCTTTCTTCAGTTTTACTGGTAATTATACCTATTTAAGCATTAGTTGGAGGTTTTGATTTTTACTGAAACTTGCTTGCTTTGAGCAGACCAGGTCAAGGGGAGAAGAGAAAAAAGTTCCTTCAAATAAAAGAATATCACTTTTAACTTACACCACTTTCAGGGCACACATCCAGAAGAGCTTCTGGGTATTTGTAAGATGTCTGAAAATTTTTGAGTAAAGTATTAAACTTTTCAACATCTGTATCAACTCTTTGCTCATCTGAAAGTTTCTTTCCATCAGAGGATGTAAGCCAGGTTTGGATCAGTAAGGAGTGAAATGTATAATGGATTTTTCAAGCTCTCATTGGGTGCTTCTTCACTGCTGTGTGGAATAGAGGGATAGTTGTAACCTTGGGCCTCAGATGTGTTCTGTGTGAACAAATACAGGTCGTTACGTCCTCGGTCTGCATGTGATGACAACCACTTGAGACTACAGATACCCTGTATGTTCCCGGTCACATCCACGATCTCGTTCCTGACTGAAACGCTCATTCTAATCTCAGGCACTTCTCTCCGACACATGCTGGAGGCTGGTGCGTGGCCCTGTGCTGGGGTTGATGGAGGGCAGCACGTGGAGCTGGGCCCACAGCCAGAAGCGCCGTGGGGTGGGGTGGCGCCCACGAGGCCTCGGGCCGGAGGGCCCTGCGCCGCAGTCAGACGCCCGGCTGCCCTGCTCCTGAGCGGGCGGGGTACGTCAGTGACGGATTTAATACGGCTCCTCTCATATTTTCTCACTTCCAGGAACCAATGTATTGGTTCTGTGGTATTTAAATGTGTTGGTTACACATTTTACACATACAACATTTGTAATGATCTTCACTGATTTTCCAAGGTATTAGGTTTAAAATTTATTTAGCGTTATGTACATTCTCTATGAAAACGAACCTGCTGTAAATGTGAGACTTGATGTGAAGACCCTGTGTGCACACACGTTAGCACCTTCTGAGCCACGCTGAGGGGTGGGCAGCAGATGAGAACGAATCCTCGCTGGTGGTTGTCACTTGGGTGCGTCCGAGGTGCAGACACGCCTGACCTGGGGCAGTGGCTTCTGCCTGGCTGTGCTGGGGGCACAGGTGAGCCCTGTGGCCTCAGCGTCACCGTGCTTGCCTAGAGCACAGGCTTACGTCGTGCCCCTTGGTGGCTCTCTGTGTTGTTGGCACAGTTTAGTGTATTTAGTGTATAAAGGCAGTGCTTGCAATGAGGATATATGCAGTACTGACTGTTTACACTTTTAAAAACTGGTATGATGTTACTTGGAAAATAGTGTTTGGATGCACTGGCAAATGATTTTTGTTTACAGAGTGTTTTGTTTACAAATTATCAGTCTTGTTTGTTTCTATGAAATTACTTTTAGTGTGACTTTCTCAGAAATTAAAGTTTTACAAAAAGTGATTTCATATTTTGGTTTACAAGTACTCAAATATTTGTGTTTTTGTTTTTTTATCTTAAATACCCTCATGGCTAAAACTTAAGGGTGCAGGTTACGTTCATTTCAGTCTTACGAAGGGCAGTAGTTACTCTGGTGGAATGGTAAGTTGAGGAAGAAGTGGATGTTTTCTGCCCTTTTTGTTGGGGAGTTTTTGGTAGGTCAATTTCTTGTGACCTAAAATGATTGAAATCATGTATGTTATGTTATTTATTTGACTTAGATACGATTTCTCTAATTTTTTCCACTGAAGGACTGAGCCACATACCTGACTGTGGTCTGGGCAGCTTAATCCAGTCTTTGGAAGCACATGTCCTTAGCATCTGGTTCATTCACTGACAGAAGCCTCTCCGGTGAGGCTTTCAGACTTCTGACCACAGTGAGAAATCCAGTTTACAGTGTAACACACACACTTCTCTGCATACAAACAAAAATCTAAGAAAACAGTACCTGCTTTTACTGTGTGTGACACTTGCTGCCATTTTCTGTCCTGTTTTGTTTTGGGTTTTTTTTTTTGTATATATATATTTTTTTAATTAGATAGAAACCACTGAGTCATTTCCTGGCTGAAAGAATGATGAATACAAAGAATTGTTTTGGGTTTTGAATATTGTTCAGGTAAAATCCATTATTGCAGATACCACGGAAGCAAAAAGATTGAGTGTGAAAATTATTTGTTGCACTGCAAAGAATGTAATTAAAGTCAGTAGAAATTGCTGACTCTAAAACAAGTTTCAAAACTAAGTGGATTATAAGGTTGGGATTATAAATTTGGATTATAAAGTTTCAAAACTAAGTGATCTGTATGTGTTGAAGGAGTAGTGCTGGGAGCTCATTTTCAAGAGAAGTTACTTAACTTCCAATTCTTTGTAATTCAATTAGGAAAGTTTTTTTCAAGTTCAGGTGTAATCAGGTAGGCACTTCAGACAGCCCAGTCACTATGGGTGTGACTTTGGTGTGTGCTCTTCCCGGCGTGTGAAGAAGCCCGCTTCTCACAAGCAGGGTCACGGGAGCCGGGCAGACACAGCTTCTGTGCTCTTCTCTGAGGACCAGAGACAGCAGAGAGCCTCGGCGTCTGAATGCGGGCGGCGGGCACCCACGCGTCGCTGTGGGTCTGGGGAAGAGAGCCGTATCAGCTCCTACAAGTCCAGTGTTCTGTCACGCGGCTGCTGCAATGGCTGTCCTTTGAAAAGCTGCTGTTGTAAAAGAACGGCCTGCCTGCAGACCGGGGCGCCGAGCCTCAGGACCAGGCTGCCCCTGGAGCCCGCGTGCTGGCTCGCGGCCTCCCGAGGCCTGCGGTCTCCCTGTGTCGGCTCAGCAGTGGGCGTGAGGCGGAGGTGACGGGTTAGCCGCCAGAGCCGGGCCTGGCCCTCCCCGGCCGCACCTGCACTCTCCCTTCTGCCTCTACTTCTTCTCGGCAGCCACCCGCTTCTTTGCTCTTTTTAGTCCTCACCGTGGCATCTCATCAGGACTCGAAGTCAGGGGGTGAAGTCAGGAGGCAGATGCAGAGTCCTTGCTGTCAGCAGCCCTGGCAGCTGGGGAGATGCTCGTCTCTGCTCCAGGGCTTGGGGGCCCAAGCACAGGGAGGCGAGGACGTGGCCTGGGGGACACGCCGGCGAGGTGTAGCGCTGGCTGTGAGCGCAGGTCCCTATCGCTGCCGCCTCCCCTCCGCCTGCTCCAAGGGTTCTGCTTTCCCAGTGAGTCCAGTTGGGTGGTTCGGAATTTCCCAACACCGGGGTGTCGAGTCAAGCATTCGAACACTGTCTGTCTGCCTTCTTGTCTCAGGTGCAGGAGTGCGGCATGGCCTCAGAAACTCAAGCCGACTTGGTTCTGTCTAGATTACACAGATAGCATAAGGACGTATCTAAGATGTCATTTTAAGATGAGACCAGTTTAACGTACATAGCTTGCAAAGGGATTTACTGCTGTAAATTGGTAATAACAACAGCAGTAATAGCAGTAGGCACTTAAGTAGTGCTTCCCTATGGCAAGTATTGTTCTAAGCATTTTATAGGTGTTTTTAAAAATATTTGGCCACCTAATACAAACAGCTTACTCTTGGAAAAGACGCTGATGCTGGGAAAGATTGAGGATGGGCGGAGAAGGGGCGGCAGAGGATGAGATGGCTGGACGGCGTCACCGAGTCAATGGACGTGAGTTTGAGAAAACTCCAGGAGATGGTGAAGGACAGGGAAGCCTGCAGTCATGGAGTTGCAAAGAGTCGGATTCGACTGAGCAGCTGAACAACAGCTCATTTAATCCTTATGACAGTCCTGGGGAGGAGGCACTGTTAGTATTCCCTCTTTGCTGATGAGGAAGCTAAAGCACAGAGAGGCTGGGTAACCCACCCGGGACCCACGGAGCACAGAGAAGCTGAGTAACCCACCCAGGACCATGGAGCACAGAGAGGCTGGGTAACCCACCTGGGACCACAGAGCACAGAGAGGCTGGGTAACCCACCCGGAACCACGGAGCACAGAGAGGCTGGGTAACCCATCCAGGGCCCACAGAGCACAGAGAGGCTGGGTAACCCATCCGGGGCCCACAGAGCACAGAGAGGCTGGGTAACCCATCCGGGACCCACGGAGCACAGAGAGGCTGGGTAACCCACCCGGGACCACGGAGCACAGAGAGGCTGGGTAACCCATCCAGGACCCATGGAGCACAGAGAGGCTGGGTAACCCACCTGGGACCCACGGAGCACAGAGAGTCTGGATAACCCATCCGGGACCCACGGAGCACAGAGAGGCTGGGTAACCCACCCGGGACCCACGGAGCACAGAGAGGCTGGGTAACCCACCCGGGACCCACGGAGCACAGACAGGCTGGGTAACCCACCCGGGACCACGGAGCACAGAGAGGCTGGGTAACCCACCCGGGACCCACGGAGCACAGAGAGGCTGGGTAACCCACCCGGGACCACGGAGCACAGAGAGGCTGGGTAACCCACCCGGGACCCACGGAGCACAGAGAGGCTGGGTAACCCACCCGGGACCCACGGAGCACAGACAGGCTGGGTAACCCACCCGGGACCCACGGAGCACAGAGAAGCTGAGTAACCCACCCGGGACCATGGAGCACAGAGAGGCTGGGTAACCCACCCGGGACCACGGAGCACAGAGAGGCTGGGTAACCCACCCAGGACCACGGAGCACAGAGAAGCTGGGTAACCCACCCGGGACCCACAGAGCACAGAGAGGCTGGGTAACCCACCCGGGACCACGGAGCACAGAGAGGCTGGGTAACCCACCCGGGACCCACAGAACATAGGGTCTGAACCCCGGGCCAGCTGGCTCCTGAGTCCTCACCCGTCACCACTTGTAAACCTCGCTTCCCAGATAGCCTTTACTTATCAATCACAGCTGATGGAAGGCACCTGTCTTCATAGGGAAGCCCCTGTACTAGTTGGCAGAGCCTTGTAATATCAGAGCCTCTGAGACAAAGGGACTTGTTTAAAATTGTTACCTGTTTTTATGGTGCTTGAGTTCCCTGGTGGCTCAGAGGATAAAGCATCTGCCTGCCATGCGGGAGACCCGGGTTCGATCCCTGGGTTAGGAAGATCCCCTGGAGAAGGAAATGGCAACCCACTCCAGTATTCTTGCCTGGAGAATCCCATGGACAGAGGACCTGGTGGGCTACAGTCCACGGGGTTGGAAAGAGTCGGACACGACTGAGCGAGTTCACTTCACTTCACTTTATGGTGCTTAGTGAGGACCGTGAACCAGATAGGGAACCACGAGTGAGACATCGGGGCTTTAAGAATGCAGCTTGATCACCTTGGAAGGAAAAAAACAGTTTGGGAAAATTTCTTAAAGATGCTGGTTCTGCTGTGCCCGTTCCAGCTCTCAGCCCTGCGGGTTTGCTGCGGCCCAGCGAGCTCCACCTTTGGGGAGGTTTCGGCAGAGCCGCTGGTGCTGGGCAAGCACCTGGGCTCTAGCCCCACTGTGAGCTGAGCAGAGCTGCGGTTTCCTCACGATTCCACACTCCTTCCCCATGCGTGAGACGGGCAGGACCCGTGCTTGTGAAAAGGGTTAGGCAACAGTAGCCATTACCTGTGCCAGTCAGAAAGTGGGCACCCTATCTACGAGCTGTGTAGTGGAACCCGGGTGGCTTCTCACCTGCACACGTGTGCCTTGTGCCCAGGGCTCTGAGTGGGGCCGCCAGGCCACTGTCGTAGCGCAGGGCCCAAAACATCAGATGCCCTTTAAGTATTGGCTGTTAATAATTAAATGTTCTGTCATGATGGCTTGCCATTTGTAAGATGATGTCACCGTTAGTTGTAGCAGAGCCTATAAGGAACTAAGGGAAAAGGGAGAGGGAAGTCGCTCAGTCATGCCCGACTCTTAGCGACCCCTTGGACTGCAGCCTACCAGGCTCCTCCATCCATGGGATTTTCCAGGCAAGAGTACTGGAGTGGGATGCCATTGCCTTCTCTGTCTGTTATGTTCTGCTACTGCTAAGTCACTTCAGTCGTGTCTGACTCTGTGTGACCCCATAGACTGCAGCCCACCAGGCTCCCTCGTCCCTGGGATTCTCCAGGCAAGAACACTGGAGTGGGTTGCCATTTCCTCCTCCAATGCATGAAAATGAAAAGTGAAAGTGAAGTTGCTCAGTCGTGTCCGACTCCTAGCGACCCCATGGACTATATAGCCTACCAGGCTCCTCTGTCCATGGGATTTTCCAGGCAAGAGTACTGGAGTGGGGTGCCATTGCCTTCTCCAATAAGGAACTAAGGGGAGCCTTAAATTGTTAGCTGTGGTCACTGTAGGAAGAGCTGAGACCAGCACGTGAAAGCTGCTCTGCGTTTATCTGGTCCACCTGGCTTTTCTAAATGCGTCCTCGCTGATCCTTACAGAAATGACTCAGCTACTGGGGTTGCTTAAAGGCTTAGTGTCTTAAAATTGTGATGAGGATTTTGGAACAATGTAGGCTATGTTGAAAACTTTAAACAAGAAAACATTTTTGAGTCTGTACATCCTCGTTATGTTCTGGTTAAATCTGAAAGTTGAGCTGTGTTAAATTAATTAACAGTTTTCTTACGAGGCTTTGTCCTTGAAATAGACGTCAAATCTTGGTCTACAAAAGGCAGTGCGGAGCTCCCTGGTGTCCAGTGGTTAGGACGTGCACTTTGGCTGCCCGGGTTCAGCCCCTGGTTGGGGAACTGCGGTGCCGCAAGCCACGCAGCACGGCTGGTAAAAGAAATGGCGATGACGTCGTTTGTTTGAAATGTTCCCGCTGGTCTGCCGAATCGCACTCTTACCTTGCGGGAAGTGTGCCTGGCGCAGTAATTCCA
The DNA here is from genome assembly GCF_029407905.1 of Bubalus kerabau. Classification (NCBI taxonomy): domain Eukaryota; kingdom Metazoa; phylum Chordata; class Mammalia; order Artiodactyla; family Bovidae; genus Bubalus; species Bubalus kerabau. The sequence goes on along the minus strand of NC_073631.1, from coordinate 121,556,775 downwards.
CGTGGATGCTCTGTGACACACCAGATGCCCCACGGGATTGTCGTGTGTGTATGGAACAGCCTTTGCTCATGAACTTCTTTTCCTACCAACGTGTAGGTTAATATCATTCCATGGGATGTCTGTATAGCCCTCTTGCTGTGTGGGGACCATGTTGTAGTCAGCTCCATATGGGTGGTATCTGGCTTATTTCTGGTTTCGAGCTGCCATAGAATCTAACAAACGGCTTTCTGCGCGCCTTAGTGCACTGCTCTAGGAGTTGGTAATGAATCTCTGTCTCTGTTCTCTATTTCATCTCTGGCCACCAGTGCGGGTTTTTTCCCTCACCAGGCACTCCTCCAGTCCTCTGTGGATCGCTGCTTGGGCGTCCTGCACTTCAGTTCAGTGCAACCCCACACACGAGGGGCTCAGTCTCAGTAAGCCTGACTGCTCATCCCTGCTTCAGACGCACATCCCGAGCCCAGAGGCCGTCACGCTCTGCCCAGCCCGCTCCACAGCAGAGCCCAGGACTCCCTCATCCAGTCCAGCCCCTTCCAGAGCTGCTCGCAGGACGCTGGGCAGCAGTTCATTCACTAGATGACCGGCCTCCCATAAAGGAGCAGGGTCAGGACCAGCCAGCTGGGAGAGACCCCCAGGCCAGGTTTGGGGAGGGGGTGCTCAACTTCCCGACCCTCCCTGGGTGCCGCACCCTCCCAGAGCCTCCACATGGCAGGAAACTCTCGGAATGCCTTCAGGTGGCAGTTTGTGTGGAGGAGGCTCCGCCCTACAGGCGTGCTGGATTAAATTATTGGCTGCTGGTGATAAGCTCAGCCCCTCTCCCCTCCCCAGAGGTCACGAGGGTGGGGCTGACAGTTCAGCCCCTAATCACAGGGTTGGTGCCCCTGGCGATCCTTGGGGAGTCTACAAAAGTCACCGCGTTCAGTGTGGAGAAAAGCAAACCCTCCTACACTGTTGGGAGTGTAAGTTGGTGCAGCCACTATGAACAGTGTGGAGGTTCCTTAAAAAAAAACACAAAGGCTGGAGCTACCATATGACCCAACAACCCCACTCCTGGGCATATAGCTGGAGAAAACTCTAGTTGGAAAAGTTGCATGCACCCCAGTATTCATGGCAGCGCTGTTTACAACAGTCAAGACATGGAAACAGCCTAAATGTCCATCCTCAGAGGAGTGGATGAAGAAGACGTGGTGCACACACACAGTGGAGTACCGAAGTAAAGTGATTGTCAGTTGTGTCCAACTCTATGACCCCATGGACTGTAGCCCCCCACCAGGCTCCTCTGTCCTGGAATTCTCCAGGCAAGAACACTAGAGTGGGTTACCATGCCCTCCTCCAGGAGATCTTCCCAATCCAGGGATCAAACCCAGATCTCCTGCACTGCAGGCAGATTCTTTATCATGAGCTACCAGGGAAGCCCCAGTGGAATATTACTCAACCATAAAAAATGAAATAATGCCATTTGCAGCAACATGGATGGACCTAGAGATTACCATACTAAGTGAAGTAAGTCTGAGAAAGACGAATATGCTACCACTTACACGTGGGCGCCAAAGAGTAGTACACATTAACTTATTTACAAAACAAACGCGCTCAGGCATGGAAACTTGTGGTTACCAAAAGGGAAGGGTGGGGTTAACAGATGCTACTACTGTAGATAGAGTATAAACAGCAAGGGTTTACTGTATACCATAGGGAGTATAACTGGAAAAGGTCAGTTTTCATTCCAATCTCAAAGGAAGGCAATGCCAAAGAATGCTCAAACTACCGCACAATTGCACTCATCTCACATGCTAGTAAAGTAATGCTCAAAACTCTCCAAGCCAGGCTTCAGCAATACGTGAACCGTGAACTTCCTGATGTTCAAGCTGGTTTTAGAAAAGGCAGAGGAACCAGAGATCAAATTGCCAACATCCGCTGGATCATGGAAAAAGCAAGAGAGTTCCAGAAAAACATCTATTTCTGCTTTATTGACTATGCCAAAGCCTTTGACTGTGTGGATCACAATAAACTGTGGAAAATTCTGAAAAAGATGGGAATACCAGACCACCTGACCTGCCTCTTGAGAAATCTGTATGCAGGTCAGGAAGCAACAGTTAGAACTGGACACGGAACAACAGACTGGTTCCAAATAGGAAAAGGAGTACATCAAGGCTGTATATTGTCACCCTGCTTATTTAACTTATATGCAGAGTACATCATGAGAAACGCTGGGCTGGAAGAAGCACAAGCTGGAATCAAGATTGCAGGGAGAAATATCGAGAACCTCAGATATGCAGATGACACCACCCTTATGGCAGAAAGTGAAGAGGAACTAAAAAGCCTCTTGATGAAGGTGAAAGAGGAGAGTGAAAAAGTTGGCTTAAAGCTCAACATTCAGAAAACGAAGATCATGGCATCTAGTCCCATCACTTCATGGGAAGTGGAAACAGTGTCAGACTTTATTTTTCTGGGCTCCAAAATCACTGCAGATGGTGACTGCAGCCATGAAATTAAAAGACGCTTACTCCTTGGAAGGAAAGTTATGACCAACCTAGATAGCATATTGAAAAGCAGAGACATTACCTTGCCAACAAAGGTCCATCTAGTCAAGGCTATGGTTTTTCCAGTGGTCATGTATGGATGTGAGAGTTGGACTGTGAAGAAGGCTGAGCACCGAAGAATTGATGCTTTTGAACTGTGGTGTTGGAGAAGACTCTTGAGAGTCCCTTGGATTGCAAGGAGATCCAACCAGTCCATTCTGAAGGAGATCAGCCCTGGGATTTCTTTGGAAGGAATGATGCTAAAGCTGAAACTCCAGTACTTTGGCCACCTCATGTGAAGAGTTGACTCATTGGAAAAGACTCTGATGGTGGGAGGGATTGGGGGCAGGAGGAGAAGGGGACGCCAGAGGATGAGATGGCTGGATGGCATCACTGACTCGATGGACGTGAGTCTGGGTGAACTCTGGGAGTTGGTGATGGACAGGGAGGCCTGGCGTGCTGCAATTCATGGGGTCGCAAAGAGTCGGACACGACTGAGCGACTAAACTGAACTGAACTGAACAGGGAGTATATTCAGTATTGTTTGGCAAGCTACTAATGCAATGGAAAAGAACCGGAAAAAGAGAATGTAGATAAATACATATATGCATATACACACACGTGTATGAATAACCAAATCACTTTGCTGTACACGTGAAACGAACACAGTTTTGTAAATCAGCTTCACTTGAATTAAATAAAGCCACTTCATTCACATAGGCCCAGGTGTGGTTGAGAGGGGCTTGTTATGAATATCAAAAGACACTCTTATCCTGTTATCACTTAGGAAATTCCAAGGGTCTTTCCTTAGAGCTCTGTGCCAGAAATGAGGAAGACCATATGTGTATTTCTATTGTAAGTCACAATGTCATATCTTCCTAGAAATGAAAATGGTTCAGAGAGGATGCACACTGCAGACTGTTTCCAGAAAGACCATATCAACAGCGTGTCTGAGACGTGTGCATTTAGCTAACCCTGGATTTTGCCAGTCTTCAAGTTAGTGACAACCTGATGGGCAAAAGGTGTTTTTTCTTGCCTTTTTAGTAACCAGTGGGGGAACTTTAAAAAGAATTTTTCAGTTCAGTTGAGTCACTCAGTCGTGTCCGACTCTTTGCGACCCTGTGCACGGCAGCACACCAGGCTTCCCTGTCTGTCACCAACTCCCGGGGCTTACTCAGACTCATGTCCATTAGGTCAGTGATGCCCTCTGGCCATCTCACCCTCTGTCGTCCCCTTCTCCTCCTGCCAGCATCAGGGTCTTTTCCAGTGAGTCAGTTCTTCACATCAGGTGGCCAAGGTATTGGAGGCTCAGCTTCAACATCAGTCCACTATTTATATTTCTCCTTATATGGGTTATTAAATATACATGGCCCACGTTTGATATCTCTTATCTTTATTCTTTTATAAAATTATTACAGTAAATGTTTATCTTTTTGTTGTCATAAATATTTTTCCTTTTTTTTATCTTGTTCACACTTTTCTGCTATATGGAAATCTAAAATTTTGAAGTAGTTAAAGTTTACAATTTCCCATAAATTTTTTGATATCATACTTAGGACTTCCCTACTCTGAGCTTTTAAAATATTTACCGAATTTTGCCCCAACTCCTTTCATTGAGATGTACCTCGCATACCACGTGTCAGGCTGCACCCCCAGGCCTGCAAGCCCTGTAACTGCCCTGTCAGAAGACCAAAGGAGGAGGCTGGCGGCGGCAAGAGAGACCTCAGGGGTTTGTTGGACCAGAGATCTTACCTCTGAAGCAAGGTCCTGGAGTGACTTCAGGCTGCGGGGTAGAGGGTGGGGGTGCGTGTCAGTTACAGGGGATGTGGATCAGTTCCAGGTTGGCCTCAGGGTAAGGGGCGGTATCAGTGACGGGGGATGGATGTCAGTGGTGCGGGACGTCAGGCTGGCTGGGTATCAGGAAAACAGGAGCAAAAAGGAGCCCCTCTCATCGGAAGCTTAGGGTGCTCAGTAGCTGGGGCTGGTGGGCAGGTGTGCGGGCAGGTACTGGTCAGGCTCTGTGAGGAAGAGGGAAGGGACGTGTAGGTGAGTAGGCTGCAGGTGAGGCAAGGACCAGGCCAGCAGGGGGTGGACAGAGAGCAGGAGAATGGCCGTCTCTGGGGGGAGCCTGACCACACACCATAAAACTCACTCCCACAGTATACAGTCCATTGGTGATTCGTGTTCAAAACCAAAATTCAAGTAAATCCAGGGATCTGAAGGCTTGATTAGGTTTATGATTTGGGCAGCATCTCGTCCTGTGGCTAGAGGGAGCATGCAGGGGTTGTACAAGATGGAAGGTGTTTGTTTATAGGGAGGGGGCAGGACAAGGGGGCTATTAGCCAAAGAAGAAGTAGCGTTTTTAAGCCAAGGCATCTTTGGGGAAGGCAACAGTAAGGGTGCCATTGTGCAGGCTGCTCCTTCCTCTCTGGTAGGTAGAGGGGGCCCACAAGACAGACCACCTGGTGAGGACTGGAAGGCCCCAGACAGTGGGTCGAGGTTGCATTGCTGGTGGGGAACGAGACTGCAGCTAGGCCAGGGAGCACGGGCTTCAGCACGGTGATACCAGTGACCGCCTTGGGCCTGGGGTTTTTCTCTAACCTTGAGTATATCCTCAGGGTTGGGCAAACACCACCATCTAAATCAATCCCAGAACACTTCTGTTTCCTCAAACTGACCTACTTTTTTGAAAGTTTTATTTATTTTTGGCTGCAACGGGTCGTGCTCTGGTTGCGGTGAGCGGCGGCTACTCGTCCCTGCGGTGTGCATGTGTCTCTAATTGTGGAGCACAGGCTTCAGTGGTTGTGGCTCTGGACCCTGGGGCCCAGGCTGAGTCATTGCTGAGCGCAGGCTTAGCTGCCCCAAGGCATGTGGGATCTTCCTGGCCCAGGGATCGAACCTGTGGCCCCAGCGTTGGCAGGCGGATTCTTAGACACTGCACCACCAGGGAAGCCCAAACATAACCACTTTGAAGGCTTCATTTGTGGGAATCAGTCATCCTTTTCCCGGTTTCTTTTGAGGAAAGGAATGCGATCGTGGTTATGCGGAGGCTGTCACTTGCCACACACTCGCTCTCCTGTGTGCTGCGCGATGCGTGTGGCTTCCCACAAGGCGGCCGTGGCCTTGGCCCCGTGTGGTTCAGGGGCAAACAAAAGCCGTGTGGCGTGGGGTCCCGGGAAGGTGACTGCAGAGAAGCGGGTCCACCAGGAGCAGCACCGTGGACGTGAAGGGGAGTTACCCCTGGGACTCTGAGCCACTTCCAAGCATGAACTTACCCTCCGGAGGGACAGTTGCAGGAACTGGGCAGCCGCTGGGGGCACACCTGGCTGCCTGCCCTCCCGGGGCTCCCAAGGACAGGGCCACCGCGCGGGGATTCAGGCCACCGCCGTCAGTCTGCTCTGAGCCCCAAACGCAGCTCCCGCCCATCAGCTTTGTTTCCGCACGAGGCTGCTGTGGGTCATGGCAAATCGTAGGGTGAACAGTGTGTGACCTTCGTGCCTTCTCCATAAACCCAGTGTCCTTGAGGACCGGGCTGATGTCTAAACTCTGTAACCCAAAGCGCTAATTGGTACTTCTCACACCGTTTTGAAGAATATGCGCCTCTTCACGTACCAAACACTAACCGTGTGTTTTGAGTTATGGACACTTAGACGTCCTCTTCTCTTCTCGGGCCCTGGTCAGTGACTCATTCTCCTCTGTCTCCCACATGGCATGGTGACGTCCCTACATACACCTGGCTTATAGCGTGGAAGATGCATTCTTTTAGACATTAGCATTCTTGTTGGCAAAGAAAATTCTTGTTCACAAGACATCCCAGAGATGGTGGATCGGATCTGTAGGTCAGTTAACACTGTTGTTTCAATGCTAGTGTTCTGGTTTTGACAGTTTTACTAAGGCGTGTTAACATGAGGGGAAGCTGGGCGAAAGCTCCATGGGAACTTTGTACACCTACATTATTTCAAAATGATATATATATATATATGTCAAATTAAACAAAACTGGAATTTACTACTAAAATGAGAATAAACCAAATACTCAGCTGCTTGGACAGGTAAAACGAAAGTTAGGGATTATCTATGGATTTAGGCAGCATCACAAGTGAGTCCTCCACCAAACTCAGGCTTCTTTGGGCCGCCACTCTGTCTTGATCAGTGACCAGTTTTCAAAGGAGACCCAGGGAGACTGCGATGTAATCGTATGCGCGTCTGCGTGGTGCCTGTGGCTGAGCACGTGTGGTCTGCCGAGAAGCGGCTGCCCCACCGCAGCGCACGTTTTCCCGTCCGGTAAGCGCGGCCTCCGCAGCCTTTGCTGGGGGTGATGTTCCAGGAGCTTTTCAGTAAGAAGTTCCCTGACTTGCCGCGGCCGAGTGAGACGCGCCCCGGGGCCCTCATGGGGCTGCCACTGCGCCGCCTCCCACCGCGGCCGAGCCCAGGCTTCCATCCCTACTGACCCTCCTGCGGATCCGCTGCCTGTGTCGGCAGAGCGCGACACGCAGGAAGTTTCCTGGAAGGATCTGCAGAACTCATGGAGTCAGAGGGACCGTGTGAGAGGCGGGCTCCGGAAGCAGGCGGGGTCGCCGGGTGTGGGCAGCAGCGCCCTGCTGGCGTGCCCAGGACGCGGTCACGCCGGCCCTGAGTGGCCGCCCGCGCTCACTGAGTGCCTGGGGCCCCCTGGGTGCCCCCCTGCAGGCTCTGGGCGTGGGTCTGGCATCAGACTGGCCAGGCCTTCCTCCTCAGCAGGCTGTGCTCTGCTGGAGGGGCCACGGGCGGGAGGCAGGGAGGGGCGTGTGGGAGCCAGCCTTCCTCAGCCGTCTCACGGCGGTGTTTGCTGCTGCTGTTCAGTCGCTCAACCGTGTCTCACTCTTTGCGACCCCATGGGCTGCAGCACACCAGGCTTCCCTTGTGCTTCACCATGTCCCGGAGCCTGCTCAGACTCATGTCCATCGAGTCAGTGATGCCATCCAACCATGTCATCCTCTGTCATCCTCTTCTCCTCCTGCCTTCAGTCTTTGCCAACATCGGGGTCTTTTCCAAGGAGTCAGTTCTTCTCATCAGGTGGCCAAAGTATTGGAGTTTTAGCTTCAGCACCAGTCCGTCCAATGAATATTCAGGACTGATTTCCTTTAGCATGGACTGGTTGGACCTCCTTGCAGTCCAAGGACTCTCAAGAGTCTTCTCCAGCACCACGGTTCAAAAGCATCCATTCTTCGGTGCTCAGCTTTCTTAATGGTCCAGTGAGTGTCTGCTCACCGTTTAAATCATCTCCAAGTGAGGCTCCAGATTCTTTCGTGGGACTCTCCACCATTGCAAGTGGACGTACCCCAGGTTATGTGGATGTGGTCATTAAGGGACATATGTGCGTGGGCTTTATGTAACGAAAACACCCCCGATGGGATGAGAAATAAACAGGGACAGGCGTGGTGGGGCTCCTTCCCAGGCGACGCTGGGGCCGTTGTGCGCTTGGACAGGGGTGCAGCTGGCCCGGCTGCCTGTCTGTGGCGCCTCCCGCCCTGGCTGCTGGTTGTGGCTGCACTGGCCTTCCGGGGGCCCCAGGTGGCCGCGAAGCCTGCCTGCAGGCTCTCCCTGTGGCCCAGGGGTAGGAACCCCCCTTCCAGTGCAGGGGATGCGGGTTCGATCCCCGGTCTGGGAACTAAGATCCCACACGCTCCAGGCACCACGATGAAGATCCTGCAAACCTCAGCTAAAACCCAAATAAATAAAGAATTTTTTTTTTAATTAAAAGGAAAAGTCTACCTGCTCTTCCTCAGCACCGGGGAGGGTTCGCTGGGGACTCCAGGCAGAGCGGCCAAGAGCTGGGAGCCACTGAGGGCAGCTCCTCGGCCCCTCACCTACTGCTGATGGGCGGGGAAGTTCAGAGGACAGGCTGCTTTGTCTGTCCCTAACATCTGGGGCCTCTTCTGTCCCAGCAGCTGGGGCACCTCGCCAGGACCCTGTGGTCAGCGCGTGTGAATGACCAGGCTCCCAGGAAGATTCCCTGGATTTCTTTACATGTGAGCCATGAACATGTGGCTCTGAGTTATTAATACGTGATGCGCTGTTTTAGATAGCATATTAAAAAGCAGAGATGTTGCTTTACTGACAGAGGCCTGTCTAGTCAAGGCTATGGTTTTTCCAGTAGCCGTGTATGGATGTGAGAGTTGGACCATAAAGAAAGCTGAGTGCCGAAGAACTGATGCTTTTGAACTGTAGTGTTGAGAAGATTCTTGAGAGTCCCTTTAAGAGCAAGGAGACCAAACTAGTGAATCCCAAAGAAAATCAGTCCTGAATGTTCATTGGAAGGACTGAAGCTGCAGCTGAAGCTTCCAATTCTTTGGCCACTTGATGGGAAGAACTGACTCGCTGGAAAAGACCCTGGGAAAGACTGAAGGTGGAAGGAGAAGGGGACGACAGAGGATGAGCTGGCTGGATGGCATCACTGACTCAATCGACATGAGTTTGACTGTGCTCCGGGAGTTGGTGATGGACAGGGAGGCCTGGCGTGCTGCAGGCCAGGGAGTCACAAAGAGAAGCCTGGGTGACTGAACTGATGCTGAAACCACTGAATACTTATTTTTATATCTTGGGTTTACGTATTCAGAGTGCTGGACTCAACAGTAACATGTCCCATAGAGAGAAAGAAAGGACTACAGAGCAAGCATTTGAATGGCAGAGGGCCTTGGATGCCCGAGAGGTTAGGCTCAGTCTGCGGTCGGACGCGAGGGGCAGCTGCAGGCCCACCTGGGAGGATGCTGTGCGGCCACCTCGCCGGCAGGCCCGCCTGGGAGGACGCTGTGTGGCCACCTCGCCGGCAGGCCCGCCTGGGAGGACGCTGTGTGGCCACCTCGCCGGCAGGCCCGCCTGGGAGGACGCTGTGCGGCCACCTCGCCGGCAGGCCCGCCGGGCGCCCGCAGCGCCGCTGTGTCTGAGAGGGCAGCGAGGGAACCACTTGACTCTCACGAGCAGCCCAGCCCACCAACCAGAAGCCGAGCTAATCAGCAAACTGTAGCACCTCCGAGATAGAAGTTTTTAATCCGTTCTTCACTTCAGCTGACTCAACTCATGAACTTGAAGTTTTCTCTTTATAAAGACTAGAATTGGATGGGTTTGTGAGCTTTTAAAATATTGTCAGCTTTCCTAACATACAACCACCAACAATAAGGTTAACACGTCCCCCCCGAATTATATAATTTTTTCCCTTGTGAACTCAGCATTCAAGAATTCTCTTCTGATAGCAGCAGCGGCAGAGCGGACAGGCGTGGAAAGGAGCGCTCTCCCCCAGGGAGAACTCCTCCAGAGCGCGGAGGCACGCGCGGTGGAACACGTGGGAGCAGGACAGCAGGACCGTCTCCCGCGGCGCCAGCGCAGTGAGGCAGATGGGGCAGTCGGGGGCCTCCCGGCGCAGGGCCTGCAACACAGGGCAGGCGGCACACGTGCGGGTCACGCCACAGCGGGCAGTGCCCCGCGTTTAAATGAGAACCGGGCACCCACAGACGAGGGTCTTCTAAATGTGAAGACGTTTCATCCTGGGTTAAAATAACGCTAATTACATCTGTGCTCTGCTACTGCGAAAAATGGAAGGCACCGCAACCCACCTGGCATGACCGACTTCGAAACACAGTTTATAAAATGCTGAACCTTAGTAACCGACTTTCTTTTAATTAAGCAGTCTCTGACACTATGTAGCCGCTAAACTTCTTTATGCATTTTAGCATTTTTGTGATTTCTAAGTGTTTCCCCTGCCGGGTTCGGGGTCCCTCTCCTCAGATGCAAGGGGCAGGCAGGCTGGGGCAGGCAGGAAGCTCGGGGTGGGGGCGGGAGGGGGGCACGTGGGGAGGCCTTTGCCCTTGGCGCTTTCACTGCTCACTAGATGCCTTCATCAAAGCAAAATTCCACACCCAGGGCCCTTGGCCTCACCCCAGAGTGGGTGACGAGGGTCCCAGGGCCCCCTGGGGGCAGACACACATGCCCTCTATGCGGTGCCCGGCCCCTCTACGCGGTGCCCGGCCCTCCGCCCCCAGCAGGCTGGCCGCGCCTACCTGGGTCTGGATCTGCCCTGCTCACCCCCTCCCCTCCCCACCTGCCGCAGGGCCGGCCTGGCATGCCTACCTGGGTCTGGATCTCACCCCACTCCTCTTCGGAGAGCTCACGGCCACACCGCTCCTCCAGCTGCTGCAGGACGCTGCGGTTGATGGCCAGGCAGCGGTCCACCTCGGAGAAGAGCTCGTCGATGTCCGTGCGGTAGGAGCAGAGCAGGCGCTGGCTGATCTCTGTGAACTGAGCACCCGCGCCCGCTGTGAGCCGCACTCGGCAGCACCCTGGCATCCCCACCACCGTCCCCCAGCTGCCCTCACACTCGCCAGCCCAGAGAGCATGGGCGGAGATTTCAAGAAGGGGCACCTGCTGGCCGGCCTTGCTTGGTGGCAGGGAGCACGCTGGTGAGGAGTTGAGAGGAGGGACCAGAGCCGGGTACTGTGGGTCACACAGTTATCTTGCGCTGGCAGCGCCCCTGGAGCCTCACAGGCCCGCCCCTGGGCAGTGCCACCCCCGGGCCCACGGCAGGCCGTCGTTAGTGATGCCTGGCACGGCATGTGCCCTGGCTCCGCAGCATCGTCCCTCGCAGCTGCAGGTCAGGAACCGTCCTTTCAGTGTGAACATTTCCAAAAAGAGAATCCACGAGAAAGACCATCTCCTTTTGAGTTGGTTACTCGTCCTGCCTTTCTCACCGAGCTCTAAATTCCTCGTTTTGAACCCACCCCTGTTGCCTAACGAGCTAAAAAAAATAAGCTGAGGTAATCAGTTTATGGACCATCGTGTGTCTCCATGCTACAGAACACAGTTTTAGGACTTACCTAACAATCCTGACTTCACTGCTAGCCTAAATATGAAGGCGGCTTATCACAGTTTATCGCAAACTTTCATTTTGCTTTGAAGGCACTGTCCTCAAATACAGAGTCTAACGTTCCCCCAGGCTCAGGCCTCTTTATAAAGGTCTGCATTTGGTACAAAGAGATCTAGAAAAGCACTCTGCTCTCAGGACAAACGAGGTAACGGGAATCGTGGTTGTCTGCTGAGGGGACAGCTCTGAGCAAACCAGGGCCGCTGAGAGGAGCGCAGGCATTTGCAGGGCGCACGTGGCCATGCGCTGCGGGCCGAGGCCACGTGGGAGGCGCGCGCACTCGGGCGTGCCGTCCCCTCGCCCACGCCTTGCGCGGCACTGGGGGCTGACGGCTCACGCAAAGCAGGAGCTATGTCCTCCTTCTTCGGGACTCAGTTCGGCCTCGTGGTCCTTTAGGTGTGTGGTGCGCGGAACACATTCTCCACGGGCCCAGAGGATGTCCCCAGTGGCAAGTATTCCGGTCTGTGGGACACCACGTGTGTGCGGCATGTCTGTGCGTGTGTTTTTACGCAGTGTCTGTGTCGGTCACCTGCATCAGAAGGTGCCTTCGCAGCCCCGGGGGCCCCTTCCAGCTCCTTCATCCCGCAAGAAGCCTCGAGCCTGGGCAGGATGGGGCCAGGGCTGTGGGGACTGACCCTCCCCGGCCTTGGTCCCTGGGGCTTACAGAGCGGGTGCCGGCTGTCAGGGGAAGGCAGCCTGTGAAGCGGCCGGTGGCCCACAGGGTTTGAATCCAGGCACCTCCGTCTTGGGGTCTTATTGGCAGTGGTTTCTCAGCCATGTCTGAGGCCTGGACGAAGATGCTTTTCCATTTTGGAGTCCAGTTCTGTTTCTTGCTGACAATTATCCAGCCGACAGCTGGATCCAAGCTCATGGGCTCCAATTGGCAAGGCTTCATTTTCTCTGTTCCTGAGCCTTTCAAATACCTGATAATCTCTATTATTAAAAGTAGAAGAGGTCCCTATACTTTATAAAAGGAAGAATTTCTTGGAAATGCATACACAGGTGCCTCAATTAATGTTTTATAAGTCAGGTTTTCTCTGAGTTGGCTTTTCATGCAGCGTGAGAGATTCCCCAAATAGAGCTGAGAGGTAAGATGGTTTCTTTCTCCAGAATTAGCCTGCGCCAGTGCAGACCTTACACAGTCTCTGGGATGCCGAGGTTCGCTCTCACGTTAGTTCTCAGCAGAAGTGCTGACTTCAGAGATGGCAGCGCCAGGGTGTCCCACCGCTGGGGCGGGGGGACTGCAGTCTTCTTTCGGGGAGGCCGCTGCACCAGAGCACCCGCCTCGCGGGGGAGCTGCGGGCAGTGCTGATTCCAGGCCGCCCTAGCCCTCCTGGGTCAGCACTGCGGGCGGAGACAGCTGTCCGTGTTCTAACAGCCCCCCGGGCAAGGGCACTGATGCTCATTGGCAATGGGAACTGCTCTCCTAGAAGCTGCCCAGTTAAGGTTTAGGAGTCAAAGTTGTTTAACACTGATTCAGTCGTCACTCCCTGAGATGTGGGGCTTCCCTCATAGCTCAGTTGGTAAAGAATCCACCTGCAATGCAGGAGACCCCAGTTCAATTCCTGGGTTGGGAAGATCCACTGGAGAAGGGAAGGGCTACCCACTCCAGTATTCTGGCCTGGAGAATGCCATGGACTGTATAGTCCACGGGATCCGAAAGAGTCAGACATGACTGAGCGACTTTCCCTTCCCTTGCCTGAGATGTGACCACCCAGCTTCAAGTGTGCGGTACCCTCCTGAGCTTTCAAGGGTCACCTCAGGGAGTGACAGTAAGTGTGGAGGCCACGGGCATTTCTATTTTCTTACATATGTGTGTATATTATCACGCACACGTGCCGACACGTGTGTTCCTCTTGCTGTGCACACGCCCAGGGGGACGGCAAGAATCCACACCTGTCCTTGTGTCGTGTGAGCACTCGCGGCTTGAGATGCACAGCGCTGGTGTGCCCGGAGCAGCTGTGCACACAGGTCCCAGTGGCCCCGTGAGGACGCCCTCGGTGCCCCCTGCCTGCCTCCATCCTCTCTGCCAGCGTGGGGCTGTCTCCCCGCGTGCCCCCTGTCCATGTGTCTGTCTGTGAGCCGCTCTGTGCACTGGCCACGCGAGGCGCCAGAGAAGTACTCGCTGAAGAAAACGGCCGTGGCGGTTCTGCGGATGCAGCCAGGAGCTCTGGGACGGCCGGAGTCGCTGCCACCCCTTCACCTCTCCAGGGTTTTCTCCAGGACACAACCGGTGGAAATCCATGTTTTCAACAAAATACCTGACGTGTTGTGTCTCCCCTCCAGGAAGGCGGGACGCACCCAGAGGTAGCCGTGGGCCTGGGGGGAGGCGCCTGGTCGGGGGATGCTCCCGGTGTCGCAGGGTCTGTGGCACAGGCCCCCAGCTGGAAGCCAGTTCTGGGTGCGGAGGGCAGGGTCAGCGTGGATGCAGGTGCACGGCTCACCGACGTCGCTCTCACACTTGTTAACGGGCACACTTCCTTCCTCAGCCTGAATGGGAAGCATTTCACAAATGAGAAAAACAGCCATCCCTTTATCTGCAGGGGTCGTCAGAGACTTAAAATGCAGATTAACATGGAGAGTTGGTGAGAGGCTGCCGTTGAGCACAGGGAGCCCTGCCTGGCACTCTGTGACACCCGGAAGGTGGGGTGGGGGGAGGGGGGCTCACGAGAGACAGCATTCTGTATAATTCTAGCTTGTTGGCATTGTTGGACGGCAGAAACCAACATGACATTGTAAAGCAGTTTTCCTCCAGTTAAAAAATAAATTTGACTAGAGCTAATCAGTGAATTTAGCAAAGTTGCAGGATATAAAATCAATACACAGAAATCCTTTGCATTTCTGTATACTAACAATGAAAAATCAGAAAGAGAAATTAAGGAATCAATCCCATTCACCATTGCAACAAAAAGAATTAAATATCTAGGAATAAACTTACCTAAGGAGACAAAAGAACTGTACACAGAAAATTGTAAGACAGTAACAAAAGAAATCAAAGACAACATAAACAGATGGAGAGATATTCCGTGTTCCTGGGTAGGAAAAATCAATGTTGTGAAAATGAGTATACTACCAAGCTCAATCCACAGATTCAATGCAATCCCTATCAAATTACCAATGGCATTTCTCACAGAACTAGAACAAAAAATTTCACAATTCATATGGAAACACAAAAGACCCTGAATAGCCAAAGCAGTCTTGAGAAAGAAGAATGGAGCTGGAGGACTCAACCTTCCTGATTTCAGATTATGTTACAGAGCTACAGTCATCAACACAGTATGGTCCTGGCACAAAGACAGAAATACAGATCAATGAGCAAAATAGAAGGCCCAGAGATACATCCATACACCTATGGGTACCTTATTTTTGACAAAGGAGGCAAGAATATACAATGGAGCAAAGACAGCCTCTTCAATAAACGGTGCTGGGAAAAGTAGACAGCTACATGTAAAAGAGTGAAATTAGAACACCTCCCAACACCACACACAAAGAAAACTCAAAATGTATTAAAGACCAGAAACTATAAAACTCTTAGAGGAAAACATAGGCAGAACACTTGATGACATAAATCAGAGTGAGATGCTCTATGACCCACCTCCTAGAGTAATGGAAATAAAAACAAAGGTAAACAACTGGAGATCCAACCAGTCCCTCCTAAAGGAGGTCGGTCCTGGGTGTTCACCTGATGCGAAGAGCTGACTCATTTC
Organism: Bubalus kerabau; assembly: GCF_029407905.1. Taxonomy (NCBI): domain Eukaryota; kingdom Metazoa; phylum Chordata; class Mammalia; order Artiodactyla; family Bovidae; genus Bubalus; species Bubalus kerabau. The sequence continues at coordinate 121,541,657 of NC_073631.1, read as the reverse complement.
AGAAGACCCCGATGCTGGGAAAGATTGAGGGCAGGAGGAGAAGGAAGGGGATGACAGAGGATGAGATGGTTGGATGGCATCACCGACTCAATGGCATGGGTTTGAAGGACTCCAGCAGTTGGTGATGGACAGGGAGGCCTGGCGTGCTGCAGTCCATGGGGTCGCAAAGCGTCAGACACGACTGAGTGAACTGAACTGAAACAACTGGGACCTGATTAAACTTAAAAGCTTTTGCACAGCAAAGGAAACTATAATCAAGGTGAAAAGACAACCCTCAGAACGGGAGAAAATAATAGCAAATGAAACAACTGACAAAAGATGAATTTCCAAAATATATAAGCAGCTTGTATACCAGAAAAACAAACAACCCAATCAAAAAGTGGGGAAAAGACCTGAACAGACATTTCTCCAAACAAGACATACAGATAGCTAACAGACACATGAAAAGATGCCCAACATTGCTCATTATTAGAGAGATGCAACCAAACCACAACGAGATGTCACCTCACACTGGTCAGGATAGATCATTATTAGAGAAATGCAATCAAAACCACAATGAGATGTCACCTCACACTGGTCAGGATGGCCATCGTCAAAAAAAGTCTATAAACAATAAATGCTGGAGAGGGTGTGGAGAAAAGGGAACACTCTTGCACTGTTGGTGGGAATGTAAATTGATACAGCCACTATGGAATACGGTATGGAGATTCCTTAAAAAGCTAGGAATAAAACCACCATATGACCCAGCAATCCCACTCCTGGGCATATACCCTGAGGAAAGCAAAACTGAGAGAGACACATGTACCCACTGTTCAGTGTAGCACTGTTTACAACGGCCAGGACATGGAAGCACTTGATGTCCATCGACAGATGAGTGGATAGGCTGAGGTACATATACACAACGGAATATTACTCGGCCATAAAAAGGAACACATTTGAGTCAGCTCTAATGAGGTGGATGAATCTGCTGCTGCTGCTGCTAAGTCACTAGAACCTATTATTCAGAATGAAGTTAACTCAGAAAGAGAAAGATACATATCATATTCTAATGCACATATACAGAATCTAGAAAAATGGTGCTGAAGACTTTATTTACAGGGCAGCAATGGTGATGGACCACAGAAGGCGATGGCGCCCCACTCCAGTGCTCTTGCCTGGAGGATCCCAGGGACGGGGGAGCCTGGTGGGCTGCCGTCCATGGGGCGCTGAGAGTCGGACACGACTGAGCGACTTCACTTTCACTTTTCACTCTCATGCATTGGAGAAGGAAATGGCAACCCACTCCAGCGCTCTCGCCTGGAGGATCCCAGGGACGGGGGAGCCTGGTGGGCTGCCGTCCATGGGGTGCTGAGAGTCGGACACGACTGAGCGACTTCACTTTCACTTTTCACTCTCATGCATTGGAGAAGGAAATGGCAACCCACTCCAGTGCTCTCGCCTGGAGAATCCCAGGGACGGGGGAGCCTGGTGGGCTGCCGTCTATGGGGTCGCACAGGGTCAGACACGACTGACGCGACTTGGCAGCAGCAATGGTGATGGACAGGGAGGCCTGGCGTGCTGCAATTCATGGGGTTGCAAAGAGTCGGACACGACTGAGCAACTGAACTGAACTGAACTGAATGGAGAAACAGACACAGAGAACAGACTTGCGGACCTGGGGAGAGGGGAGGAGAGGGTGAGATGTATGGAGAGAGTAACATGGAAACTTACACTACAATATGTAACATAGAGAGCCAACGGGAATTTGCTGTATGGCTCAGGAAACTCAAACAGGGGCTCGGAATCAACCTAGAGGGGTGGGATGGGGCAGGAGACTGGAGAGAGGTTCAAAAGGGAGGAGATGTGTATACCTATGACTGATTCAAGTTGATGTTTGACAGAAAACAGCAAAATTCAGTGAGGCAATTATCCTTCAATAAAAAATAAAATTTTAAAAAAAATTGGAAAAATGCAGGTTATTTAACCTAAGCTGAAGCACTGTGCCCTCACCCTGCCGGTTAGCTTTTGCAGGTGATGGGTGAGAGCACAGACGGCCTGGAGGAGCCGGTTGTGGCCCAGCAGGGAGAGGGACCACGTTGTTCCTTGACTAGCTGGGCACTCGGCTCAGAAGAAAGGTGGGAGGGTGGGCCGGCTCTGACCCCGGCTCCCCTCCTCAGGCCTCTTGGCAGCCTCTCCTCAAGCCTTCCTGCTGGGCTCTGCCCCGGCCGCCCCGCTCCCTCCACCCGCTCCCCGCCTCGCTTCTCCGGCCAGGCTAGCGCTCTGCCTGGCCGCCCAGAGGGCTCTCTTGGCTCCTTCCGCTGACACTTGTCACCGCCAGGGCTCCTTCCTTCTTCCTGTGTGTATTTCTTATCTCTTGGCTCCTCCGCTTCACCTTGGGGAGGCCCTTGGCATTCAACAAAAACGTCGCCTTGAAATTTGCAACAGGTGAGGAATGAAGGCCCACACGCCCCGCTCCCCCCACCCCCGGTACACATTCTGCAGGAGTGCCCTGCGGTCTCCTCGTGGGGTTGAGAAGAGGACACTGTCTGTGTGGGAAGATTCTGAACAAACTTCCAGTGCTGAGGCTCCATGAAGCCTCAGTATTTGGCCTGTAACACTGGCCCCAGCTTGTTGATAAACACGCGGAAAAGCCTTCTGTGCGCACTTGCGCAGTTCTAGAAGTGAGCCGGCGGGACTGTCTTCACTCCTGCGCTTTAAGTATTGAAAAGTTAGCAAGAATAATATCCTAAAAAAAGTTAGATTAGCAAATGGGCACTGACTATGCTGTGGCCGGGTCAGGGCCACGTCAGAAGCGTAGCTGTTACTAAACATTTCTTACAGGCCCGAGTCCTGCCTGAGCAGCATCCTTCTGCTCCTGTTAAGCCCTGTCACGTGCGTCAGAGGCCTTTAGTGGTTGGAAAACACACACACAAGGATGATCGGCTTCTAGTTTTCAAACTAGTGGTTAATACTAATTCTACAGAAGCATACAAAGTACATAACATTTTCCATTAAAAATGAGTATCTTCTATTGCTCTTTCTAAGCCTCACATTTCATATATTTGATAAATTAAGCAGTTACGGATTCAGGTAACTGATATGTAGAGCAATCACTGGTCATTTACAAGTACATCCCGGGGAAGAGAAAAGAAGACCCGCTCCCAGGAGTGCCCAGGTGAACTCTGCCTGCCCAGGGGCCCCTCTGAGCATCCATCTTGATGTCAGCAATTGCTTACTAATGTGTTGACTTACGGCCGCCCTCAAAAGCAAAGCGAAACGCCTGGAATTTACAGCGTATCAGTGAATCCGCTGATAAGCGTTTACTGGTTTCATGTCCTCCCGTCTTGCTGCTTGGAGCCACTTCAAGTTAGCAACAGAATGTTTGCCATCTCTATGTGATAAAGGAAGTCAAAAGGGCTGAGCAAACGTGAAGACCATTATGCTGTTTGGTGAGATGGAATGAAAAAAAAAAGTTGGAGCACCCTCCCAGGGCGGGGCTGGGAGCGGCCGTCCCTAAAGTCAACCGCAGCATCTGACAGACCCCTCACCTCGCTTTCTAAACAATGGCCCCGACTTTTAGCTCGGGTGGAGATAATATAATGCATTTGAAAAGTTTTAATTGCCGCAATAAAAGGCCATACCTCAATTATATGACATATGCTAGCAGAACTCCCAGATAAGGATCAAAGGCACTCGAGGACCGACCATGCATTCTGGGCGACACTCGGGCGTTCTGTACACACTGCGACAGGCGCGAGCGCGGCGGCTCTCGTGACCTCCCCGGGCGGCTTTGATCTGGGTTCAGCCGTCGGCGCGGGAGCGCGCCCGGCCCGCGGTGCCCCGCGGACGGCCGGCCCTGCGCGCGCGGGCGCCGCGAACGCGGGTCGCTCCGCACGCTTCCCCGCGGCGCGGGCTCAGCAGGCGACCCCCTTCCGCGCTTAGCGCGCCCCGCCTGGTGTCTGGGCGACCTCCGGTGCGGCGCAGCTTCAGCCCGCCCTGCTCCGTCTCGTCGGGAATGTGCCAGGGCTGGGGGAGCGTGACTGTGGACAGATGACCTCTGCCTTCTGCGGGACTGCTGACACCCAGCAGACGCACGGCAGCTGGGGCCGCGGAAGTCCTCATCAATTCTCCGTATTAATCGCCCTGAGACAGAAGGGCGAGCACGCAAGGCCAGGGTTCTTTTACAAGAAAGACGAATTGATTTATAAAAATAGAATGGCCGGAGCTAATCTAATCTCGAGTATTAAAGACATATCCATCTTGGTGAGGTCTTGAAACTTTAAAGGAAAGGAGCACTTCCTCATGTGTGGTGCCTAAAAATATCACAGTCTCACCCGCGCTTTGCCTTTCCTTTCTGTGGATTAGCCTTCTTTTCCCTGAAGGGAACCAGGCCAGTGGTCCCCAGGTATGGCGAGACGTTTTCACCTATCTGCCAGACAAGGAAAAAAAAAAGGGAATTCAGTGGAGTGGAACTTCTAGAGCTGAACAATTCAGTGTGGTCAGGTACTTGCAGCTTTCCTGCTGTTGAAACAGCCCTTCAGTCTTACCAGATGATTCTGAGGGCCTCCATGAGATGCTTGGGTTTAACTCTTACTCGGCCCAATGGACAGTTTTTGAAAGTTGGTAATGAGTCTGCTGGAGGCGTGGTTTCTCTTTGATCACCAGCAGACTCTGGACAGCGGGAGACCCCTGAGGTACGGAGCTGCAGGGGCTGCGAGGAGAGGGGACCCCGCTGCAGTGCCCCGACTTCACGAGCCCACAGAGGCGGCCGGGCCGAAATGCACCCATCTGTCGGCCTTGGGCAGTGAAGTGAGTGGGTCATGCGGTTTCTTCCTTCTAGTTACTGGCAATTTCAGTTTTTTAGACTAAATATAAGATGATTTTACATTGACTCTCGCCCGTGGTCAGTATGGAGATACAGCTTAGAAATGCGGCTTCTGGTTGCACAAGTCACCGCCAGTTTAAAGGACCCCTGGTTCCACAGAGAGTGATAAACGTACCATATTTCAAACTGTAGCTACTGCACATTTTGCTCTGTAAACTCTCAGATTTCTGAAATTCAGACACTGGGTCCCTAACGGCGCACTGATCTACAGTTCTGTGCAAGGAGGGTGATGGGGTGAACACGCGGGTGTCAGAAGGCAGAGCCAAAGGCAGGCCCGTGCAGGCGCCTGGCGCTCCTGGAATGTCCCTGTCACAGGGCTGGTCTCCCGCCCACTGGGGCCTTGATGAACCCCTTGCTCGCCGCGGCTTTGGGGTTTATCTTTTACTGGATCTATCACTAGGGAACCTGCAGACCCCAATGCCTCTGAAGCTGGGCTCTGTTTGGGACACACATCTGGTTCTGAAAAACTGTCAAGATGAAGACAGGGCCAAGAGTTACACTTTTATTTTAAATCTCTTAACCTGTGATTTCTAGATTTGAAAGGCTCATTATACTGACAAGCTCAAGTTAAAGTATTTTTATAGGCATTTAAAGGAAAACAATCAGCTCAAACTTTTAAAACTGAAATGCATGTTTGTTTCTTGATGAAAATAATAAAATTCTGTTTCCATCATTGCTGTTCAGCCACTCAGTCATTTCCAACTCTTTGTGACCCCAGGGGCTGCAGCATGCCAGGCTTCCGTGTCCTTCACCATCTCTTGGAGTTTGCTCAAACGCATGTCCATTGAGTCAGTGATGCCATCTAACCAACTTATCCTCTGTTGCCCCCTTCTCTTCCTGCCTTCAGTCTTTCCCAGCATCGGGGTCTTTCCCAGTAAGTCAGCTCTTTATATCAGGTGGCCAAAGTATTGGAGCTTCAGCTTCAGCATCAGTCCCTCCAATGAATATTCAGAGTTGAAATCCTTTAGGATTGACTGGTTGGATCTCCTTGCAGTCCAAGGGACTCTCAAGAGTCTCCATCATTAGAAAAATGCCATTGAATTATCTTTAATAAAATAGGGTATCCTTTTGAACTGAGATGAAAGTCTTTTTTCTAAAGGCACCTCTGGAAGATGACTTCTTTCTTCACTAACTCAGAGCTCACGGTTGTTTCGTGTCTAATATCTCTCTTATTAGGTTGTTATGGTATTGCACCGAGAGATACTTATTCTATTCACAGGATCACATCTTTTAAAAAGCACATGAAAATACCCCAAACCCCTGAATAACATGTGTATTTCAATCTGTGTATTAACATAAGCCAATGCTCCGTTGTTACTAAAAACTCAGGTGAAGACGATCATTTCACCCTGTTGGCCATCAGCAGGTTGGTGCTTTCCTGCTGAGCAGCTCGGCACGGTGGCGGCCGCTGACCCCTGGCTCCAGCGGCAACGTCAGGAGGGTCTTCTAAGCTCCCAGCGCACACGGGTCACCACGCTGCCCTGGGCCCTGGGCGGGCACAGCTCAGGGCCCGGTGCGTCATCTGTTGCCTTCTAGTAATTTTATATATTCTCTTGGAAAGTATTAGTGTAATTAATACGGAACTCTTCTGAGGATAAGGTATGAAGTAACGTCTGTTTTTCTCCTTCGCATGAATGCCGAAATTAACCGTTCTTTTCAATAGGTCTTTTTCTTCACTGATCTGCTGTGTCTCCTGACTGTAGATTTAGAATCTCTGGACACTGAGGTGGGTGATTTTCTACTGGTTCTTCACCTGTCCGTCTGTCGTTTCACAAGAATCTCAGTTACCAAAGTTTTATATATATTTTAATATTTAGCAAGGATGTGCTACCTCATTACAACCTTGTTGGGACAGAACTGATGTATACCGTGGTGTGAGTTTCCGGTACAATGTGATGACTCAATGCACTTACATGTTGGGAAGCAATCACCTCAGGAGGGTGCGTGCACGCTAAGCCGACCCTCTGGGACCCCGTGGACCGTAGCCCACAGCCATCCCAGGCTCCGCTGTCCTCGGGAGGCTCCAGGTGAGAATACTGGAGCGTGCTGCTGTGCCCTCCAACAGGGGGTCGTCTCACTCCAGGGGTCAAGCCCGAGTCTCTTAGGTACTGAAGGGTGAGTTAACACCATTTCCTGTCTGTGGTGAGGAATTCCGATCCACGTTCCTGGCAGCTTTCAAGCATCTGATACAGTGTTGTTGATGGCCACCGCCAGGCTGAGCACAGGGCATCTCACAGCCGACGCTGCCCTCCGACTGGCGTCTCCCCTTGCCCGCCCCTCTCCCGTGGCCCTGGCCACCACCGTTCTGCTCTGTTTCTGTCAGTTGGACTTTCGCGGGTTTCACACACAAGTGGAATTGCATCATATTTCTCTGTCTGATTTATGCCACTTAACATAATGTCCTCAAGGTTCAAGTGTGTTGGTGCAAATGGTAGCCTTGCTTTCTTTCTCAGGGCTGCCTTCCACCGTAAGTGCGCCACGTCTTCCTCGGCCATTCATCTGTTGACATTCAGGCTGCTTCTGGGTCATGGCCGACGTGCATAACGCTGCCATCAACGTGGGAGTGCAGAAGTCCCTCTGAGCTCTTGATTTCTCCCTTAGATGGTCAGATGCGCAGGGCTGGAACTGCTGGGTGGTACGGTAGTCCCGCTTTTACTCAAGCTTTAGTACCTCCCTGCCGTCTCCATGGAGGCCGTAGCTATTTACATTCCCACCAGCAGCGCCCAGAGGTTCCCTTTCCTCCACGTCCTCACCAACATTTGTTCTTTCTCACCTTTTCATTAGTCATTCTAACAGGCGGGAGGTGGTATCACCCTGGTGTTGATTTGCATTTCCCTGATGATTCCTGAGGCTGAACACCTTTTTCATGCATCTGTTGCCTGTGTGTGTGTCTTCTTCAGAAGAGTGCCTAGGCACCGCCTCTGCCCATTAAAAAAAAAACCAGATGGTTGGGTTTTTTTGTCTGTTGAGTTGTATGAGTTCTTTATATATTTTGAATACAACCCCCTTATGAGATTTATGATTTGCAGATATTTTCTCCCATTCTTTAGGTTGTCTCTTTTCATTCTGTAGACTGTTTCCAGTGACGTGCAGAAGCTATTTATTTTGATGTAGTTTATTTATTACTTTTTAGTTATTAAGAACATTTAATCAATAAAAACACAAACTGAACACTTTCGGAGAAATCTGGCTTCCATCCCTAACTTCTCTTCTGTCTTCCCTCCTTTCCCCTCAATTAGGTTTTTAATTAAACGCTTTATTTGTGTTGGCGTATAGCTGATGTAGCGATGTTCTGATGGTTTCCGGTGGGCCATTTATTAATTTTAGCTTTTGTTGGCTGTGCTTTTGGTGTTGTCTCCAAAAATATCATGGCCAAGATCAGTGCCAAGATTCCCCCTGTGCTTTTTTCTAAGAGTTTTGTGGTTTCAGGCTTTAAGTCTTTCACCCATTTTGGGTTAGTTTTGGTCACATCCTCTGTCTGGATTAACTACTTCATCAGTATACAATGGTCTTCTCTGTCCGCTGCAGCTTTAACGTCTGTTTTATCTTACAGAAGCACAGCTACCCCCCCTCTCTTGGTTTCTACCTGCATGGAATATCTTTTTCTGTCCCTTCAACGTGAACCTATTTGTGCCCTTACTGGTGGAGCAAGTCTCTCTGTAGGCAGTTTTGCTTTTTAATGCATCTGCTCATTCTATGCCTTTTGATTGGACAAATTCATTCATTCATATTGAGAGTCATCACTGCGAGGTAAGGACTTCCGGACGCCCCCTACTGCCTCCTGTCTGACCCTAGTCCCTGTCTTCCTCTCTTCCTCCCTCGCTGGTCCTTTGTGGACTGAAGGTCTTGCAGAGTGGAGTGCTCTCTTGCTTTCTCCTTAACTCAGCGTGTCTACGGTAGGGTTCTGCTGTGTGGCTGCCACGAGGCTTCCGTGAAGCATCGCACAGATGCACTGATAACTGACTGCACACGCTCCACCCTTTTACTTCCCCCTTGTGTGTTTGTGATGTCACAATTGACATCTTTTTATAGTACTGACAAATATCCTCACCGAGGAATTACTGTAGCTATGGTTATTTTTAATGCTTTGTCCTTTAACCTTTATAAGGGAGCAGTATCGCACAATATCACAGTATTAAGAGTATTAATTTGACAGTGTGCTTTCTTTTGTTTGTTCCCATGTTACTAACTGGATTTCCCAAGTTAGTAAAGAATACTCCGCCAATGCAGGAGACACAAGAGGCAAGGGTTCGATCTCTGAGTCAGGATGATCACCTGGAGGAGGAAAGGGCAGCCTGCTCCAGTATTCTGGCCTGGGCAAGCCCATGGACAGGGGAGCCTGGTGGCTGCAGTCCACGGGCCACAGAGTCCTTCCTGAAATCAGCATTCAGCCTGAAAAACTCAAGGTTCTCGGGAGGTGGGTCTAGAGATGAAGGCCCCCAGCTCCCATCTGTTTGGGGCAGGCTTTGCTGCCTGTCCTTCATTTCTGAAGGACATCTTTGCTAGCAGAGGATTCTTGCTCGGCAGTTTTTTTTTTCTTTTTAGCACCTTGAATATATCGCCTTCTGGCCTGTGAGTCTGATGAGACCCACCGATAGCTTGTGGGCATTTTCTTAAGTTAGTTATAAGCTTATTTTCTCTTGCTGCTTTTAAGATGCTGTCTTTGATTTTTGACAGTTATTATAATGTGTCTAGGAGAACGTTAAATTGCATTTGTTTGGTGACCTATGAGGTTTACCAACTTGGATGTCTAAATCTCTCCCCCATCTGGGAAGTTCTCAGCCACTGTTTCTTTATATACTATCTGCCTCCTCGCCCTCTCTTCTTCTGGGCTCTAATAATTTACACACTGTTCCTTCTAACGTACTCCAAGGATCACACATGCTTTCGTCACTCTTCTCTTTGTTCTCCCCTTACTGAATAATTTCAGAAGTTCTGTCTTCTAACTCACACTCTTCTGTTTGAACCATTCTAATGTTTAGGCCTTCTATTAAAGTGTTGTTTTTTTTTTTCATTTCATTCATTGTATACTTCAGGATTTTCTTGGTTCCTTTTAATTTTTCTATCACTCGGTTGCATTTCTCACTTTGTTTCCATGCTGTGTTCCTGAGACTGTGGAATGGTTTTCTGTGTTTCTGGTAGCTCACTGAGCTTCCTCAAGACACTTGAGCTCTTTTCCATGAACATCCCAGACCTCCATGTCTCTGGACTCCGTCACTGGGAAGGGCAGTGAGCTCCTCTGGCATTGTCACGGTTGCTTGGTTTTCACGTTCCTTTCATGTTTACTGTTGACCCAGGATCCGGTCAAAGACTTTTCATTACATTTAAATGTTCTATCTCTCAACTATCTTTGTTCCAGAACATTCCTCTTTTTTTCTTTATGACACTGTTCTGTTGAAGTCAGCTGTTTCACAGAGTATTTCTCATTTCGGGTCCACCTGCTTACAGGGGTCCCTGTGGCTGGGCTCAGGGGTGTAAGTGCAAAGGCGAAGCTCTGTCCCAGTGCTCCACGTGCACACGAGGGGCTCAGGGGTCACTCTGCAGTGACTGGCATCGTGGCCCCTGGGCTGAGAAGAGGATTACTGGACTTTTCCAGTGTATGCACTTCTCCTCTTGATAGATTCTGACTCATCTCTGGGGTGGTTCCTTTGAGACTGTGTGTGAAAAATGCAGTTCCCCAACAATCTTTCACCCAGCAGCTCACAGTAATTTACTGATATGGTTCTCAGACTGTTATCTGTGTACATCTGTGTAGTCTGGGTGTATCTATAGACTCCTGGGTGATACGAAACTCAGTGACTTAGTTTAATCATCTCTCAGATTCCACACAAGCATGCTGGCACTTAATGTTGTATATTAACATTTCCTACATAATCCCTAGGAAAAGGTGACTCTTCATTGGAAAAGTCCCGATTCTGAGAAAGACTGAAGGCGGGAGGAGAAGGGGACGACACAAGATGCGATGGTTGGATGGCATCACTGACTCCGTGGACATGAGTCTGAGCAGGCTCCGGAAGATGGTGATGGACAGAGAGGCCTGGCGTACTGCAGTCCATGGGGTCACAAAGAGTCAGACACGATTGCGACTGAACAACAAGATCATACTTATAGCTCAACAAGTGAGTCCATCAAGTTGGAAGAGGAAGGAAAAGTTATCAAATCACAAGAGTCATTCAATAAATGATAAGAAGTGGTCTGTATCATAAAGGACAGTCTCTGGGCTCCACCTAGGAAGGCATTTAAGTATCCAAGGCCTCCAGGAGCCACCAGGAGCAGGGACAGGAATGTATACTTCTGCCAATCTGCTACCTGATGTAAATTCAGTCTTCACTTATTGAAAATGAGGTTTGGGTTTACAGATGTCTATTGTTCATGGCCAAACGGGATAAGTGGGCTGGGGTGAGGTGTGAAAATATTGTGGACAAGATTTAGGAAACTACCAGAGAGAGCCGGGGATTCTAGATTTCATAAATTTAAAGAGGCAATTATGCCTATTTGTGCAACAAAGTAGGAGTATAACTTCACTAAGTTAAAATGCTTCTGGTGAAGAGTGACATGAAGTATGGGGTGTGTGTGTGCAGCCGGCTGAGCCGCTCGACTCTGCTCCGTGTGAATGCAATGGGTGGTCTATGCTTTCAAAAGTTATCTTAAACTGATGCATGAAAATAAAAAAATTATACACAGAAGGTAAAATGACTATTGAGTCTGTCATTAAATTTTTCCAAGCGGAAATGATAATTTCTGATTTGAGAGCCCACATATATTTATGTAATAATTATATATAATAATTATTATTATATCTTATAAATTATTAAGAGGAGCAGAGAGAATAAGCCTCACTGTCAGACTAAGAATGCAGAAAAGCATGAAAGGGACATAAGAGGAAGAGGAAAAACCAACATGGTAGACAGTCGCTTACTGGCTCAGAATGAACCACGATACGTGGGATCGCAGTCTCCGGTGGAGGTGAGACAGCGGCCTGTGGAGGAAGTGACAGCGGCCCCATCCAGGCTGGGGGTGGTGAGCACAGGGGCTCCCTGCGGGGAAGGGCCAAGGCTCTCTGGAGAGGACGGTAGACTCGGTGGAGCTGGGAGCTACTAAGGAGGTGAGCCTGGTGCTCCCTGAGACGTTCGGGGTAGAGGCTCACTGTCCAGGAAACAGTGAGGGCGGCATGTGTCCTTTCTATCGAGTCCCTTATCCGGAGTTTTAGCCGATCTGCTGTTTCTTCTGTAAAATGGGGACGCTTGTGAAAGGCCCAGGTGGCAGAGAACTCGGAGGTTTTCACTGGGGCGCCTGTAGCCGCCCAGGCCGCGCCCCTGCCGCAGACGTCCTCCGCGCCTGTCCTGCGGGGTGAGCCCCAGATTCCCCATCCACGGCCGCCTCCTCCCCGTTTCTGCCCCCCTCCAGCGGCCATCCCGCCCGCCAGGGAAGGGGGCCGCCCCGGGGCAGCTCCAGCCCGCCGCGCTGGGCCACAGAAGGGGCTCACTCCACCCGCGTCAACCTCTGAGTCATCAAGAGACTCGGTATTTTAAGGTCCTTGCTCACATGCTGCCTTTACTGGTGTCCTACTCCTGAGCGCAAATCAGGTACACTTTCTCGATTAAGTCTGAGGCATGGTGATTTCACATGGGCCATGATTCTGATTTTCTTTTGTGCATACTGACAGCTACCTTGCTTGGAACCCTTACCTAGCGACCAGAAAGGGCATTAGAAAAATCTGCTATGATCGCTGCTTTGTGGTCAAGCTAAATCCACCTACTTTCAGGGACGCTGAAGAAGCCTCCCACCCGGGCACGCAGAAGGATGATGGGGTCGTGAGACTCACTGACATCAGCCCCGCAGCCTGAGGTCGGGCAGGAGGTCGGCCGACGGCCCACGGTGACCCCCTCCCCAGCGCATGGGGCTCAGTCCTTAGGCTCTGGATACAAGGAATCACACAGCCGGAGAGAGGGCACCCCTTGCAGGGCGAAGGGTAACTTCCTATCGCTCATTATCCCACGTGGGAGTGCAGGCTAGAAGACAAATGCGTTTAGAAAGGATGGAAATAAATGGGAGTGGTGCTTCCGCAGACAACGGGCATAGGACAGTGTGACTGCGGGTTTGCCCCCGTGATTCCAGGTGACGCCGTCACAACGCCATCCCCTCTGCAGGGCGCGCCTACAAAATACGGAATCGCACTAAAGCCGCGCACAGACCAACCTGAACGACATAGTAACGTTTACAGTAAACGCGGTCTCCAGTGCCCATGGTGGGCTAGGCCCTCCGCTCTGCGGGGGAGACGACGGCCTTCGCAGCACAGACGGGGCCCCAGGCAGGAGCCGGGGTGTCGCCCGGGGCCGCAGAGCTGGGGTGCAGGTCGGGGCTGGCCCCTCCTCTGCGCCTGGCCTTTCTGTATGAGGCGCGTAAGGGAAAGTTGTTAAACAGACCAAAATATTATGCACACACACAGGTAAAAGCTGGTTAAAGGAAAAGGCAGAAACCGCAGTTACTTATTTCTAAAACTCGCTCCCACTTTGGTGACGCCAGGAGGCCCTTCCGTTGCTCAGGAGGAGGTGTGAAACCTTGAGCAGGCTCCCTTTCTTTTCTCTGAAGAGATGAGTTGATCTAAATCGCTGTCATAAGGTGGACACACAAAAGCTTGCTCTGAATTTCACCTTACCCAATTTTACAAGTTCTATGATGGAGAAGGAAATGGCAACCCACTCCAGGACTCTTGCCTGGAGAATCCCATGGACGTAGGAGCCTGGTGGGTTACAGTCCCTGGGGTCACAGAGTCGGACACGACTGAGCGACTTCTCTTTCATGAGGTGACTAGAAAAGGGAATCTGAAAGTATTTACCGTCAGGGTTTGAAAGCCAGTTTAAGGGGCCGGCATTCCACCGTTTGAAAGAGCCTAAACCTGAAGCCTGGCTCAGGGTGTCGCGCCCCTCAGGCACGTCGGGGTCACACCCACCTTGGCTTCAAAGAACTTCCTCCTCAGCTTGGCATCTGCGGGTGGCACCGTCCGCCTCAGGTCCCGGTACCACCTCCTGACCACGTGTCCGCGCCAGGATGCCTGGATCCTAGGGTACAGGGGGCCGTCAGCCCGGGACGGCCCCGGCGGAGGGAAGACCCACACCCCGCAGCCCCCAGAGCGCGCCCGGGCTGGCCTGCCCCGCGCGGGCGGGCACGCATCGCGGGCTCGGGCCGCTCACCTGGTCGCACACTTGATTTTGAAGAGTCGGGCCCCATCGCGGATCACCCGAGTTTGGTACTGGTTCTTTCTACAGAGAGGACAGGTTTTTTTATTTGTGAACTTTTCAAAAGCCTGAAGGCAAGCCTGAAGGAAAACATTTCACTTGAAATTTCACGAGTAATTATGTAGAAACAACACGTTTTACTTCTCAGGTAATTATAGTGTTCTTTTCTCGCATAATTATGAGACTTGGCCCAATTTAGATTATGAAGGGAAGAAGTTTCATCAGATGTTAACACCTTCCTCATGAAAAACGATATTTTACAAGAATGTACATGCAGGCACATCAAACACTTCTGAGAAGCCCTGTGTGAAGGTGGATGTCCTTGTGTTCAGGCCACCGGGCAGTGAACTCGGAGGGAGCGGGGCTCGCCCACGCCGGCGGACGTCACTCGCCACACTCTCTCCTAGGGACATGTGCAGCTCTACCACCATGGAGAAGTCACAATTTTCAAATCAGGATGAGCCCTACTCTAAAGTCACATTTCTAGCCGTCAGTGGTGACTATGGATAAAATAAGTGGCTCTTTTCAGGAGCCGGAAGCTGAGAGAGGGCTTCCTTGGTGGCTCAGTGGTAAAGAATCTGCCTGCCAATGCAGGTTTGCTCCCTGGGTGGGGAAGATCCCCTGGAGGAGGAAAAGGCAACCCACTCCAGTATCCTTGTCTGGGAAATCCCATGGACAGAGGAGCCTGGTGGGCTACAGTCCGTGGGGTCGCCCAGAGTGGGACACGAGTGAGGGACTTAACACCAAAGTGAGAGGCGGCCCTGCCCTCTGAGCTAGGAGGGCGCCGTGGCCCCGGGGGGCGCGGAGTGGGGGCTCCTCACCCTGTGGAACACGTGTGAGCAGGAGAGCAGCACCTGTTCAGAGAAGACAAAGGAGGTTTGAAGCTTAAATTAGTTTAAACGAGAAGCAGCATAAATGCATTAATTAAAAGAAAAGTTCTGAGTCTTTGAAAGGTAAGCTGTGTTGCTTCTTTGAAAAAGTTAAGAAGCAGATTAACAACCTTGATATTTACAATATTCGGAGTTAAAGTTTAGCATGGCACAGGTATATAATCTCCACAAGAGAAACTTAACAACAATCTGAAACATCAAACGAACAGAATATTGCTACAGAATAAGTGTATATTTAAAAATGAGATGATTATAAAAAAGAAGTATTTCTGGGCAGATCCTAAGAAAGAGCACAGCTGGCAGGGACCCAGGCTGGGGGCAGGGTGCAGAGGACAGAAAGCAAACACCTTTTCTTAGGACTCTGTTCAACTCAACTGCTGTCTCAAATTTAATGAGCACTAAATCCCAGAGACACATGAATTACTTTTTCTCCTTTAAATGCAGGGCAAGGGTGGGCGCCAGAAAATTCCACCTTTCTGTGACCCACATTCCCACTGAATAATGGTATCCTGTTGTTGTTCAGTCGCTTAGTCGTGCCCAACTCTTTGTGACCCCATGAACTGCAGCACGCCAGGCTCCCCTGTCCCTCATTGTCTCCCAGAGTTTGCTCAGACTCATGTCCATTGAGTCGGTGATGCTACAATATTCTGGGTTGAGATGTTATGTCCAGACTGTCTAAAGATACTCTGGGCTGGAACAAAGGAGCTTAGACTGAATGAAGAGAAAGGCTGTTGGTTCTTCTGGAAGGAAGGACCAGGGAAGTGTGAAACCAGGCCAGCCAGCATGCAGTCCACTCCCCTGCTCCGCGTTCCTGAAGTCTGTCTGAGGGAGCTGGGCTGGAGGGGGGTGCAGCAGATAAACTTTGCCAGGAGTGCATGTTCCAAGGCATGAAAGGCACGGAAGGCCCATGCCTTCCCTGGGCCGCCTGGCCTGAGGGAAACCTCCCAGTTTTAATGAATCATCTCCTCAGCCCACCATCATGCCTTTATTCAGTCTATACTTCTCTTCTTAATGGGAAGAATGGAAGAAATATCAAAATAAATACAACTCAGAAAGTTCTAAAACCGATCCTTGAAACTTACTGCCACCAAGAAGCCTAAATTGCAAAAACTCATTAACGTGGGTCCTTTTAAATTATCATCATTTAAGCTTGCTTCTTGGAAGAAAAGCTATGACAAACCTAGACAGCATATTAAAAAGCAGAGACATTACTTTACCAACAAAGGTCACCTAGTCTAGCTCAAAATTCTCCAAGCCAGGCTTCAACAGTACGTGAACCGTGAACTTCCAGATGTTCAAGCTGGATTTAGAAAAGGCAGAGGAACCAGAGATCAAATTGCCAACATCCATTGGATCGTCGAAAAAGCAAGAGAGTTCCAGAAAAAAAAATCTACTTCTGCTTTATTGATTATGCCAAAGCATTTGACTGTGTGGATCACAACAAACTGTGGACAATTCTTCAAGAGATGGGAATTCCAGACCACCTTACCTGCCTCCTGAGAAACCTGTATGCAGGTCAAGAAGCAACAGTTAGAACCAGACATGGAACAACCGACTGGTTCCAAATAGGGAAAGGAGTACATTAAGGCTTTATATTGTCACCCTGCTTATTTAACTTATATGCAGAGTACATCATACAAAATGCTGGGCTGGATGAAGCACAGCTGGAATCAAGATTGTGGGGAAAAATATCAATAACCTCAGATATGCAGATGACACGACCCTTATGGCAGAAAGTGAAGAGGAACTCAAGAGCCCCTTGATGAAGGTGAAAGAGGAGAGTGAAAAAGTTGGCTTAAAACTCAACGTTCAAAAAACTAAGATCATGGCATCCAGTCCCATCACTTCATGGCAAATAGATGGGGAAACAGTGGAAACAGTGACAGTGTATTTGGGGGGCTCCAAAATCACTGCAGATGGTGACTGCAGCCATGAAATTAAAAGACGCTTACTCCTTCAAGATTAAAAAGCTAATTAAAGATTAAAAGAAAATCTATGACTAATTTATACAGCATATTAAAAAGTAGAGACATTACTTTGCTGACAAAGGTCTGTCTAGTCAAAGCTATGGTTTTCCCAGTAATCATGTATGGATGTGAGAGTTGGACTGTAAAGAAAGCTGAGCGCTGAAGAATTGATGCTTTTGAGAACTGTGGTGTTGAGAAGACTCTTGAGAGTCCCTTGGACTGCAAAGAGATCCAACCTGTCAATCCTAAAGGAAATCAGTCATGAATATTCATTGGAAGGACTGATGCTGAAAGTCAAACTCCAATCCTTTGGCCACTTCATGTGAAGAGCTGACTCACTGGAAAAGACCCTGGTGCTGGGAAAGACTGAAGGCAGGAGGAGAAGGGGACGACAGAGGATGAGAGGGTTGGATGGCATCACCAATTCGATGGACATGAGTCTGAGCAAGCTCTGGGAGATGGTGAAGGACAGGGAAGCCTGGCGTGCTGCAGTCCATGGGGTTGCAAAGAGTCGGACATGACTGAGCAACTGAACTGAACTGAACTCTGTATATTTAAAATATACTATTAAACGTTCACGAATAGCTGTTATTGGCAAGTATTCTCTGAGATAAGAAAATTGAATGACTCAGTGGTGGTAAACACACTGAAAGTGTCCTCGAAGTCAGGGTTGGATCCCAGCCCTGCTGAGCACATGTCCTGAGGCAGCCTGCTGTGGATCATGGGATTGTTTATTTCCTCATCGGTTAAGGGATATAACGCCCACCTCAGAGACACATGAGCTGAACTGATCAAACGTTGGGAAAATGCTGACTAAGGAAAAACTGGGCTTCCCAGTTAGCTCAGTGGTAAAGAATCTGCCTGCCAATACAAGAGACTGGGATTCAGTCCCTGGGTGGGGAAGATCCCACCCAGGGAGAAGGAAGTAGCAACCCACTCCGGTATTCTTGCCTGGAGAATCCCATGAACAGAGGAGCCTGGTGGGCTACAGTCTATGGGGTAGCAAAGAGTCAGACATGACTGAGTGACTAAACAACACCAAAGGAAAAAGCTAAACCTGAGAACTATAAGTAGAAACACAAAAGAGACACATGTCTGTATCTATAATCAAAAATGTTACAGTGAGAAGTTTATAAAAAGCAGAATGGGAGAAACGCTGGGTGTGTGACACCCCGCTCCCCCTTCAGATATTCAGCTGCAAGCTTCCCTTCTTCACATCACCATCGGACCAAGTGTCTGCGGCACAGACACTTGGAAGAGGTTGCTGGGGCCAGAAAGACTCCTCGCGGCTCTTTCACTAAAGGCTTAATCGTCCCAGAGCTACTTCCGCACTTTAAGGACCACAATCTTTCTGAAATACCCAACCTTCATGTACCTAAGAGATTAGGTCTTGATAGAGAACTAGAACATAATAAGTATGTTTAAAATAATGTGTGAGTTCAAATTAGTAAAGAACAAAAGTTCATGACTGTGAACTAACTCATTAACCATAAAAACTTATTAAAACAAATGAAGTTTGAGAGTTTATGTGCCAGGTTGGTAGATGAAGCCTGGGATTCCTAGGCTGTGAATTCTAAGCCTCCTTTTAAATATATTTACTGTATTTTTTTAAAAAAATCAAAGTTTCAAGCGCTTCTGTGTAGGAAGCATAATGCTACACATGAGAGAAATTACTCAAGGTGGTCATTTGCTAAAAATAAACAAAAAAAGATTCTAGGAATAGCAGAGCCCCTTAACTTCCATGAGATTGAAGTTTAATTAGTCAAAGTATGTATAGGAAAAAAAAAACCTATGACATAGACTGATTGTATATTAGCTATATTATCATCAGTCTTAACTATGGTAAACTTTCATAATAAAGATTGTTTTATAAGATTTCACTTAAAGACACTCCCACAGATTCTTTGGAGATATTAGACCTCGGTTTTCCTTTTAGGATTTCAATTCTCAAAACAACACAAATGATTCCCACTCTTCTGCTCTGTGCACCTTGCCAGCTGGGTTCCCCCACCCCCACTGCGCACAGTCGGTGGAGTGGGAACAGTCTTGCACAAATTCTGTACTTGAGAATTAAGAGCAATCAGTAAATAAGACTGTTCAGTGAGGGTGTTTAGCTCTTTCTCATATACAAACTTAACTAATGGAAAAGAAAACGTTGAGTCTTTGAGGGTCAAGTAGGAGAAAGAGACTGGAAGAAAGAAGCGTGGACCCTCTTAATCCCCAGTTCAGAGTCCAGTCACCGGAGAACGCCCCGCAGGCCTGCTTATCTAAGGCTCACGTTAAACACCTGCGGCTGAAGTCCAAACTCCTCTTTGCATATTGGGCACGGCTGCATGGAGTCCCCCTGCTCAACGGACCTCTGCTTCACTCTGTCCCATTCATCCGCCGACAGTGGCAACGGGGGAGGGTCAAAGAGGCCCAACTTCTGTGCTGAAGTGCAAATAACAGGGAATGTGAGTCCAGTATATTTTAGAGGGTGGTAACTCATGCATCATTTTAATGACATTATTTTGCAAATATTAAGGCAAAACATTCACCTTACTTCATTCCACCGTATTTAGAATGCTGCTTTTATACGGGTGAACAGAAGTCAAGAATAATTTGGTGTTGTTCAGTCGCTCAGTTGTGTCCAATTCTTTGCAGCCCCATCGACTGCAGCACGCCAGGCTGCCCTGACCTTCACCAGCTCCTTGAGCTTGCTCAAACTCATGTCCATCGAGTTCGTGATGCCATCCAACCATCTCAACCTCTGTCGTCCACTTCTCCTCCTGCCCTCAATCTTTCCCAGCATCAGGGTCTTTTCCAGTGAGTCAGCTCCTTACATCAAGTGGCCAAAGTATTGGAGCTTCAGCTTCGGCATCAGTTCTTCCAGTGAATATTCAGGGTTGATTTTCTTTAGGATTGACTGGTTTGATCTCCTTGCTGTCCAAGGGACTCTCAAGGTGAATAATATCTTATATTTATGTTGTTTTTATTTACAAAAAATTCCCCAGATCTATTTCATTTTCACAAGGATTCTATAAAGCAGGCCAGGCTGATATCCTATTTTACGAATTTTTCATAGGTGTTGGCCAAAGGTCTCCTCATTTCTCAGCTAACTTCTCTTCAGCTTTCGGCATTGCCTTCCTCCAATTTTGCTTGTTTCTGCTGCCAGTGACCTTTGTAAAATGAGTATCAACCCAGTTCTTCCCTTGCTAAAAATTTATGACGTACAGTTACCCGTTAGAATCAGTCCTTGTCTCAGCCACGTTTGAGGATCCTCTGCGTGTCTACCCTGGAGCAGGCCCAGAGCATCTGTTCCAGTGGAAGCACACACTCTGGAGAAGGAACCGCGAGGAGCTCGGGAGACTGGGGGTGGGGGCGTCAGCACAGCTTCCGCTCTCCCCACCGCGCCCCAGGCCACTGAGTGGACACAGCATCAACCCACAGGGCTGCCTTCAGGGACGGAGAGTGAAGTGCTAGGTCTGCGGAACAAGAACGGGGAAGAGCTCTTGAAGACGGAAACGTTTTAGTGTCCAATGGAAATACCAGAGTCAACCAAAAGACTGGAGGAGGAAGCTAAGATAATCTCAAAGTAGAAGAACACGGTAAAGGAGGAGACAGAAAATAAGAAAAGTCAAGGATCAGTCTGACATCTGAAAGTCAGGCATTCCAGAAAGAAAAGAAAACAGAGAGTAAACAACTTAAAGAAAATAGCCCAAATGTCTCCCAGAAGAGGACACCTGTTTCTAGCCAGAGAGCACCCAGCAAGGCCGGAACGAAGGACTCACCCAAGTCCGGTCACTGCGATGCTGCAGAGGCAGAAAAAGATCCAAAGTACCAGGAGCCAGAAGCACATCAAATGCATCCACAGCAACACAGACAGCAGGAGGCAGCCCTTCCAGAATCGTGAGACGGAGCTTTCCCTGTGAGAATCGCATCAGCCACAGGCCACGTCAGAGCGGCACATGGGTGTCTCCTGTCTGCTCCCTTGGACGGGGCCTCTCACACGCTGTTCCCTAGAAGTCCCTGCTACAATGGCACAGGTGCAGAAAGCTAAGGGGCAGGGGCGCCTCAGGGCTGCAGTCCACAGGAGGGTGCAGAGCAGAGGCCCAGGGCCCACAGTGCCGCACCAGCCCCACAGAGCAACTGTCCAGTTGCAAGCGGAATGTCGCCATGAAGATAAAACGAAAAGTCACCTACTGTATTTTAATGTACCGAGAGAGTATATTTTTGGAAGACATTCTGGGGGGCAGATTTTGGCTCTTTTCCTACGAGTTATTACAGCGTATTACAAAATTTTATGAATGAAAACAGTGAGATACTGACATAGAAACAGAAGCCCCAAATCATGCACACTCCCCCTCTCCCTCTCTCAGATAAACAGAGAAAACTCTCTGCATGCACAACGTGGGGCCACAAGCCAGCTAAGGAAGCAAGGCTCATGATTTGAGGGAAGAATCTAACTTTAATTGTTATATGAAATAATGTTCCCCAAATCATTTGCAAAATAAACTGGGCTGAGATCTAAGTGAAATGCAAAACTTCAAAGGTAGTGACGAAAAAATGGGAACATCTTTGCGATCTCAAGGATGGGTAAAGATGGAAACCCCCAAATCATAAAGGATAACGAGAAAAACTGGTAGAAGAAACAGCACTTGGAGTGAAGAGTCTGTTCAAACATACAATCAGACACAGACCCGGAGAGGGTAGTCTCCGTGGCGAAGTCAACACGGGATTCAGACAAAGAGGATGCTGAGGACTCCAGCATGGCGGCAAGAAAAGATGGGAACCCTAGAACAGTATTAGGTTTGGACAACACTTAAGAGCGTGTGGGACTGTTGCAGGAAGGGGGACCGGGGCCCCAAACCAGGCTCTTGTCTAACATTCGGAAATGAATTGTTCGAGGAGACACATGTCTGACAAAGCCAGAGATTTTACTGGGAAAGGGCACCTGGGCGGAGAGCAGGAGGGTAAGGGAACCCAGAACAGCTCTGCCACACGGCACACGGTTTTATGGTGATGGGATTAGTTTCCGGGTTGTCTTTAGCCAATCATTCTGACTCAGGGTCCTTCCTGGTGGTGCACGCCCTGTTCAGCCAAGATGGAAGCCAGAGAGGAGGATTCTGGGAGGTGGTTGGACATGTGGTGTCTCCTTTTGACCTTTCCCGCACTCTTCCGGTGGGTGGTGGCTTATTAGTTCCGTGTGCCTTACCAGGACCTCCAGTCGTAAAACAACTCATGCAAATGGTTGCCGTGGTGCCTGGCCAGGGAGGGCAGTTTTAGTCAGTGTGCTTCCCCTAACAGTCCCACCTCACCAGTAGCTAACATGCATAATGCTAAGATGTTTTTTTCATTCCAAATCGGGACGCTCATCCTGGTGTAATTTACAGCCTCAGGTGATGGTACCGAGGCTCCTGATGGTTTCCGGAAGCTGTACGTGCAGACGGAAGGCAGTCACTAACCACTGTCGTGTGCTCCAAGCTGCGCACTTCCTGTGCGACACCGCATATAGGACGGGACTAGCGCTGCGGCCAGTTCCGGGGAGAAGGCCGGAGCTTCTGTCCGGCACTCTGGGGGCCCCGGGCTCCCCCTTCACAGGGCAGCTCCCGCCTGCAGGCCTCTGGCTCCTTCTCCACCCGCCAGCCGCCCTCCGCCACCAGTTCAGTCAGTCAGTTCAGTCACTCAGTCGTGTCCGACTCTTTGTGACCCCATGAATCGCAGCACGCCAGGCCTCCCTGTCCATCACCAACTCCCGGAGCCTACCCAAACTCGTCCATCGAGTCGTTGATGCCATCCAGCCATCTCATCCTCTGGCGTCCCCTTCTCCTCCTGCCCCCAGTCCCTCCCACCATCAGAGTCTTTTCCAATGAGTCAACTCTTCACATGAGGTGGCCAAAGTACTGGAGTTTCAGCTTCAGCATCATTCCCTCCAAAGAAATCCCAGGGCTGATCTCCTTCAGAATGGACTGGTTGGATCTCCTTGCAGTCCAAGGGACTCTCAAGAGTCTTCTCCAACACCACAGTTCAAAAGCATCAATTCTTCAGCACTCAGCCTTCTTCACAGTCCAACTCTCACATCCATACATGACCACAGGAAAAACCATAACCTTGACTAGATGGACTTTTGCTGGCAAAGTAATGTCTCTGCTTTTGAATATGCTATCTAGGTTGGTCATAACTTTCCTTCCAAGGAGTAAGCGTCTTTTAATTTCATGGCTGCAGTCACCATCTGCAGTGATTTTGGAGCCCAGAAAAATAAAGTCTGACACTGTTTCCACTGTTTCCCCATCTATTTCCCATGAAGTGATGGGACTGGATGCCATGATCTTCGTTTTCTGAATGTTGAGCTTTAAGCCAACTTTTTCACTCTTCTCTTTCACTTTCATCAAGAGGCTTTTGAGTTCCTCTTCCCTTTCTGCCATAAGGGTGGTGTCATGTGCATATCTGAGGTTACTGATATTTCTCCTGGCAATCTTGATTCCAGCTTGTGTTTCTTCCAGTCCAGCATTTCTCATGATGTACTCTGCATATGAGTTAAATAAGCAGGGTGACAATATACAGCCTTGACGTACTCCTTTTCCTATTTGGAACCAGTCTGTTGTTCCGTGTCCAGTTCTAACTGTTGCTTCCTGACCTGCATACAGATTTCTTAAGAGGCAGGTCAGGTGGTCTGGTATTCCCATCTCTTCAGAATTTTCCACAGTTTATTGTGATCCACACAGTCAAAGGCTTTGGCATAGTCAATAAAGCAGAAATAGATGTTTTTCTGGAACTCTCTTGATTTTTCGATGATCCAGCGGATGTTAGCAATTTGATCTCTGGTTCCTCTGCCTTTTCTAAAACCAGCTTGAACATCAGGAAGTTCAGGGTTCACATATTGCTGAAGCCTGGCTTGGAGAGTTTTGAGCATGACTTTGCTAGCGTGTGACTGCTGTGGGGGTAGAAAGTATTACAGGGTAGGGGCCCTTCCATGTGAGCTGGAGTTGAGCCTTTGGGGACCCATCTTTCCAGACTTTAATTAGGACTTGAGTCCCTGGAGCATATAGTGGTGACTCTTTAGAATCTTTTGGGTCCTGGTTCATACCCCACAAGCGTAGATCCTGTTGGAATTGCCCAATGGCTACGGTATAAGACTGGAGGGTCTGAACCTCTGGATCTAGGAAAAGGTCATTGACATAAACAAAAGGTCTCCCATATAGCATCTCATAAGGACTAAGACCAACCTGTTCCTTAGGGGCAATGCGGGTGCAGAGGAGAGCTATTGGTAAAGCCTCCTTCCATCCCAGGGAGGTCTCCTGGGTTATCTTTTTTATCTGATTTTAAGAATTGATTGGCTCTTTCTACTTTTCCTGAAGATTGAGGCCTCCAGGCACAATGGAGATAATAAGTAATGCCCAATGCTTTCGAGACCCCTTGGGTGACCTTAGAAGTAAATGATGTCCCGTTGTCACTTTGGAATGACCTGGGCAGGCCAAATCTTGGAATGATTTCATGGAGCAGTTTTTTACCACCTCCTCAGCCTTCTCAGTCCGGGTGGGAAAGCCTTCAATCCATCCTGTGAATGTATCTATCATGACTAATAGGTATTTATACCCTTGAGAAACTGGCATCTGGGTGAAGTCCATCTGCCAGTCCTCTCCTGGGTAGGCCCCACGTCGTTGGACGGGCTGGGCCAGCTGGGGTCTTCGAGCTCCTTGGGGGTTGTTTAACTGGCAAGTGGGACAAGAGGAGACCACCTGTCTTATAGTTGTTTGGAGGCCTGTTCCTCTGAAGGACCTTTCTAGTAATCTTTGGAGGGCCTTTTCTCCTAAATGGGTAGTGGCATGTAAGGAGTTAACCAACTTCCATTGGAGGTTCCCAGGCAGAAAAAGGAGTCCCTCCTTTTGGAACCACCCCATATAATCTTCTTGAAAGCCCTCGCTCTTAGCTTTAAGAGTCTCACCTTCAGTATATGAAGGAGTTTCTGGCAAATTAGCCTGTGGAACTAGGGTGGCAATCCCTATTAGGTCATGGTTCTGTAATGCTGCTCTCCTAGCTGCCTGATCAGCTGCTTGGTTCCCTCGTGCCACTTCCGTGTTCCCTTTTTGGTGTCCTTTGCAGTGGGAGACTGAAGCATCAGTGGGCAGATGGACTGCCTCCAAGAGTCGAAGAATCTGATCACCATATTTGATTGGGGACCCTCGGGTGGTCAAGTGGCCCCTTTCTTTCCAAACAGCCGCATGTGCATGTAGCACCAGAAAGGCATAATACCCGGAGTCAGTGTAAATGGCTACTCTTTTTTGAGCTCAGCTAATTGGGCTGAAGTACCTGGTGGCAGAGGCTTAGCCTCTATGGTCTCAAAATTGGAGACTACTGCATACCCGGCTCTTCTTTTTCCATCCAAAACAAAGCTGCTTCCATCAGTGTACCAGATTTCCTCAGGATTGGTCAGAGGATCTTCTGACAATCCCTCTTGGGGTTTTGTCCAGTGGTCCAAGTTTTCTAGACAAGAGTGAAAGGGGAGAGAGCCCTCGGGGGTAGGCAGGAGGGTGGCTGGGTTAAGAACCTCACAAGGGGATATAGCGAGGCCTGGATTTTCCATGAGCATTACTTGATATCTGAGGATTCTTTGATCAGACATCCATAAATGGTCTCTCCCATTTAGGAGTTGTTTTACTTGGTGGCTGGTAAAAATAGTTAGTTTGCCCCCAAAGGAGAGTGTTAAAGCATCTTCTATCATGATTGCAATAGCTGCAAGATTTCGAAGGCAGGGGGGCCAACCTCGGGAAGTTGGATCGAGCCTCTTGGATAAGTAAGCTACAGGCTGGGGCTCAGATCCCAACCTTTGAGTTAACACTCCTGAGGCTATTCCCTCTCTCTCATGGACATAAAGTTGGAATGCCTTTTCTGGGTCTGGCAACCTCAAGGCAGGTGCCTGAGTTAAGGCCTGTCTTAGTGTAGCCTCTGCCTTCTTTTGAGGAGTTCCCCACATCAGTGGGATTGAATCATCTCGTCCCTTTAAGCTTTCATATAAGCGCTGGGCAATTAGACCCTAGTTGGGTATCCAGATTCTACAATAACCAGTTAGCCCCAGGAAAGCTCACAATTGTTTTCGAGTCGTGGGGGAGGGCAACTGTACCTGATCAGAAGACAGCCTCCTGGACCCGTGTGTAATCTGAACTCCCAGGTAAGTGACCTTTGTCTCGACCATCTGTGCCTTAGCACAGGAGACTTTATATCCCCTTTCTGCCAAGAAGTTTAGAACCTGAATTGCATGTTGTTGGGTGCTTTTCTCATCTGGAGAGCAGATTAGTAGGTCATCTACGTATTGTAATATTTTCCCATTAGGTCCAGGTCCAGATCTAGGAGATCCCGGCTAAGGGCCTGTCCAAACAGGTGGGGGCTATCTCTGAACCCCTGAGGTAATACTGTCCAAGTCATCTGTTGGTGTTTTTCTCCTGGGGCTTCCCACTCAAAGGCAAAAAGGTATTGGGATTCTTTAGCCAGTGGTATGCTAAAAAAATGCATCTTTGAGATCCAAGACTGTAAACCACTTGGCATTGGGTGGGATTTCTCCCAAGATTACATAGGGATTGGGTACTGTGGGATGGAGGGGGACTACAGCTTCATTTATGATCCGGAGATCTTGAACCAGTCGCCAGGTTCTGTCTTTTTTCTTTACTGAGAGGATTGGGGTGTTACATGGCGAGTTGGTGCGGACCAATAGCCCACAAGCAAGGACTTTATTTATTAAAGGCTGTAGTCCCTCCCAGGCCTCTCTTTTGAGAGGATATTGTTTCCAGTTAGGGAACCGAGTGGGATCTCGGAGGACAGTGATGACCGGTTCAGCTTGGTGGGCTCGTCCAAGAGTCCCCTGGTCCCACACCTGGGGGTTAATTTTGTCTTCCCATAGTTTTTGGTCCCTCTATATTGAAGGTGTAATGGGTTCTTCAGTAGTAACCAGGAGCTGTAGAGCTCTAGGGGCTGAAAAACTTCCCATCACAAGGGTGGTCCCCAGTTTAGTGAGTATATCTCTTCCCAATAAGGGAGTAGGACACTCAGGGACCACCAGAAACTGGTGGGAAAATATTTGTCCATCCCAGCAACAAAGAAGTGCTCAGGTGAATATTTTAGTAGTTGCTTTTCCTGTAGCTCTGCCACCAGGTCCCCAGCAAACCTCCTCTCCGGGCCCAGCATCATTTAAAAAATTTTATGGCGGTTCCTCAAAAAATTAAATATAGAATTA
The DNA here is from genome assembly GCF_029407905.1 of Bubalus kerabau. Classification (NCBI taxonomy): domain Eukaryota; kingdom Metazoa; phylum Chordata; class Mammalia; order Artiodactyla; family Bovidae; genus Bubalus; species Bubalus kerabau. Next base: position 121,514,490 of record NC_073631.1, on the reverse strand, counting down.
CCACACGGTCCAGCCATTCCTTTTCTTGGCACATGCCCCAAAGAATGGAAAGTGGAGACTCAAACAGGTATTTGTACAAAAAGCTTCCTGGCAGCACCATACACGGTAACTGAAAGAGGAAACAACTCAAGTGTCCGCCGATGGAACGGACAGGCGTGCTGTGTGCCGGCGGGCGGGTCGTGTTTGGGCCTAAACGAGGAGGAGGCTCTGATACTGCTGCAACTGCCAGAGCGAAGAACCCTGAAGACCTTACGCCGAGAGCAACGGGCCAGACACAAAAGGACGGATATTAAATGACTGAGCCAAAGTGGTCGGATTCTGAGAGACAGAGAGGAAACTCGTGGTTGCCAAGGTGGGGAGAGGGGCTGGGAGTGTGTAAGTGGGCAGAGTCTGGGGGGATGAAGGCATTGTGGAGATGGACAGCAGCGATGACCGCTGGGCAGTGGGAGTGCACTTACTGCCACTGAACGACATGCTTAAACATGGCTGAAGTGGTAAACTTGATATATTTCATCACAACAGAAGTTCTACACCACAACCCCTCTCCTAATCGGCCCCTCCCGGTTCTCCCCAGTCTCCCCTTCTGCCCCACCCTCACCAGGCCCCAGCTCACTCTCCTTTCAGCAACTCAGGCACCCGAGCTGCCTTGCTTCAGAGCCCTGCGTGTGCCTCTGTCTCCGTCAAGAACATCCTTCCTCTGTTCTTTGGTGGTGGTGGTGAAGTCGCTCAGTCGTGTCCGACTCTTTGCGACCCCGTGGACTGTAGCCTGCCAGGCTCCTCCATCCATGGGATTCTCCAGGCAAGAGTACTGGAGTGGGTTGTCATTTTCTTCTCCAGGGGATCTTCCTGACCCAGGAATCGAACCTGGATCTCCTGCATCGCAGGCAGATGATTTACCAACGAGCTATGAGGGAACTGCAGGGACAAATCCTCTTAACCCTGTGAATTTATGGCGGAAGCTGGCTGATGTTCACCAGCCTCCTCCTGGGTGCATGGCTGGATCTGCACTCCCTTGCAAAAAATGAAAATAAATATATAAAACCTTTTCTGTTCCTAAGTTTGCAGCTTACAATAGCTTGGACTTGTCTGTAAACACTGTAAAGCCGTGTAAAGGAGCCTCACGCGCCTTGCCCTGGGCCTCCCCAGATGCTAACGTGTCATGGGACCTGAGCGCGTGGTCCCATCCAGCTCGGCCTGTTGATCCAGCGCTGTTGATTCATGTGTCCGCCCCACTGGGCGTCCTTCTAGTCTCACTGAAGCCTCTGCTCTGCCCCAATTCCACATGTGCTCAGCTGGCTGCCCCTTTGGCCCCTCAGGACCTGGCTTTGCACCTCGGTCTTTATTTGCTTCTCTTGACGCTTCTGTGGAGCCCCGGCCAGGAACCTCCTTCTGGGTCAACTGATGTGTCCTCAGAGCAGACTGAGAGATGCTTCTCTGGTGGGAATGTCTAGGAGGGGCCTGCGCCCTTCTGAGAGCCTGGCCCCAGACTTCTTCACGCGGTAAAGGTGCCGCCGCTTTCTCTGTGTAGTGAGCACACCCCTGGGGCGACGCTCTGAGGCTGTGCCCAGGCCCGCGCCTCAGCGCCACTCCCCGCTGGTTCCCGCATCCGGGTACCGCCGTCATCCCTGTGCTTGTCGTTCAGTCACCAAGTCACGGCGGACTCTTTGTGACCGCGTGGACTGCAGCACACCAGGCTTCCCTGTCCTTCACTTTCTCCCATTGAGTCGGTGTTGCCATCCAACCATCTCACCCTCTGTTGTCTCCTTCTCTTCCTGTCCTCAATCTTTCCCAGCATCAGGGTCTTTTCTAATGAGTCGACTCTTCGCATCATGGAGCTTCACGTTAGTCCTTCCAATGAATATTCAGGGTTGATTTCCTTTAGGACTGACTGGTTTGATCTCCTTGAAGTCCAAAGGACTCTTGAGAGTCTTCTCCAGAAAAACAGTTAGAAAGCACCAATTCTTTGGCTGCCACCTTCTTTATGGTCCAACTCTCACATCTGTACATGACTGCTGGAAAAACCATAGCTTTGACTATACGGACCTTTGTCGGCAAAGTGATGTGGCTGCTTTTTATCATTGTGGTCTTGGCCAGATGGTGATTTCCTATTTCTAGCCCCTATCTACTATATTTAATAGCTGTTAATCGACTGTAAGAAAGAGTCTTTCCTATTATTTATTCAATGATTTATTTCTATCACTGTAGATTAATGGATATTTACTTTATTCTCCTCTTACTTATTCTTGCTCTACTTATCATTACTGGGCTTCCCTTGTGGCTCAGCTGGTAGAGAATCCACTTGCAATGTGGGAGACCTGGGTTTGATCCCTGGGTTGGGAAGATCCCCTGGAGAAGGGAAAGGCTACCCACTCCAGTATTCTGGCCTGGAGAATTCCATGGACTGTTTAGTCCATGGGGTCACAAAGAGTCAGACACGATCAAGCAACTTTCATTTATCATTACTATCTTTAGTTTTTGCTCAAACTGTCCCCACCACTGTTTTTAAACTTTAGCACACACGTATCTTTCTGTAAGACTATAAATTAAAATAATTTCTGAATCAAAGAAAATGGTACTATTCATCTCAACTCGATTCTTTAGCTCTAGTAAGTCAAAATAAGAGTGATGAGATCAGACTTACCTAAAGTTAATGGTGGTGGCTTTGGATCAAGAACATAGTCTTTTTCTGGGTCTTCCGCTTTAGGGCCACCTTGTGTGGTTTTCTTAAGTCCAGTATCTATTGTTGCCTTTGCATTTCTTTTTAGAGATTTGGATCTGTTCTCTGTCTTTGGTACCTTTGTCTTAGAATAATCTGCTACTGAAAGGTTCTGAAGTTGAAGGTCATGTACAATGTGATCTTGTAAGGCCACTGCAGTGACTGCCAAGTTATCCTGTTTAGAGGAATGACCCTAAAAGCAGGGAAAAAGCCTCACAGTTACATTATCTAATGGCTCATTTACAAGAAAGCTTACACTTTAATACTCGACCTTGATGGCATACCAGATCCAGCAGTAAAGAATGCTGCACGGATCGCTACCCAAGTCGGGGGACCAAAGGCCAGTCCCATTTATGTTAACGACACAGTAACATCTTTTCACTTAATTACTAAGGCCTTAATCATAACAAGAATAAATACATTCTGACCTATAAAAGCTGTGCATGCCCGAGCACATTGTTTCACTATCATTAGATTAGGCAAAGCTTGTTTCTGTTATACTACAGAGAACCTTGCATTTAAGTGCATGTTTCTTTGGTGAAAACTTTTACAAAATAAAATTGCTCTGCAGCTAAGAAATGCTCGCACCGAGCACTACGGCTGGCAGCGCCTCACTGATGCAGGGTTTGCAAACCATTTTTATCCCGTCAAAGAGCTGAATTAAAACATATTCATGAGCGAAACAATGTCTGGGTTTTAAACAGGATTGTGTACCTTATTCCTTAACATGCTGATTCAGGAGAAGCTGTTGCTGGGCTGTATCAAATTATATCTTCATTTCATATCCCAGTCCTTTAATTCTTCTACTGCAAAAAAGTCAACAGAAAGTCAAAGCTGGAGTGTGCATAAAACATCTGGTGAAGTTTATGGGGAAGAGATCAACTGAGGGTCTAACCGATGGTGAAGGACAGGACCGCCTACCAGCACAGCCCACGCTCCGCGGTCTGGTCTTGGAGGAATTCAAGCCAGTTGCATCTGGATCAGGCCCTGTCCTCAAGCAGTTCTCCAGTGAGTTGGGGGAAACATATTAATGTGAACGAGAACAATCCATTGCTAAATATAGTGATATCATGTGTGAATACAACAAAATTTCAGACTAAAAGATCAGAGAATGTAAGCGAAATGCTTCTTGAAAAGTCACAGTGTTAGTTGCTGTGACGTTTTGCGACCCCATGAACTGCAGCCCGCCAGGCTCCTCTGATCATGGGGTTTCCCAGGCTTGAATACTCAAGTGGGTTGCCATTTCCTTCTCCAGGGGATGTTCCTGATCCAGGGATCGAACCTGGGTCTCCTGCATTGCAGAATCTTTACCATCTGAGACTTTGGGGAAGCCTCTTAAAGAGATAATACTATACCTGGGATTTGAAGGACAGAGAGCGGGCGATGAACATGCTGCCCAACGCATGAGGAAAGCAAAGTGCTCTAGAACTCAGCAGCGGTTTGCATTTCAGAGGAGAAGGGAACAGTGGATGCCCTGGGATGGAGGAGGAGCGCTCTGTGACTTCCCCCTACCGAGGGTACAGACTACAGAATGTGAGCCAGGTTCCAGTCTTGCTCTGTTTGCAAAATATGTAGCATATGTGAGTCTGCTTTCCCATCTCAAGACACACACACAGCACTTTCCATGCAGGACTGTCATGATTAAATGACACAGCCCAATTCCCTTCAAAGCTGGAGGAAGAATTCGGAATTGATCCTGTCAGTTTTTAGACAAGGGTATATCTTATGATTCTTTACCATCTGAGAAGACAAGAGACCAAAATACACTGGGGTGGGGACAGACAGTACCCTGTTGAAGTCATCTAGGGACCAGTATTGAGGGCCTGACTGTAAGAGGAGAAAGGAAGTAATCCCTCATGTGTGTCTCAGGATGGACACCTACATCCAGTTAGTCCACAGTATGAACTTCCTAAGAAGAGTGTCCAGTGAGAAATGTAGAATGAGAAAAGTCAGGGCTACGGAGAAGGCGATGGCACCCCACTCCAGTACTCTTGCCTGGAAAATCTCATGGACAGAGGAGCCTGATAGGCTGCAGTCCATGGGGTCGCTAGGAGTCGGACACGACTGGGCGACTTCACTTTCACTTTTCACTTTCCTGCATTGGAGAAGGAAATGGCAACCCACTCCAGTGTTCTTGCCTGGAGAATCCCAGGGACGGGAGAGCCTGGTGGGCTGCCGTCTATGGGGTCGCACAGAGTTGGACACGACTGAAGCGACTTAGCAGCAGCAGCAGCAGCAGCTGCTGCCAAGATCCCCTAGAAGTGAGGTGACCGTTTCTATGGCAACCTCATTCCCCTTACATTCCGGCATCAAGAGAAGCATGAAGGAAGTTTCCTTCCAATGTTTCATCACAACAGTCTAGGCTGGAGAAATGGCAGAAGACATTTAAAATGCTGAAAGATCACTACCAGCATCTCCTACTTTCAAAACGCCCACAACCTAGCAGAGCACAGTTTACATCACCCTAAAAATTGTTTAATAATCACAGCCAACCATCTGCAGTTGGCAGTTTTATCTCGTGTAAGCCATTGTGATTAACATCAGGATAAGAGCTTTTAAAAATGGTGCCCCTTGTAAGTCCTATAGTGTCATTAAATTTCAGCATTAGAAACTATTTTCAAGTATTTAGTCCAATTTCATTTTTTTGAGGTATAGTCCAACTTCATTTTGGGTCGCAAAGAGTCGGAGGCAACTGAGCTCGCACGTGTGCACACACACGCACGCACACACACTAACTTCATTTTAAAATGAGAAAACATACCCAGAGATTACTGACTCCTCCAAAATTATATAATTAGTCTGTGGCAATGGTAGGGCTAGAAAGTTAATCCTTACCCAGTATTTAGAGCTAAAATTAATACGAATATTCTTTCTTTGTAAATTCCATTGTTAACAATTAGTTAAAAGATGTAGGACTTGGTAACAAAAAACCACTACTGCGGTGCCAAAGGAATTAGTTACCAATTTGTCTAAGTGACTTTAAGCTAATTTATAGACACGCTAGTTAAAAACACAGGCATACAAGAGAAACCCAATTTTTAAAAGACAATTGGACACTGTCTTATTACGTTTTATAACTCAGGAATCCCTTGTTTTACGTTTTTGATGAGACTGCACCTAGGTTGGCCAGAAGCACAGAGACAGATGTAAAATGACGTCCTCGGGTCCCTGGGTACCAATGGTTTGACCAAGTCCCCAGGACGCTCAAGCCCCAGAAGCCCACCCCACCACCTCCTGTCCTCCTCCAGGGAGGATACGGCGCTGTAGCACGTTATTTATTGAAGAACATCCGCACACAGCACACGGGAGGACTCAGCAGTTCACTCTGAGTTCAAGGGTCAACTGTACAGGTGAAGGGTTTCAGTAACGGATTCTCAAGCACTGACCCTTCAGGCCCTCCCAAGGGATGGCCGCGGAGCAGGTGGGCTGTCCTGGGGACAGTGCTAACCGCTTTCGCTCGCAGGGCGTCCCCTTCCCTTCCTTCCCGCGTTCCCTACCGGAGACCACATCTGCAGCGCAATCCACCCCGCCTGCCGCAACGCCCACCGCGGCCGGAGCCCTCCACCGACGCGGCTCGCCGTTGCCTAGCAACCGCCGTCGCACCAGGCTAGCACCAGCGCGCATGCTCATCAGCCTCGTGCCTCCAGGGGCCGGGAGCCGCTTTCCGGAGGCCCGCCGCGGCTCTGCCACACTGCGCATGCTCGCCGGTCCCGCCCCGCTTGCAGCCGCATCGCGCATGCTCGCCGGCCCCGCCGAGCGCCCACTATGACTGGGCGGGGCTCTCTTACCGCGCGCGCTCGTCGGCCGCGCGCTGCACAGGCCGCGCCGCGCGTGCTCGCTCGCCCGGCCCTCGCTCGGGGGCGCGGCGCGCGCGCAGGCGTGCGGGTGGAGCGCGGGGCGCGGGGTCGCGAGGGACGGGCTGGCGTGCGGCCCGGCCCGGGGCGCTCTGTCCGCGGCTCTCTTCCCACGCGCCCCGCGCGGTTCCTGGAGCCCGCCTGCCCCGGGCCGCCGGGCCGCCGCCTTGACTCGGTTATGGCTTGGACTCGCCTGGGCCCCCCTGGTTTCCCTTCTCTAAGCATCACATCACGCCACTACCCGTTGTCCAGCGTCCGAAAACCACTGTTTTGTACATGTCTTTGGCTTTTTAGTCGTTAGAGGTGAGCTTGGATCCAGTACTTAACGCCGCACTCTGGCCCAACCCGGCGACCAACAGAAGCTTGTGAGACACTGACTCAGTTGTACTATTTCAACTTTTATTCAAATGAAGTTCAGCTGAAAGTACAGAGACAATATACAAAATGCAAATAGTCCCTTTTTTCTCCACTCCTCTGAAAGCGAGGTCTAAAGAACTTACCAAGTTGGTTGGAAATAGATCGTTGATTGTTGAAGGCCACGTTAGTGATGTAACATGGGAATGAATGGTATTATATTGATGAAACAAGACAATTAGAAGCTTCATTGAAGATTTTTTTTCTTCAGTTCAGATCAGTCGCTCAGTCGTGCCCGACTCTTTGCAACCCCATGAATCGCAGCACGCCAGGCCTCCCTGTCCATCACCAACTCCCGGAGTTCAGTCAAACTCAAGTCCATCGAGTCAGTGATGCCATCCAGCCATCTCATCCTCTGGCGTCCCCTTCTCCTCCTGCCCCCAATCCCTCCCAGCATCAGAGTCTTTTCCAATGAGTCAACTCTTCGCATGAGGGGGCCAAAGTACTGGAGTTTCAGCTTTAGCATCATTCCTTCCAAAGAAATCCCAGGGCTCATCTCCTTCAGAATGGACTGGTTGGATCTCCTTGCAGTCCAAGGGACTCTAAAGAGTCTTCTCCAGCACCACAGTTCAAAAGCATCAATTCTTCAGCGCTCAGCCTTCTTCACAGTCCAACTCTCACATCCATACATGACCACAGGAAAAACCATAGCCTTGACCGCTGCTGCTAAGTCGCGTCAGTCATGTCCGACTCTGTGCGGCCCCATAGACAGCAGCCCACCAGGCTCCCCCGTCCCTGGGACTCTCCAGGCAAGAACACTGGAGTGGGTTGCCATTTCCGTCTCCAATGCAGGAAAGTGAAAAGTGAAAGTGAAGTCGCTCAGTCGTGTCCGACTGTTAGGGACCCCATGGACTGCAGCCCACCAGGCTCCTCCGTCCATGGGATTTTCCAGGCAAGAGTACTGGAGTGGGGTGCCATTGCCTTCTCCGATAGCCTTGACTAGACGAACCTTTGTTGGCAAAGTAATGTCTCTGCTTTTGAATATGCTATCTAGGTTGATCATAACTTTCCTTTCAAGGAGTAAGCGTCTTTTAATTTCATGGCTGCAGTCACCATCTGCAGTGATTTTTTTCCTAGTGGAATTAAATTTTGTAAGGTGGCCACTCTTGTTTGGAAGCTTGTAGAAACTGACTAAAAACAGCTAAAATTTTTAGGTAAAGCCAAATTAAATTCATAATGAAGTGAATTCTATTAATCTTCACATACTACTGGAAGCTTTTCCAACAAACACTGTAACCTTGATTAACGTTCCGATTGGTGATGGGGCTCGGAGACAAGGCAGGGTCACTGGTCTGAGAACCTTTTGTTCTGTAACTGGAGTATCCCTCCAGCACAGAGGAGAGCGCACCAGAGCTTTGGGATCAATCAGGTAGGTCTTACTTTTGGGTTCTGTACATAAAGGGGGCATTTCTTATTCCTCCCCTCAGCATCCATGAGCCCTGCTCCATCAGGCGTCCTGGGATGGAGCATACGACCAGCCTCAGCTCAGCAAAAAGTCTTGGTGTCCTGGCCACAGTGACTTACAATTGGCATGAGCATAGTATGGAGCGGGTCCGATCAGATGGACTCTGTCTACTTGTGGGAGCAATGGGAAAATGCCTTTATTCTTCCTGCTGCGTGCAGGAACAAGGAAAGAGAGAAGCTGCAGCTGTGTTGGCTGTCTTCTCACAAGGTGAGAGCCCGAAGCTGTTGGGGGCTGTCCCGAACCTCAGAAGGAGATTGTGTGCCATAGATTTGGACAGAGTCCAAGCCCTGGTGAGGTAGTTTAAGTCCTGAAGGGGCTTTAACCCAACTCTGAGTCTTTCCAGTTAACCTGAGTGAATAACTTCCCTTTAAGCTTCAGGCAGTTGAGGTCTGGTTTTCTGTTACTTGTCATGGGAAGAGTTCTGAGGATAAATAGGTATACTGTTGCCACTTTAGGGCTCTGGTGAGGTTAACACAGGGCTTCCCGGGTGGCACTAGTGATGAAGAGCCCGCCTTCCAATGCAGGAGGCGTAAGCGACGTGGGTTCAGTCCCCGGGTCCTGAAGATCCTCTGGAGGAGGGCATGACAACCCACCCAGTATTCTTGCCTGGAGAATCCCATGCTTGTATGGATGAGGCTAAAACAGCATATGTATGTGAACTTCTTAGTACAGTGCCTGCTAATCTTTATATCCGGAGAAGGCAATGGCAACCCACTCTTGCCTGGAAAATCCCATGGACGGAGGAGCCTGGTAGGCTGCAGTCCATGGGGTCGTGATGAGTCAGACATGACTTCACTTTCAATTTTCACTTTCATGCATTGGAGAAGGAAATGGCAACCCAGTCCAGTGTTCTTGCTTGGAGAATCCCAGGGATGGGGGAGCCTGGTGGGTTGCCATCTATGGGGTCGCACAGAGTCCGACATGACTGAAGCGACTTAGCAGCAGCAGCAGTAATCTTTATATAAATTTTAAGGTATTTGTTCTTTTTAAACTTCAACATCTAAGGAAAATTCCCATTTTAAAAAATTCCTTCACTCCGTCCAAGTGTTTCAGCTTTCAGGACTGTTTTACTATCTGTGTGTTTTCTATCCTAAGGAAATGGGTCTTTCTTCTTAGTGACATAGAACACCTGACCGCAGCCATGAAATTAAAAGATGCTTATTCCTTGGAAGGAAAGTTATGACCAACCTAGATAGCATATTCAAAAGCAGAGACATTACTTTGCCAACAAAGGTCCGTCTAGTCAAGGCTATGGTTTTTCCTGTGGTCATGTATGGATGTGAGAGTTGGACTGTGAAGAAGGCTGAGCGCTGAAGAATTGATGCTTTTGAACTGTGGTGTTGGAGAAGACTCTTGAGAGTCCCTTGGACTGCAAGGAGATCCAACCAGTCCATTCTGAAGGAGATGAGCCCTGGGATTTCTTTGGAAGGAATGATGCTGAAGCTGAAACTCCAGTACTTTGGCCCCCTCATGCGAAGAGTTGACTCATTGGAAAAGACTCTGATGGTGGGAGGGATTGGGGGCAGGAGGAGAAGGGGACGACAGAGGATGAGATGACTGGATGGCATCACTGACTTGATGGACGTGAGTCTGACTGAACTCCGGGAGTTGGTGATGGACAGGGAGGCCTGGCATGCTGCAATTCATGGGGTCGCAAAGAGTCGGACACGACTGAGTGACTGAACTGAACTTGCTTAAAAATTTAGCCTTGCAATTGTTACTTTGTAATTCTTGACAAAAAGCATAGCTGATGTGGTTGATATTTGAAGACGTTATGAGGACCACATATCTCACCTCTCCTTCAGATACAGTCTTGTATTCATCTTCAAAATGCAACATTTGTGGATGAGAAAGGTTCAATAATATGTATAATCCACCTGCCTCACTCCGAGAAACCTTTTATCAGTGATTTATAGTTTGTTAGGCTTCCAGTGTCTTTGTTTGTTTGTGTAAAGATGGGCTTAAAAATTGCCTTATGTGACTGTGTTTGCATCCTTTGAAACCCCCCTGAGTACGTTCTCTGCAGTGTTGTCCAATGCCCTTTATATAAGCACTCATGTCACCTGAAAACCAGGTTCACTTTTTGGTGGATGTTGAGCCAAAAGACACAACCAAGCCAAAGAGAGGGAGAAGGAAGGAATGGTTACTTGCAGCAAGTGAGAACCCTGGGGATCTTTCCCAAGGCAGTGCCTCTCAGAACAGCCAAGTTGGGGAAGTTTTAAGCTAAGGTACATGCACATTCATGAATTCGGCTTCCCTGGTGGCTCAGCTGGTAAAGAATCCGCCTGCAATGCAGGAAACCTGGGTTCAATCCCTGGGTTGGGAAGATTCCCTGGAGAAGGGAAAGGCTACCCACTCCAGTATTCTGGCCTGGGGAATTCCTTGGACTGTATAGTCCATAGGGTGGCAAAGAGTCAGACACGACTGAGCGACTTTCACTTCACATGCACATTCGTGAAGGGGCCTGAGCAGAGGAGAATTCAGCATTGCATTGGGGTGAAGGTCAACAGAGTCCAAGTTTTAGTTTATCAAAGTCTTGGTCTTAAAGGGTCAACATCATCATTCTATTCTGTACTTGGGGGTGGGGGCGGGCCTTAATTCCTGCAGGACTCAGTGGTTTTAAGTGGCACCTGACTCCAGTATTCTTGCCTGGAGAATGCCATGGACAGAGAAGCCAGGGGGGCTACAGTCCGTGGGGTGCAGAGAGTCAGACATGACTGAGTGCCTGAACAACAGTGGTTGTATCAGATTGTTACCTCCACCCCTTTAGGGGGAACTCGGACTCTGTTTTATTGGTGAACTATTGTTTATTGATTGCATCTTCTTTGGTTCTGTGTTTCTTCATTTGCTTTAATATCATTAATGACTGAGACCTATTCAAGGGCAAGCACTGTGGCCAGGCTTAGATCTCAAAATGGCTTAGACCAAAAATGGCTTCTCTTATGTCTAGAAAGCCATGTCTGGTTCTCTTTCTCTGGGGACGCCTTACCCTCTCTGCTTCCACTTGCGTTATTAATGTCTTAGAATTTCAGAAGCATGAACTGGATGTTCTGGGAGTGGCCTGAGGAGAAGACACTGGGGAGGAGATGAGATGCGGGTGGAGAGGACAGGCTGAGGCTGGTTGCTCTGCTTAGATGCGGAGAGAAGACGCGGATGTACCTGCAGTAAGTGCACTGTGCTCTGTTCTCCACGCACCGAAGAAGGAAGCCTCCTGTGTGTGGGGCTGTAGTTCAGAGATCCGGGCATAAACACTGTGAAGAGAGGGGTGATGGTGCCCACACGCCTCAAAGGACGGGCAGCCAAGGACGGGAAGGGCTGGCTCTTTGATGGAAAGCATTTATATGATGGGGGAATCATATACTATATTTTGTCTGTGTAGGAGCAATGCAGGTATTCCTGAGTCCAAGCATGTACTGCTCACAGCCTGACAGTCAAATAAATCCACAGACCAGTTGTTGGGTCAAGGGGATAGTGACTTTATTTGGTCAGCCAACAGACAGACAAGATGGTGGACTAGTGTCCCAGAAAACCATTTTGCCCAAATTAGCATTGAGGCATCTTATTTTTTAACCCAAAGAGGAGGGGCTTGTTGCATACTTCTTGGTGCCAGAATCCTTTGTTCACAATGTTCCTTTGAATCTCCAGCAAGATAATTGGTATTTTCTGTCCTGCACATTTTTCTCTCTCCTTAAATGGAAAGGTCAAGCCTGGGAGGCAGAGCATTGAGAAAGGGCCCTGTGTATATTTCAGGCTGTAGTCAATGTCCTTTTACAGACGTGCAGAGCCAGCGTGACTGAGCACAGAGGTGAGAGTGGTGTGGAGACAGGCGTGTTCTTCTCAGCCACACAGGGAAATATCCAGCTATGACAGTTGGCATTTGGACTTTGTCTCCTGGTTGAGAATGAGGCTTTTCCACTATTACTGCAGACAAGCTGTTGGACACTAGCGGTGGGAGAGTCTGGGTTCTCAGTACGTTTGGTCCACACAGATGAAGTTTGCCCGTCTGCCAAGGCTGCGGACTCTGTGCCGATGGGCACTAGGCAGGATCAGAGTGGTTCTTTCTAGTTTAAGCTCCTCCTCACCCTCGCGTATTCAGTGTTAGTGCTCTCACATTTCTCCTTTGGTGCCTGCAGAATATCTTAGTCCCACTCGATGCATATTCCCCTCCGGCCTCTCTTAGCACTGTCCTTAATGCCGAAAATAAACCTGCAGAGTGAAGAACAGTGGCGCAGAATCCACCTTTAATTTATGGATAGCTTTCAGTTTTAACCGTCACCAAAAAATGCCTTTCCTTCAATATATTTCTCTGAATCTTTAGTATCACCTTTAACTTTCTACTATTTCTAGATTTATTACTAATTCTTATTTTGCCTCCACCCAAGTCTTTTTTCCAAATAACTCTTTTCCTGTATTTTGCAATATGTGAGGTCCAGCAATTGTTGGAAATTTTGCAATCTCTCCGAGTCCTGCAGCAGCTATCTTGTAAAGGCTCAGTTACACCAGTGGGGGAACTTTCTAAAATACTCTTTTTCCTAGAGATTATACAAGAGTTCTGTTTTGTTTGTAATAAAGAAATGAAAAAGAGCTTAGGTTGAGTTAGTTCATTCCTTCTGGCCAAAGGCATATCTGTATTTTTGTATCTGTGACAAGAGTACAGTGATTGCATCATTCCTGTTAATGTTAAAATAGCGAGAGACACTCGTGACAAGATCTCCTACGCCGGGGCGGGTGGGGGTGGGAGAGGGGTCGCCGTGTTTCAGCGCCTTGCCTATAATTTAAAGCCACTCGCATAGCCAAAGAGCTCCTTTAAAAACTTGTTTTCTGAACAGAAAATGGAGCAAATTCATTCTTTGTTGTTGAATCCAATATATTTAGAATCGATTTGTCACTTTGGGGAAGAGGAGTGTCCTGTTACGATGCAATGGCTGACATGATAAAGACATTCATGCCCACTGCTCTGTGATTCTCCTGCACCAGACTCTTTACAAACCGTTCAAGGGCAATTATGCTTACTCACGGGAGTTTGCAAGTACCAACTCTGCTCAGACATCTGTGATTTTTCTGCCCTAATGAAGTGAAGTGAAAGTCGATCAGTTGTGTCCGACTCTTTGAACCCCATGGACCAGACAGTCCATGGAATTCTCCAGGCCAGAATACTGGAATGGGTAGCGTTTCCCTTCTCCAGGGGATCTTCCCAACCCAGGGATCGAACCCAGGTCATCCGCATTACAGGCGGATTCTTTCCCATCTGAGCCACCAGGGAAGCCCATTAAAAGCATTACAAATGCCAGATTTCTCGTGTAAACTCCACAGTAGCCTGGAAGAGAAATGCGTGCTGGTTTCTAACCATTGCATCAACCGCACAGTTTCTCTGAAAATTGAATCAGCTGATGCTTTGATATATTCAATGTGGACTCAATCCTGATCAAATCCAGATACTTTTTTTAATTAATAAATTTTATTTACTTAATGAAATTTATAGACAAATTAAGCATATAATACAGAGCATATGCTGCTAAGTTGCTTCAGTCGTGTCCAACTCTGTGCGACCCCATAGACGGCAGCCCACCAGGCTCCCCGGTCCCTGGGATTCTCCAGGCAAGAACACTGGAGTGGGTTGCCATTTCCTTCTCCAATGCATGAAAGTGAAAAGTGAAAGCGAAGTTGCTCAGTCGTGTCCGACTCTTAGCGGCCCCATGGACTGCAGCCCACCAGGCTCCTCCGTCCACGGGATTTTCCAGGCACGAGTACTGGAGTGGGTGCCATTTCTTTACAGTTTCCCGTTATTAATATCTTGCATTTGTATGCTGCATTTGTCCCAAACGACCAACCAGTGTTGATGCATTCTGATTAGCTGAAGTGTGTAGTTTTAAGAATTCGTAAACCGTAAAACCGTAAACATCTTGAAATTCTGGAAAAGGCAAAATGACAGGCAGTACAAAGAAGGTAGGGAGAGATTTTTACGGTAATGAGATTCTCTGAGTGATACTGTAATCGTGGACATGATGTGGTGCAGTTGTGAAAACCTTTACAACTATGCAAAAAGAGATGTGAATTCTTAAAACTATACACTTCAGCTAATCAGAATGTATCAACACCGCTTGGTCCTCTGGGACAGATGCAGCATACAAGTGCAGGATGCTAGTAACGGGCGACCACTGATCTTGTACCGTCTGTCGTTTTGCCTTTTCCAGAATCTCATAGAGCTGGACTCATGCAGAGTACAGCCTTTTCAGATTGGCTTCTTTAACCTAGCAACATGCATGTGGGTTTCCTTCGTGTCTTTCTATGTTTGATGCCTCATTTCCTTTTACTGCTGAGCATACGCCGCTGTCTGACAGACCATAGTCTGTTTGCCGCTCATCTCCTGAAGGACGCTTTGGTAGTTTCAGTGATTATGAATAAAGCTGTTGTAAACATTTGTGTCCAAGCTTCTGTGTAGACCTAAGTTTTCAACTCATTCAAATTGCTGGATTAAATGAAGACCATGCTTAGCTTTGTAAGAAGCTGCCAGTCTTCCAAAGTGTACTTTTTGAATCCTCACTAGCTCCACATCCTTATCAGTACTTGATATGGTAAGTTATTTGAAGTTTAGGCATTTTAATAAGTGTGTAATAGCATCTCATTTTTGTTTTAATTTGTAGTTTCCTTATGACATGTGATACTGAACATCTTCATTGTCTTTATTTGCTGTCTATGTATTTACTTTGGTGAGGTATCTGTTTAGATTTTTTGCTCGTTAAAAAATTAAGATACCTTCTTATGTTGAGTGGTAAAAGTTCTTTGTATATTTTGAATACAAGTCCGTTATCAGATATGAATTTTGCAAAAGTTTCCTCCCAGTCTGTGTCTTGTCTTTTTCATCTGGAAAAGACCCTGATGCTGGACAGTTTGAGGGCAGGAGGAGAGGGGGCAACAGAGGATGAGATGGTTGGATGGCATCACTGACTCAATGGACATGTTTTTGAGCAAACTCCAGGAGACAGTGAAAGACAGGGAAGCCTGGTGTGCTGCAGACCATGGGGTTGCAAAGAGTTGGACACAACTGAGCAACTGAACAATAGCATTTTTAACAAAACAGGATTTTAAATTTTAATGAGGTCCATCTTTAAAATTTGTTTTCTTTCATGGATCGTGGTTTTGGTATTGTGAGTAAAAAGTCATTGCCAAAGCCAAGGTCACCTTGATGTTCTCACAGTTTATCTTCTAGACATTTTATAGTTTTGCATTTTACATTTAGGTGTATTATCTGTTTGGAGTTAGTGTTTGTGAAAGAAACAAGGTCTGTGTTGAGATCCCTTTTTCCCCTGGGCTCTTTATTCTGTTCCACTTATCTGTCCACTCTTTCACCAATGCCACATTGCCTTGGTTGCTATAGCTTTATAATGTAGTTTTTCAGTTGGGAGGGGTAGTGCTTGAACTTTATTCTTCTTTAGTGTTGTGTTGGCTATTCTGGGTCTCGTGCCTTTTCAAATGACTGCAGGTATGAAATTAAAAGATGCTTGCTTCTTGGAAGAAAAGCTATGAAAAACCTAGGCAGCATAATAAAAAGCCGAGACGTGACATTGTCGAAAAAGGTCTGTATAGCCAAAGCTATGGTTTTTCTAGGAGAATTGAACCGTAAAGAAGGCTGAGAGCTAAAGAATTGATACTTTTGAACTGTGGTGCTGAAGTACTCTTGAAATAACGTGGATAGTGAAGAGATCAAACCAGTCAATCCTGGAAATCAGCCCTGAATATTCATTGGAAGAACTGACGCTGAAACTGAAGCTCTAATATTTTGGCCACCTGATGTAAAGAGCTGACTCATGGAAAAAGACCCTGTTTCTGGAATAGTTTGAGGGCAGGAGGAGAGGGGGCGGGGCAACAGAGGATGAGATGTTTGGATGGCATTATTGACTTGATGGACATGCGTTTGAGCAAATTCCAGGAGATAGTGAAGGAGAGGGAAGCCTGGTGTGCTGCAGTTCATGAGGTCTCAAAGAATCAGACATGACTTAGCAACTGGACAACAACATTTTGGGTCTTGCGCCTTTTCAAATGAACTGTAGAATCAGTTTGTTGAGTCCCACAAAATAATTCACTGGGATTTTGGTTGTGTTATGCCCACAGATCAAATTGGGGAAGAACTGATATTTTAAATACATTGTCTTCCTTTTCCTGGACATGGAATATATCTCCATTTATTTAGATCTTTGCTTTCTTTCAGAGTTTTGTAATTTTCCATATGTAGATCTTATACATATTTTATTAGATCTATACCTAAGTATTTGATTTTTATTGGAGTTAATGTAAATGGTGCTCTGTTTTTAATTTCAAATTCCACTTGTTCATTGCTGGTATACAGAAAAGTGATTGACTTTTTTATATTAACCTTATATCCTGCAGCCTTGTTATAATTGCTTTTTAGTTCCAGGACTTTTTTTTTTCTTTTTTGCTAGTTCTTTGGTATTTTCTTTGTAGAGAATCATATCTTCTGAGAACAAAGATTCCCAATATGTATATTTTTATTGTTTGCTTTTCTTGTCTTATTGCATTATCTAGGACTTTCAGTGTGATGTTGAATAGGTGTGGAATGAGGAAAATTCTTGCTTTTCTTCCCCATGAGAGGGATAAAGCACTTATCTCCTCACAGTAGAGTCTGATATTAGCTGTTAGGTTTTTCACAGATGTTCTTTATCAAGTTAAGGAAGTTCCCCTCTATCTCTAGTTCACTAAGAGTTTTTTTGTCATGAATGGTTGTTGAGTTTTGTCATATGCTTTATCTGCATCTATTGATAAGATCATATGATTTTTCTTCTTTAGCCTGTTGATGTGATGGATTGCATTAACTGATTTTTGAATGTTGAACCAGCTTTGCATTACTGGATTAAATTTCACTTGGTCATGGTATGTAATTCTTTTCATGCATTGTTGGGTTCTATTTGCTAATAATTTGTTGAGAAACTGGTATCTATTTTCATGAGGGACATTGGTTTGTAGTCTTCCTTTCTTATAATACCTTTATTTGGTGCAGGTATCAGGGTGGTGCTTCTGTTTTTCTGGGTGAGATCATAGAAAATTTGTGTGATTTCTTTCTTAAAAGTCTGTAGTGAAACATTCTTGACCTGCTGCTTAATTTTTTTAGCACCTATATTATTATTAAATATTGGCTGTTCAGATTATCTCTTTTTCTTTTTAAAAGTTCTGTTAGATTGTATCTTTTAAGAAATTGGTCTGTTTAAGTTATCAAATTTGTGGGTGTGGAAATTGTTCAGAATATCCCTTTACTATTTTTATATGTCCAATGGCTCAGTAGCAATACATTGATCATCCCATTTGAATTTCTGATTAGCAATTTCTGTCTTCTCTTTTTCTCTTGATTAGAGGTTTATAAATTTTATTGATCTTTTAAAAGTACCAGCTTTGATTTTGTTGATTT
Source organism: Bubalus kerabau (assembly GCF_029407905.1). Classification (NCBI taxonomy): domain Eukaryota; kingdom Metazoa; phylum Chordata; class Mammalia; order Artiodactyla; family Bovidae; genus Bubalus; species Bubalus kerabau. The sequence goes on along the minus strand of NC_073631.1, from coordinate 121,496,620 downwards.
TACTTTCTTGTTTTCCTGTTTTCAATTTCATTGGTTCCTGCACTAATTTTTATTATATACTTTCTTCTGTTTGCTTTTGGTTTATATTACTCTTCTTGCTCTAGATTCCTAATGCAGAAGCCAAGATTCTTGATTTTAGAGTTTTCTTATTTTTCTAATATGCATTCAATACTATAAAGTTTTCTTTAAGCACTGCTTTTTCTGCATCCTACAAACGTCAATAAATTATATTTTCATATTTATTTAAAGTATTTTAAAAAATCTCGAGACTTTTTTCTTTGATTCAAGTCTTATGTGCAGTTCAGTTCAGTTCAGTTGCTCAGTCGTGTCCAACTCTTTGTGACCCCATGAATCGCAGCACGCCAGGTCTCCCTGTCCATCACCAACTCCCGGAGTTCACTCAGACTCACGTCCATCGAGTCAGTGATGCCATCCAGCCATCTCATCCTCTGTCATCCCCTTCTCCTGCCCCCAATCCCTCCCAGCATCAGAGTCTTTTCCAATGAGTCAACTCTTCACATGAGGTGGCCAAAGGACTGGATTTTCAGCTTCAGCATCAGTCCTTCCAATGAACACCCAGGACTGATCTCCTTCAGAATGGACTGGTTGGATCTCCTTGCAATCCAAGGGACTCTCAAGAGTCTTCTCTAACACCACAGTTCAAAAGCATCAATTCTTTGGCACTCAGCCTTCTTCACAGTCCAACTCTCACATCCATACATGACCACAGGAAAAACCATAGCCTTGACTAGACGGACCTTTGTTGGCAAAGTGATGTCTCTGCTTTTGAATATGCTATCTAGGTTGGTCATAACTTTTCTTCCAAGGAGTAAGTGTCTTTTAATTTCATGGCTGCAGTCACCATCTGCAGTGATTTTGGAGCCCAGAAAAATAAAGTCTGACACTGTTTCCATTGTTTTCCCATCTATTTCCCATGAAGTGATGGGACTAGATGCCATGATCTTAGTTTTCGGAATGTTGAGCTTTAAGCCAACTTTTTCACCCTCCTCTTTCACTTTCATCAAGAGGCTTTTGAGTTCCTCTTCACTTTCTGCCATAAGGGTGGTGTCATCTGCATATCTGAGGTTATTGATATTTCTCCCGGCAATCTTGATTCCAGCTTGTGCTTCTTCCAGCCCAGCATTTCTCATGATGTACTCTGCATATAAGTTAAATAAGCAGGGTGACAATATACAGCCTTGATGTACTCCTTTTCTTATTTGGAACCAGTCTGTTGTTCCATGTCCAGTTCTAACTGTTGCTTCCTGACCTGCATACAAATTTCTCAAGAGGCAGGTCAGGTGGTCTGGTATTCCCATCTCTTTCAGAATTTTACACAGTTTATTGTGATCCACACAGTGTAATTGATTCCCCCAATATTTCAGCATTTTCAAACTGTTTCAGTTATTGATTACTAGTAGTTTAGTTTCAGAGTGTGGTTTATCTTGATGAATATTCCGTATGAACTTGGGAAGAATGTACATTGTGCTGTTGTTGAATGAACTATTCTTTAAATGTCAATTAAATTTGGTTGAATGATGGTGCTGGTCAGCTCAACTATGTCCTTAATGATTTTCTACAGGCTGGATCTGTTATTTACTGTCACTCCCATTTACTGATGGGAGGCTGTTGAAGTTTCCACTTATAATAGTGGATTTATCTATTTCTTCTTGCAGATCTGTAAATTTGTGCCTCACATATTTTGACCTGTTGTTAGGTACATACACATTAAAAATAGTTATGTCTTCATGTAGAGTTGACCCCTTTATCATCATGAAATGCGTGTCTTTATCTTTGATGATTACCCTCTCCTTAGGTTGGCTTTGTTTGACATCGATACAACTTCTCCAGCTTTCTTTTGATTAGTGCTAGCATGGTGTATCTGTCTCTATCATTTTACTGTTAATCTAGCATTGTCTTTATATAAAGTGGGTTTCTTTTAAACAACATGTAGTTGACTGTTGTATTTTAATCCACTTTGTCAGTCTCTGTGTTTTAATGTATTTAGATCATTCACTTATAAAGTGATCCTTATATAGTTGGATTAATATTTATTTCTATATATGTTTTTTTAATTTTTTTGGTATTTGTTGTTTCTTTTTGGTCTTTCCTTCTTTTTCTGCCTTTTGTGATTTTACTTGAACATTTTATATTGTTTTGTTTTCCCTCCTTTCTTAGTATATCAATTATACTCCTTTAAAAGTTATTTTAGCAGAGACTTCCCTGGTGGCTCAAATGGTAAAGCGTCTGCCAACAATGCGGGAGACTGGGGTTCAATTCCTGGGTTGGGAAGATCTCCTGGAGAAGGAAGTGGCCATCCACTCCATTATTCTTGCTTGGAAAATCCCATGGACGGAGGAGCCTGCTACAGTCCATGGGGTCGCAAAGTGTCGGACACGACTGAGCGACTTCACTCACTCACTCACTCACTCACTCAGTTTACTGTATACATTTGCAGCTAACCTGAATCTGATTTCAAATAACATTACGCTGCTTCATGGATAGGAGTAGATGCTACACTCTCTGCCATTCCTTATAACATTGGTGTCATTTCACTTATCTGTAAGCTATAAATCATCCAATATGTTGCTGTTTGTTGATTATATTGAACAAACAATAGATCTATTAGATCAGTGAAGAACATGAAAAAATGAAAAATTTTGTTTTGCCTTTATCTGTTCCTTGTCTAACCATCTTTTTTATTTAAATATACTTTTTAAAAAGTATATTTGAATTTCTGATCCATGTCATTTCCCTTCTTTCTGAAAAACTTTAGGCGTTTCTTGAAAGACAATTCTCCTGGGAGCAAATTCCTTCAGTTTTTTTTTTTTTTTGTCTGAAAAGTTCTACATTTCTCCATTATTTTAAAAACAATTTATCTAGGTGAAATTCACACAGCATAAAGTTAACCGTTTTCCAGTGAACAATTCAGTGGCATTTAACATCTTCAAAATGTGCAACTACCACCTCTGATTAGTTCCAAAACATTCTGATAACTCCATGGAGAAAATAAAATCCCATACCATTCCCTCCTCCCCCCTGGCAACCACCAGTCTGCATTCTAACTCTATGGATTTACCTACTCTGGATATTTCATATACATAGAATCACACACTATATGACTTTTTGTGTCTGATCTTTTTAAGTTAGCATAATGTTTTTGAGTTCATCCCTGTTGTAGTATGTGTCTGTACTTCATTCTTTTATGGCTGAGTAATATTCTACCGTGTGTATACGCCACAATTTGTGTATCCATTCATCACTCTTAGATGCTCGGGCTGTTCCCATGTTTTGGCTGATGTCAGTAGCACTGCTGTGAACACACATGTACTTGCATTTGTTCAATGTCTATTTTCAATTCTTTTGTGGACATGCCAGGAGTGAGATTGCTGAGTCATACGGTATGTGACCACCACACTGTTTTATATGGCAGATGCACCATTTCACATTATCCGTAATGTACCAGTTCAGTTTCTCTACATGATCTTCAACACTTGCTATTTTGAACTTAAAAATGTTACAGCCATCCTAATAGTTGTGAGGTGGTATCTCACTGTGATTTTAATTTGCATTTCCTTACTAACTAATGACACTGAGGAGCTTTCCATGTGCTTGGAGACCATTTGTATATTGTCTTTGAAGAAATGTTTATTCAAGTCACTTGCTCATTTTTAAATTGGCTTGTATGCTTGTTTTTGAATTTTAGGAGATCTTTATATATTCTGGAAATGAAACGTTTATCATATATGGATTTGCAAATATTTTTTCCCATTTTGTAGTGTGTCTTTTCACTCCCTTCATACATCTTCTTCTATAAGCAGAGAGGTCATAGTTTAATAGTCCCATTGATCTGTGTTTTCTTTTGTTGATTGTGCTCTTGGTGTCGTATCCAAGACATCACCACTAAATCCAATGTCATGCAGATTTTCCCTTAATGTTTTCTTCGAAGAGTTTTGTAGTTTTAGCTCTTACACTTAGTCGTTTAATCTGTTTTGAGTTAATGTTTGTATATGGTGTAAGGCAAAGGTACAGTTCATTCTTTTGCATGTGGATATCTATTTTTCCCAGCACCATTTTTTGGGAAGATACCACCCTTTCCCCATTGGATGGTCTTGGCACCTTTGTTAAAAATCAGTTAACCATAGAGGTATACCTGGAATCTCAGTTCTCGTACATTGGTCTGTGTGTCTGTCCTTACGCTGCTGTCAGTTGTATTTTGCAGTAGGAGACTACAATTTTACTCTTCTGTTTCAGGACTGTTTTAGCTATTTTGGGTCCCTTGAGCTTCCATATAAGTTTTAGAATTTATTTTCCCGTTTCCGCAAAAATACTGTTGGGAATTTGATAGGGGTTCATTGCAATGAATCTCTACACCGCATTTGTAGGACTGTCATTTTAACAGTATTAAGCCTTCCAATCCAAGAACACAGGATATCTTTCCATTTATTAAGGTCTTCTTTAATTTCTTTCAGCAAGATTTTGTAGTTTTCAGTGTAAAAGCCTTACACCTCCTTGCATAAATTTATTCCTAAATATGTTATTCTTTTGGATGCAGTTGAAAATTGAATTATTTCCTTTTCAGATTATTGTTAGTGTCCTCTTCACTTTGGAAGGATAATTTCACTAGATACAGAATTCTAGGTTAGTGGGGTTTTTTTTTTTCAATGCTTTAAATATTTTACTCCACTTTTTTCTTGCTTGCCTGATTTCTGAAGGGAAGTCTGATGTAAATGTTATCCTTATTCCTCTATAGGTAAGGTGAGTTTTTTCTCTTGACTTTCAAGGTTTCATCTCTTCCTTTGGTTTTCTGTGATTTGCATGTGGTGTGCCAGGCATACAATTTGTGGTATTTGTCTTGGCTAATGTTGCTCAGCTTCCTGTGGTTTGGTGTCTACCATTAATTTTGAAAATTCTTATCTATTATTATTTCAAATATTTCTTTTTCCCACCTCTTTCCTTCTCCTTCCGATGGTCGGATTACACAAATGCTAAATCTTTGGGAACTGTCCCACAGTTACTGGATGTGCTCTTTCTCTTTCCTTCTTTCTCCTCTCTGCATTTCAGTCTGGGAGGTTTTCACTGGTGTGTCTTCAAGCTCGCTGAGTCTCTCCCTGGCCACGTGCCACAGTCTCCTGATGAGCCAGCAAAGGCACTCAGTTCTCTACAGTAGTTTTGATTTCTCGGGTTTCCTTTTGACTCTTTCTTAGAATTTCCATCTCTGCTTAAATTACCTGTCTGTTCTTGCATGTTGTTCGTCTTATCCCACTCGAACCATCATCATATTTGTCGTTGTTCTAAAAAAGACCCATTTGATAATTTCAAAATCTCTGCCATATTGGAGGCCGGGTCACATGCTTGCTTTGTCTTTTCAGACCTCAGGTTTTTTTAAAAAGCAGATTTGTTTCCTGAGTCTCTGGCTCCGCTGGGCTTGGTTGCTGTGGGGGCTTTTTCTGGCTGTGGCGAGCAGGGGCCGCTCTCCGTCTTGGTGCTCGGGCTCCCTAGCGCAGCGGCTCCTCTTGTTGTGGAGCACAGGCTCTAGGGCGTGTGGGCTTCAGTAGCTGTGGTGTCCGTGGCATGTGGGAGCTTCCCGGACCAGGGATCGAACCCATGTCCCCTGCACTGGCAGGTGGCTCCCCATCTACTGCACCACCAGGCACGTCCCCGACAGTGGTTTTTAAAGTGTGTTTTGTGTGTCTTATTATTTTTGGTGGGAGCCAGGCGTGTTTTGGGTAATAGGAAGTGAGGTAAATAGACCTTGAGTGTAGTGTTTTTTGCTTATCTGGTGAGGAGCTGTGCTGTGTTTAATCCTTGCTGTAGCTGGAGGTACCAACGCTTCCATTTCCGCTGTGGTCTTTGTTCTTCTTTCCCCTACTGCCATTGGATTTCCCTTGAAACTCTCTCTTAGATAGATGCTCTGCCTCATCTCTCTTAGTCATAATCCACTCTGATTATCCTGGAGCCCTGCTGATGTGGTGGCTGGGTATGGGGCAGGAGAAGCATTCTATAATCTTAGGATAAATCTTCACTTTTTAATGGGCCAGTGTCCACGGGCTGTGAACTTGACAAGAGTCCGTCAGCCTTCCTCCCCTCCCTCGTATGAGACAGGAAGAATAGCCGGGGATCGACTCACCCACTTGTCCTCTCCCCGGGTCACTGGCTGCAACAGCGAAGTTTCCCATGAGGGCAGGTCTCTGAGCAAAGAAGAGAAAGCTCCGTGTGTATTCCAAAATGCCGCTTCCTTTGCGTGTTCCCTCCCACCACCATGGACACCGGGGAGGGGAGTCTTCCTGCAAGATTCACCATGAGAACCTGGTGAAACTCCTGGTGGTGAAACTCACAGAAGACCTGGCCCCCCCCAGTGGTTTTCAACTCTTAAGCTGGTCCACGCTCCAGTGATTAGAGAGCCAGGTCTGTTTTTTGCATGATGGTTTGCCCTCTGATCTTAATCTCTGGTCATCCTAAGAAAAGTTGTTGATTTTTTTCAGCTCTTTCCTTGTAAGTATGGGAGTGATGTCTGCAAGCTATTTACGTGTCAAAGTAAAAGTCAGCATTGTGAGTCTAGATGTTTTGTTTGTCTTTTTTCCCCATATAACTGTCTTCTTCTTGGGTTACTTTCTTTCATTCCCTTTCATTGGGTAATTTTTCTTTGTCCCTCCCTCATTATCTGTTCTTTTAGTTTTTTAACCTTTTACTTTATATGATCCCTGAATTTTTTTACTTTCTCCCTTAGCTCTCTTGTATCTACTATTTATTTGGTATATATATGTTTCTAAACTCTTCCCTGATTGTTTTTTACTTTCATAAATTGTCAGTAAGTTATTGAATAAATAGATGTTTATTTGTATACTTTCAAGTTTTGGGTTTTCAAAAAGAAACACTTCACTGTTTTGTAAAATCATAGACCCTTTTAAACAAATTCTAATCATATATAACTGTACAAAGAAGAAAGTAAACATACACACACATGTATAAACCTATGTGGACAGACTTAAGGCCCCACCACAAGGAGTAGTTATCGTGAACATTTGGTGAATACCATTTAGCCATATCTCCAATGCATGTATACAAAGAGAGAGACTGTGAAAATGAATGTGTGATCAAGGGAATCACACTTGACAGGCTATTTAAAAAATAAAAAGTATTGAGGGTTGTTTTTAGATAAAATTTTTTACCATCATGTTTTTGTTTCCAAAAGATCTTTCTAAAACATAAGAAGATTATGAAAGCAGTGAAGTATTGCTGTCCTGGCTTCATGATCGAAACTGATCTACCAAAGCACTTACAGAACTAGCTCTAGAGAAACGTCCCTTCCACGCTCCGCTGTCAGCTGTGCCTCAGCTTCTCTGGCCGCCTCTGACTGAGGGCGGACGCTGTACACTTTAAGAACATGAGGCAAAGAGATTGCAAAGCTAAGATTACAGATCTTGTGAGCATCACGACGTACTGTAGCTGATGGAAATGGCCTCGTGGGAAAAGGCATGGCTGATTGAAGATGTGGTGGATTTAGACTAGGTGGTGACTTTAGAGGAGACTGACAAGGATGATCACCAGGAAAGCGGCTTCAGAGGAGAAAGGCTTTGAGGCTGAAGGGTTAAGAGAAGCTCCTAGGCACACGGTGAGCAGTGTCTCAAGTCATCTGCGACGAAGGACTCTGCTGTAAAAGGCAGAGCTGAAGTGAAAGGATGTGAAAACACAGCTTTTTGACCAGGCGCTTTTATTTACGTTATGACCCATGCATTTGGCTCCTGGTTATACTTCTGTCAGAGCTGGTAATGACGTCTACACTCTGCTCCCTCGGGCAGTGGAAGTAAAGCAAGGCCGACCAGGAGGACGTGCTGCTGATTAAGGCTTTTCTATCAGGGGCGTTGGCTACCAGCACTCGTGTTCAGCAGAGCCTCGAAGATGGGCAGGAGCGAAAGGGGGAGGCTCAGTGTGCCCTGCTGGAGGCCGTGGGCACAGGGAAGCGGGAGCCGGGGACATCTGGTGTGCCTGGTTTGGGGCACACTTAGCTTTTCTGCTTTGCCCTGACTTGACAGGATGCATAAAACACACCCAAGCTGGCGTGGATCAATCCTGACTGCCTGGCCTGATGGCTGCAGAGGCTATGGGCTGGCTTCCTGGCTGCTTGCTGCCAGACTGTGGGTCAACATTCCGTTATCACATACGGTCTGGCTGTTGTCTCTCTGTAAACTCAGTCCGTCCATGATTCCATGTCCGTTGTCTGTGGTCACAGTAATGACCCATCACAGCCCCTCTCCACCCCGGACTCAGCAGGTTTCAAGCAGTAAGACTCATCCGGGCTGTGAGTAAGTCCACAGGTTGGGGATTTTAGCTGGGCTTAGCCGGAGGCCTCAGCAGGGATGACTTCTTACACGAACAGGCAACTTACTAAGGAAGAAACCTAAAAGCGCTCTCATTCAAGTGGCCTTGGTGGCCTTGGCAACTGGGGTCACTCAGTCCTGCCCCAGGAGCACTGCAGCTCAGGCCGGCCCAGGCGTGTTCGCCGCGGGGCTGCTCAGGGCTGTGTGAGCCCGTGTGCTGCTGCGCGGACAGCCAGAGCAGGTCCAGGCTGGGGCCCGGATCAGAGGGTGGCACCCCGGAGCGCCTGGGAGAGCGTGGGTGCGCGAGGACGGGGCCAGGCTGCGGGGAGCGCTTCGCCCGACTCTGCGCGCCCCCTGGCCGCCCCTCCGCGGCCCCTGGGCGGGGCCCCAGCGTGTGCTTTCCGGGCAAGTGAAGCTGTCTGGGAAGACAGCCTCATTGACTGTAGTTCATTCGTTTACACGTGCGAAACGTATCATTACTACTTTTTAAGTGAAGTCTTAGCTCATGGGTCCAGAATTTATTAATTAATCAAGAAATTATTTAGAACGAGTCCATTAAACTACTTTTATGCAGTTGCCTGTGTGTTTCTTCAGAGATAATTTGGAAGTAAATGTTTTGTGAGAATTCAGTGTCATACATGTCATTCATATGGTATTTATTCTCACTGTTGCTGAAATCCTCTAGAAGTTTCTATATGAAGTATCCATGATTTTTTTTTTTTTTTTTTTTTTTTTTGCCAACTGCACTCAATTTCTTAGTTCTGAGCCTTTAGGTAGCAACGGTCTTACACATAGGTTATACTTTTCATTCATATTAAATCCTATTATAATAACTGTCACTGTCTCTTTATTGCCCTTAAAATGAATCATAAAGAAAGTGAGTTTGGAGTATATTTAAGTACAGCAGGTGTGTGAATTTTGTAAGAAGACATCACGTTTTGTGTACACAGCAATGCATGAAGTTGAATACTGAAAGGGTCCAGCTGCCTCAGTGACAGTGTCGAACAGGAAATAAACACCACGTTGGAACAAATGTCATGTTGAGAACTTTTACGAAGCTTAAACTCCTTTAACAGAAAAAGAGGTAGTCTTCTGTCAGTAGAAATACAAAAAGAAACTCCTAAATAAAAGATAGTACATAAAAAATGAGTTCTCTTTTTCTAAAGTTGATCTATTATATGATAATCCTCTGAGTGGCTTGGTTTGGAAGTATTTTCATGTATAGTATATTTTAAATAAAGTTTGTTCCTGTGCTGTTCTCAGCATAACTAATTTACATGGCCATTATTTCTAAATACATGTTTGATTGCCTAGTCATTAAACTAATATTTATGAAATGCTTAGTCTATGAAAGTATGATGCCAGGAACTCCAGTGACATCGAAGTGAAATCAGTTCAGAGTCCTGCCCTCAAGGAGATTATCGTTTAGAAGCAGAAGAAACCATGCACGTGAAGAACTGGCATTAAGATAAAAAGAGCTGTGTCCACTCTTGGAGGAGGAGGGATAAGCTAGGGAAGGGGAGCTGGGGGGGCAGTGATGACAAGGGTTTGGGGTGAGAATGCAATAGCAGAGAAGACCTGAGGGGAAGTGGACCAGAAGAGACAAAGCAACCTGAGCAGCATGTGCAGAGCAAGGTCCTGAAAGGAGCCACACAGGTGAGCAGCTGGGGCAGGTGTGTGTCCAGGGCCCAGGAGAGCAGGCTCGGGTGTGGCAGGAGGGGAGGGGGGACAGGCTTGCAGAGAGCGGGGTAGGAAGGGGAGGGCTGGAGGTGCAGCTTGAGGGCAGGCCTGGTGGCCCCGTGCTGGGAGGAGTCGGGTGGCAGGGGTCCCGCCCAGGTGCTCAGATAGGAGAGCCTGGGTTGGGGGGGTGGCTTTGGGGAAGGGATGCAGCAGTGTCAGGGGTGCGGGTGGCCAGGAGGTGGCCCCGTGGGACCCCCAGGATGGGCATGAGGGGCCAGGTCCCCTGGAGCTCGGGGAGCAGGTTCGCGGAGGCGCAGGAGAGAACATTCAGTGCACAACGCCAGGTCTACCTGTGTGGCCTCACACCATCACGACTCATTAGAAATGGTTTCAATGTGGAAAAGAAGAAAGCTTTAGCTCCATAATCGAGGCTTATTTTTTTCTGTAGGGATTTCTATAATAACTTTAACAAAAGATGTTGACGGCCAAGAAACTAAGCATCACTAAGCACGGCCAGTGAGTCCACTTTGCTTGAGAGTGAAGCGTGAAAGCGGCTCCTTGCTGTCACTTTTGGCGTTTCCACGGCTCAGGGCTTCCTGCGTGTTTCATCGCTTCTGATCTCAAGGAAACTGGCCAGCCGCTTTCATCCCACAGTTTGCAACTTTCCTATTTTTGTTCTTTGATTATCAATTGTTGCCCAAATTGTATCACCTAATTTTTCTGGGTAGTTGTAGAGGATACAAGGATTATTCAAAATTTAAAATGTTAGCTCCAGTTTGAATTTACTGGTTTTTAGATTCTGGCAGGCGGAGAGGGCAATGGCACCCCACTCCAGTACTCTTGCCTGGAAAATCCCACGGACGGAGGAGCCTGGTGGGCTGCAGTCCACGGGGTCGCTAAGAGTCGGACACGACTGACTGACTTCACTTTCACTTTCATGCATTGGAGAAGGAAATGGCACCCCACTCCTGTGTTCTTGCCTGGAGAATCCCAGGGACGGGGGAGCCTGGTGGGCTGCCGTCTATGGGGTTACACAGAGTCGGACATGACTGAAGCGACTTAGCAGCAGCAGATTCTGGCAGGACCTCTGAATCCAAAACTACATTAAAAAAATCAAAACAAGAAGTCTGATGGAACTGAAAATTGTTTTACTTGATTCTCTTCACTGTGGTGTTCCCAGCACACAGCTCAGTAACCCACCCACAGCAGGCACCCAGCAACCCAGTGTGGACTTCATCCTTTTCCAAGCTGGAATAGTCATGTAATTTAAATCTTCAGTTAGGGATAAAAAAGAAGGACTTTTTTCTTTGATTCTGGAAGGATTTTGAAATAAAAGATACGTGTGTCAATTCTTAAACCATTATAGAGACTGTTTATTGGGCTTCCCTGGTGGCTCAGCAGTAAAGAATCTGCCTATAATGCAGGAGACACAGGAGATGCTGGTTTGATCCCTGGGGCGGGAAGATCCCCTGGAGGAGGGCATGGCAACCCACTCCAGTATTGCCTTGAGAATCCCGTGGACAGAGGAGCCTGGCGGGCTACAGTCCACGGAGTCGCAAAGAATTGGACATGACTCAAGCGACTGAGCACACACGGTAAATATTAGGATAAACTGTTCTTACTGCAGTGCAGTAAGATTTGGGTTTTAGAAGCGAAGAGACTTCGGTTCGAGTCCAGGCTCTGTCACTTATGAGGTGTGTGTGGTCTTGGGCAGCACAGCCAACTTCCTGTGCCTTGGTTTCCTCCCTTGGCAAATGGGAGTAGTAATGTCTGCATTAGATTACGTTAGGGAGTATATGCAAACCCTGAGGGAATTCTGTAGGGATCACTGAGGGAATGTGTGTTGTAGAGCGCTCCCCCAGTGCCTGTAGGTAGCTCGTGCTTGTGGACGGTTGGTGTTTTTGCTGTGATTAGTGGTTACAGGTGGCGTGAGGTACGAGCCGGCTGAGCGGGTGTTCCTGTTCCCATATTATTTGACGACCATTCCTGATCGGAGCATCCCTGGTGAGTCCACAAGGTGAGAGCAGGTTGTGTGGTTCCATGCCATCTGAGTGGCCATAGATAAACTACAAATTATTTTCAACTATGAAAAGAGAGGGCTTCCCTGGTGGCTCAGCTAGTAAAGAATCCGCCTGCAACGCAGGAGACACAGTTTTGGTCTCTGGGTCGGGAAGATTCCCTGGAGGAGGGCATGGCTGCCCACTCCAGTGTTCTTGCCTGGAGAATCCCATGGACAGAGGAGGACGGTGAGCTCCACTCCACGGGGCCGCAAGGAGTCAGACGTGACAGCAGCTAACAAGAATGAAAAGAGAGGCAAATTAACACGTTTTATTGGAACTTACACTACTTAGTTTAAACTTTACGACTGGATTTCAGACAAGAGCAGATTGAAATCACAGTTCTCTGAACAATGGAAATTTCAGTACTTGTAGTATGTGAGTTTTATTTATATCTTTTCCTTATTATTTAAAGCTCTTCGTTCTTTGAGAATGTAGTCAAGTTCTATCATTTCAGACCTCAGAATTAGCATTGAAAACATGGGATTCTTTACCGGGATTGATGAAAGTAATTTATTGTTTGCCGGGTCAAACACAGCATGCTATTTGTCACCCTGTGGTTTGTGTATCTTTCTAGAAGCTTTCAACTTTGATCTGAGTCAAAGTACACTCAGTAGCACAGATGACAGAGTTAGAAAAAAACCAAGTGATGTACACTGTCACTCACAGAAACTCTAAGTCAACAAGTACAGAGACGCAGAGTGAAAAACCCAAGCCCTTTAAAGAGGCTTGTACGTTCTTGTGAGGGAGCAGGCCGGTCTTTCTCGGCGAGACAAAGGTGCGGGACAGTTTATTAATTCAAGGCTGAGCTCCCCGGCTGCCACTGCCGGCGCCTCTTCAAGGCCAGCTCCTGGCCCTTGCCGGTCCTTCAGGTAAACACTCGCATTTAAAAGGCCTTGCACCGCAGGGCTCCCCGCACATAAAAGCAGCTTTCTTAAACTGTCATCAGAGCGGATTTCAGAACGTGCTTTTAATACTTACAAGGTTGATGTTTGCCTTTTAAAAATGCTATTTGAGATAGCTTTTTATTTAACTTTCCCCTCGGCCTGGCTTTTACCTGATGGGCGGCAGCATTAAGGAAACTCGCCTTGTTGTGAGACCAGACAAAGATTTAGGGAAACGGTGCTCATGTGACCTTTTGAAAGTCAAGGCTTTAAAAAAAATCCTTGTTTCAACACCATAAAAACTGGATGGAAAACAAAGGCATGTAATCTTCATCTGAACATTTGGTTTCAGATTCTTTTTATTGAGCCTGTGTTGATTATATTGGGAGATAAATTAATTGTTTTCTGGGATGCCCTGTACTTCTATTTCCTCTCAGGTTTTAACAAGCAATGGCTCAAATCAATAAAAAGGTGAAGGGGAGAGGACTGGGACCGGGGACATTTGGGTATGCTTAACTCGTAACTCTTCTAGATTACGATTCTCATAAAAGAAATTTAGCTCTGCTCTTCAAGCTGCATTTGTAGAGTTAATTATTGGTAGGAAACTCAAGCTTGTATATTACAAATATAATTAATAGCGGCAAAATAATCCATGGTATGGGTGTACCAGAATTTACCCAGGCACACCATTATTTTTCGACATTCCCTTTGTCTCCTGTTTGAAGCAATACTATTCCTTTAAATTTATATTTCTATACCTGGAATATTTATAAAGTTAAATATATCAAGGTAAAAAATACACACGCCTTTTTGATTGTACAGTTCCATGCATTTTGATGAACACAAACAATCACGTAACCAGCACCAAAATCAAGACATACAACCCATCATCATAAACATCTCCTTCCGTCCATTGTAACCAATTCCTTCCCCTTGTCCCCAGCCCCTGGCAGCCACGCAGCTGCTTTCTGTCCCTGCAGGTTTGCCCATTCTAGTATGTCCTGTACACGTAGTCACACCGTATGTGACCTCTTGGGTCTGGCCTAAGCGTGATGTGGCTGAGATTCATCCATGTTGCAACATGCAAGCCGAGTTCCTTTTTTACTGCTGAGACACATTCCATTTGGGGAGTGTGCCTCACCTTGTTAATCCACTCACAGCTTAATGGGCATTTGGGTTGATCTTAGTTTTTGGCAACTAGGGATAAAGCCCCTATAAACATTCATCTACTGCTTTCTGTGTGATCACGCGTGTTCACCTTTCTTAGATTGATATCTAAGAGTGGGGGTCTGGTGCTGAGCATGGGCAATTCACAGGATGCTGCCAGCAAGTCCCCGCCGTGTCACCTCCTCACCAGCACCGGGTGCTGTAGGCTTGCCTGTCCTCCTCGCAGCATCCCAATGCGTGTGGTGTATACATAAGTGAAAGTCGCTCAGTCGTGTCTGACCCCGTGGCCCACACAGTCCATGGGATTCTCCTGGCCAGAATACTGGAGTCGCTAGCCTTTCCCTTCTCCAGGGGATCTTCCGAACCCAGGGATTGAATCCAGGTCTCTTGCATTATAGGCGGGTTCTTTACTAGCTGAGACAGCGGAAGCCCAATATATACACGTACCTATATACACACACATACCTATATACACACATGCCTATATATACATATACCTGTGGTTGATTCATGTCGATGTATGGCAGAAACCAGTACAGCATTGTAAAGCAAATATCTAGCAATAAAAATTAACAAAACAAAACTTAACATTCAACAAACTAAAAAAAAATTTAAAAAAGCATTGCTTGAATCCATCGTGGTTTCTGGATACAAATCTTCTGGTGGATAAGTGACTTACAAATATTCTCCACTACCCGCCCCCCTCCCCCACCCCTTAAAATTGGTTACTGGGAGTCCTCCAAGTTTGCTATTCTTTTCCACAGTTGTTTGGCTATTTTGGCTACTTTGTCTTGCCCTGTTTTTTTTAAAGCTTGTTTATTTACTCACTTTTGGCTGCGCTGGGCCTTCCTCGCCCCCCGCTTGCCCTGGTCGTGGCGAGCAGGCGCTGCACCCCGCTGTGGCGCGCAGCGTCTCCCCGCGGCGGCTTCCCCTTCCCGGAGCCCGGCTCGAGGCACACGGGCTGCAGCCGTTGCAGCGCTTGGCTCAGTCGTTGTGGCTCACGTGCTTAGTTGCTCCTCAGTGTGTGGGATCTTCCTGGACCCAGGATCAAACCCACGTCCCCTGCATGGGCAGGCAGACGCTTATCCACTGAACCACCAGGGAAGTCCTCCCTATTGGTTTTTGAATCAGCTTGAATGCACAGACAAAAGTTCTGCTGGAATGTTCATTGGAATTTCATTAAACCTGTACGATGGTTGAAGAGTGTTTTATAATCCATGAACATTGTATGTCTCTCCATTTAATTATATCTTCCTTCCTTTCTTTAATCAAGGTTTTACAGTTTTCAGAATATGTTTAGCATTTATACCTAAATGTATGATTTTTGGAGCTACTGTAAATATTTACTATTTATATTTTTTTTCTAATTGTTTATTGCTTATATACAGAAATATGATTCTTGTAGGTTGACTTCTTATATGATAACTTTCTGTTATTTCCTCTTCTGTGAAATCCCTGATCATGTCTTCTTTTTCCATTTATATAATGTCACTTACCTTTTCTTTAGATGACAAAGGTCCATGTAGTCAAAGCTATGGTTTTTCCAGGAGTCATATACATATGTGACAGTTGGACCATAGAGAAGGCTGAGTGCCAAAGAACTGATGCTTTTGAACTGTGGTACTGGAGAAGACTCTTGAGAGTCCCTTGGATTGCAAGGAGATCAAACCAGTCAATTCTAAAGGAAATCAACCCTGAATATTCACTCGAAGGACTGATGCTGAAGCTCCAATACTTTGGCCACCTTATGTGAAGAGTCGACTCTTTGGAGGAGACCCTGATGCTGGGAAAGACTGAGGGCAAGAGGAGAAGGGGGAAACAGAGGATGAGATGGTTGGATGGCATCACTGACCCAATGGACACAAGTTGGAGCAAACTCCAGGATATGATGAAGACTATCCTGAGATATAATATGGAGGGAAGCCTGGCGTGCTGCAGTCCAAGGGGTCGCAGAGTTGGACAAGACTGAGCGACTTTCACTTCCCTTCCTCAAACGTTGTGCATGTGACAGGCACCACGCCCCTGGGCCTTTTAGATTTTCAGGTCGGGGGGCAAACATGTAGGCGGATGATGCTAGTCAAGTGCGGTAATGATCATGATAAAGGGTTAGAAGCAGATTTACAAGAACCCTGTTCAGTCCGGGGACATGTACATCTGGGCCTGTCTGACTCAGGAAAGACTTCCGAGCTGAACGCTAGACCTTCCTTGGTCATGGATTCAGAGCATCCAGCACAGCCGGGAGGACACTGCCCCAGCCCTGTGCGGCGCCCTGCGTCCCTGGTCCTATGGCCAGGCAGGGAAAGGAGGACGTGCTGAGGGCGGGGACTTGCACAGACAGGAGCTGGCTTGCCACAAGATGAGTCTCCCTGGCCAGAAGCAGGGTTACAAGGAATATTGGTTGATGAAAAGGGTATTGCATCATTCTATGGATGGCAATTTTGGCAAAAGCATTGTGGGCGGAGAAAGCGAATCTCTTTCTGGAGCCCATCTGTTCCGGAGAACAGAGAGGCCCACCTCTCCCACGACGGTGACGCTGTCCACCCGCTGTCAGGGGCAGCTGGTCGCCCTGCGGGCTGGAACCACCTGAGGACTCAGCACTGGCACCTGCTGCTGGCAGTGTGTGGCTCAGGGTGGCGTAGCCACGGTGGCCTCTGTGAGTGGACACTGACACCAAGGAGCCCCAGCCCAGGCTCCATCCCCGTTGCTGTAGCCACTCTTTTCGAGAGTCCATCCACATGGCCATGGTGGCTGGGAAGGTCTTGGATGCTCACAAACCCATCCTTCTCGGACAAGGCTGCCCTTTGGAAGCTTTCCACGGGACCCGGATCCTCTCCTTCTATGTCCACTCCAGAGGTCTCTCCATGGGCCTCCTCACACCTCGTGATCGACTCTCCACCTGTTTCCTTCCAAATCTCTGACCACCCAGCCCAGCAACAACGCCTCTCGGGGAAGCTCAGCTGTGCTTCCTTCCAGGTAGAATGAATGGACGCTGGCCCTGAAGTCCTCCCTGCTGGGTGGATCCCCTCAACCGCGGCTCTTCGGAGCAGCCTGCGTGGGGCCAGGGGCTCCTGCTGCCCACTTTTGGGAGGTACCAGCAGGCCGTCACACACAGCCGTTCACACACGAGGTCTCCGCTTTCTGTTCCTGACTCAGCTGGTCCCGGGCGCTCTTCCTGAGGCCACAGGTGAGGGGTGAGCTGCCAAGGGGCAGAAACTGGATGCTCGTGCCCCGAGCACACGTGTGCTTCCAGGAGTCTGCGTGGGTCTGATCTAGTGCTTGTCTCCTCAACATGAAGACAGAGAGCTGCTGTGTCGGCCCGATTTCATGGCACTGGGGTCAGACAACACGCAGTTCATGATGAAGAGAAAGAGAAAGACAGGAAACACAGGGAAAGGCCTCTCTCTTCAGGGAGAGGCCTGAAGCTGTCTCTGTAACCTGTCAGTCAGACCGTTGAGGACGCCCTGGTAAGTTAAGAGTCAACAGATGCTCTCCAAAGAAAGCCATACGTCTAGCTTCCTGTCATTGAGTCCCGCAGCTTTTACCTCTGGTTTAAAACTCGCCGCATCTCTCCTTGCCTTCCAACATTCTCTTTATCTTTACCAGGATCACCACTGTGCAAAAAAGATCTCTCATTTCCTGCTTAAATCTGTCTGAGGATCTACCTAAAATGCACACTCTGCCATGACAGTCCCCACGGGCAGGATTTTAATGGCTCCCAGGTATCTCTCAGTAAATGCCACACCGAGTGCCTGCAGGTGCCGGTGCTGGCGGCACAACGGGCTGCAGAGCTGCTGGAGACGACGGAGCTGACCGAGGCCCTCGCCTGTGCAGTGTGAGGTGGGCGGGGCCGAGGCCCACGCCCAGGGCCCAGGTGATACCTGTGAAGGAGCTGGTGTAAACTGGGAGGACAAATCTCTGATGCTGTGTTTCCTGACTCCAGCTTGTTCAAATCTCATCAGTGGCCTTGATGGGGAATTATGGTTCCCAGAAGGGATGGGTGGGAGAGGGACAGTCAGGAAGTTTGGGGCTGACACGCATACACTCCTGTATTTAAGATGGGTAACCAACAAGGACCAACTGGAAAGCATAGGGAACTCTGTTCAATATTATGTAACAATCTAAGTGGGAAAAGACTAGACACACGTATGACTGAATCACTCTGCTGTGACATGGTTAATCACCTGGACTCCCACCTAGAATAAAAAGTTAGGAAAAAAAGAATACCCATGTGTCAACAGTGACACGAGGCAGGGAGAGGCAGCTCACGCCCTGACCAGGGTCCTCGGGTGTCACCTCGGGTGCACTTCATGGTCCCCTGGGAGTTTTACAGGCCTTTGGGGAGGGGCCCGGGCACCTGTACCCAGCAGTCCTTCCTGTCGCGGGGCCCTCTGCCTTGGCTCGTGCCCACCCTTGTGCCCCTGTGTTTCCTGGGCTTGGTCCCGAGATCAGTGACTTCGGGTCAGGTGGGAATCCAACAGAAAGGCAAATTCTTGGGCCACTGCGGACTCAGTGAACCAAGAAGTCTGGGAGCAGTCCATTCCAAAGCAGCTATAGTCAGAACTGCCACCCCCGAGGGGCTGTGTTGCCCCCAACACGTCCTCATCTTTTGAGTCCCAGAGCTGCCTCTTCTCATGAGACTGCTCAGCTGTCCCCTCCCTGCTGCATGACTGCCCCAGATCTTGGCGCTGGCGTCCCAGCGAGCGTAGGTCGCAGCATCTCTGCTAGACTCAGGGTTTCCCAAGGAAAACAGCAAGGGCAGCGATAAACGTGGCTGAACTGACTGCAACTAGACTGAATCCCGGCTCCTTGGACACCGCAGCCCCGTCTCCAGGACCCATGTCCCAAGCCTGCTCCCATCTCATTGGGCGCTGGGCAGAGCCACTGACCCCCGCTCAGCATCTGCTTTCCTTCCTCACACCCTCTGGCTCCTGCGGGGCAGGACCCTCGGTCAGGCCGCCCTCTGTCCCAGCGGGGCCTCCGCACAGACCTTCCCACCTGCATCCACCTTTGCTTCTGCATCTGCCCCCGGCACCAGTGCCGTTCTTGCCCCATGGAGACGGCGCTGACTTTGTGGAAGCTGGGGTCGGCCTGCCCCACACCTCCTTCCCTCCGCAGCCTTTCTTCTTAATTCTGGGAAGAATCTTCTACAAATGCAGGTGTTCTCTATGGCTGTGTCTCTGTTTCTGCTTTGCAACATGAGATAATATATATATATATTTTTAATCCAGATTTCTGTGTTAGTATACAGTATCTGTCTTTCTCTATCTGACAGCCTCTAGGTCCATCCACATCTCTACAGGCAAATATATGCACACCAAGGGGGAAAGGAGTGGTGGTGGGAGGAATTGGGAGACTGGGATTGACCCATGTACAGTATCGATAGTATATATAGAATAGATTACTAATGAGAACCTATTGTATAGCACCAGGAACTCTACTCAATGCTCTATGGTGACCTAAATGGGAAGGAAATCCAAGAAGGAAGGGATACATGCCTCAGTCAGTTCAGTTGCTCAGTCGTGTCAGACTGTTTGTAACCCCACGAACCGCGGCAGGCCAGGCCTCCCTGTCCATCACCAACTCCCGGAGTCTACCCAAACCCATGTCCATCGAGTCGGGATGCCATCCAACCATCTCATCCTCTGTCGTGCCCTTCTCCTCCTGCCCCCAATCCCTCCCAGCATCAGAGTCTTTTCCAATGAGTCAGCTCTTCTCATCAGGTGGCCAAAGTACTGGAGTTTCAGCTTTAGCATCATTCCTTCCAAAGAAATCCCAGGACTGATCTCCTTCAGGATGGACTGGTTGGATCTCCTTGCAGTCCAAGGGGCTCTCAAGAGTCTTCTCCAACACCACAGTGCAAAAGCATCAATTCTTTGGCACTCAGCTTTCTTTACAGTCCAACTCTCACATCCATACATGACCACTGGAAAAACCATAGCCTTGATTAGACGAACCTTTGTTGGGAAAGTAATGTTTCTACCTTTTAATATGCTGTCTAGGTTGGTTATAACTTTCCTTCCAAGGAGTAAGTGTCTTTTAATTTCATGGCTGCAATCACCATCTGCAGTGATTTTGGAGCCCAGAAAAATAAAGTCTGACACTGTTTCCACTGTTTCCCCATCTGTTTGCCATGAAGTGATGGGACCAGATGCCATGATCTTCATTTTCTGAATGTTGAGCTTTAAGCCAACTTTTTCACTCCTCTCTTTCCCTTTCATCAAGAGGCTCTTTAGTTCTTCTTCACTTTCTGCCATAAGGGTGGTGTCATCTGCATATCTGAGGTTATTGATATTTCTCCCGGCAATCTTGATTCCAGCTTGTGCTTCTTCCAGTCCAGCATTTCTCATGATGTACCCTGCATATAAGTTAAATAAACAGGGTGACAATATACAGCCTTGACATACTCCTTTTCCTATTTGGAACCAGTCTGTTGTTCCATGTCCAGTTCTAACTGTTGCTTCCTGACCTGCATACAGATTTCTCAAGACACAGGTCAGGCGGTCTGGTATTCCCATCTCTTTCAAAATTTTCCACAGTTTATTGTGATCCACACAGGTGTGGCTGATTCATTTCACTGATCAATAGAAACTAACACTGCATTGGAAAGCAACTATAGGCCAATACAATTAATTTAAAAAGAAAAGAAATAAAACCGCAAGAGGCATCCTGATCATCTCGTCATCCCCATGATGATACTCACTGCCCTGAGAATGAAGACCCAGGCCTACTGTCCAGCCACCTTGCCCGGCCCCTCACGCGGTCTTGTGCTCTGGCTGCGGTCATCCCTGAAGCGAGTCCCTCGGCCAGGGCAGGTCCCCGTGTGCCCGTTCTCTCCCGTCCGCCAGGCTGGCTGGGCATCAGTCACGTGTGGCTCCTCCCAGGACAGGCATCTGCTCCTCAGGGTGCCCGCACCCCCGTGTTTGTCCCTGGCGGCACCCAGGGAACGCTGTGTTGACCGTGGCGCGTCATGTGCCCACCGGTCACCTGGCTCCGTGCCTGTGTGGATGCCCAGGGCAGACCTGCACACACCTGTGCTGGGCACACAGGAGCTCCCAATGGGGGTAACTCCGGGTTACTGTAGGGCTCTAAAGAGAAGCTGCAAGTGAGAGAAAAGATGCTTGCTCCACGCTCACGGACGTCACCTGTGAAGGGTTAAAAAGTCACCTGCGGGGAGATGACCCCTGTGCGCCGTCCTCCCCGAGGCAGTCGAGCTGCCGGCGGAAACAGGCCAATCCAGAGACTTGCGCGTGGGAGCCGCACACGCGTGGTGACGTCACGGCCCAGGCGTGACGCGAGGGGACGTCACGGGTGGGGGGCGGGGCTTGAGCGTGCGTGCGCGTCGCCGGGTGTCCCGGGCCTCACCTCCAGCCTCGTGAACGTCTGGGTTGTTCTCGGAGGCCGGTCTTCAGAGGACCTTCTCCTCAGAGGTCGCCCACGAGACGTTCATCAGCATTTCCCGCACTTTGAAAAAATGGCTTCCTTCCAGCCAGTGACGACGGCCCCGCAGGTGAGGTGAGTGGAGTCAGTGGGAAACCCGGCGTTTCCCCGGAGCGGTCGGGGCCGGGCGGCCGGATGGCCCCTGGGCACCGCCGACCCCCACCGCCGGCGTCCGCCTCGCAAGCGGGGGTGCGGTCGCGTGGGCTCCGTCTGCGCTCCCCTCGTGGGGCGGGGCGGGGACGCCTCGGGCCCCCGTCGCCGCGGTGACGGCGCTCTGAGTGCGGTCCCCGCACGCTGCCCGCTCTGGCGGCTCCGCAGAGCAGTGTGGCCTCAGGACCCTGTGTCTCCGCCCTTGGCCGGAGGGCCTTACGTCCTCAAGGTCGTGGTCCTGGCTTAAAATAGCGCCTGGAGACCCAGCTGTCTAGGTCAATCCGGCCCAGAAAGGGGAGGAAGACAGAGCCAGGAGGAGGCCCTCTCGAGCTGCGCGAGGCCGCTCACGCTTCGGCTGGCGTGCACCCGCGCCCGGGGCTCAGTGCTTCGTTTCCAGGGAGGGTGGAGACGCCGCCCCTGGGCGCTAAGTGCGGAGCGGGAGTCAGGCCGTGTTAGCCGGGGCGAGGATGCGCCGGGGGCAGGCAGCCTGCTGCCCTGACCGCAGAGGTGGTAACCCGACCTGTGATGCGGTCAGAGCTGCGGGCCCACAGCTGACGGTGGGGGTGCCGAGCGTGAACCCACGTGGAGAGTGAAGAAGCCACCTGGTGTTTCAAGGCTCTAAAGTCGTCTGTTCCCAGCTGGCTCGGGAAAAAAGGCATTTACCAGTCCAGTTGACTGGGTTGTGCACTGGGGTTGGGGCCAGCGGCTGAAGATGCCTGAAGTTCCACATGGCCTGGACGCTGTTTCCCATGTTCACCCCTCAAGGCCTCAGGGGGCCTGAGGGCAAGACTTGGTGTCCCTAGGCTCCCTGCCCAAGGCTCATCACGCTGTCCCTTTAGTTTCAGTAACTAAGAAAGCATCCGCTGGCTGTACGGACCAGGTAGTTCAGAGGCCAGTCTTCTGCTGTTGATTTAAGTCAGAGTCACTGGTCACTCCTGTTTTTTGCAAGTAATTTTGCTTAATAATTGGGTGGATAAAAGGATTGAAACCTTGGAAAGGGTAAGTTAAGCTTTTAATGGACAAGCTACATTGTGTGCTCATTTGGAATTGGGTTGTTTTTGTTGTTGACTTTTAGGAGTTCTTTGTATATTATGGATCTAAGTCCCTGATGAGGCATAAATGATTTGCAAATATATTCTGCTGTCCCATCAGCTGCCTTTAAACTCTTCAGATATTCTCTGAGACACAGAAGTAACATGTGTTACTTTGAAGATAAACAAGTGGGGGCCTTTCTTGAAAATAAAGTTCATTGGTGAAGTAGAATGTTCTTATTAGTTAGCTTCATAATGCATTAAAAAATGAAGATCAGACTTTTAAACCACATAGTCCACAAATTAGAAAATTAGTGTATAATACTGGGAAAATATTACTCATTGTTCAGTGAATAACAACAGCAAAATTTACTTCCATCTTTATTAATACGTGTAATACCAGCACTGATTTTTTTCTTGATGTTTCCAGATTTAATGTTGCCATTTTACTCTGGAATCTGGTTAAAATGAATAACCCCTTTGGAGAACAACAGAAGTCATCTTTGCTCTGCCATCTTTCACCACTTCCGGGTGGGTTCCCTTGGGAATTCCCTCCAAACAAAGAGTTCTGCCAAATCACGGCACAGTGTATCAAAACCTCATCTTTTAATTACAGAAATGTTGAAGAAATAGTTGCTCAGGTAGCACAGATTGGCTCTTCAGCTGCTCTTTTATGGAGCTATTAACTCAGAGACAGCATTACTTAAATGTAGTTTTTATTATTACAATTAAAGACTGATTTGATTTTATGAGATCATGCATTTTTATTTTATGGAAGTTTTATAGTTAAATTCAATTTAAAAGATTACTCTATATTTAAAGTAAAATATAAGCAAGTACAGTATTACAATTATACTCTACATCTTTTGCAAATCTGATATTAAAACTTCCAGGCAGCTGATTACTTTGGTAGCATCAAATGTTTCCTGATATAACTACGTAATAGCCAAAGAAAAGCATCTTGGTTTATTCTGTTTGTGAAATGCCAAGCAATTGTTCCCTTATTAAATATGTCAGATCTAATTAAGTTTATTGCCAGACATACAAGTCGCTTTCCTTTCTGCTGATTCCCAGAGGAACGGGCTTCTTTGGATCAAAGCGATCTTTTATTGGTACTGTATTGTTTGTGTGACACAAAGTTGTAAAAATGGAGACCAGCACTCAGAAAGCCAGCTTCTGGTCTTAACTTTTCACAAAGGGAGGAAGTTGGGAGAGCTGAGCGAGGCGTGTGTGTGCAGCTGAGATGCACACGGCTGTCACGTGGCCTCGAAGGCCAGCTTGTGACTTTCAAGTTTCCCTGTGATTTTTGAAGGGCTTTGTTTCTGATGGAGGAAAAGAATGTAAGAGTATTTGCACTAAACAGATTAAGCTGCTGGTAAACATGTCCCCTTTAAATGAACTGATGTGGAGACAAAGAAAGCTCTTTGTCGTTGTCAGCTGGGTTTGTGTGAAGTCACAGGGACAGACGAGAGAAGCGGCGGGCCTCTTCAGATCCCTAAATCAGAAAATCTGTGAAACAAGTCAAGACCGAGTTAGACTCTACTTCCCACTTATTTTGGCTAAAAACTTGCTTTTCTTCTCTCACTTGCACTTCTTGGGAGGGAAACCTGGTTTTTCCAAGATAGAGTTAGCAGAGGAGCAAATATTACTTGGGAACGGGAGCGCTTTTCAGGGTCTGAGCACTTGTGATGGATCAGTCCTGCTTGTGAGGGGCTGGCGGCACATCGGGGCCCGGCCCCTGGCTGGCGATGGCTATGATCTCACTGTCAGCACAGACGAGCAGAGGGAGCTTGTCCGGCTCGGGGTCTGGGGCTCATAAGGGGGCTGATGGGCCGATGGGGGCACTGGTGGGGGCTGATGGGGCTGATGGTGGCTGATAGGGGAGTTGATGGGGCAATGAGGGTGCTGATGGTGGGGCTGGTGGGGACTGATGAGGGGCTGGTGGGGGCTGGTTGGGGGAGCTGATGGGGGAACTGATGGGGGACTGATGGGGGCTTATGGGGCCCCTGAAAGAGGCCATCCTTTTTTGAGGAGGGTGTGCTGTGCAAACTTGTAGGATCTTAGTTCCCCAACCAGGGATTGAATGCTGACCATGGCGGTGAAAACACCCACCTGGGCCTCACGGAGATGCGAGCAAGCCCGGCTGGAAGCATGTGATGTGGACACAGAGCTTCTTTCCCATTCAGTGGGGTGTGTTTTTGTTGTTTTTTGTTTGTTTCTTTTTAAGAAAGTTACCTCAGTAAGTAAAGTTGGGGATTTGGGGTGTTAGCTGTCAAAAGTTGGGGTTCACCAAAAAGAGTTCAGAGTAACGACCAGGGGTATGTCCTGAGGTCCAGATGTCCAACAGGTCTTTAGCATCTCTCATGGGGACCTCGGACAAGGTGCCCCGAGGGGAAGGCTGAGTCACTTGGGATGGACACTTGCGCTGGGGCTGCTGCACCTGAAGGAGGCCAGGCCCCTTGGGGGTGGAGCCGGGTCTCTGGGTGGGTGTGGGTGGGGGCTTTGGGCTCTGGACAGTGCATGTGGCCTCTGGAAGCCCCGCATGTGAGGCCCCGCCGCCAGACACTGTATTGTGGATTCTGGGGACGTGTGACCTCAGACTCCCCGGCCCTGGAATGGGCGTGTCCACGCTGGAGTCACAGTGCGGGCGTGAGTGTGATGCCAGGTCCCGATGTGTCCACACCTGGCACAGGCCTGGCCCTAGGGTGCCGTGGGGCTTCATCCCTCCACTTACTGGGGCTGGCCTCCTGCAAGCCGAGTCCAGAGCTGAGGCCTCTCCCGTCTCGCTCTTGACCCACTAGAGCAGAGCAGCTGCCAAGCACGGCTTATCAAGGCTCTGCAGTGTCCTGACTGCTGACCCTTGACCCCGACTACAGCTTCAGACCAGTTACCTCCCGGGGTGACCATGACCCATCTCAGCAACCTCTGGCTACTGAGGCCCAGGGAAGGTCTCAGAGGTCAGGGTGCTGAACATCTCCACCTGCACCTGGGCGAGGCTGTGATGGCTGGTAAGTGACTCCCGGGGTCAGGAGTCAGGGTCAGGGCCACCAGTGCTGGTCACATCACCTCGGCTTCATCTTGGACTCACAGAAAAACTTCCTTTCTGTGACTTGGGTGTGACCACGTGACTTGGTGGTAACAACGGACTTTGAGCAGAAGTGATGGGTTTGCTTCCCATCTGGCCATGAAACCCAGGGGCCAGCGCCTCACCTCTCTCTCCGGCCACTGACGCTGCCATGTGAGAGACCCCAGCACCACAGACTGAAGACCAAGAGCCGGCTGGCCTTGGAGGCAGCTTCAGAAATGCTGGGGACTGCTTGTTACAGACGCTGGTGTTGTCTTAGTAAATAGAGGGTCTTGTTAGCAGTTGGGGGGGACCACCATCTGTCCAGTCCTGAACCAGAGAGCTGGCGACCACATATCTCCTCCACTCATTCATGTCCAGGTCAAATCCAAAGTCAGTGTTTTGTTTTTCTCAAGCTTTTATTTTGAGATGATTTTAGACTTAGACCTGAGTTGCTAAATACCACAGACTTGTGTGTATCTTTTACCAGGTCCCCTCTAATGTGAACACAGAAGCGTCCTGTAATCATCAAAGCAGAGAAAAACACCTAAGAAATCACCACGGGTACAGCTGTGTTAACCCAGCTGCGGACGTTGCTGGATGTCACTGGCTTGGATGTAGTGGGGACAAGATGTGAGGCTCGTGCGCGGCTCAGATTCTAGGAGCAGAATGTGGTCCTCACGCTGGAAGGTGACTGCCCGTCCTCTGTGCCTCCAGCCCCGCGGCAGAGCTGCAGACCCCTTCTCCTGCTGCTGCGGTCTGCGAGCCAGAGGCGCTGGAGACGTGGGCCTCATCTGCCCCCAGGATGGTCGCACTGAGGTCGCCACAAAGGGGGTGGTCGGTGGAAACCTCGGAGAAGTCAAGAGAAGCAGCAAAGGAATGAAATCTTCTGTAGGAATTTAAGTGTTTATAGAAATTTAGAGTTTTCCATAAACATGTAAACACAAGTACGTTGATGCAGACTTACTGGGTACAGCAGCCCTGTTGCTTCTCCCGGGGCGGGTCACAGGGCTTTATGGGCAATAAATCTCACAGCTGCGTGCCCCTCGGCCTCGCTTGCTCCACCACTGCACCGGATAAACCATGAGTCGGCCTGGAGTTGGGCCAGGCCGAGCATCCCCTCCCTTGGTGTGGCCTCTCCTCTTCGATCGTGCAGAAGGGTCAGGAGCCCCCCGCCCCCTCCGTGTGCTAGGTGAGTTCTGCTCCATTGCTGTGGCTGCCCACGTCTGTGTGTCCACGCGGAAGGCTGTACCCATGGGGTGGGTCCTTTGGGGTTGAGGGTGGGAATCTTCCCCAGATCCAGTGCAGGGTCTCCTGGGGAAGACACGTTGGGGGAGACTGTGCTCTGCAGTTTGCTGGGGCCTGGAAGTGATGGGTGGGGGAAGGACAGGGCAGGTGCAGACACACAGGAGGGCCTTTGTCCAACAGCTGCATGTGGGTCCCATGTATTAGTCAGCTCGTGCAGCTGTAACGAAACACCTGGACTGGCTGGCTCAGCTCCAGACATGTGTCCTCGCACAGTCGGGAGGCTGGAGGCCCAAGCTCAAGGGGCCAGCAGGTTGGGTTTCTCCCAAGGCTTCTCCTTGGCTTTTTGCTGGGTCTTGTGGCCTCTTCTCTTGCCAGATTCCTGGGGTTTCTCCCTGGTCTCCTGTTGGATCAGGGCCCTACCCTTGTAACCTCATTTAACCTGAATTGCTTCTCCAAAGGCCCCATCTCTGAAACGGTCACATTTGGGGTTAGGGCTTCAACGTAAGAGTTTTGTGGCTGACAGCCCGCTGTAGCTATAGCGATCTGGAGGTCTGACATGGAGCCTGCTGGGTAGTGCTAGTGGTCGAGAGCGCGGCTTCCCTGGTGGCTCAGCTGGCGAAGAGTCTGCCTGCAAAGCAGGAGACCCCGGTTCCATTCCTGGGTTGGAAGATCTGCTGGAGAAGGGATAGGCTACCCACTCCAGTATTCTTGGGCTTCCTTGGTGGCTCAGATGGTAAAGAATCCGTCCACAATGCGAGAGAGCTGGGTTTGATCCTTGGGTTGGGAAGATCCCCTGGAGAAGGGAAAGGGTACCCACTCCAGTATTCTTGCCTGGAGAATCCCCAGGACAGAGAAACCTGATGAGCTGCAGTCCATGGGGTTGCAAAGAATCAGACATGACTGAAGCGGCATAGCACACGCAAGCATGCACTGGTTATGATTAGTTTAAAATATTATTAAGAGTTGAAGCTCTTGCTTGCTATAGAGATCCTTTGTTCCTGAGGACCTGGGTGTGAGAGGCAGACGCAGAGGCAGTAATGCGTGTCCGAAACACGTGCACACCCCACAGAAACCTGACCCTGGGGTCATACTCTCAGTGTTTTCTTGTGTGTATGGACCCAGCCCACCAGAAGGGGAAGTGCGTGTGCCCACTGAATCTGCCCACACCAGGCTAGTCACTGTGGACAGTTCCTGCTTAACCTCTGTTTTGACCCAGAGTTTCCTGTAAGCTGGTTATTAATTACACCTGCTTTCACAAAGATTAAGATCAGTTAGTGAAACTCTTGGCCGTTACTGGACTCAAATAACCTAGCTTGGCCCTTTGGTTCCATAGATATTTATCGAGAGCTTCTTATGTTACAGTTGGTGTTGGGGATACAGAATTGAAGAAGACAGGCCTTGTTTTCAGGACAAGAGAGAGACAAGGGAGGAGAAGATGGTGTCATATAAGAAGGATTTTAGAGACGTGGATGTTGACACAGGGTGAGGTCCATGCCCATAGTAAAGGGTGTTTGGCTCATCCTGGGCTGAGGATGGGGATGGGTGGGGAAGGGTTCCAATTCTCCTAATGGGCTGGAATCTAAGTAACCTAGAAGCATAATTCCTAAACATTCCTTTAAAAAACAGAGTCACACTGCTACCGAAGAAACCATTCAGCAGATAGAAAATAGTTCCAGTGTTTGATTCAGATTCAATGTGCTCAGATGTTGTATTGAGTAGTATACATAGAAAATCCGAAGAATCTACAGGTGAATATTAGAATTGGTGGGTAAAGTTTTCACGGTTAGTACCTGCACTTCTATACGCTGTCATTAGATAATTAGAAACAAAGTCTTAATAACTTACTTGTAGCATCACAAAGATGAAATGGCTGACGGTTAATCTACTGAACAAAGTGCAGGGTCTCCATACGGAAAAGTGTAAAACTTGGTTGAAATAAATTAAAGATCCTTCTATGTGAAGAGACTTGCTGTATCAATGGATTAGAAAACACTTTTTTGTAAAAATGTCGTCATCACACATACATCTGTAGATTCAGTGGAGTTCCAATAAAAATTGTGCAGTGTTTGTGGAAACTGATAGGCTGATTAGAGAATTTGTATGAAAATGAAAATGGCCAAGAGGAGTGAAGGCAGTTTTTAAAATAGTTTTATTGCTTATGGCTGTGTCTAGTTGCTGCGAGCGGGGCGACTCCCGCTGCGGAGCACAGGCCTCTCGGGGTGGCTTCTCTCGTTGTGGAGCACGGGCTCTAGAGCTCAGCCTCGGAGGCTGTGACCCATGGCTCTTCCTGGACCAGGATCGGACCAAGTCTGCTGCATCGGCAGGCAGATTCTTTACCACTGAGCCACCAGGGAAGCCGGGAGGCGATTTTTAAGAAAGGAAATAGTTGGAGAACGACCTGTTTGTGAACATCCAGCATCGTCGACAAAGGCCCGAGCTGTAGAACAGCATCTCGCCTCACGGTTTTCCGTGTCGTGATCCTTCGTTTCCTTCTGTGTCAGTCAGCTCAGCCTGACGTGACCAAGTACCGCTGACCGGGTGGCTTCGTCAGCAGGCGTCTGTGTCTCCCAGTTCTGGAGGCTGGACCTGTGAGCCCAGGCTGCCAGCGAGGTCAGGCTCTGGGGAAGGCTGCCCTCGCTTGGGTTGCAGAGGCCGACCCCTCCCCGTGACCTCTGTGGGCCTTCCCTCAGTGAGGGTCGGGGAGCTGTCTGGCATCTGCTCCTGTGAGGACACTAATCCTGTTGGACTGGGGGTCCTTCCCTCATGACCTCATTTAACCTTTATCTCCTTCGAGGCCTCATCTCCAGATGTGGCCACGCTGGGGGTCAGGGCATCAGCCTGTAAGTCCTCGGGGACACAGACATTCACCCCATGTCAGTGTCCTCTCCTCAGGATTTACAAGCTTAGGCTGGACTCTTGGTCATTAATTTGTAACTTTTTCTCATCCATGCACATAAGGTGAATGTTTTCCTTCAGGTGCCATGGGAGCCGTTTCCAAGGTTTGTATCATGTTCCTCTGCATTTGGTTCTGAATCTGTCGTTTCTTTTCAGAGCAACCCCTGCCGGCCCAGCTACATTTCCCTCCTCCCCCGTTCAGCTGCAAGGGCAGCACTGCAGAGGTTAAATCTTGGATTTTACTACTGGGTTTTAATGACTCTGTGACCATAGTGCCTGGGTTCAAATACCAGCTGTTTTATTTATTAGCTCTTTGACAGCGGGAAATTACATAATTCCTCCGTGACGCAGTCTTCTGAACTGGTCTGGGTGTGGTGTATGTGTGTGTGTGAGAGAGAGAGTGTGTGTATATGGTGTGTGTGGTGTATATGTGAGAGTTTATATATGGTGTGCATGTGTTTGTGGTGTGTATTTGAGAGTGTGTGGTGTGTGTATATGGTATGTGTGAGAATGTGTGTGTGTATGTGAGAGTGTGTGTATGTGAGAGTGTGTATATGGTGTGTCTATTTGGTGTGTGGTGTGTATGTGAGTGTATGTGTATGGTATGTGTGAGTGTGCGTATGTGAGTGTGCATATGAGTGTGTGTATGGTATGTGTGTATATGAGTGTGCATATGAGTGTGCATGAGTGTGTGTATATGGTGTGCATGAGTGTATGTGAGTGTATATGGTGTGTGTGAGTGCATATGTGAGTATGCATATGTGAGTGTATGTGTATGGTGTGTGTATATGGTCTGTGTGTGTGCATATGTGAGTGTGTGTGTGTAAGGGGTGTGTATATGGTGTGTGTGAGTGTGTGTATGTGAGTGTGTGAGAGTGTATATAGTGTGTGTGTATGGTGTGTGTGAGTGCATATGTGAGTGTGTATGGGGTGTGTATATGGTGTGTGTGAGAGTGTGTATATGTGAGTATGTGTGTATGAGTGTGTGTGTATGTGCAAGTGTGTGTGTATGGTATGTTTGTATATGGTGTGTGTGATTGTGTGTATGTGAGTGTATGTATATATGGCACGTGTGAGTATGTATGTATATGGTGTGTGTGTGTGGTGTGTATGTGAGTCTGTGTATGGTGTGTGTATATGGTGTGTGTGTGTGTGTGTGTGGTGTGTGTATATGGTGTGTGGTGTGTATGTGAGAGTGTATGTATATGATGTGTGTGGTGTGTATGTGAGAGTTTATTTATGGTGTGTGTATATGGTGTGTGTGTGGTTATGTGAGACTGTGTGAATGTGTGTGTGGGGTGTGGGTGGGTGCGTGACCTCCCTCTGGCCTGGTTTGCATCTATCCAACCAGACCGTCTGCCTCTTGGCTCCTTGGGGGGCTGGATGCAGGCGCGGTGGCTCTGGCGTGTATGAAGGGGGCTCTCTGCCTGGAGTCCCAGCTCCCTCCAGGCACTTACGTTCACACCCCACCCTCCTGTGCTGCCGGCTGGTCCTCCCGTGTCTTGTGGATGATCTTGCCTCTCCAGACCCTGTGGAGACAGCCGGCATCTTTACCCTGCATCCGTCCTCGGTGCCTTTGGTGGTTCAGCGTTCATCCCTTGCAGGGCCCATGCTCAGAAGCTGAGGGGGGCAGCCCTGTCTCTGGTTCCCAGGGTCTCGGGGCACCAAAGTCCTGCTGGCAACATCCTTCTCTTTTTACTCTTAGCTTCTGGTGTTTTCTAGTCTTTCTGTTGCACTCAGCTATGTAGTTTTCTGAATGTTGTATTTTAAACTAGTTCTCTGTGTAATACAGTGGGAGTTGTCCTGTTTTCATTAGTTCTGCCCCCCAAATCCCTGGAAGTAGGCCTCATCAGGATGCCATTTTTGTTTTACTAAGTAAGTGACACCGCTTCAACTGGCCTGGAGTGAGTGAGGCCACATGAACAGTTCCTGAAGTTCATTTAGTCTATACTTTCTTTAGAGAAGCATCAGCACTCCTCCTCACTCAGGTGTGATTCCCATCTCCGGATGCACCACTTCCAACAGACACCTCGTCTTACTCAAAACTAGAAGTCAGGCTGATCGTGGTTTCCTCCTAGCTGGGCAGTGCAGGGTCATCCTGTTTGTGGACTTTGTCCACAGTAACTTTTCACATATAAAGTTTGTCTAATGGTCTAATAACCCCAGTGTCTGCATCCTGGAACCCTCCTCATACCAGCCCTCTGCTTTCTTCCACATGTTGGTCAAAAGATCCGTCAAGGACCGAGTATTTTTTGCAGCCTAAGTAGGTTCATAAGCAGCTCAGAGGCTCTTTGGGAGGAAGTGGGTGGCTGTCCAGACTGTATGTGCGAGTGCGTTGCAGTCTCAAGAGGAGTATGTATAGAGTATAGAGTGTAATGGGACCCCCAAGATTGTTCAGATTCTCTTCTGTTTTGTTGAAGTTCATAAAACTCTTAAATTATAACTATGAAGCAAGTATCTTGCACTTTTGGCCAACTGCCTGGGGTTGTTTTAAGTTGGATCTTATAAATATTCCATGAAGTCCTCTGTAACGGGGCTGCTTTCTCCTGGCAGTCAGCCTGGGTGGATGGCATCTGAAGCATTTATGCCATCTCTGCAAAACTTGACAAAAACATTTTAGGCATTAGTAGTTGTGTTAATAAATTACTCCACACCAAGACCATATATTATTTAAGAAAATTCTTGGAACCGATTACTCTTCGGTTTTACTTGTGACACTTGGCAAACCATTGAGAGCCTACAAAGATCAATTTAGCTCTGCACCTCCGAAGGGAGCATGGGAGGAATACCCAGTGCAGCAGCGCTGTGCTGTCTTCCCTGTGAGGAGAGGAACCGATAGAACAAGGTCACTGCTTTTGTTTGAGGAGCTCATTACATCCTGACAGTCGTATTGAGCATTTGGAGTTAGATGCCCTTTTGTGCGTGTTCCGGTCAGGACCAACTCCACACGCCAAGGCAGGGTGCATTCGTGCTGTGAATAGGAAAACTATCTTCATAGAAAATTTAAACTCTTATGAAAGACTGGAGTGTAGTCGACTTACAGTGTTGTGTTTCAGGTGTATGGGGCAGTGACCCATGACGCGTATATAAATCCTCTTAATATATACTTTTTATACATATGATTCAGTTATGGATATATTTTTATATATGTATGCTTTTCAGATTCTTTCCCCTTATAGGTTATTACAAAATATTGAGTATAGCTCCCTGTGCTATACTAGGTCCTTGTTGGTTATCTGCTTTGTGTATAGGCTTGTGTATATGTTAATCCCAAACTCCTAGTTTATCCCTCCCCTTCCCCTTTTTTCTTTGGTAACTGTAAGTTTGTTTTCTGTTCTATGCCTGTGAATTTCTTTCTTAAGCTCCTTTTTTTTTTTTAATAGTGGGAAAATTAACATCCTCAAATACAAAATATTCTGTATTTTAATACATTGAAAGATATAAAAGCCATTAGAATGTTGATTTATGCTTCCAGATTAATTCTTTTGGGAAAACTTTAAAATAAGGAACATCCTGCCATTGGGGGCATTTCTTATAACTCTGTAGCTTTATTGTTAATTCTAAAAATTTTGTCTCTTAAATGATCTTTTTTCCCCCCTTTTTAAAAGAAAAATTCAGGCTTGTGATTCCTATAAAAGTCATGCTACCCAAGCACGTTTAACCGTGTCTGCACTGTCTGCTGGCTCGTGCAACGTGCAGCAGGCTTTGGAGTGTTGATCTGGACATGACCTGGGAGAGCCCGTCAACCTGCAGGCTGAGGCCAGGTGTGTGGGCATCTCGGAGTCGTGCTCTTGTGCTTTAGCTTGGTGTAGTGTGTATTGTAAGTCCTGGGGCTTCTTATTTTTATAGTTTCCTACTCACCTTCCTTTAGACTTGTGGATCACTTTGACTGAATTGAAGAGTAGCTTGTGACTGCAACATAAAAAATGTTAATAACCCATTGCTTTTCAGCTGTGTTGAGTGCTGTGCAATGGAAACAAAATACAAGAGTAAATTGATGCAGAGCCTGAAAAAATTGCTAACATAACAGTAATGGCTGATTTCACATGCTCATCAGAATTCATTATTATGTTCGTTGATTTACTTTATAATAGGGTGTGAATATATTTATTTGTGATTTATGGGTCCAGTATTTATGAGTGGGCTTCCCAGGTGGCACAGTGGTAAGGAATCGGCCTGCCCAGTGCAGGAGACACAGAGGCATGGGTTCAAGCCCAGGGTTGGGAAGATCCCCTGGAGTGGTAAATGGCAACCCACCCTAGTAATTCCATGGACAGAGAAGCCTGCTAGGGTGCAGTCCTGGGGGTCACAAAGAGTTAGACATGACTGAGAAGCATGGCATGGCATGGAGTCCAGTGATTTGTTTTGTATATTGAGATTCCATGTACATTTTTCTCCAGAAAGGGGCCCTGTTACTAAAGATATTTAAAAACTCTGATATGGTGGCGAGAGCATGGGGTGAGCCAGATCTGAGTTGAATTCGACCCTGAAAGGTACTAGTGTGTCAAGTGTCAAGTTACCTGACTTCTCTGAGACTCAGTTTCTCTGTGGATTAAATACGGATGGTACCTACACCATAGGTCTCTCATGAGGAGTCAATGAAGGGCTGTATGTAATACATCCATCGAATACAGTGCAGAGTATAGTCACAGATGGTACCTGTGGTCTTGGTACTGTGGTGATGTCATGGGATTCTTTAAACCAGCAAAATCAAGAATCAAGAATTCAGGACAAATGAGTGGAGAAGTCTCAAAGTTGTCTCTTCATCAAGAAACATGGTGTTAATTAAAACTGAAGTAAGTTTAGAAGTGAAGAGAGGTAACGAATCTGGTGTGGAATGGGCTGTTTTTATGTACATTGTGTTTACATTTGATAAACAAGAATTACCAGTTGGCTTTCAAATGATAAAACAATGAAGGCATTGTTAGCAATGTTAATAGTGGAGATTTATCTTACCATATTTTGTGTTGTCTGCATGCACAGTCACATACAGTCTAGAATTGCACAGTATACTTGTATACATTTAGTAGCTATTGTACTATTTTTATTAATTTAGAATTCAAGAATTGTGAATTTGGAAAGACCGTTAGCTATTACAGTAAGTCCCCTACATATGAATGAGTTTCATTCTGAGAGCATGTTCCTAATAAGCCCAGTTTATTCGTAAATCCAACAAGGGTAGCCTAGGTGCCTAACTAATGTAATCAGCTATGTAGTACCATATTGTAATAGGCTTATAATACTTTTCACACAAACAATACATAAAAAAAAACAAAAAAAAAACATTTTAACTGTTACAGTACCTTGAAAAGTACAGCAGTGCTTATTTAACTTACATGCAGAGTACATCATGAGAAACACTGGACTGGATGAAGCACAAGCTGGAATCAAGATTGCTGGGAGAAATACCAATAACCTCAGATATGCAGGTGACACCACCCTTACAGCAAAAAGTGAAGAAGAACTAAAGACTCTCTTGATGAAGATGAAAGAGGAAAGTAAAAAAGTTGGCTTAAAACTCAACGTTCAAAAAACTAAGATTGTGGCATCTGGTCCCATCACTTCATGGCAAATAGATGGGGAAACAGTGGAAACAGTGATAGACTATTTTCCTGGGCTCCAAAATCACTGCAGATGGTGACTGCAGCCATGAAATTATAAGATACTTGCTCCTTGGAGGAAAAGCTATGACAAACCTAGACAGTATATTAAAAAGCAGAGACATTACTTTGCCAACAATGGTCCATATAGTCAAAGCTATGGTTTTTCCAGTAGTTACCTATGGATGTGAGAGTTGGACCATAAAGAAAGCTGAGCGCCGAAGAACTGATGCTTTTGAACTGTGGTGTTGGAGAAGACTCTTGAGAGTCCCTTGGACTGCAAGGAGATCCAACCAGTCAATCCTGAAGGAAATCAGTCCTGAATATTCATTGGAAGGGCGATGCTGAAGCTACAATAATTGACCACCTGATGCCAAGATCTGACTCATTGGAAAAGACCCTGATGCTGGGAAAGATTGAAGGCGGGAGGAGAAGGGGATGACAGAGGATGAGATGGCTGGATGGCATCACCGATCCCATGGACATGGGTTTGAGTAAATTCTGGGACATGATGAAGAACAGGGAAGCCTGGCGTGCTGCAGTCCATGGGGTTGTAAAGAGTCAGACACGACTTAGTGACTGAACAGCAACAACACAGCAAGCATACAGCAGCTGGCACACAGGGGCTGGCATCACGTGAACAGGCAGGAAGAGTCACTGGGGGAGGGCGAGGAGGTGCAGATGGTAGAGCTGAAGGGCTATCAGCAATAGGAGACAGAAGGCAAGCTACAGTTCCTCTCACGCCTGTTATTGATGGAACACACGTTTGCATCTCGGAAAAACTTGAAGTTTCGTATGTAGGGAACTTACTGTGTTTAGACTATGTTAGCTCACTTTAAAGGTGATAGAAATGAGGCTGGAGGAGTGAAGAAACTGGTGTAGACTAATTGTTAGCTAATCAGCAGGAGGTGAGACCCAGAGCCCGATTTCCTGATGCTCGGGCTGGCATCCGTGTCTTTGCCCTGGGACCACTCCAGGCTGGGCTGCTGGGACTGTCTGCTCCAGACATCCAGCCACATCTTCGGGCTGGGCGCCAAAGAGCATGCGGGTTGAGTGTCGTAACTTCTGGAAGGGGAGATAGGATCCCTCGGATGGGATTCCTTTGAAGGCTTTGCTTAACAGGGCGTACCTTTCTCTGTTGGGGTTAGATAGTGGTTCTTTGGTTTTAATTGATGGTCTGTGATCAAATATTGTACTGTCCCACTTTCTGTCCTCTTAGCACGTCAGTTATACCTACTTGTAAATTTTTCATTAGTGACTGCTGGACAGTATGCAACATATGTTTGCAGCTAATCTAAGTTCACTTCCAGCTACCTTTTACTTAGGCATCCCAGTCCCCTGATGCCCCCGCCCACTGCCTTCTAACACTGCTGCTGTTCACTGCCTGTACCCCAGGACGGTAACCGCCTGCTGCGTCCTTACTGTGATGACTTCCCACAAACACTTGTCTGTGACGTGAGTTAAGAATAAGGATAAAATTATTGTCCTTTTTTCGTTTATTCCTTCTCTGTTCTCTGCCTCTCTGTAAGTGGAGCTGTGAGTGGCTCCTGACCTCTGCCGTGTTCCTCAGGTGAGAGAAAGGTGGGGCGGGCTGGACAGTGATCCAGGTTGGATGGGTCTTTCCCC
Source organism: Bubalus kerabau (assembly GCF_029407905.1). NCBI lineage: Eukaryota > Metazoa > Chordata > Mammalia > Artiodactyla > Bovidae > Bubalus > Bubalus kerabau. Next base: position 121,459,460 of record NC_073631.1, on the reverse strand, counting down.
ACCGAGTAGACCTTTGTGACAGTGAGCGCCCCAGGTAGCTTTACAGAATGATTCTTTTCCCTTTCTGCCAGAAACAGAGGAGGATTTTTCTTGGCTGCTCACCTGAGAATCTGGAGGTGTTCCTAGAGGTTTAGCGTGACTGTGTAGGGTCCCCCGGAGACTGTGGCCCCAGGAATCTCTCCAGTGTGTCCACCCATAACCCCAGCACCGACACCTCCGTCCCCAAGTGCCTGCCGGTTACGGCTGCACTGCTTCTGTTTCGGGTAAAACCTCACCATGACTGTCTGACTCTTCTGCCTCCAGTTCTCGGGGCAGTGGTTTGCCCTGTCACCCCAGTTTCTGATGGATCCAAAAAAGGGAACTGATTTTCTGTTCAGGAAACTTTTTCTTTGCTGTCGGGACAGGAGGAGCAACTTCTAAGCTCTTTACATGTTGGGATAATGGCAATGACTGAATTTTTATTAATGTCTTTTATAACAGTTGAACATATAAGGAAGGAATTGTTTTAAAGTCCTTTATCTGTGTCTGTTGCTTCATACATTTAGATAATTTTCCTATTAAAATATCTTACAAGCATTTGAAACCAGGAAGTTTGTTTAGGCTATTCTGAATATTACCATTTTTATATTATTATTTTTTTTCTTTTTGCAAAAAGTGGATTAATGTTATTTTTCTACAGAATACTAGCCAGTGAAATTGAACCAGTGAAGTTGCTCAGTCGTGTCCAACTCTTTGCTATCCCATGGACTGTAGCCTACCAGGCTTCTCCATGCATGGAATTTTCCAGGCAAGAATGCTGGAGTGGGTAGCCTTTTCCTTCTCCAGGGGATCTTCCCGACCCAGGGGTTGAACCCAGGTATCCCACATTGCAGGCAGACGCTTTACCGTCTGAGCCCAATTCTGGAAATATCACTTAAGAATGTAATTCTGCATGAAGCGGCTTTGAGCACAAAGTTGTGCTCTGTGTGCAGTGTCTGCTGGGGTTAGTATCTAAACCATTCGTCACTTATCTTACACTGTCTACTCTGTGAATTACCTTGTGACATGGTGACGTTCTGTCTGTCCAGCCATCTGTAGCTCCTTGGCTACAAGGATGCTGTGTTATATTTCTCTAAATGCCGCCCCCCCACCCCTGGCCATGAAATGTGGCACACTTGTGGTTTTTAGTCAGCACGGATGAGCATGCTGGGCACTGGGCAGTGACGTGATGAGCAGGAAGAAGTGGTCCCAACCTGTGGGGTCTGGGTTCCGATCTAGAAGACAGCGGTCCTGGGAAGACTGTGCAGACGGTTTTAGTTGGGCTGAGATAGGCACTGTGAGGGAAACACCTTTTGCAGAGTCGTACACGCAGGGGGACTGAACTGTCGTAGGAGCGCAGGATCGGTCGGTTTATGCTGAGGAAGCTGTGTCTCAGGACATTTCTGCTTGTGGAGGAGGCACAACTTTCCAGTCCATCCACGATGCAGGTGACGTTTTTCAGAAGCAGCCCCCACCCCTTCCCGTGGGATGCTGTGTCAGCAGACCTGGATGTCACCGAGGCGCTGCTGCGGAACTTGGCCTTCACTTTGTAAACTCTGTCAGGATCTCGTTGCTGGCTTGGTGTGGCTTCTGTTAGTGTTTTAGGGACTGTGTGGCTGGATTCCATTTAAGCTTCCGAAAATCCATGGTCCTGGTGAGTCACCCACGGAAGCAGAAGTGAGCGCTCAGCCCGGCGTGACTGAGCGTGGTTGCGACCCCGTGGTTTGTGCTGTGACGGCTGTTATTTGTGTTTCACTGCAAATATTCCAGACTGAAGAGATTCAGATCTGGAGATTTCGAAAAGTCAAAAGAAAAAATCATGACATTTTACTTGATTGTATTTCTGATTTTCAAAATTGTGCATGAAAATTGACATGACCATTGTGCATTTTGACTGTTAACCTTGGATGTTTCTTACACCAGTGATCAGACTTGCTGAAAGAGGAGTTTACAAAAGCTGGGGAGCAGTTGCTGGAGGGGGGCAGGTGGTTTCTTGATGCTGAGATGGTGATGGGAAGATCTCTTGGCTCTGGGGTGTTGCTTGTGTCTGGGTTGCAGTCTCTCCGGGCCAGGTGTCCCCCATCCCGGCCCCCACCGTGCAGGGGCGTCCCTGTCATGGCATCCACACAGGGATCAGCTGTGACTGCTTACCCTGGAACTCACTCATTGGATTGAAACCTCTTAGTGGGGAAGTCACGTCTTCCTCGTGCACCCTTGTATCTCAGCACAACACCGGTGACTTGGCAAGTCTCTAGAAATATTTGTTGCATGAATCAAATAGTGTCTAACAGCTATTATATACCCACTATATATTCAGTAGTAAGAATCAGTTCAGTCGCTCAGTTGTATCAGACTCTTTGCGACCCCATGGACTGCAGCACACCAGACCTTCCTGCTGTTGCTGCTGCTAAGTCACTTCAGTCGTGTCCGACTCTGTGTGACCCCGTAGACGGCAGCCCACTGGGCTTCTCCGTCCCTGGGAGTCTCCAGGCAAGAACACTGGAGTGGGTTGCCATTTCCTTCTCCACCAGATCTTCCTGTCCATCACCAATTCCCAGAGCTTGCTCAAACTCATGACCATTGAGTTAGTGATGCCATCCAACCATCTCATCCTCTGTCGTCCCACTTCTCCTCCTGCCTTCAATCTTTCCCAGCATCAGGGTCTTTTCCAATGAGTCAGTTCTTCACATCAGGTGGCCAAAGTATTGGAGTTTCAGCTTCAGCATCAGTCCTTCCAGTGAATATTCAGGACTGATTTCCTTTAGGGTTGACTCGTTTGATCTCCTTGCAATAAGAATAATGAAAAATAAACTTTAGCTTAACCATTTCATTGGCGGAGACAAAATACATGAGACAGTGATGCAATAGTACGGCCCTGTACTTAGGGAGATCCCAACTGTATGCAGATGGCAAGTTCAGCAAGATTTCAGAGAAGAAGCTGAACATGCATCCTTGAGGTCCAGGTCTGTTTCATGGAGAAGGAGCCTGAAAACAGTCGAGGGTGAGGCGGTGAAACCATGTTGGTGGACGTGTGTGCAGCCCTGAGCGTTTGAGTTCTAACGTATGAAACTTCTGGGGTCCAAGTCGATGAGAGCTGATATGTATGATATCTGTAGGGAAAGGGGAATGAGCGTATGAAGGAATTGGGAAAAATTGACGAGGAACAGAAAGAAATAAAGCGGGGGGTATGGGAGCCGTCAGTCAGAACAAACTGGTGAACCCTTTTTCCCTGGACCGAAAGGGCCCGAGTCCCGGCGGTTGGGTGTTCTGCTCTTGCTTCATGGGAGAGCAGATCCATGGTGACCGTGGCGTGTGTTTGGCTTTTTATGGAAGGTAGGGAAAGTAGGGATAGTCAGCCCAGAGCCTTCCTTTGTAAGTAATTTTAATGAAGAGAGGCTTGTAAAGATCCAGCTCTGCTCCTTGGACAGACCTGGGAGGTTGTTTTTTGCATCCTGAGATTCTGCGAAGCCTAGTGGCCCTTCATTTGTCAGAGCCCTCACCTCTTCAGCCGCTTGTTGAATCGCCTCCTTGTTTGCCTGTCTGTTCGGTCATTTCCGAGTCTTTTCAACCCCATGGACTGTAGCCCGCCGGGCTCCTGTGTCCATGGGATTATCCTGGCAACAATACTGGAGTGGGTTACCTTTTCCTTCTCCAGGGGATCTTCCCAACCCAGGGATCGAACCCGCATCTCCTGTATCTCCTGCATTGGCAGGAGGATTCTTTATCACTGGGAATCTGCCTCCTTGATTATATAACTGCTTTTCTTTTTTTTTTAATCTGAGGTTTCGTTGTTTTTCATGTTCCTTTAGTTTTTTGCTTTCTCCCTTACAATGTGACTTCTTGTGTCTGTCCTAAATTTCCTAGAATTGAACCCTATTTAAAGACTATTTGATAAAAAATGAAATCAACAGAACTTCTCCAGTGGTGTAGCAGATAAGAATCTGCCTGCCAGTGTTCAGTCCCTGGTCTGGGAGGATCCCACATGCCTCGGAGCAACTAAGCCTGCGCACCGCAACTGCTGAAGCCCCCGTGCCTAGAGCCTGTGCTCCGCAGCAAGAAAGGTCACCACAGCGAGGAGCCCGAGCGCTGAAACAGGGTGGCCCTGCCTGCGGCAGCCGGCACGCCCGAGTGCAGCAGTGAAGACGCAGCCCGGCCGCAAGTAAATGCAGTGAGAAAAGAGCTGAGCATCTTAAACAACGAAACAAACAAAGCCCCCGAGCCAGAGCACTGGGACACCGCCTCTGTTTCTTAGCACCCTGCGGCTTTAACACTGTTTCCTTTCTCGAGACCTAAGCAGCTGAGTGAAACTTCCGCAACAGCACGGCTGACCATTACAGCCACACTGAGTGGTGGTTCTATACTCCGATAGTTTCCTTAATAGTAATTACATTGAACGTGCCGTGTAATTCGATGTTTATTTGCCAGGCAACTTTTGTATTTCATCGAAACGATGTGACTTACACAGCAAAGGTAATTATCTTATGATTATGAGGCTTTGACCCTGAACTGGGCCTTAATAATTACTTGCAGTTTCTGATGTAATTAAATCATGAGCCAGATCTTGCCTGGCCGGCAGGCAACTAACAGCAGGCACATAAGGACCGAACCGCAGGGGCATGGCGATAAAACCCTGCGCGCGGGCTCTGGCAGCCACGTGTGAGCAGAGCTACTCCCGGGACCCTTACTGGCCACTGAGCCATGACTGGCAACCACTCTGCTGCGTGCTCGGAGTGTTTTGAATCTGCCCACGTCTATTTGGAGCTCATGGAAGGTCAGCAGCACATGAGGGATGGGCCTTAGCCATGGACCTGACATCCAGACAGCACCACCATGTCTCCCCATGGATTGCTCAGGACTGGGGACATGGCCCCGCTTTGGACAGTGACACTTAGAATTTGCTGGGGGCTGCGGGGCAAGCTCTTTCTCTCCTAAGACTCAAGGATAATCTCGCCTCCTGTGGTGGCGTCTTCCAGAGGGGGAAGTACGGAGCCCAGGTCACTGCGGGGACCCCCTGACCTGAAGCTGAGCCTGGGGCGCCGCCTCGTGGGAGGGAGGCCGTCGGGCTCCTGATGCTGTCACTGGGCCCTCGGATGGACCTTCAGAGCCCAGCTGACTGTGGCAGGCTGAGTTTCCTGTTCCGTGGAGGTGAAGGCGCAGCCGCTGATGTTGGTGATGTGTGGCCGTTTCTCCGGCAGCTTCCCGTGGTAGAAACGTCCCGTCTGTTCTCCAGCCTCTTGTTGCCTGCTGAGTGATTTCTGGCCGGGCCCAGCTTCCCCTGAACTGTGAGTGGAAAGAGACCCACACTACTGACAACCGTCAAATCAAGTGACCCGGAGGGACACTTGCAGAGAGGCGGTTCCGGTAAATCCCAGCAGGCTCCCGGGCAGAGCGGGGGTGTGGGCGTGTGTCCTGGTGCGTGCGTGTGGGCGTGTGTGTGGGCGTGTGTGCTGGTGCGTGCGTGTGGGCGTGTGTCCTGGTGCGTGCGTGTGGGCGTGTGTCCTGGTGCGTGTGTGTGGGCGTGTGTCCTGGTGCGTGCGTGTGGGCGTGTGTGTGGGCGTGTGTCCTGGTGCGTGCGTGTGGGCGTGTGTCCTGGTGCGTGCGTGTGGGCGTGTGTCCTGGTGCGTGTGTGTGGGCGTGTGTCCTGGTGCGTGCGTGTGGGCGTGTGTGTGGGCGTGTGTGCTGGTGCGTGCGTGTGGGCGTGTGTCCTGGTGCGTGCGTGTGGGCGTGTGTCCTGGTGCGTGTGTGTGGGCGTGTGTGCTGGTGCGTGTGTGTGGGCGTGTGGGCGAGTGCGTGTGTGTGTGTGCTGGTGCGTGCGTGTGGGCGTGTGTCCTGGTGCGTGCGTGTGGGCGTGTGTCCTGGTGCGTGCGTGTGGGCGTGTGTCCTGGTGCGTGTGTGTGGGCGTGTGTGCTGGTGCATGTGTGTGGGTGTGTGGGCGTGTGTGTGGGCGTGTGTCCTGGTGCGTGTGTGTGGGCGTGTGTCCTGGTGCGTGTGTGTGGGCGTGTGTCCTGGTGCGTGTGTGTGGGCGTGTGTGTGGGCGTGTGTGCTGGTGCATGTGTGTGGGCGTGTGTGCGAGTGCGTGTGTGTGTGTCCTGGTGTGTGCATGTGGGCGTGTGTGCTGGTGCGTGCGTGTGGGCGTGTGTGCTGGTGCGTGCGTGTGGGCGTGTGTCCTGGTGCGTGTGTGTGGGCGTGTGTGCTGGTGCATGTGTGTGGGCGTGTGGGCGAGTGCGTGTGTGTGGGTGTGGGTGCGTGTGTGTGGGCGTGTGTGCGGGTGCGTGTGTGCTGGTGTGTGTGTGTGGGTGGGTGCGTGTGTGGAGTGGTTACTCGTGGTAGCCATCCTCGTGGGGCTTTCCTGTTCCATCATGCACCCAGAGTTTCTTGTTTAAAAAATTCACAATGGGCCAGAAGACATTATAAACATGAGGATTTTCATCAGGAAGTGCCTTCTTCATCTTCAAGGATCTATTACGTTCTCTATTTTGTAAGCTCCCAGTTTGGTATGGGGCAAACTTGATTTTTTTTATTAAGAAAGTTTGGCCCTTTTCACGTTTTTAGTATGTCTTCATTTTAAACCTTGATTCAGCTAGCAGCTTCATAGATACCTTGTTTGTATTTTCTGGTCTTTCCAATTGTTTACACTGAAGGAGTCTCGACCCACCCCCCCCTCCCCGCCCGGCATCCACATGTTTGTAATTACTCATGGTTAGTTTATGTTTCTAAATTTAAGAAAACACTTATGGTGGCCCATCTATTTGATTAGGTATATCCTTGTGATTATAATATTGCTTCAGAGATTAATTTACAAAACATACAATTGACACTTTTAATTAATAGCCTGCCACAGAGCGGAGTTCAGTGATGTAACCTGGTGGTCCAGACCTACAATTTATGAACTATTAGTTAGCCATTAACTCATCTGCTCACACGACCTGTTGATCCATCAGCTGATGGAGAGTAGAGACCTGAATGATCCTAAAAGATATTTTACAGAACTTTCAAAAAATTTCCAGGAAAAAGTTGATCCTTGGATGAAAAAGAGAGTAGAAAAAAAGTTCATTAATTTCCAAGGCATTTCCTGCCCTCCACCACAAAACAGGCATGTAGTCATTTCAGTAACGCTATACTTAAAAAATTATTTCCCTAACTGCACAGCTGAAGTGACATGACTATTTTTAATTCTTAAAAAAAGAAGGGGGAATCAAAACTGATTTTTGCAAATCTTTGGAGTGCGTGATATGAGGCATCAATTTTAATTTGGCTTCATTTACTAAGTGCTTCATTACCTCATCCTTTGGTTTTAACTATGGATTTTCTATAAATCTTCGTACGGCTAAACATGATAAACTGCTTAACACACCACGGAACAAGGCAGTGCTTATTAGCACTTGAGAAGTTATTGATTGCTTGTCTTGATTAATCTTTTATGGGTCTCTGCTGTATTAGTTCCAGAGAGAAGGCCCACTTCTACTGCAGTAGGCCTCATTCATACTTTCTACTTCAATTACAAGATTTTTGCTCCCTACAGCTATTAGTCTAGTTATGACTTTCCCAGCACAAATTCTTTTGGTCTCTATTTGTCAATAGTGAGCAATTAAAAATTAAATAGATCTTCGGTTATGTGTCAGCCTGGATGGGAGGGGGGTGCTTTGGGGAAGAATGGGTACGGGTACACGTGTGGCTGAGTCCTGCTGCTGCTCACCTGAAACTGTCCCAACATCGTTCATCGGCTATACCCCAAAACAAAAAGTTACAAAAAGTTAAACTGATTTTCAAGACGTGCCAGTAAGATGAAAAGTGGGACCCAAATGTGTTTTATACACTTTAAAGCAAATTGAGATTTTAATTCATGTTTCAAAATAAAGTTTCCTTTCCTCCATTATGTAAATTTAAAATATATACACCCTTCTGCGTGTGTGCAGCTTCCAGTGTGTAAGCTGGGAAATCAGAAGTTCTTAAGCGAACAGCCAGTGGTACGTTCATCCTGATGTTCACTGCCAGTCGGGCCTGGGAGCTTCTGAAGCAGAGAGATCTCGCCTTGTGGGACTGAGTCGAGGGTGAGGGGGCGCTGGGCATGGGGCGCAGGGTCCCTGGTGCAGAGCAGCTGGGGGTGTAGGTGCAGGACCCCGGTTAGGGCAGGCAGCCTGGGGACACGCTTGAGGCCACACCTGCCAAGCTTCTGTTTCCAGACTGCAGGGGGGCTGCTGTGCCCCCCACTTCTGGGCCACCATCGCCTGAGGAAGAGCTGGAGCCCGGATGTGTTAGCCATCCCACCCAGGGCTGGGGTGTCATTCCTCAGAGCAAAGTGTCCTCCACGTTTCCCAACAAAGCTGTTCCCTGAGTCCATGTCAGCTGACTAAGATCTAGTCTACCACACACAACACACACGTTTATTTGCTTCAGCCTCAGAGCTGGCTGGTCAGTTAACACTGTCGGCAGGGATACTGCGGCCAGAGGTGGAGAAAGATGGAGGAGAAGGAGCAAAGGAACGCCTCTGGGGAGGAGGCCGAGCACAGAGCTGACGGAACTGCAGAACCTGACAGGGCCCCTGTGGGCCGGCGCTCGCACAGGCTGGGGGAGGTGTCACACGGGCGTGATTGCACATTAGCAGGCTCGCGGAGCAACACTCAGTGTCAGCGTCATGTCCGATTCTTTCTGAGCTCTTGTTTCCATTGCCCGTGGAGCCACATATGCTCCAGAAGGGTCGTTGTAAGGAAAATTTTTAGGCAACCGTGTTTACCGACTGCCGTGTCGTGTCATGGGTCTGAAACCCCTTCTGTCTCTGTGTTGTCCTTGACCCATCCGGGAAAGATGGGACGTGGATGCTCCCTCACCCCAGGAACAGCGAGCCAGCCTAGCAAACGGATCTTAGGCTGGAGATGCAAGTCACTGTGTGCTCACGGCCCAGCTCCAGAGGCGTGTTTCCAGCTGACTTTGGTTCTGTTGGTCTCCTTGAGGTCGTCAGTTCTGGGAACGAGACGCCATGTGTCAGTGAAAGGGTGGGTTAACTGAGAGTTAACCAGGAAGGGTCATTCATTTTTAGCTTTTAACTGAAATCAGAAAATCGTCTTCGTCCTTTACCAGCTTTCTGAACTTGGGCAAATCACTTAATCTCCTTTGTTCCTCCTGCTAATCTGTGCCTCTGAATGTTCTTGCAAGGATTACAGTAGGAAAAGTGTGCCCCTGCAAACAGGAGATACTAGGAAGGGGAAGTGTGCCCTGGCACACAGGAGATGCTCAGAGAGAGAAGTGTGTCCCCCACGCAGGAGAGGATCAGAGAGAAAGTGTGCTCCACATAGGAGATGCTCAGAGAGAGAAGTGTGCCCTGCATACAGGAGATGCTCAGAGAGAAAAGTGTGCGCCGCATACAGGACATCCTCGGAATGTGGCAGCTTGATTTGAGTGAGCCAAAGTGTTAGTGAGCGTTTTGTGATGCAATGAAAATAGCTGAATCCTTCAATAATGATGGTGTTGACATAGCTCTATCTGCGTGCCAGGGATGGGGTCGGTGAGGATGAAGTTCCCACACTCTGCGAGCCCGTGTTCTACAGGCAGTCTTTTCCTGAGTGCTGGTTTCCAGACTGATTTCCCTTCTTCCGCATCAGAACGGTGGACCCTGGAGCTGAAGGCTGAATCCAGGGTGGTGGGTCGACTGTGACGCTGAGGTTTCTTTTCTCAGTTAAATGCTGGGTCTCTTTCTGAGGAGGTGATGGAGGTGGTGAAGGCAAAGTCTGGGAGTTCATCTGGGGGACGGAGGAGGTCAGATTAACCTTCCTGCTTCTGGCACGTTCTGACTCCTCCAGCTTGAAATTGTCAGGATGCCGAGGTACCAAGTTTTGGGGCCGGGTGTCTTGAAACCCATCCCTTCCTTTCTTCCCTCAGCACGCTCGAGCCCCAAGAGAATACAGATGAATATGTGTTTACATTTGTTTGCAGTGACAAGTGCAGTCAGGAGGGTGACCAGGGCCTCCTCAAGCTGGCCACTCAGGGAAGGTCTTTCTGAAGAGGTGACTGTTTTTTTAAATAAAAGTTTTTAATTTAAAAAAGTCAGAAGAAACAGTTTTATCAGAAGTGACAATGATTCATATCCTCGATGTATGAAGAGTATCTTAAAATCAGAGAAAGTTTCCAAATTAGAAAGGCACCAAACCGCAGTGTCTGAGTGGGGAGGGGTGAGAGGCGTTGGGGGCCGCCCGCGCCGCGCGGCAAGGGCTGCGGCTACCTGAGCAGAGCCCCTGCTGTCAAGGGCATGGCCCTCAAGTCCAGTGCTGGTCCCGTGACCTTCCAGGAGAGGCGGCCTGGACGCTGGCTCCGGAGGACGGGCGCCCCAGCCGTGAGGGCAGTCACCGTCTCTCCCCAGTAGCAGGGCCTGCCTGCCCCCTGCACGCGTCTCATGCCTGTCCGCAGGGTCCCGTTCCTGCCGTTCCCACTGTCTGCTGAGTTTTCTCTTCCACTGTGCTTCCCAGGTAAATCCTGCCTGGAGGAACAGGGGCTCAGGATTAGTCCTCAAATCAGCATCTTTAAAGGTTACGTGTGTCCTGGCTTCCATGAGCTGTTTGTGGCTTGGGTGTTGTTTTGCCCCAGTCATTCTTAAACCCACCCGTACTTCGTGCTTTACTGCTCTGCACGGCAGTGACATGGATCCGCGGCCACCTGTGAGGCTCCTGGAGCCCACCGGAGGCAGGCGCCCCCATGGCGGCCCCGTCCCGGGAGGAGAGGGCGCCGGGCGTGAAGATGCTCCGTGAACTTGGGGGGCACGAGCACCCCATTTTCTGGGACAGATGGGTATGTCTGGACCAGCCTGGCTAGTTCCTTCTTCCCGGTTCTGATCAGTCATCCTGAGAGCCTCTTGGAATGACTGAGTTCCTGTTGAGTCTCCCATGATGGTTGTGAATGTGAATAACAAGATCGTGGCTATGTAGCTGCTCACCCCTGTGGAGTGAGAGGGGGTCAGGACTCCACAGGAGGCGGGGCTGGGCAGAGTCCCTGCCCGGGGCCCACACCCTCACTGTCGTAGATGACTGAGGTGGTACAGGCTCACGGTCACTGTGAGATGACCGGTAAATCTCTCCGTCTCATAACAGACGTCAGCATAAAGCCTTCATCCAAAGCACGGGGAGTGTGAGGGGCAGCCACGGGTAGACACATTCTGGGGGCGTTTCCTTGGCCTTTGAGCCAGCCCCCTTTCTCTGCGGCCCTCACCTGTCCAGGTGCGCTTGGGTGCAGACGTGTTTGTCTGACGTGCTCCGGCCACCCTCGCCTGGAGGGGCAGGACCAGGGTGGATGCTGGCCTGGGCCCTGCCATCAGGGTCTCCAGGAGATCTGAAGTTGGAGTCCCCCCGCCCCTTAAACAGTCACCCGTCTGCTTCTGTCTGGACGTGTGCGAGGTTCTCTCGAGCTATAGGGTAGCTGAGAAGAGAAGGTCCGAGGAAGACAGGAGAGGGGGCCAGAGCAGGTGAGCGGCTGTGCTTCCCTCCCGCCACAGTTTCTCCATCTGTGGGAAAGCTCGCTGCTGGAATGGAACCTGCCCTTTCCATAAGAAAGGCCTCGCACTGGCTGGAGAGGGGTGTTACCTGTGGTCACGTTCAATTAGTTTTCCCCTGCAAGGGCAGCCCACCAGCTTCGGTTGGGCTTAATGTTTTCCCGTCTTCTAATGGACAGTAATTGGAGTGGATTTATTATCTGAGTTACCCCTTCATTCAGGGTATCACTTAGAAAGATGGGATCATAAAACGAGATGCTCCCACCAGAAAGGGCCTGTGAGGAGCAGGTGAGGGGGACAGCCGGGTTCCTGGGCCCGGCACTCTCCTCGTAGAGTGGAAAGTAGTTCTTCAGATTTGGAAAATTTATGATATCATAAATGGGATTTAATATCTTTCTTTACCCAATTTAGCAAAAATTGTCAGAAAAAAAAATCCGATTTTACAGGCCGTTTCAGATGCAGGTGCCTCTGCACATGAATAAATCCCAGGCAGGGCCGCCTTCAGAGCTGGCCTTGGACCTTCCTCCTGTTCTGGCCGAGTCGCCCTGGTCCCCTCTGTCCCTCCCCTGGCCTGGCATCTCCGAGAGGTCACCAGGCCTGAGTTCAGGCCCGCCCCAGCTCTCGTGTCCACACACCCGCCCCCCCTCCTCCAAAGCTGTCCCTTGAGAGTCTGGGGTGGACCCAGTGCCCCTCACCTGCTGCAACTCTAGCTTCCTGAGCACCTCCCCACCAACCCCCAAGTTCCTGGTGCTGGAGGAAAAGACCTGGAGCATCACTCCATGGTAATTTGCTGTGAAACAGCAGTAAATATCACCCGGGTTGGGCTTCCCTGATGGCTCAGATGGTAAAGAATCTGCCTGCCAATGCAGGAGACGTGGGTTCGATCCCTGGGGCAGTAAGATCCCCTGGAGGAGGCAATGGCAACCCACTCCAGTATTCTTGCCTGGAGAGTCCCGTGGACAGAGGAGCCTGGCGGGACTGCAGTCCATGGAACTGCAGAGTCGGATGCGACTGAGCACACACGTATGCGCGTTGCCCTGGCTTTTCAAGTGGTGTGGATGAGTGTGGACGGAGCGTGTACTTCGTCGGTGGTGAACCCAGGGACCTAACAGTTAGATGATAGGAGCTCCATGTCTGGGAGCCTGCTGTCCGGGGAGATGGAAAGCGCTATATGGAGGAGTTGGGGCCACCCACGGTAGAGACCCCGCAGAGTGGCTCCCAGTGGCCTGGGGTGGGGCGGAGTCGGCTGGAACAAAGGGGAAGCGAGGCCACAGGTCTCAGAGCTGAGTGAGCTTGTGAGGTGGGCTCGGGGTTTCAGGGCAGGCATGGCGCTCAGTCCCCTCGCCCTAAAGGACCACCTGCCCGGACATGCGGCTCTGCAGCTGGTCCAGCTCATGACGGGTGCTGGACTTCCTGGGCGGCACAATAATAAAGAACCCGCCTGCTAGTGTGGGAGACCTGGGTTCCACCCCCGGGTTGGGAAGATCCCCTGGAGAAGGGCATGGCAACCCATTCTGGTATTCTTGCCTGGAGAACCTCATGGGCAGAGGAGCCTGGGGGGCTAAGTCCACAGGGTTGTAGAAAATTGGACAAGACTGAGCAACTGAACAACAACAGCGTGTCTAGTGCTGGGTCTTCATTCTCAGTGGGTTATAGTTCCTGACGGGCAGCAAGCTGGCTGTGTCCAGGAGCCAGGCAAGGCCCACCTGGCCAGCTGTTCATCTCCCTGCAGGATGCAGCCCCCTGCCCACTGAGACCCTCCACACCACCCAGTAAGGCGGCCCTCCCTGGACCCATGCATCTACCCGTGGCTTCGACCCTAGAGGCGACACTTGGCCTTTACAGCCCTTTTGGTCCAATTGGAGGAATGACAGTCTTAATTATTTTCGGGAGTACTTTATTTTATCTAAGCTCCCAAGATGAAAAATGATAAAACTGGTGCTTGAACACATGCCTCGGACCGAGTCACGCTGCCTCCACAGTCGCCTGTTTACATTTTCCTGCAGCTCCTGGACGGATCCTAGACATGGATGCTGTCACTTTTGGCTCTTCTGCAAGGAGGGAAAGTCACATGACCCAGGAAACGTCATGTCCCGCTGGGCACCTGCTTAACTTTATCCCCAAGTTTAGTGATCACAGGCAGAACTTTGATCATCCAGGGAACAGGCTGTGAAGAATTTGAGTGCTTTCATGAGATAACCATCACGCCCAGGTTTTGTTTCCTTCTGTGCTCTTTAGAATTCCCTCCTTCCCTCCCTCCCTTTCTCCCTCCCTTCTTGCCTCCTCCTCGTCCTCTCTCCCTCCTTCCATCGGTGGACTTGGGCGTTGTCATTGCCTGAACACCTGCCCGCCGGGGGACGCGTCCTCACCAGCTCTAATGCCACGGCTTGTGCATCGGGCAGCGGGCCAGCCTGGGTGAGATGAGCGTGAGAGGGAAGCCGGTGTTCTCGGCGCCCGAGTCCCCAGCTGTTGTATCAGTGTGGTCACAAAAGGATGCGTGGGAACAGGCGGTGGTCCTTCTGCTCAATTTAACTGGCTTTACGGCTCTGATTTTATAAGAGGTTGATGGTGGAAAGGCAAGGACTCAAGCGTATCTTTAAATCTAGAACTGAACCCTAGATTAAAAATTAATGTATGATCAGTATCAAAATACTCAACAGAGACAACTTCAGATGAGAAAAGAAAAATCACTCAGATCTTACTATCTGTTAATAATCATAATTAGCATCTTGGTTAAAAAACCCTTCCAGGTTAATTTTTGCCCATGAAAATATACAGAGGTGCCGTCAAGGAAACCACAACTTATTTTTTACCAGGTATGTTACTTTATAACCTTTCAAATATATCTTTTGAACGTATTTTGAATTCAGTAAATACAGGTAATCATCACCACCATAGAAATTTCATTTCATTGTCAGAATGTAATGAGTTTACACTAATTTAACTACACTGTTTTCATATTAGTTAATTTAATTGTATAGCTTGTCAGTTTGTTTCCAATTTCTGTTTTTGCAAATATGAACAGCCTGATGATGGATAATCTCAAACGCTCCTGCTCGTCCACTGCTGGGGTTAGTAGACGGAAGGCTTTGCGGAACATCCCTGCTCTTCATCCGAGTGAGAAGGTGTACATGTTAAAAAAAATTGATGTGTGTTGTTGAATTTCCCCCCAGAGAGCTTGTGTTAATTTTCGTTTCTTCCAACAACACAAGAATGCCTATTTCTTCAAATTCTTTCCCACCTTAGGCATTATTTTATAAAATAAAATTGTTATAGGAAGGTTTTAAATTACAAAATCGGTTTCTTTTTTTGCATCTTTCTACATTTTTAAATCTCTTGAGTTGGTTATCTGTGTGCTCCTTGAAATTCGTTTCTTGTCATGCAGTAGTTCCTCATATTTCCCTCTCATCTTTTTGCAATCTGTAAGATTTCTTCCAGTGTCTCCTTTTTTAAATTCCTGATATGGAAGATTTGTGTTTCTTCTATTTCTTCCTACAGTGTATTACTTTTACTTGTAATTCAAAAAGCAAATTGGTTTTTCTCTAATGGTTAGTCAGATATTAGTTTTATTTCAGTTCTTGCCTTTATTACATTCTTCCTTCTGTTTCCTTTAGGTTTTATTTGATTCATACCCATTGATCACCCAAAGTAATTTACTTTCTGAATACGTCATTCAGTTCAGTTCAGTTCAGTCGCTCAGTCGTGTTTGACTCTTCGTGACCCCATGAACCACAGCACGCCAGGCCTTCCTGTCCATCACCAACTCCCAGAGTTCACCTAAACACATGTCCATTGAGTTGGTGATGCCATCCAACCATCTCATCCTCTGTCTTCCCCTTCTCCTCCTGCCTTCAATCTTTCCCAGCATCAGGGTCTTTTCAAATGAGTCAGCTCTTCTCATCAGGTGGCCAAAGTATTGGAGTTTCAGCTTTAACATCAGTCCTTCCAATGAACACCCAGAACTGATCTCCTTTAGAATGGACTCGTTGGATCTCCTTGCAGTCCAAGGGACTCTCAAGAGTCTTCTCCAACACCACAGCTCAAAAGCATCCATTCTTCGGTGCTTAGCTTTCTTTATAGTCCAACTCTCACATCCATACATAACCACTAGAAAAACCGTAGCCTTGACTAGACGGACCTTTGTTGGCAAAGTAATGTCTCTGCTTTTTAATATGCTGTCTAAGTTGATCATAACTTTCCTTCCAAGGAGTAAGCGTCCTTTAATTTCATGGCTGCAGTCACCATTTGCAGTGATTTTGGAGCCCCCTAAAATAAAGTCAGCCACTGTTTCCACTATTGCCCCATCTATTTGCCATGAAGTGATGGGACCGGATGCCATGATCTTCGTTTTCTGAATGTTGAGCTTTAAGCCAACTTTTTCACTCTCTTCTTTCACTTTCATCAAGAGGCTCTTTAGTTCTTCTTCACTTTCTGCCATAAGGGTGGTGTCATCTGCAATATCTGAGGTTATTGATATTTCTCTTGGCAATCTTGATTCCAGCTTGTGCTTCCTCCAGCCCAGCCTTTCTCATGATGTACTCTGCATAGAAGTTAAATAAGCAGGGTGACAATATACAGCCTTGACGTACTTCTTTTCCTATTTGGAACCAGTCTGTTGTTCCATGTCCAGTTCTAACTGTTGCTTCCTGACCTGCATACACGTTTCTCAAGAGGCAGGTCAGGTGGTCTGGTATTCCCATCTCTTTCAGAATTTTCCACAGTTTATTGTGATCCACACAGTCAAAGGCTTTGGCATAGTCAATAAAGCAGAATTAGATGTTTTTCTGGAACTCTCTTGCTTTTTCCATGATCCAGCAGATGTTGTCAATTTGATCTCTGGTTCCTCTGCCTTTTCTAAAACCAGCTTGAACATCTGGAAGCTCACGGTTCACGTACTGCTGAAGTGGTGCGCGGCGCAGGAGTGGCTGAGAGGAGGACCCCACGTCCCAGGTCAGGAGCGGCAGCCGAGAGGAACCCACTGGTCATAACAAACACCCTCTTCCAACAACACAAGAGAAGACTCTACACGTGGACATCACCAGATGGTCAACACCGAAATCAGATTGATTATATTCTTTGCAACCAAAGATGGAGATTATGTCACAGTATGACTTTATAAGACATCCGGGTTGTGAAACGGTCAGAGGAAACGCAAGCTCACCTGTGTGTGCTGTGCTCGGTGACAGCAGACGGCAGCATTCGGTAGTCAGGCGCCTGTGATTTTAACTGAGTGGAACTGTTTCGTGCAGAGTTCAGTTACTTCTGTCATTTCTCACGTCCGTATCCTTCTGGAGTCCTCTCTGGGTCCTCCTACGACAATATTATTAAAAACACGATGTGTATAATTTCATAACACTCTCCATGCTACTTAATAATAATTAGCACATATTTTGGCATATGTGCTTTTCTGTTCATTGTTTTATATCAATTTATATTATATTTCCCTGTATCTTGATTTTTAAAAATACTTATATATTTCATATAATAAATGCATGATAGATAATCAAATAATAAACCCAGTAATCCCTCCAGGTGCACTGGAGTTCTCTCTCATCGTTTTTATGGATTCTGTGGTGGTGCACAACTATTTCTGTACATAGAGCCATTTTTATTTTGTTTTAAATTTTTTTTGGCCACTGAAAGCTTGTTTAGGTTTCTTAGTTGCTAAGTTGTGTCCGGCTCTTTGTGACCCCATAGACTGTAGCCTGCCAGGCTCCTCTGTCCATGGGATTCTCCAGGCAAGAATGCTGGAGTGGATTGCCATTTCCTCCTCGAGGGGATCTTCCCGACCCAGGGATGGAACCCACGTCTCCTGCATCTTCTGTGCTGCAGGTGGATTCTTTACTCAGTGAGCCACCTGTGAAGCCCAGATCAAGAGCCCACAAAGTTCCTGAACCTGGTTTGTCCTAGTGGAAGGAGAGGTAAGAACAGCAGAGGAGCCAGGCTGTGGCCGCAAGTCTGGAGGAGCCGATACCCCGCGGGACTGGCCCAGCGCGGCTCTCCTCGGGCACCTGCCTCCTTGGGAAGGGGTGTGCTCTGCGGGGTCAGGAACCGGCCCTGAAGTGCTCTGGGTCGGCTGGCAGCCTGTCCTCACCCTCCTTGTTTTGGAGAGGTTGGAAAGCTCAAGCTGCATTTTTGAGACCCTCGGGTAGCTGGGTGTGACTGTGACCAAGTCTGGGTGGCGAAGGTTGCAGAAGTAAGAGCGTCCCCTGCCTGGACTGTCCCTGCCTTCCTGCCAAGGCAGCCATAGTCTTGGATGCAGAGACTGTCTACAGTGCATCCTGCAGAGCTGGCTGGCCAGCCAGGGCCCTTGGGTGACATCATGCCATAGTCTTCCACCCAGTGACTGTCTGGGTTGTGAAATGAGAGAAAAATAAGCTCCCATCTTACTTATCCCACTGCATTTTGGGTCTCCTTGGCCACACTCTCATTAGAAGTTTGAACCTCTAGGTGGGTTTCTGCTGCAAAAACAAAAAACCCAAATATGTGCACTGACTAAGTGGTCAGGTATGAAGAGCAGACTTTGCAGGCTGTGAGTGTGGTGCCCTTGCCGGGTCACGGGGAGACACAGTGCTGCTCGCGATGGCCTGGTGCCCAGGGGGGCAGACTGCGGCCGCGGGGCCTGCGGCTCTTGGGAGAGCTGTCTGGGTGAGAGCTGCTGCTTCCTCTCTGCGCTGAGCGCTCAGCGAGGGACTGGCTGCTGTGCGAGGGTTTGGAAGGTGAGTGATCTGCTTGTCTTTTAAAAACTGCGTTGTCAGCCTTTGAGAACGGGAATGTGGTTTTTGATCTTCTGTGGGTTTTGCAGGTTGCAGAAGTCTTCTTTTGGGCCGCGACTCGTTTGCCCTCTTCTGTCGTGCTTCAGACTCTCCCCAGTGAGCGCAGGGCTTCCTGGGGACCCCCACCCCATCTGTCCTGCTTGGAAGGTGCTCGGCTTCTCAACTCTGTGGCTTGGTGATGTCTTCCATTGGTTTTAGGGA
This sequence comes from Bubalus kerabau, assembly GCF_029407905.1. NCBI lineage: Eukaryota > Metazoa > Chordata > Mammalia > Artiodactyla > Bovidae > Bubalus > Bubalus kerabau. The sequence continues at coordinate 121,440,989 of NC_073631.1, read as the reverse complement.
ATTTTGAGTCCTTATCTCTTCCAGCTGTCTTTCGCCTGCAGTGACTCCCATTTCTTCTTGGAACTCCAATTCCAAGAAGAAATTTAGATATTAACGTAATGTTGGATCTCCCGATCTGTTCCACTCTCTCGCTCTTTTTTCTTGTTATGCTCTGGTTGGGAGACTTTCTTTTCATCCTGCTTCTGGTCCATAAATCTTTTCCTTCTATTAAATGCCATCTCCCTTTGAACCCATCTTTGGCGTTCCTAATTTCAGTTACTGTATTTTTCAGTTCTAACATTTCTATTCTGTCCTTTTTAACAAACGTCAGTTCTCTGATGAGATTATCCTTTATTCATCATCTTCTCCATCATTTCCCTGAGCATATTCATGACCCTTGTAAGTTCCTTATCTGATGATTTCAGTATTTCCATCACATGTGGGTCACTTTCTGTTGGCGTGTTTTTCCTTGATTTGGGGTCAGATGGCTCTGTCTCTTAATGGGTGAGTCACCGCTTTCCTGAACATTGTGTATGAACGGCTGTAAACTCTGTGATGTCCTCCCGTCCACAGCGGGGCTTGCACTGCTTGTGCTGGACGGCTGTGAGCCGTTATCCTTGGGGGCTGCGCTGCCGCGAGCGGGGCTGCGAGGCTCTCGTCTGCCCCTCTCCCCGCGTTGCTCGCCGGGGTCCCACCTCCCGCCCGGCCCCGCCTCCAGTCCCGATTTCTTTGCGTTTGGCTGCACTTCGATTGCTGTGTCCTGGGGTCTCTTTCTGGCTGCATGCTACCTGCCCTCATGGTCTCACACCAGCGGGCCTGTGGAGGGGGAGAGTGGCATGCTGTGGGGCCAGTTTCGCCCTTGCCCTCTCACTGGGGTCCTGGCCCCTCGCGCCTCCAGCTTCAGTCGCTCCATCCTTTTAAGACAGTCGCCACCTTGGTGGGTGTCTCTGACTCTTAGCTGTGGCCTTGCATGGGCTCTTTGTTTAGGTCCAGAACCTTGCTGGTACTGGGACCAGCCGGCGCCTTGGTGGGAGAAGCTGCCGATGTCAGCTCAGCTCTGCTGTGATCTCCCTGCCCCACGATCTTGTCCCCTAAGTCCTGGTTCCCTCAGAGGCGCTCCAGCGCCTGTTTGGCGCTTCCAAACAGGATTTTGTTTTCCCCAGATTTTGTGTTTATTCTTGGTGAGAACACTGGTTTGCTGTAAGCTCTTTCATCATAGCTGGGAGGGAAGCCTACCTTAGGTTTTGTCTTTTTCTGGGGCGGTGGAGTGTCAAGTTAAGGAAGTTCCTTTCTATTTCTACATGGTTTAAACACATGAATGATTGTTAACTTTATAAAATGGTTTTTCTGAATGCATTGAGGTGACCCCATGGCTTTTCTTCCCTAATCTGTTGGGTTAATTGGTAGATGCCCTGACTAGATATATTGATGCTGAGTCATTTTAAATTCTTAAAGGTAAATCCTACTCTGCCACGATAGCTTATCTTTATATGCTGCTGATCGGCTAATATTTTATTTGGGATTTTTGCATTTATGATCAAAAGGAGGGGTCGCCGGCCTCTGGCATCATCAGTGTTCTGTAGACCTTGTTGCGGGAGTCATGAGCTCTGTGCCCACCTTACCCTGTGCAACCCTTGCTACCGTGTTATCTCAGGGATGCCGACAGTCAGCTGGCTGGGCCGTCCTGAACCCGGCGCCCAGGGAGCCCGTGGCTTCCTCTCAGCTCTGCGTCCGTGTGTCGTGCTGGTTCATGAAGCCATGCAGCCAGTTTTGAGCTGGAGCCTGTCTGTTTTCCTGGTTGATAGATTTTATCCGTGGTGTTAATTGTCAGGGCCGAGAGGGCTCCTGAAAAGCTGACTCTCTTACAAGTCCTCCACTGGATATGTGTTTACTGTTTTCAAGTTTTGTTTGGAAGCATTGGAAACACAAGGGAGGTTTAAAGACTGAGATAAGGGACACTCAGACGCTGTTGTGAGGGCCCTGAATGTAAATTGAAGGCTTTCTGTCACGTCACTCCTCGGTACCTGAGTGTGTGCCTCCATGAGGGGCTCTGGGGCTCTGCAGCCAGCCCGCCCCGCTGGATAACGGCGTCCCTCCCCAGCGGCCCCCCGTGTCGTCTGTAACTGCTCCTCGCCGCGCGGGGTGGCAGTTACAGCAGGGGCACGTGCCCGGGGTCACAGTGGTGCCCTCGCTCCGCGCCTCCCACCCCCATCCGTCCGGTTAACCACAGGTCAGCGCTGCCCTTCTCAGCCCCCTTCCCGGGGACAGTGTGTGTTTTATTTGTTCCTCTTCAGCTGACACTGAAATGTTTTAAATTGTTTGTAGGCCCCAGTAATGCGTTTTCTCAGGCCTATACTCTGACACTAGTTCAGTTCAGTTCAGTCGCTCAGTCGTGTCCGACTCTTTGCGACCCCATGAATCGCAGCACGCCAGGCCTCCCTGTCCATCACCAACTCCCGGAGTTCACCCAGACTCACATCCATCGAGTCAGTGATGCCATCCAGCCATCTCATCCTCTGTCGTCCCCTTCTCCTCCTGCCCCCAATCCCTCCCAGCATCAGGGTCTTTTCCAATGAGTCAACTTTTTTCATGAGGTGGCCAAAGTACTGGAGTTTCAGCTTTAGCATCATTCCTTCCAAAGAAATCCCAGGGCTGATCTCCTTCAGAATGGACTGGTTGGATCTCCTTGCAGTCCAAGGGACTCCCAAGTCACAAATCCACTTGTGAAATGTGTTGGATTCAGAATAAGTGAGCATCTAGTTCACGAAGATATGCTTGGATAAAATGCCACAGTATTGGGAGAGAAAAGGCTCCTTCAGTCCCAGCAAACTGAAAACCATCTTACATCCAGGCCATTGACTAAACTCTTCCGGAATCTCTCACATGTATGTCCTTATTCCTAAGTTCTTTATAAAAAGGAAGTTCTTCACTTTTTGATTCAGATTACAAATCCGCTTTGCTGTTCATTTCCGTTTTGAGTATGTGTTTCAGAAGCGCAGTTGCACGAAACTCACATTGACGCTCTGTGTGTTTTCTAGGATCCTGTGTAGTGAGAAGTGGTGTTCACGCGCCACACAGGTGCCCATGTCGCCTGGGCAGTGAGTGTACATGGACCTGAGTTCAGGGTGCTGAGGGGTTGTTGCACCAGGTCCGTGATCCTGGCCTCCCACCCCGTCTTGTTCAGAGGTGTTCGCGACAGGTACTTAGTAAGTTAAGTGAGTGGGTTCCAGCATCTGGGTGGGAGCACTGGCTGTCAGGAAAATCAGCAGCATGGACTGAAATCCCTGTCTTGGATTCACTTTTCCTGGCATGCGTTGGCATGATGCTGGTGTTTCGCCCGTGTCTTCACTTCTCTGTCCAGAGAGGGAAGTGATGGGGCTCGTCACGTGACTCTACAGACCCCACTGATGGAGGTTTGCCTCCCTGCCCCTCAGCTGTGGGCTCAGACGTATGGCAGCTGCAGGGGCTCGGTGAGCACCTGCACGTGGAGACCCGTGTGTCTGGGCCCTGCCCTGAGGTGGCCTTGCTTGGGGGGTTGTGCAGGACGCCTGCCGTTCCCCGGAAGAGCTGAGCCTCGCAGTTGGACCCAGCCTGCATCCGCTGACCCCTCGCTGACCTTCAGAGGTGCGAGACCGCTGCCTGCTTGAGCTGCGCTCCCGAAGCTTGTGGGTATTCCTTACGCACATCGTGGCGCCTGTAGGTAACTGTGACAGAAGCCAGTGGTGGAGGAGGGTTGGAGTCTCTGTCTGAACTCCAGGGATACCAAGCGTTATATGTAACAATGATGTGTGCTTTCTGTGTTCTTTTGACAGTGTTTGTAATAAACTTAACGCGAGAGCCATGGACACGAGACTGTTTGTGTGGTTGACTTCAGACGAGGGACTAGCAGGACGAGTCAGTAACAGACAGAGCTGGGCCAGGAGCGCCAGCCTCTCAGCTTTTCGTCTGACGCTCATTCTCTTGCATCCAGACTTTCCTCAATGATGAAAAAGGCCGTAAGAGCCCCCGTTTGCCTGTGAGTATGCTAAGTGAAGAGTTACGGCTGTGGTTTGTTCTCAGGCCCAGGGGCTTGCCGGACTTTGGAGCAGTCCGTGCTTGGCTTGCGCAGCACGGGCCTGTTGCTGATTCACCAGGCCCGGGTTTTAACTGGGAGCGGCGGGGCTGCTGGTAACTCCTGTGCTCCTAGACACAAGATGTCACTATTGTGCTTACCGAGCAGATCACATTCTCGTTGTGATTTTAATGCTTTTAAATGGTCTGCCTTTTTAGCCCAGAGTGAACTAATCAGACAGCCTGCGCGGGGGCATAAATCATAGCATATTCCTGGGGAACCTCAGGTGAAATAAATCAAGGAATATTTTCTTCAATCAGCTCTTCAATCATTCTTTTTAGTCACATAGAAAATACGGTCCATGCTGTATTTACAGTTTGATGGTAAGGAGATGTTTAACATCAGTGTAGGAGATTAAAAATGACAAGTTATATGGTGAAGAGTGTGAAAAGGTGTTTACACTGACATGTAATATCTAGGTTGATCTACAACCCAATAATAGATACCATAAATCTAAGCTCGGGCCCCCGAGACCTTGTGCTGGGTGAGTTACCGTGGCGGGTCGGTGCGTCCGAGCGGCCTGGGTCCCACACGTGGGAAGCTGCGGCTGCTGAGCAGACGTCTGGCAGGAGGGCTGCGGGCCGCTCAGTTCTCCTGGTCTGGGGCGGGCTGCCAGCGCGCTCACACGTCTCCCCTCCCTCCAGACTCAGGGTTCCTGATCTTTGTGTTGACATGTGTGTCTGATGCCCATTCGCCATTTGGTTTTTACTTAAAAACAATAAAAATGTAACCCAAGAGAACAGTGTTTGTATTCCACCTCTGGCCCCAAACATATTCCAGTTCTTGCAAGAGATGACAGATGTTGTTGGATTTTATTTTAAAAAAATAACACTTTTATATATTTTGTAAAACGTAAACACTTGACAGACTATTAAAATTATATGTAAAGTAAGGACTGAGTTCACTTTGAGTGAAAGCCTGAAGTTACCTCTTACAAACTTTATGCTTTGCCTTGTAGAGCCTGTCCTTTCCCTGTTTCTCTTCCAAACAAAAAACGTATGGAAAAGAATCAACATTTGTTTGTACACATGCATGCATGCACACACACACACACACTGACAGACTCATGTTCTTTGGTCTTCTGCTGTGCTACAGGTTGATGGTTTTCAAACTGGGGTGGGTAATGGGCTTGCACAGTCTGTTTATACTCATCTGTGCTCAGTTGAACTTAATATCCATAACAAGCGTTCATGAGATAATGACCAGGTTAGAAATGGAATCCCTGGCTATTGATAGTGGTCTGGTAATGTTGTCTATATTTAGTAAGTATTTATTGAATACCTATCATAGTTACAGCAAAATGATAGCTGTTGTGTAGAATATGAAAGAAGTACAAGCCATGACTACTGCTCCAAGATTTTAATCTATTTGGAAAGGCAATAGAGAAATATAGTGCTAATTAAATCATATTATAATCAACCAAACTGACAATGCCATGTACAAAATAAAGATATTTGGCCATAGTAAATTAAAGGCTTTTAAAAAAGAAAGGAGTTTGACTAATAGCATGCTGTAATTTAAAACAAAAAAACCCTCAATTTGAAAATAATATATAATGTAAGGATTTCTGGGGCAGGGTAATTAAATATTTTCATAGCATATTATTTTTATCCATTCCACACTCTCCTTCAACTCCCAACTCCCCCCACCGCCTCCCCCCCATTTTTTAAAGGTGACTGTCATCCCAGGGGCTGATTTTTGCATGCGTCTCTCTGGGCCACTTTCACCATCGGGGAGAGCGGGGTCAGCCACCACCACCCCAGAGGGAGCCCTGTCCATGCTCCAGGCTTTCTGTGTGGCGTGGCTGTTGTGTGAAGCCTGTGGTTTCAGGGTGGCCACTCCCGTACCCTCAGTGAACAGGGGTGTTTCCAGAGCTGTCTCGTGATTGGCTCGATCCTCTTCATCGTCTCAGGTCTCAGGACTTCTCTTAGGTGTGGGGGTGTCAGGCTGATCCTCACTGTCTTGACCTGTTACATCTGTGTTGCATCAGCATTGCTCATCTACATTTCTAAACCATTTGTGATCATTTCCAATTCCTTACATATTATTTAACAGTATAACATTAGAGGAGATCTGCTAAAAATAGGAAAAACATGAATGTTCGATAGTTTCATTCTTATTTCATGCTATTCTGAAAATCCTCAGTTCAGTTCAGTTGCTCAGTCATGTCTGACTCTTTGTGACCCCATGAATCGCAGCATGCCAGGCCTCCCTGTCTAACAGTAAAATCTCTCTTTTTCCTTCTTAGCTTGAGTGGTAATTCTTTTTATTGAAGCCAGTGATTCCTGCCTGAAATAATGATATTCAGATGAAAAGTGTAGAAACCATTAGAAGGAAATTATCATTTATTTTATTGGAAAATAGGAAGAAATAAAGAAGCATTCCATGTTGATGCGTAGGAAAACTGAATACTATGCAGATGTCAGTTTTTCCACAGTTATTTGTTGGGGGTAAAAATTCAATAAAAAATTGGATAGAAATCCCTCTTCTTTACTTTTATGAGTTGACAAAATTATTTTAAAGTTAATCTGACAGAATAAAACTAATAACCATTCAGTTCAGTTCAGTCGCTCAGTCATGTCCGACTCTTTGCGACCCCATGAACCACAGCATGCCAGGCTTCACTGTCCATCACCAGCTCCCAGAGTCCACCCAAACCCATGTCCATTGAGTCGGTGATGCCATCCAACCATCTCATCCTCTGTCGTCCTCTTCTCCCGCCTTCAATCTTTCCCAGCATCAGGGTCTTTTCAAATGAGTCAGCTCTTTGCATCAGGTGGCCAAAGTATTGGAGTTTCAGCTCAAAATCAGTCCTTCCAATGAATACCCAGGACTGATCTCCTTTAGGATGGACTGGTTGGATCTCCTTGCAGTCCAAGGGACTCTAAAGAGTCTTCTTTTAACACCACAGTTAAAAGCATCAATTCTTTGGCGCTCAGCTTTCTTTATAGTCCAAGTCTCACATGCATACATGACCACTGGAAAAACCATAGCCTAATAAGCATTAATACTAATAAAAACAATGAATATTTATTTAGTGACCCCATTTGTCAGATTTTTTTTAACTGCTTTCCATGAATTTGGAAGAGAATCTCACTGAAGCAGAGAACAGGCTAAACATTGATGAGTGTCTTCTTTTGTTGTTTTTGCTTTTTAATTTTTGTTCAAATATAGTTTGCATACAATATTGTGTTAATTTCAGGCGTGCTGCATAGTAATTTGACATTTGCCTACATTTTGAAATGATCACTATGGTAGGTCACATGACTGTGTCCCTATACAAAAGTATTGCAATATTATCTACCATATTCTTTATGCTGTATGTTATATCCCGTGACTTATTTATTATCTAACTGGAGATTCATGCCTCTTAATCCCCCTTAACTATTTCACCTCCCCTCCCAGTCCACCTCTCCCTTCCCGTTTGGCAACCACCCATTTGCCCTCTAGGGCTTCCCAGGTGGCAGTAGTGGTAAAGAACCCACCTGCCAATGCTGGAGACATGAGGGACGCTGCTTTGATCCTTGTGTTGGGAAGATCCCCTGGAGGAGGGCACAGCAACCCACTCCAGCAGTCTTGCCTGGAGAATCCCATGGACAGAGGAGCCTGGCGGGCTACAGGCCATGGAGCCACAAAGAGTTGGACGTGGCTGAAGTGACTTAGCCCACACACATTTGCTCTCTGTATCTTTGAATCTGTTTGAGTTTAGTTTAGATGGAAACTGTATATTTCTGGGAATTCATTAATTTCTTCCAAATTGTTCATGTTATTGGTGCATATTGTTTGTAATAATCTCTTATATCCCTTGTATTTCTGTAGTGATGGTTGTAACTTCTCTTTCATTTCTGATTTTATCTATTTGGACCTTCTGTCTTTTTCTCGATAAGTCTGGCTAAAGGTTTATCAATTCTGTTTTATCTTTTCAAAGAAGCAACTCTTAGTTTCATTGCTCTTTTTTTTTGTTGTTTCTGTTTCAGTCGTTATGATTTCTTTCCTTCTACTAACTTTGGGCTTTGTTTGTTCATCTTTTCCTGATTCCTCGAGGTGTAAGTTTAGCTTATTTATTCTATATTTTTCTTGTCTCCTGACATGGGCTTGTATTGCTATAAACTTCTCTTTTAGAATTGCCTTGCTGCATCCCCCAGATTTTGGATTGTAGTATTTTCATTTGTCTCCAGGTATTTAAAAAAAAAATTTCTTCTTTGATTTCTTCAGTGATGTGTTTTTGTTTTTTAGCCTCCACATGTTTGTGTTTTTTTGCAGTATTTTTCTTTTAGTTGATTTCTCGTCTCCTAGCATTGTGGTTGGAAAAGATACTTGATAAATTTTCTTAAATTTACCGAGACTTGTTTTGTAGAGTAGCATGTGATCTATCCTGGAGGATGTTCCAGGGCTGATGAGTGTCTTAAAGAGATAGGAGTGGTGCAGACAGGCTCCACTCTGGGTTGACTGAGGTGCACTGATAGAAGCTGGTTTAAGTCATGAAGCCGTAAATCTTCTCCAGAGACCAAATGGATCTTATAGCCAGGAGGAACTATGGGCATCTTTGAGTGGAAAAGATTTCCATCCAAATGTTGCCTTTGTTATGATCTGAATGTCTGTGTCCCCACAGGTTTATCCATTGAGTCCTAACCTCAGGTGATGGTGTTGGAAGTGGAACCATTGAGAAGTGATTCGGTCATGAGGGTGGAGCTTCATGACGAGATTAGTGCCCTTATTAAAAAAAACCCACAGAGCTCCTTGCTCCTTCTTCCCCACTTAGGCACATGGGGAGAACGACCCTCTATGAACCAGGAAGGGGGTCCTCAGCAGGCACTGAATATACTGACACCTTAGTATTAGATTCCCAGCCTCTAAAACCATGAAAAATAAATTTCTGTTCTTTATAAACTGCCCAGCCTATGAGATTTTGCTACAGCAACTGCTGTCTTAGATTTTGTCTAATTTTCAGGTTTTAATTTTGTGGGCAGGATCACAACATTCTCTTTAGAAAGGGCTTGACTCCTTGGAGAGGTGTCTGCATTTGGGGTAGACTGAAGTGTGTCTCCAAAGACTCCCGAAGCCCTGCTGAACTTCTGTGAGAGACTTTGAAATTCCAGCATAGGACACACTGGAAGTTTTCCATAATTTGATACTGAAATGCAAAAAGCAAAACAAAACAAAACAACCCTCAGAGAAATAGCACTGACATCTGCTAACACCTCAGGAGGGACTAGAGTGGACAGAGGGGTGGGAATGTTGGCTTCTGGATGGGGAAGGACAGAGAGACCAAGTGGACCTGTTTTACACCCTCCATCTGAAGTGTAGAGAGAGCCTGAAGCCACTTCTAACTATGAGAACATTTCCTATGAGAGCTTTAAAAGTAGAGACTTGACTAACTCTGTCTTGCTTTTTTGAGAAATTAGAAGTGCTCCTGGATTAGTTGCAGTTATCTGTGTAATGCATCTGTGAGGTGATGGTGCGTTTGTCCCATTCCTTTTATTTTTTGGCTTTGCCCCTCAGCCTTTGGAATATTAGTTCTCAGTCTAGGGGTCAAAAAAAAAAAAGCTGGCTTAAAATGCAGCATTCAAACAACTAAGGTCATGTCATCTGGGCCTGTCACTTCATGGCAAATAGAAGGGGAAAAAGTGGAAGCAGTGACAGATTTTATCTTCTTCAGCTCCAAAATCACTGTGGATGGTGACCACAGCCAGGAAATTAAAAGACACCTGCTCCTTGGAAGAAAAACAATGACAAACCTAGACAGCATATTAAAAAGCAAGGACATCACTTTGCAGACAAAGGTTTGTCTAGTCAAAGCTATGGTTTTTCCAGTAGTCATGTATGGATGTGAGGGTTGGACCATAAAGAAGGCTAAGCGCCAAAGAATTAATTCTTTCAAGAGAAGACTCTTAGAGTCCCCTGGACAGCAGGGAGATCCAACCAGTCAATCCTAAAGAGAATCAGTCCTGAATATTCATTGGTAGGACTGATGCTGAAACTCCAATACTTTGGCCACCTGATGCAAAGAGCTTACTTACTGGAAAGGACCCTGATGCTGGGAAAGATTGAGGGCAGGAGGAAAAGGGGATGACAGAGGATGAGATGGTTGGATGGTATCACCGACTCAATGGACATGAGTTTGAGCAAGCTCCGGGAGGTAGTGAAGGACAGGGAAGCCTGGTGTGCTGGAGTCCATGGGTCACAAAGACTGAACAACAGCAACAACAATAGGGTTGAACCTGTGTCTTGTGTGTTGGAAGCATACAGTCTTAGCCACTGACCCTCCAGGGAAGCTCCTCACCACGTTCTGTAGTTGAGAAAATCGAGATATAAAGAGGTGAGAAGACGCCGACATATGTGGAATTCTGCTCCAGCATTCTCTCCACCAGGTGAGAATGTGCAAAATCCAACACCGTGCAAAAAAAGACTAAAGGACCCAGGCAAAGAGGAAATACTGAGGCGTTCTGGAGTATACGGTATGCTTTTGGGGCTGACTGGGAGAACTCCCCGCTAACGCGGGAAATTGCAGTTCTGCCGGGGAGGCACCTTTCACAGCCTGCATTATGTTTGGTCTCAGGTGAAGTTCTGTTTTGGTGTCAGAGCATTTTATAATGCCATGCCAACTCTAATGAAGTTAGCTCCTGATCTGAAAACTCTGATGGTGGAGGAGTCTTTCCAATGGGAACACAAAAAGAAATGTAGAGAACCCTCAGCATATGATGAAGATCAATAGCACACCATTCCCTGAATGGCTTACAAGTGGTTGGAGCAGAAAGACCTTGGCAGGTCTTCCATGATTCATCATGCATTCACAGGGAAATCAGGAATTTGAGACTCACTGCTTTAAACAGAAATCTCTTTTCCTACTAGATCAACAGCAAGAGAGTTTTTTCCTCCAAGAGACTATTTTTAGGTCCCAGAAGTAGTGACTTCTTTATTTCACCCTGTTATCAGACTTGTTTAATTTTTAAAAGTGCATTTTCCCATTTTTTTAAATCAACAAATTGACTTCTTGTCTCTGCCCTTAAGTAGAAAGGCTTTTTGGGTGGGTGCTGGTTTTGTGAGTCACTGTGAGCAAAATGCTTGGCTCTCAGGGGCTCCTCGAATGAGTTGAAGGTGGGGAGGTTCGGTTGGAGGTCACACCATTGTTTTTATCTGCCATTCCTGAGAGGACGCAGTGTCTTTCCACGGAGTGGAACCACGTGAAGATACAGGAGGGGAGAGAGCGGGCTCCAGGGGCCATTTGCCCTTGCGGACCACCCCTCTCCCAGGGGTGTGGACACAGGGCAGGCGGCCTGTGTGGCCACCACGCTATGCGGGTCCCCGAGTCCTGAGTGACAGGCCCGCCTTGTTAAGGAAGTCCCGATGGAAGGACGGCTGTGCTGGGGGCCATGGGCGCCTGAGACACGCCATCTGAAGATGCTAAACCACAGCAGCGATGGCTCTTTTCTTGCGTTCACGTTAGTGAGGCCCCCGGTGCCTTTGCCGCATTTTTACACGGAAAGCATCTTGTCATGAAGCAACAACACGGTGGCTGGAGGAAGCCTCCTCGTTTGCTGCGTCAGTGTCTTGTGGATAAGGTTCTGGCAGAAGCAGAGAATGCAAATGCAGAGACCATAGTGAAGGGGTTCCTAAGTGGGGGCACTGAGGGCGTTCAGGGGCCAGACCCCGGAGGCTGCTCCAGCAGGAAGCTGTTAGCCAGGGCCAGGGGGCAGGTGCCGGGGGGGGCTCTGGGGAGGTCCCTTTATGCAGATTCTTAGGTCTCTGTCTCCCGACCCTCACAGTGGTTCAGCCAGAAACTCGGAGTCACGGGGTTGGGGGGTGCACTCCTATGAGGTCTGCAGGCAGCACAGAGCCATGCAGAGACGTGCGGCGGCCACTGGGTTGGGGGGTGATGTTGACTGTTTGCACGGCAGTCAGGTGAGAATAGTATTTATGTGGCCTGTGGCAATGTTCAACCCTGCCTGAGACCAAGATGGCAGCGAAGATCGTTAAAGAAGAAATGACTCCGTTTAGAAAACTATCAAGGGTTTTCTTTTTTTCTTAAGGGCTGAATCATTGAGAAATGATTAAAATTATATTATATTTAGGAATGATTGAGAGATTTTTAGTTCTCTCACGAACTTATAAGTATTAACTAGAAGAGACTCTCTTATAAGTACTTCTAATGAGAGGAGAGAGTAAATTCAACCTGATAATATAAAATTTAGAAAGTCTGTGGAGAGAGTCTCCTGAGTGAGGGCAGGAACGGGGACCCTTGGTCAGCAGAACTGGGTGGACTGCCCAGGCCCTGACTCACAGGTCAGTGCTGGGTAAGTCTGCCCCCTGGGGCCTGTGGTTTGGGAAAGCCCCCTCTTTCCAGTCCCCTTCTTCCATCTCTAGGATCCCTGTCTGAGCGCAGACACGGGCCGCGGCTTTTCCAAGAAGCGGGAAGCACGCTGAGTCCTTAGTAGGCACGCAGCCCGTACGCTCCTGACTTCAGCTTTGTGTTGTTGTTCAGTTGCTCAGTCGTGTCTGGTTCTTTGTGGCCCATGGACTGCAGCAGGTTTCTCTGTCCTTCACCAGCTCCCGGAGTTTGCTCAAACTCATGTCCATTGAGTCAGTGGTGCCATCCAACCATCTCATCCTCTGTCGTCCCCTTCTCCTCCTGCCTTTAATCTTTGCCAACATCAGGGCCTTTTCTAATGGGTCAGCACTTCTCATCAGGTGGCCAAAGTATTGGAGCTTCAGCTTCAGCATCAGTCCTTTTAGTGAACACTCAGGGTTGATTTCCTTTAGGATTGACTGGTTTTGATCTCCTTGCAGTCCAAGGGACTCTCCAGAGTCTTCTCCAACACCACAGTTTGAAAGCTTTGTGTAGAAACATTCTGTTTTCCCAGTGTGACAACCTTTCTAAGTGTCAGGGTCTCCCCCAAGCACTCCCCTCATCTGCTCCCATTTTGGAATCCCCGGAGCAGAAGCCCAGCTCCACGTCTCACCGTGAAGTCCCGTCCTGTCCAGTGCTTGGACACATAGCCCAGCCCACCCACCACAGTGCAGCATTTACTGACATTTTTCTCCCACTTTCATCACTAACTGTGAACTGTGGACGATTCCTGGACCTGTGGTTCGAACCCTACTCTTCAGAACCCAGAGCTCTCTGTGTCCCAGTTCACCTCTAAGGAAGAGAAGGGTGTTTTTCAGCCCGTTATGGCTGAATCATGCCCCAAATCCATATGTTGAGGTCCTGACCTCAGTACTTAGGATGTGACTCTGCTTGGAGACTGGCCTTCACAGAGATGCTGAAGTTACATGAGGTGAGTCCGCTGTGACTGGTGTCCCCTGAGAAGAGGATGTGACCCCGGGGTTGCATGTGTGGAGAGGCAGCGGAGTGGGGGTGCCATCTATGAGCCCTGGAGAGAGGTCTCAAGGACATGCCCCCCGGAACAGTGAGGAATGAGGTTCTGTGCTGGTAGTGGCTGAGCAGACTGGCCACCAGGGTGAGTGAGGGGCCGTCCCTGGGAGGAGCCCGAGCTGGTTCGTGTGCTCATGAATTACACAGAGGTCCGCCGTGAACATTGGTACATGTGGTGGCCAAGACAGTACATAGACCTTCATGCAACTTACAGAAGGGAAGCATAATTTTAAACTTAGTATTTTTACGACTCAGTCACCTCAGAGAACATAGACTATGGACTCCTTGTTCACAATATTTTGTGAAAAATAAGTCGATCTTAAGTCGTCCACTGTGTGTGTGTGTGTGTGTGTGTGTGTGTGTGTGTGCGCGCGCGCACTCAGTTGCTCAGTCGTGTCTGACTCTTTGGGACCCCATGGACTGTAGCCCACCAGGCTCCTCTGTCCATGGAATTCTCCAGGCAGGAATACTGGAGCAGGTTGCCACTTCCTTCTCTAGGGGATCTTCCCAACCTGGAGATCAAACCCAGGTCTCCGGAGTCTCCTGCATTGGCAGGCAGATTCTTTACCACTGCACCATCTGGGAAGCCCAGCCATTTAAAATTGCTATCTTATGTAGATTCTTTAAAAAAATATAGCTACCATATGATCCAGCCAACCCACTGCTGGGCATATATCTGGAGAAAAACATGATCTGTAAAGATATGTACCCCAATGTTCATTGCAGCACTATTTACAATAGCCAAGACACGGAAGCAAAATAAATGTCCATGGACAGATGAATGGATAAGAAAGGTGTTGTATGTACGCACAATGGACTATTGCTCAGCCATTAAGAAATGAAATAATTCCATCTGCAGTAACATGGGTGGACCTGGAGATTATCATACTAAGAGGAGTAAGTCAGAGAAAGACAAATATATGGTATCTGTGATAGGTGGAATCTAAATGTACTTAATTACAAAACAGAGACAGACTCACCGACTTAGAGAGTGAGCTTACGGTTACCTTGGGGGAAGAATAAGGGGAGGGAACAGCGAGTTCAGGATTGACGTGAACACACACTGTGTTTAAAATAGCCAGTAGAGAACTACTGTATGGCACAGGAGACAAAACAATTACTATTACAAAATAAAACGGTGTATAGCTTTACGCATATAGTCTTCAGTTTAAATTAGTCAGAAAAGGGTAACTGGTCTCCTTTCTTCGTCGCTGTTAAGTAGTAAGCACAGGAAGTGTAAGAAGTAAGCCTGACACGCCTGATCCTGACGTTTCCAGTTATTTTCCCTGACACATCAGTCTGGTCCAAGAGAGGGGAGGTGACCAGCCTGCTTGTGACAGAGCAGGGTGAGGCTTTCTGCACACTTGTTCACGCACAGCCTGTGCACACACTTCACACAACACCCGTTGTAGAGCATGCACGCATGCAAGCACACCCTTTGTAAACACACATGTATGCACGTGCACTGTGCTCTTTCTGTTGTGAGGAGGAGGTAACTTCATGTCAAAACAGATCTGGGGAGTGCGGCTGAGCTGAGCAGCAGAATGTTCCGGGTGAGGCTCGGGTCCCACGCCGTTGACCGTCCAGGGCCCTGGTCTCCTGGAGCCGACCCGGCTCCTGCAGCCCGTATGCGTGGAATTTCCTGCTTAGTCGGCTCCATGGGGCACGTGGCGAGGTTGAGATGAGCCAGGAGTGACAGGTAACGCGGACACTGGGGCGGGCCGCCGTTTCAGCCCCGCCTTCAGGCAGCGGCAGCGGCAGCGGCAGCGGAGCCGAGCGTGGTCGATCACGATGCCGTGGCGGGTCCAAGGTTAAAAATAAGTGTTGGACAGGAAGGGAAGGCAGAGGCTGTGACTGGCCGAGGCGGCGCTGTTTGCCTTGGCAGGTCTTCTGAGAGCCGCGGTGTCAGGCTCAAGGGCAGCCCGCGTCTGGCTGGACGACGGCTGGAGCCTGACGGAGCAGGCGGACTGCACCTTCTGTGCGGACTCCAGCAGACTTGATGCTCATTTGTCCTGCGTTGCCCTCACGAGGTGTGGCACCCAGACGCGTGCGTCTCCTTCTTGCCCCCAGCAAACACTGTTCAGTGATCCTGGGATCCGCTTCTGTAATTTACATACAGTGATTCCTGAGGGACGTGTGTGAGGTCAACAGTAGGCACCGTCTGCTGTGTTTTTCATTTTATTTATTATCAGAAACTCCAGGCATATGAAAGAAGGATAGAATAATGTAAGCGCCTGGTCAGCCACCGTCTCCTTGCTGCCACGACAGTTGCGGAAGCACCACGGAGTAAATTATAGGTGCTCTCGACTTGGGGGCGCTTAGTCCTCCAGCGCTCAGCGTCTGTGCTTCCAGAGCAAGGGCATTTCCCTGAGTAAACACAGTGCCCTCACCACGCCACACAAGCTGAAGCAGCCCTGTCAGATGCCCAAGCTGTGCTCACAGTGGCCAGCGGCCCCTCAAGGTGCTGGGGCGCTTCCGTCCTGTCTGCAGCGTCTGGCCTGCTTTTGTCCTTGCACATGCTAAGCGATGACATGGCTGCCTGTGCTTCCTGTCTCACGGAAATGTGGTGAGAACAGGAGAAAAAAGGCATGGAGTCCCCCTTGGAAAAGGAAGGAACTCGACTAACTTCCGGGGTGATTTTTATATGGAAATGAGGTTTCTCCAAGGTAAAAGAGGCCGGACTTTCCAATCAATCCTCACTCCAGCAGGTTCCATATGTGTCTGAGAGAAGCCTTGTGTCTGGGGACTAACAGGCAGCCCCTAGCACCTTGCCGGAAGTGGCCCACCACCTGGGATGGCGTAAACACGAAAGCCAGGGAGAAATATCCCACCTCATGGATCACGGCTGGAGCTGTGGTCTGGTAACCGCTCCCCTGAATGAGCCCCTGCTTCTGGGGGCGTTGGAGCCCCATACTGTCCTCCTGGGATAGAATGCTTCAGTTCACGCTCTCAGCCCCGCAGCCCTCAGTAATCTCTCCAGCTTAGCCCCAGTGTCTGTGGCCTGACTTCTTTGGGGCACAGGTTTGCCTTGTGAAATCTGGCACACCTTGAGTTCTGTACTTTGACATGCTCTGGTCTTGACATATTCTGTATTTTGACATGCTCTGGGTCTCTGACCTCTGCACCTAAGTCATTAGCACCCCATTGGCTAGAGGTGATGTTGTATGCCCCTTTCATAGTGCAAAACCTGCCACAATGCTGGGAATATCTGGTAGTCATAGATCATAATTATTGCTCACAAACTGGGAAACCCTCCTTCATTGCTGAATAGTAAGTAAAGAATGAATGCCCATTTTATAGTTTTGATTAATTTACCACTTAAAATAAAAACAGAGGCTTTTTCAAGATAAAATTTATGGCATAAGGCAGCTGGCTTTGTGTTGCCATTTTTTTCCTGGGAAATATTTTGCATCCTTTATTTCCTTGAAGAATTTGACCTTAGATCAAAATCAGAGGCATTAAGGGCAGGCACAGTGGTCTTGAGGGAATACCTCCCACTGGTATAAATTCAGAGGAAGAGGAGTCTGGCTGGGTAGAAAGGCAAGAATCAGGAGAAAACCAGAGTGTTTTTAAATGATTAGCTCAGCCTTGCAGGGCACTGAAGACAAATGCCTCCATACCTTGACAACACCTTTCCCTTGCTTCTAATACCCCGCCCCGACACTTAAATCTGCCACTCAGCACCCACCATCATGAACGTTTATTGAGTGCCAGACCTGAAAAGAAGAAACGTGAAAAGCAAAGGAGAAAAGGAAAGATATAAGCATCTGAATGCAGAGTTCCAAAGAACAGCAAGGAGAGATAAGAAAGCCTTCCTCAGCGATCAATGCAAAGAAATACAGGAAAACAACAGAATGGGAAAGACTAGAGATCTCCTCAAGAAAATTAGAGATACCAAGGGAACATTTCATGCAAAGATGGGCATGATAAAAGACAGAAATGGTATGGACCTAACAGAAGCAGAAGATATTAAGAAGAGGTGGCAAGAATACACAGAAGAACTGTACAAAAAAGATCTTCATGACCCAGATAATCACGATGGTGTGATCACTCACCTAGAGCCAGACATCCTGGAATGCGAAGTCAAATGGGCCTTAGAAAGCATCACTATGAACAAAGCTAGTGGAGGTGATGGAATTCCAGTTGAGCTATTTCAAATCCTGAAAGATGATGCTGTGAAAGTGCTGCACTCAATATACCAGCAAATTTGGAAAACTCAGCAGTGGCCACAGGACTGGAAAAGGTCAGTTTTCATTCCAATCCCAAAGAAAGGCAAAGCCAAAGAATGCTCAAACTACTGCACAATTGTTCTCATCTCACACGCTAATAAAGTCATGCTCAAAATTCTCCAAGCCAGGCTTCAGCAATACATGAACCATGAACTTCCAGATGTTCAAGCTGGTTTTAGAAAAGGCAGAGGAACCAGAGATCAAAATGCCAACATCTGCTGGATCATGGAAAAAGCAAGAGAGTTCCAGAAAAACATCTATTTCTGCTTTATTGACTATGCCGAAGCCTTTGGCTGTGTGGCTCACAATAAACTGTGGAAAATTCTGAAAGAGATGGAATACCAGACCACCTGACCTGCCTCTTGAGAAACCTATATGCAGGTCAGGAAGCAACAGTTAGAACTGGACATGGAACAACAGACTGGTTCCAAATAGGAAAAGGAGTACATCAAGGCTGTATATTGTCACCCTGCTTATTTAACTTATATGCAGAGTATATCATGAGAAAGGCTGGGCTGGAGGAAGCACAAGCTGGAATCAAGATTGCCAGGAGAAATATCAATAACCTCAGATATGCAGATGACACCACCCTTATGGCAGAAAGTGAAGAGGAACTCAAAAGCCTCTTGATGAAAGTGAAAGAGGAGAGTGAAAAAGTTGGCTTAAAGCTCAACATTCAGAAAACGAAGATCATGGCATCTGGTCCCATCACTTCATGGGAAATAGATGGGGAAACAGTGGAAACAGTGGCTGACTTTATTTTTTGGGGCTCCAAAGTCACTGCAGATGGTGACTGCAGCCATGAAATTAAAAGATGCTTACTCCTTGGAAGGAAAGTTATGACCAACCTAGATAGCATATTGAAAAGCAGAGACATTACTTTGCCAACAAAGGTCCGTCTAGTCAAGGCTATGGTTTTTCCTGTGGTCATGTATGGATGTGAGAGTTGGACTGTGAAGAAAGCTGAGCGCCGAAGTATTGATGCTTTTGAACTGTGGTGTTGGAGAAGACTCTTGAGAGTCCCTTGGACTGCAAGAAGATCCAACCAGTCCATTCTAAAGGAGATCAGCCCTGGGTGTTCTTAGGAAGGAATAATGCTAAAGCTGAAACTCCAGTAGTTTGGCCACCTCATGCGAAGAGTTGACTCATTGGAAAAGACTCTGATGCTGGGAGAGATTGGGGTCAGGAAGAGAAGGGGATGACAGAGGACGAGATGGCTGGATGGCATCAGCGACTCGGTGGACATGAGTTTGAGTGAACTCTGGGGGTTGGTGATGGACAGGGAGGCCTGGTGTGCTGCAATTCATGGGGTCACAGAGAGTTGGACACAACTGAGTGACTGAACTGAACTGAGACCTGAGAGGCAGGCTCTTGTGTGTGTGTGTATGTGTGTATCTGTTTGTGTGTGTATATGTGTGTATGTATTTGTGTGTATGTGTATATGTGTATGTGTGTATATGTATATATGTATTTGTGTATGAGTATGTGTATGGGTGTGGGTATTATATATGTATGTATTTGTGTGTGTGTGTATGTGTGTATATGTATCTCTGTGTGTATCCGTGTGTATGTTTATATGTGTGTGTATGTGTATATGTGTGTTTGGGTATTATATATGTATGTATTTGTGTGTGTGTGTATATGTTTCTCTGTGTGTATCCGTGTGTATGTTTATATGTGTGTGTATGTGTGTGTGTATGTATGTAGGTGTGTATTTGTGTGTATATGTATATGTGTGTGTGTGTGTATATGTAGGTGTGTATTTGTGTTTGTGTATATGTATATGTGTGTGTGTGTATATGTAGGTGTGTATTTGTGTGTGTGTATGTGTGTGTGTGTATGTGTGTATCTGTGTGTGTATATGTGTGTATGTGTGTGTATGTGTGTATGTGTATGTGTGTATATGTATATATGTATTTGTGTATGTGTATGTGTATGTGTGTGGGTGTGGGTATTATATATGTATGTATTTGTGTGTGTGTGTATGTGTGTATATGTTTCTCTGTGTGTATCCGTGTGTATGTTTATATGTGTGTGTATGTGTGTGTGTATGTATGTAGGTGTGTATTTGTGTGTATATGTATATGTGTGTGTGTGTGTGTGTATATGTAGGTGTGTATTTGTGTGTGTGTATATGTATATGTGTGTGTGTGTATAAGTAGGTGTGTATTTGTGTGTGTGTATGTGTGTATCTGTGTGTGTATATGTGTGTATGTGTGTATGTGTATGTGTGTATATGTATATATGTATTTGTGTATGTGTATGTGTGTGGGTGTGGGTATTATATATGTATGTATTTGTGTGTGTGTGTATGTGTGTATATGTTTCTCTGTGTGTATCTGTGTGTATGTTTATATGTGTGTGTATGTGTGTATGTATGTGTGTATGTGTGTGTGTATATATGTAGGTGTGTATTTGTGTGTATATGTATGTGTGTGTATATGTATGTGTGTGTGTGTGTATATGTAGGTGTGTATTTGTGTGTGTGTATATGTATATGTGTGTGTGTGTGTGTGTGTGGTGATGAAGGGCTTAGGTTGGGTTTGAATCTCCATCTTCTGCTTTCTTACTGACCTGGGGCAGCCTTCAGGCTCAGTTTGCTCGTTTGGAAGCTGTGGATAGTAATCTTGTCTCTGTCGTAGAGATGTTTAGTGTGCCGCCTGACACAGTAGGCGTTCAGTAAGCCATAGCAGTTTTGTGTGACTCAGTGTGTGGTTGCTGTGGCGCCTCCAGGATTCAGTAAGCGTGGCAGTGGATTGACCGGAAGGAGGCTGTGTACAGAGACCACATATACATGTTCAGTCTCTGCACAGAAATAACGGTAACATGGAGGCTGCAAGGCTCGTCGTTTGGGAGGATCAGATGGGGGGAGGGGCAGGGGGCCTGCCTTCCAGGCCTGGGTCCACCCCCTGGACCCCATTTCATCACTGTGTAGATGGATCATTTGTTCAGTGGTCCCCAGCTCTGTCCTTTAAAGCATCAAGCCTGTAAGATACTCCAGCAAAGAGGAATCCAGTGTCAAATAAGTTTGTGAAACAAAGAACATTTAATCTCCTGCTTGGAGAATCACAGAGTCTTTAAATGCTCTAAATTACTGCTTAATTTGGTTAAGCTCAAAATTTCCTGTAATGACTTGTTTGGCACCCCCCCCCTCCTTTTTACTTTTTATGATGTCCTTTAGCATTGGGTGAACCTAGTGTTTCAGAAAAATTCTTAGAAAATGTTGCACTAGATGATCCCCCAAGTGCCTCTGAAAAGTTCATTTTTAGGTACAACACAGTGGGCAATAGTGACAGTAACGCTTGTTTTGCTTTTAAGTCAGAATTTCAAGGCGGAGGAAGCAACAAATCTAGTTACTAATAACTTCCTTTGTTTGGAGATAATCTTAAGATTTAGCTAGCAAACTCAGTTAATCATCTTGAAAAATTCATGGGCCTCCAGACTATTTGAGATGAAAAGGATTCACATTTTCACAAAATGTAAAGAGAGAGGAGCTGGAATAAGGAAGATTAACCATGGAGTCCAGCATTGCCATAAAACCTTATTTATCTGAAACACAGAGTGTCCCCTCTCCCCATTTGCTGGGAACTCAGGCATTGACTGGGCCCTTTTTTTTCTTCCTCAGTTATGAAAGTCCTTGTCAGACGTATGAACTCTGCTGTTATTTTTGTTAAAGGAATCAATAGCCAGTGGGGGAGATTTAATCTTTCTGTGTGACTAAGAGTCTTGCAGTTTGTCTGGGTCAGGATTCTGAAAGCAAATTTCATTTTGTGCGTGAGGTTGCCATAGAGGCTGGACAGTCTGGCCGCGGGGACAGAGTCCTCATTCGGGCACTAAGTGGATGAGTGAGCCAAGCACCGTTTGCCTGAATAGAAGATGGAGAGAATAAAGGGCCCTTAAATAGCGTTCCTGAGAGGCTCCCTGGAGCAGGCAGGTAGAGGTCTTACCTCATGGAACTTTGTAAATGTTAGTTCTGCTTATTGTGGACGCAGATATTATGATATCCACTCCTCTCAAGGGTATCTACAGATTCAGTGCAATCTCCATCAGAATTCCAGTGGCATTCTTCACAGAAATAGAATAGATGACCCTAAAATTTGTATAAAACCACAAAGGATTCTGAATAGCCAAAGCAGTCTTAAGAAAGAAGAACAAAGCTGAAGGCATCACAGTCCCTGATTTAAAACAATATTGCAAAGCCATAGTAATTAAAACAGTATGGTACTGGCATAACGACAGATGCATAGATCAATGGAACAGAATAAAGAGCCCAGAAATGAACTCATATGGTCAGTTAATTTAGGACAAAGAAGTCAGTAATGTATGGTGGGGGAAGGGATAGTCTCTCCACTAAATAGTGATGGAAAAACTTAACAGCCAAAAGAATGAAACTGGACCACTGTCTTACACAATACATAAAGATTAACTCAAAATGCTTTAAAGTCTTAACTGTAAAACCTGAAACTGTAAAAGTTCTAGAAGAAAACATAGGTGGTAAGCTCCTTGACACTGGTCTTGTGATGGTTTTTTGAATATGTCACCAAAAGCAAAGGCAACACAAGCAAAAATAAACAAATGAGGCTACATCAAACTGAAGAACTGAACACAGAGAAAACAAGCAACAAAATATAAAGGCAGTCTATTGAATGGAAAAATATTTGCAAATCATATATCTGATATGGGATTAATACCCAAAATGTATGTAGAACTCATACAACTCAACAGCAGAAAGTGCACAATCTGATTAAAAACTGGTCAGAAGATCCAAATAGACATTTTTTCCAAAGATGACATACAGATGGCCAACATGAGAAGATGCTCAGTATCACTGCTCATCAGGGAAATGCAAATCAGAGCCACACCGAGATACTGCCTCACATCTGTCCAGGTGGGCATCATTAAAAAGACCATGAGTAACAAATGTTGGTGAGGACGTGGAGAAAAGGGAACCCTTCTACCCTGTTGATGGAAATGTAAATTGATACAATCACTATGGAGAACAGCATGGAGGTTCCTTGAAAAATTAAAAATAAAACTACCATATTTTCAGTGATTTCACTTCTAGGTATTTATCTGAAGAAAACAAAAGCACTAACCACCCCCCTCTCCTCAAATACATGCACCTCTATGTTCACTGTAGCATTATTTACAAAAGCCAAGATATGGAAGCAACTTAAGTGTCCATTGATAGATAAATGCATAAAGTAAATGTGTAAACATATATACATACAATGGAATGTTATTCAGCCATAAAAATAAGGAAATTCTGCCATTTTTTTGACAACATGATGGATCTTGAGGGTGTTATGCTAAATGAAATAAGTCAGACAGAGAAGTCAAGTACTGTATGATCTCTCTTATATGTGGAATCTAAAAAAAAAAAACAACCAAATGAAAAAAAAACTCATAGACACAGAGAACACATTGGTGGTTGCCAGAGGCAAGGGTTCAGTTCAGTTCAGTCGCTCAGTCGTGTCCAACTCTTTGCGACCCCATGGCAGGGTAGTGAGCAGGAGAAATGGGTAAAGGGGGTCAAAAGGTAAAAGAAAAAAGTAGTACATGTTCACTGTAGAAACTTGATATATTACAGATAAGCAAAAAAGAAGAAAATACAGTGGATAACAACTTTGCTGAGCAGAATATTGCCTTTTTTTTTTAATAAAAATGGAAGCCATCCAGATAGCATTTAATTGAGGTGTTTGTGTAACTCAGTTCTGCTCTTCTCCTTTAGAAGAAATCAGTGACATCTCAGCCTTAATAAAAAAGAACAAAAAAGAACATCAAAATTTAAACAAGAATTATGACCCAAGGAGCATTTGATGAAGAACTTTCTGTGAAAATCCTGCAGGAGTCTTCCCTGTTAACAGTCTTTTAGGGCATGTGGGTCTGTGAAAGCTGGAAAATGGCTCACTGTCATTGGTAGGATTTTGTGCTCCCCAAATTCAAATGTCGAAGTCCCTGCACCATGACCTTAGTTGAAAATAGAGTCGTTGCAGATGTAACCAGAGTCTGGGTGTCATCAGGGTGACCCCGATCCAATGTGACTGGTGTCCTTAGAAAAAAGAAAGAATTGGACAGACAGAGGCAGCTCTGCAGGGAGGACACCACGTAATGACAAGGATGCTCCCCTTCCAGCAGGGAGAGACCCTGAAGAAGATGGTCCCTCAGCCTCAGTGGGGAGCTGAGCCACTGGCACCCGGCCTCCAGGACCTGCGGTCAGTTTGTTGTTTGAGTTACAAAGTTTGTGGCACTTTGTGATGAAGCCCTTGCAAACTGATACATTTAGCTAAAGTCTGCTGGATTTTCACCTGGAATTTTGGTTTCCGAAGCTCATGGTGGGACTCTCTTTCCTTGTTTTCCTGGGTGCTTGCCGAGTCATTTTTCACCCTTGGGGTTTTGTCTTGGTGTTTCTTCTGCAGTGCTGCCCTCCCTCTGCTTCTTCACAAACCCAAGAGATGTTCAACCTGGGTCTCTGTGCAAGGACCACTTTTCTCTGTGAAGCTTCTCTTCACAGTGCTGCCCCATCCATCCATCCATCCATCTGACCATCCATCCATCCATCCATCTGTCCATCTATCCATCCATCCATCTGTCCATCCATCCATCCCTCCATCCATCTGTCTATCCATCCATCCATCCAACTGTCCATCCATCCATCCATCCATCCATCCATCCGTCCATCCTTCCATCCATCCATCCATCCATCCATCTGTCTATCCATCCATCCATCCATCCATCTGTCCATCTATCCATCCATCTGTCCATTCACCCAGCCTGGTACTGGGTGAATGGACATCCATCCATCTGTCCATCTGTCCATCCTTCCATCCATCCATCCATCTGTCCATCCTTCCATCCATCCATCCATCTGTCCATCTATCCATCCATTAATCCATCAGTTCATCCATCTGTCCATCTGTCCAACCATCCATCCATCTGTCCGTCCATCCATCCATCCATCTTTCCATTCATCCATTCATCCATCTGTCCATCTATCCATCCATTCATCCATCAGTCCATCCATCCATCCATCTGTCCATCCATCCGTCTATCCATCTATCTGTCTATCCATCCATCTGTCCACCCATCCATCCATCCGTCCGTCCATCCACTGGTTCACTCAGTTCCCACCTGGCCACAGCCCCACAGAGCTCAGGCTCAGCCTTTTCTTCCCTCTTGTTGCTGGTGTCGCTGCCCACTGCCTGTGTTCACAATTTTAGTAAGTAGTCATCATTATTCAAACCATGTCAGGGTTCTTGAGAGATTTGGTGTAGTTTTCTTCACTAAAATACATGCTTTGCATATTTATTAATTTCTCTAAACTCACAGTTTCTTGCCCTTTGCAGTATTTATTCCTCTTGGAAATAATTTTTATTTGACAATTTCTCCTAAAGTAATGGGTTTGTCAGTGAACTTCTTTCCACCTTTATTTCTTGAGATTTAAAAAAATACTCAGAAGGTCTTCACGGTTGTTGAGCTCTTGGAAAGTTGGTGCTGTTGAGAGGTTAAGGCATATTGTTGGGTGTTGGGCTGGGGAGGTAAGGAGATCCTCCTGCAAGGATCCAACAGGCTTTGTTTGAATAGTCTTGAACCCTCTTTCTGACAAGCTGTCTTGAAGGGGTGGACAGTTAACAGCACAGGGAATGGAATGCTGCTTCCTAATGGAATGATTTACTTGTGTCAGGACTCTTTACAAGTGCTCAGAATTACTTTTATTTATAACCCTATTATTTGGCAGATAATAAACACTGCTGATATATTTCTGCTATTAGATTGATGTTTTGTTTTTAAATAGGATGGAAAAGAATGAGTTTTATTGTATTAGCTGCCATATCTTTGCATTTTCCTCCAATATAAGCTATTTGGTACTTGTAGCTTTGTGTCAGACTTCTGGATTGTTGGTTTTTTTTTTTTTTCCCCTAAGTCATGTCATTTGGCCAATAATCCAAGAAAACTCTGCTATGATTTTTTTTTAAGGTGAATGTAATGAGGACTTCGATTTTGAATAGAAGGTCAAAAACTGTCAAGTACAGATCATCAAATTGAAAATAACTGAATTAATAGCATTAGGAGGGTAAAAATACTGTTCAGTACTGGAAAACTCATAGGGCTATGAACGCATAAGATTAAAGAAGCATTAACACAATGGAGTAACTTTCTAGTAATTGAAGGCACAGATGAGAAGGGGAGGAAGCAGGAAGGAGGCAGATCGTGATAGAAGCTGAATAAGAGAAGCGTGGGGGGGATCCTGACTTGTCTTTGTGGTGACGCTGGGCTGTGTCGGTGGAAGCCAGTGTAAATAGGAGACGTGGAAACACGCTTCTTTATCATTCGTTAATAGTTGGGCACTTAACAAGCGTTAGTCACTCGGTCATGTCCAGTTCTTTGCAACCCCATGTGGCCCATCAGGCTCCTCTGTCCATGGAACCCTCCAGGCAGGAACACTGGAGTGGGCAGCCATCCCCTTCTCCAGGCAATCTTCCTGATGGCGGGACTGAACCTGCGTCTCCTGCACTGAAGGCAGGTTCTTGACTGTCTGAGCCACCAGGGACCTCATCCCCAAACTGAGGGTGATTTTCATCAGACCTCATTGGTAGAGGCCATGTGTGTTAATGTTTTCTAGATCCAGATGGATTCTCTCTGTCTCCCTCTCACACACTCGCACACACACACTCTTTGTTGTGGGAAAGTCCGCCTGTCCCTCCGCTCACCCTGACCTCTTCAGACTGAGGGCTTGGGAGGCTGTAAGTGAATGTCTAGGAGGAGTCCCTGGGTCTGGACCTGAGCACGGACCTGCTCTCAGTCTTCCCTTCCTCATCTGTAAGACGGGAATGTTACTTCCCTGGGTTGTACTTCCTTTCTCTTCTTCTTCTGCTCTCTCTCCCTGTCCTTCCCTCCCTTCCTAACTTCTTTCCTTCCTTCCTTTCTTCCTTCTGCTCTAAGCCTTTATTTAATTGAATTAATTGATTAATTGAGATATAGTTGATTTATAATACTATTTTAGTTTCAGGTGTACGACAGCGAATTAAAATTTTTAGAGATTATATTACATTTAAAGTTATTATGTGACTTCTCTGGTGGTGCAGTATATACGAATCTGCCTGCCAGTGCAGGGGATATGGGTTCAGTCCCTGGTCCAGGAAGATCCCATGTGCTGCAGAGCAACTAAGCCCAAGCACCACAACTACTGAGCCGTGCTTGAGGGCCCCTGAGCCGCAACTACTGAAGCCTGCAGCCCTGAAGCCTGTGCTCGGTAACGAGAGAAGCCACCACAGTGAGCAGCCCGAGCATCAAAATGAAGAGTGGTCCCCTCTCGCCGCAACTAGAGAAAGCCCAGTGTGACCAACAGTAAATAAATAAAAAATGAAGTTATTATAAAGTATTGCCTCTATATCCCTGTGCTGTGCAGCAGGTCCTTGTCGTGTGTGTATTCTGTATGTAGTAGTTTGCACTTCTTAATCCCCTGCCCCTCTCAGGTCCTTCCCTGCCGCCCTCTCCTACCTTCTCCCTAGTTTGTTCGCTGTATCTGAGACTCAGTTTCTGTTTTGTTATAGTCACTCATTTTATTTAAAAAATTCCGCATATAAGTGATGATGTACAGTATTGATCTTTCTATGACTTGTTTTACTCAGCATGATACCTTCCAAGTCCATCCATGTTGTTGCATATGACAAAATTTTATTCTTCTTTTATGACTGAGGAATATTCCTCTGTGTGTGTGTGTTTGTGGGTGTATTACATCTACTTTATCTGTTCGTCTGTTGATGAACACTTAGATCGCTTCTTATATTTTCTTTTTTTGAGGTGAAATTCACATGACATAGAAGTACCCATTTTAAAGTGCACAGTTAAAAAAAATAAAGTATACAATTCAGTGACATTTAGTATATGCATGCAGTTGTATGACTACCACCTCTAGTTCCAGAATATTTTCATCACTGCAGAAGAAAACTCCGTATCCATTGAGGGGTCACTCCCTGTCCCCCCGTCTCCCAGCCCCTGGCAGTTGCCAACCTGCTTTCTGTGTGTATGGAGGCACCTGTTCTGTGTATTTCACATAATGGAATCATGCAACATTTGGGCCTTTGTGACTGGCTTCTTTCGGGCAGCATGCGGTTTCTTAAGATTCATCCTCGTTGAAGCACATGCTGGTACTTTACTCTTTTCCACGACCGAGTAATATTCCACTGGATGGACGTGCCATATTTTGTTTGTACATTCATCAGTCGGGGAACATTTGGGTCATTTCCACCTTTTAGCCACCTGGGGGTGGGGTTTGGTAACACACACGCCATGCGTGTGACGAATCACACCGCCCTCCCAGGGAGGGACAGTATGGTCCAGGGATTGAGCAAACGTTGGGTCAGTGGTGACAGTGGATGCTCAGCCTTCATCCATTGTATTAGCCAGGGTTCGTAGTTGACAATGGTAGAAATTATGACTATTTAAGATAAGAAAAGAGGATTTACTGGAAAGATGTGGGGTTCCTAAGTTTGACTGAAGGTTGAAAAGCAGACTTGGAAGGGACAGAGGCCCAGGGGCTCAGAGGGTCTGAGCAGAGGAGCCATAGAGTGGTCCCCGTGTAGGGCCTGCCTTAGCAGTAAGATGCAGGGCCGGGCCACAGCCGGTGCTCTCTCCACACACAGACCCCCCAGAAAGACCTCGCTCTGGCCGGCCAGCAGGGAGCTCTGCCGGGGCTGGGTGGGGAAGGGGGCAGCCCTCCTGTCTAAATGCTCCCCCAGGTGTCAGAGGAGCAGGGTGGATGGAGAAGAGGGGGGCAGGATGCTGGACAGGGAAATGACTGTTCACTGCATGAATTTTACAGTTTTCTTGCAATATGTCACACTTCAGAAAGGATTAGCCCATCTGAGCTTTTGACATCTCCCCTTGGAGAGAAGTAACAGTCTTGATTTATGAAATGGACACAGATCACTTCCCTTTCACTTAAATGACCGCCTTCCTTTCACAAAGATTCACACTTTGTCAGATGGAGAGGACACTTATGGGTCTTTAAAATTTTTTAAATCCTATCAGTGGGTGTAGATTTGTAAGAAAAAGCAATTTAGCAAGTAGGGATGGTTTTTAAAAAAGGATTGTGTAATTGAGACCTCTTGGTAAGGTCAGCGTTAGTTCTGGTGGTCTACCCTAAGGCAGTGTTGAACAGAATTATGTACAAAAGGTGTTAATGACAAAAAGCTAAACGACAGACAAAAACGAGGCTTCAGAGTTCGGTTGTTCTGCTCAGAATGGGCTAGTGTGGTGCTTAGCACATTGACGCTGAGGAAACAGATTTGTTAAAATGCTTCTCTGGGGGTTCTGCTCATCCTGGAGTTCCCGGTCTGGGCACCAGAGTCGCTCCAGGAGCCGTCCTCAGGACGCATCAGCTGCTTGCAACAGTGCCAGGGCGGTGACACGGAACTCGGCGGAGGCAGCGAAGGGCTGGGTGGGAACAAGGGAGCCTGCAAAGGGGAGACTCAGCAGCTGCTGCTAATGGGGGCACAGGTGGTAATAACCATGTTATTAGCAGGCATTTACTGAGCAGGTGCTATGTGCCAGGGGCTTCCCTGGTGGGTCAGCGGGAAAGAATCCACCTGCCAATGCAGGAGATGCAGGTTTGATCCCTGGGTCGGGAAGATCCCTTGGAGAAGGAAACGGCAACCCACTCCTCTATTCTTGCCTGGGAAATCCCATGGGCAGAGGAGCCTGGTGGGGTACAGTCCACGGGGTTGCAAAGAGTCGGACATGACTGAGCACATGTGCGCACACACAGGTAGAGAAATCTTGCGTCTGAAATATTGTATGTGGGAACAGTAGAGACAATAAATGTCTGGACTTTGAGAGGATGAGAGCGCTTTCTAATGGAGGGCGGTATTGATCTGGACCTTGCAGTCTGGGAATGGTTTGGAGGGTAAGGGAGCCGGCAGACGCATGGTCCAGGGAAGGAGATGAGTGAGGGGTGGGGCGCTGAGGATACCTGGAGAAAGCCCCGAGAGGGGACACGGCCTGCGTTACGGGAAACAGCCTGCATTTCCAGGCTTGGAAGACCGATAGGAAGGCTGGCGCTAGCGTTAATGGTTTGCGTAAAAGACGAGCTGCTACGTACAGAAACCAGCACGTGCGTGCTAGTCTGCGGCTGTAATTTACGTGTGAGACACACCAGAGAGCTGCGGCGGGGGTCGGGGAGAGGAGGCAGCAGGCAGACGAGACCCAGCACGGTCACGAGCCGCAGATACGCAGCTGCAGCATTTCCACCCAGAAACAGCGGCTGCTTGCGTTAGATGGGTGGAGAGCTATCTTCATAATGTTGACCCAGGAAAAAATGAATAAGCTTGACCTCCCTGCCTTTGCAGCCGCATCACTGGGGTAAGATAAATAGACAAGAAGGGTGCGTTTTAGCTGAGGGGGCCCGCCGGGAGAAGTGGGAAGGGCAGTTAAGGCAGCTGCCTTGAGGGCGGGGGGTGCCCTGTCGAGGCTTGGTGGTTCTGAGCCCGGTGTGATGGGCACCAGGGAGTGGAAGGAGGTGGACGGCTGGAGGGCGGGTGCTGTGAAGCCGTGAATGGGTAAGTTCTTTGATTGAATATTCACAGGAGGGCAGGCTGAGAGGCTGCACATTGGGACGGTCCCAGCTCTGGGCTGGGAGGAGGAAGTGGGCCAGGAGCGGAAGTGAGGAGTTTGAAAAGGCTGGACGTGGCTCAGGAATGAAAGTGGCCTTCAGAGTTGTGCTGGTCAAGGGGAATGGTACTGAGCGGAGGTCTTGAACTTTAGCATTAGGAGGTCGGCCACAACCAACTGCAGATGTAGCTCAGCCGGTAAACGTCTGCCTGCAGTGCGGGAGACCTGGGTTCGATCCCTGGGTGGGAAAGATCTCCTGGAGGAGGAAATGGCGACCCACTCCAGTATTCCGGCCTGGAGAATCCCATGGACGGAGGAGCCTGGAGGGCTACAGTCCATGGGGTCCCAAAGAGTTGGACACGACTGAGCGACTTCACTGTCTTCTTTTGCAACCAGCTCGTGAGTGCTTTAGAAGGGGGAGCAGACAACAAGATGAACATGGTATCTGTTCACCAACCGCCATGTTAGCTAAAGGTTTATAAATTTTATTGACAGTTTCAAAGAATCATTTCTTGGTTTTGTTTTTATTCATCCCTTGATTGTTTTCCATTACATTGATTTCTGCATGATTTCAGTATCGCTTTCCCTCTTATGTTATTCTTATCTTCCTAGCTTTTTAAAGTGGAATTTTATGTCACTAATTATAGACTTTCTTCTTTTCTAATGTAAACTTTTAGTGATGAATTTCCCTCTAAGCACTACCTTACCTGCATTTTACAAGCTTTGGTGTGTTTTCATTTTCATTCTTTTTAAGCTACATATTTCCTCACAATTTCTTCTTTAACCTGTTGGTTATTTATAAGTATCTTATATGCTTTCCACATGTTTGGGGATTTATCAGAGTGTTCTTCTGTTATCAATTTAAAATGTTATTTCATTGTAGTCAGAAAACATTCTTTTTGATTTCGGTCTTTTAGGATTCATTGAGACCTGCTGTATGGTTCAGCATATGGTCTATCCTGGTGAATGCTCCACGAGTGTCTGAAACAAGTGCGTGTTTTGCTGTTGGGTAGGAGTGTTTTATAGAGCTCGGTTGTCTGATTGTGCTGTTTAAGCCTTCTGTTTCCTTACTGGTTTTCTGTCTACCTGATCTATGAAGCATGGAGAGAAAATAGCAAGGTCTTCAGCTGTGACCGTCTCTTCTTTCCGCACTCTCAGTTTGGGCTTCACGTGTCGGGGGCTCTCTTATTAAGTGCATGTATACCTAAATTATCATGTATTTCTGCTAAATTGAACATCTATCTCATCATTATGAAATGTCCCTCTTTGTCTTGAGTAACACTCTTTGGTTTTAAAACTATTTGATATGAACACGGTCACTCCAGCTCTCTCATGTGTAAAGTTTGCCTGTTTTTTTCACTGTTACCATCTTTGTGAAAGTGAGAGTGTTCGTCACTCAGTCACGTTGACTGTGTGCCCTCATAGACTGTACTCTGCCAGTCTCCTCTGTCCATGGAGCTCTCCAGGCTCAAATACTGGAGTGGGTAGCCATGCCTTTCTGGAGGGAATCTTCCTGACCCAGCGGTCAAACCTGGTTTCCCACATTGCAGGCACATTCTTACCATCTGAGCCATCAGGGAAGCCCATCTTTGTAGTTTTGAATTTAGAGACAGCATATAGTTAGATTTTGCTTTTATATCCAGTCTGAATATCCTTGCTTTTTTATTGGACTGATCAGTATATTTATATTTAATGTAATTATTGTTATGATTGGATTCATGTCTGCCATTTTGCTCTCATGTTCTTCTTTTGTGTTAAATATTTAAATAGAGCACTTTAATATCCTTATTGATTTCTTACCTATATTTCCTTGTGTGCTTTTCTTTCTGTGTTATTATCTTGTGGTTGCTCAAGAGGTTGCATAGTTATTTTAAACCTATTATCAGTTCAGTTCAGTTCAGTTCAGTCGCTCAGTCATGTCCGACTCTTTGCGACCCCATGAATCACAGCACGCCAGGCCTCCCTCTCCATCACCAACTCCTGGAGTTCACCCAGACTCACGTCCACAGGGTCAGTGATGCCATCCAGCCATCTCATCCTCTGTCGTCCCCTTCTCCTCCTGCCCCCAATCCCTCCCAGCATCAAAGTCTTTTCCAATGAGTCAACTCTTCGCATGAGGTGGCCAAAGTACTGGAGTTTCAGCTTTAGCATCATTCCCTCCAAAGAAATCCCAGGGCTGATCTCCTTCAGGATGGACTGGTTGGATCTCCTTGCAGTCCAAGGGACTCTCAAGAGTCTTCTCCAACACCACAGTTCAAAGGCATCAATTCTTCAGCACTCAGCCTTCTTCACAGTCCAACTCTCACATCCATACATGACCACAGGAAAAACCATAGCCTTGACTAGACAAACCTTTGTTGGCAAAGTAATGTCTCTGCTTTTCAATATGCTATCTAGGTTGGTCATAACTTTCCTTCCAAGGAGTAAGCATCTTTTAATTTCATGGCTGCAGTCACCATCTGCAGCGACTTTGGAGCCCCCCAAAATAAAGTCTGCCACTGTTTCCACTGTTTCCCCATCTATTTCCCATGAAGTGATGGGACCAGATGCCATGATCTTCGTTTTCTGAATGTTGAGCTTTAAGCCAACTTTTTCACTCTCCTCTTTCACTTTCATCAAGAAGCTTTTTAGTTCCTCTTCCCTTTCTGCCATAAGGGTGGTGTCATCTGCATATCTGAGGTTATTGATATTTCTCCTGGCAATCTTGATTCCAGCTTGTGTTTCTTCCAGCCCAGCCTTTCTCATGATGTACTCTGCATATAAGTTAAATAAGCAGGGTGATAATATACAGCCTTGACGTACTCCTTTTCCTATTTGGAACCAGTCTGTTGTTCCATGTCCAGTTCTAACTGTTGCTTCCTGACCTGCATAGAAACTTCTCAAGAGGCAGGTCAGGTGGTCTGGTATTCCCATCTCTTTCAGAATTTTCCACAGTTTATTGTGAGCCACACAGCCAAAGGCTTCGGCATAGTCAATAAAGCAGAAATAGATGTTTTTCTGGAACTCTCTTGCTTTTTCCATGATCCAGCAGATGTTGGCAATTTGATCTCTGGTTCCTCTGCCTTTTCGAAAACCAGCTTGAACATCAGGAAGTTCATGGTTCACATATTGCTGAAGCCTGGCTTGGAGAAGCATGAGCATGACTTTACTAGAATGTGAGATGATTTCAAAGTAACGATGACTTTCTTCTGGAAAAGTGTAGGTACTTTGCACTGGTGTAAGATATGTGCGTGCGTGCTCAGTTGCTAAGTTGTATCCAACTCTTTGCCACCCGATGGTCCATAGCCCACAAGGGTCCTCTGTTCATGGGGTTTCCCAGGCAAGAATACTGCAGTGGGTTGCTATTTCCTCCTCCAGGGGATCTTCCCAACTCAGGGATCAAATCCACGTCTCCTTCATTGCAGGTGGGTTCTTTACTGCTGAGCCACCAGGGAAGCCCAGTGTAACATAGAATTATATACATACATGTAAACCTACACGCACATTCTCTTTGTTAAAATCCATCAGCATAATTTGCTTTAAACATTCTTTAAAAGTTAATAGATGGAAGAAAATTTTTTGAGTGTTTATCCACATACTGTTTCTGCTGTGGTTCATTCTTTCCCGGGAATCTGAGTTACTATCTGGTGTCATTTTCTTTTCTCCTGAGGAACTGCCTTATCATTACTTGTAGTGCAGTTTGCATAATAAAGTTTACTGGTTTTGTATATCTGGAAATATCTTTATTCCACTACTGTTTACGAAAGATAGTTTAACTAGGAATAGAATTCTCAGCTGAGAGTTTTATTCTATTTGCGTGTCATCCCCGTGTCTTTTTGCCTCTGTTGTCTGTGATGCGAAGTTGGCTTTAAATGGTATCTTTACTCCTGCATGCCACGTGCTGTTCTTCTTTTGTTGCTGTCAAGATTTTACTTTTATCTTCGACTTTCAGCAGCTTGACTATTGCGTGCCTAGGTATGGTTTTCTTATTGTTTATTCTACTTGGGTTTGGTGAACTTCTTGGCTAAGTTAACGTTTTCACCCAGTTTGGGAGGATTTTGTACAATATCTCACTTCATTTCCTGTCTCTACTTCTGGGACTCCAGTTGCATACATGTGGGTTCACACAACATTGTTCCACAGACATGTGTTATGCATTTCTTTTTCTCAGATCTTTTTTTTTTTTCTATCTGTTCTTCAGATGGAATGCTTTCTATTGATCTGTCTTCCCAAGTCTACTGAATATTTTCTTCTGCCCCCTCATATCTGCTGTTGAATCATTTGGTGAAATTTTAATTTCAGTTACTGTAATTTTCAACTCTAGCATTTCTGTTTGGCTCTGTTTTATGGTTTCCAACTACCCGCCCCCCCCATTCCTACTGTACTCACTCATGCTTAGCACATTTTCCTTCAGTTTTTTGAGCCCATTTTCCTTTAATACTTTGAGTATATTTATAGCTTCTTAGAAGATCTTTGTTAAATTCAACTTCTGGTCCACTTGACATCTCTTCCTATTGATTGCTGTTTTTCTCTCCTGAGTATGGGTTATGCATGCACTTTCTATTTTTCTGCATATCCTGTAATCCTGGTTTGTTCCTCTGAGATTGTCGGCAAGTAACCTGCCTGGACTCGTGGTGTGAAATGTCTCCTTGTAATGCACAGCCCTGAACATCTCAAGTCATTTTTTTGTTCTTCTTTGCCTGGCCCTAGAGGGCTCCCTGTGCCTGTGTAGCTTAGCAGTCAGCTGACGATCCGAGTGGAGGTTATTTTCTGACATTCAGGATACTGAGGATTCCTTTCTGCCACTTGGGCTGTGTGCAGACTATGTTCAAATGCACAGCAACTCATAAATGTCCCTTGCTTGTGACTTTTACAGACCTCCCTGGGACCTGCTACCTGCACAGGTAGCTTATTTAATTTAATTTATTATTTTTATTTTTTCCCCAAGGCTCTGTGGAAGGAGGACAGACTTTATTTTTTTCATTTTCATTGAAGTATAGTTAATTTATGTTGTACAGCAAAGTGATTCAGTTATACCTATATTTATATATTCTTTTTCAATATTCTTTTCCACTATGGTTTATAATGATTTAAGCTGATGATGAAGCTTAAACTCCAATACCTGGGCCACCTGAAGCGAAGAACTCATTTGGAAAGACCCTGATGGTGGAAAAGATTGAAAGCAGGAGGAGAAGGAGACGACAGAGGATGAGATGGTTGGATGGCATCACCGACTCGATGGACATGAGTTTGAGTAAACTCCAGGAGTTGGTGATGGGCATGGAAGCCTGGTGTGCTGCAGTCCATGGGGTCCCTAAGAGTTGGACCCTACTGGGTGACTGATCTGAACTGAACTGATGGATTATAATAAGATACTGAATGTGGTTGTCTGTGCTACAATAGGACCTTGTTTACCCATTTTCTCTATAAAAGCTTACATCTGCTAACCCCAAACTCCCGCTCATCCCTCCCCCCAGGGTCTCCCCCACACGTGTAGTTTAGGGATCAGTTTGTGCATCTCAGGGCTGCCCTGGCTTGTTTGCTTCTGTGGTACCGCCCCAACCGCACCCATGACCCTTGCCTGTCTAGCTGCTTTGCCAGCACCGAGACCAAGTCCATCCCTCTGATGGACTGCAAAGCTGCAGGCCCTCCCCACCTGCTCTGCAGGAAGGGCGGGAACACCCCCAGGTAGGAAGGCCCCAGATTCACTCCCCTTACCTGCTGCAAGCGGGTTTTCTCCCAGTGAATAGCCTTCAAGTTGTCGCCCAGCCTGGGTTGTTTTCAGCGCCCAGTGCTGGAAGCAGGCAGTGCGGGCCGGAGGGCAGCGCGGAGCAGAGAGGACAGGTGCGAGGAGGTGTCGGTGGCTGGGCTCACGGGACACGTGTTGGAACTCACGGAAACTCGCAGCTGCATTGCTGGAAGGGAAAAGGTGCCTCCAGGGGAGCAGTAACAGTAGCTGTGGAGGGAAGCGGGCAGTTCGCGTGTCGGTGGGGGTGGAGAGCTGTGCAGTGTCGCTGGCAGACAGGAGAGTCAGCGCGGGCCCCTCTTGAGTCGTGCCTAGGTTTTCTGGATACTCCATGTGAGGCCCAGCCGCCTTCGCTCCAGTGGACGCTGACCACAGTGGAGCTCGTCCAGCACTTCCCAGGCAGGCACACACCTTGCTGCTGGGTGTGGAGAGCTGGCACCTTGTGGTGTATGGTGAGCCCTTGGGCACTGCCCTCCCCTCCCCACCAAGAGCTCACTTATTCTTGAGAGGGAAGAGGGGAGCCTGGGCATGCCTCATTTTCTAAGTCTCTGGATGTAGCTGTGTAGACAGTGGACAGGGAAGAAGGTGGTTGGCCACACTGGAACTGCGGAGCTGGAGCAGGGAACTGCCCGGTACTGTTGAGCCTTAGAAAAGCGAACGGTTGCGAGGGGGTGTGCATGATGACACACCCCGTGTGCACGTGGGCGAGTCTTCGAGGCAGCGCACGAGGGAGGCAGTGACCGCCAGCCATGTGACTGCCTGTGGGCCACGCTGATCTCAGCCCAGCAGGTTCCTCGCCGCCCAGAGAGACTGGACTGGGAATGTCTAAAGGCCTCGTACTCTGTAATGACCCCAGCAATCTGGTTGGGAATATTTATTTGAACAAACTTCTAGATTCTTGTACTAATAGCTTCTTTGATGTATGCGCAAAGGAGAGGCTGCTTCAGTCTCAGATATTTTTGTTACATTTGTGATCAAAGCTGGAGATTTAAGCAAACCCTCTTGGCGATGTTCACGATGCCGTCTTCTTAGGCTCACTTCCTGCCCCTAATGATGGGCGTTACCGTTCTACTGCGGGGCAGCCGCACCACGCTTCCCTGGCGGTGTCCACGTCACCAGCGGGGAGAACTTGAAAGGCTCACCTGCTCGAAATTATCTTCCACCCCTGGGCACTCTGGTGCCTGCAAGTCCACCTTTGGGAACTGCTTCCCCAGGGTTATGGAGGTGCATTTCCAGGATTCGTTTTTAAATTCTGAATTCTTCCTGGAAATGATCATGAACTGCACCCCTGGCGGCAGAACGGGTTTTTGTTCCTGTCACACCTTCTCACCCTCCCCGGGGGCGACTGTGATCAGTGGCACAGGTTGGGGGGAGCAGACGCAGCTGGACGACTGTCCATCGCAGCAACTGCTGAGGTCTTACAACCGGTCCCCCGCATCCTGGGACCCTTCCTTCCTCTCCGCCCTGAGTACACGCACTGGCCTAGTCTTCTGCTTGCAGTCAGAGCTCTTTTTGCTGTAACAACCAGAAGCCCATTCTAGCTAGCTGTAGTTAAATTGGGAGAGGTGTTTATGTTCAGGAGCTGGAGAAGCCGAAGATGGGATGTGACGATCAGTGGGGTCTCAGGTCAGCTGGGAGTGCAGACAGATAATCCTTCCCAAGGTGGCTCAGGGGTAAGGAATCCCCCTGCCGAAGATGCAAGAGACACAGGTTTGATCCCTGGGGTCGGGAGGATCCCCTGGAGAAGGAAATGGCCACCCTCTCCAGTCTTCTTGCCTGAGAATCCCGTGGACAGAGGAGCCTGGTGGGCTGACGTCCATGGGGTCGCAAAGAGTCGGACAGGACTTAGTGACTGAACAATGAACTGGTGCTGCTGCTCACGTCCTGGTCTCATCCCTCTCATGTCATGCGCTGGCTTCCTTGACTTAAACAGGGTCGGGTCTGGCAACCGCATGGCACCCCAGCCCCTGTGCCCTTCATGCGCTGCCTGAATTCCTCTGTATCACTTGGCTCAGATTTCTGAGAAAAACTCTCACCAACTCAGCTCGACTTGGTGTGGGAAGTATCTTTACACCAGTGATGCTTCAGTAGCTGTGCCAGGGAGGGTGGGGTCCTGGGATCTTTCTCTCCGCCCCCTCTCGGACTAGGAGGGGGGGGTCCCCGGAGGTGCTGGGGGGCGGGGCAGGTGGTCGTGACTCTCTAGTGCACATGGAGACTGGGGGCTTTGTGGGCACAGCCAGAGCCTCGCTTTCTTGGGGGTTGGCGGCTGCGTTTGTAAAAATACCTGTAGCAAAAATCCATTGTTTCAGAAAGGTTCAAGGCCGTGTGGGCAACAGGAGGAAGTCAGGGTAGTGGTGGAGGTTTGAAAGAAGGATGTGGCCTGTGTTGTGACATGAAGTGTTGGTGTTGCCCTGGGCGACAGAGGGCCAAAGAAATTATAGCTCTTTGGGGTTACCACGTTAGCCAAAGGTGAGGAGAGAAATTGGGCCCTGACCTTCCCACTTCCTGAAGCTGGCAAAGTCACAGCTACACGGAGCCCCTGTAAAATCCGTCGGTTTCCTAGACTCTCCAGGTTGGCAAGGCCCTGAAGGGAGCGGTGCCTGGTCCCAGCTCAGGTCCATCTTTGCTCAGGCGTGTCTGGTGATGGGAAGGCCAAAACCCGTCCTCCATATTCCAGAGCAGCCGTGTGTGTTCCCGGCTCTGGGGAAGCTCTGCCGGACTCGTCCTGTGCAGCTCACTCTGTGCGGGCAGGCTGGGTGGCCGTGTCCTCGGGGAGGCAGCCTCGTCCTCTGCTCCAGCCTTTGGAGCAGATGAGCTGACCGCGTCTACAGGTTGGCAGTGGAGCGTCTCTTTCTTATCTGCATGACCCCAAACCGACACGTCTGTGCTGTGAGCCCTAAGGTCTCACCCAGAAAACCTGTCCGCTTGGACTTTGCTTCGTTCTTGTCTTTTCTCTTTTAACAGTGTAGCTGAGACTATGGGGGTGCCCTCTGCTCGTCTCTGCTGGCATGGGGGACCACAGCTCATGAGGCGGTGTCTGGGGGAAGGCCTAGGGCGGACTGAGGGGAAAGGCTGTGCTATTTGTTTATTTTTTAAAATTCAGAGTGTGTGTTTATCTTTAAAATGGAAGTATACTTGATTTACAATGTGTTAGTTTCTGCTGTACAGCAAAGTGACTCAGTTATACACATACACACGTTCTTTTTTTCATATTCTTTCCAGTGCGGTTCATCCCAGGACGCTGAGTGTAGGTCCCTGTGCTATGCCGTCGGACCGTGGCGTTTATCCATTCTATATGTTGTGGTGTGCATCCGCTCATCCCAGCCCATCCCCACCCCCGAGGCTGTGTTATTTTAGGTGTGTTGTTGCCTGTTTGAAGAAAGAAAGCATATTTTGTCCAACATGCTGCTGTCTGCACATTCATTTCCCTCACAAAAGAACAAGGTTCTGGAAGTGCCTTTTCTCTGGATCGCTTGCTCATTTAGCTCAGAAGGTTGGGAGCCTGTGAGCGGGATCTGAACCATAGATGCAGGTCTGGCAGGAAGATCCAGTTCTGTTTACTGGGCCCATTGGCTTTGACTTGGGAAGGGTCCCTGTTGCTCAGGGACCTCACAGGGGGTGCCTGGCACGGAGCATAAACCAGGGGCCAGCAATAACAGAGAGGAAGCAGGCGGAGGGCTCCGGGGAGATGCTGAGATGTCACTGTTTACAGAGGCTTTGACTCTGATGTGGGGAGCGTGGGCCTGGGGGCCCAGGTTTATCCAGAAGTGATTCCGCACTCTCGTCCTTAATTCTGAGATTAAGAATGCATTGTCGCCTTGGAGAAGGTGCTGTCTGGGGGCCAAGGGGCAGTCGCGCTCCCGGCTGGCCTCATGTGTTGTCATCACCGTTAGCCTCCAAGAGACAGAAAGCAAGCGCACGTGGACCGTGAGCGCTTCACAGAAACGAAGGCAGACAGAACACACCGGTGGTTCTAGAGGCTCCCAGAAGGTTCTGACGCACGGAGCGGTTACATCCTTTCTGTCTTCTTCCTAAAGGATCTTTAGGGAAAGATGATGCTTTCTGAGCTTTCTGTCATATGAGGAGTCAGCCTTATGAGCTTCATATTTATTCATTTTGATACAGTTGCGGTTTCTTTCTGAAGTCAGAGTGGATCTGAGACTCTCATTGGGATGGTCTGTGGGCTGCACACAGGTGGGGAGCCTGCATTACTGAGGGTCAGGCTCCTTTTCAGAGTTGGGTGTTTGGAGCAGGGAGCAGGTTGGTCCAGTGTGCACTGACCACGTGTGACGGTGGGGAGAGAGCACCTGCCTGCTCTGAGCTCCTCCGTCTCCCGCGTGGCCTGTGAGTCACAGCAGACGGTGCTCACCCACGGAGGGGGGGACACCGGGCACTTTCGTACGGTGTGGCTTTTCTAAAAGAAGTTGAACTTGACCAATAGCGCTGTAAGCTGCTGCTGCGCGCCTTTTCATTAAAACCACCATGCTCTTTTGGAATGAAGAGAGCTTCCTTGTGGAAATACTGTTAATGAGAAGAGGGTTCGGTCTGGACATTTTGGGTAAACATGCTCTAGTTTACTTCTCTGGTGGCTCAGATGGCAAAGAATCTGCCTGCAGTGCAGGAGACCCAGCTTGGATCCCAGGTTGGTAAAATCCCCTGGAAGAGGGCATGAAAACCCACTGCAGGATTCTTGCCTGGTGAATCTCATGGACAGAGGAGCCTCGCGAGTACAGTCCAGGGGGTTGCAAAGAGTTGCACACAACTGAACGCCTGAGCACACACAGAGGAATCGTCGTGACTGAAATGCTGGTGGAGAAGGATGTCAAGTGGAGACCTTTATGCTTGATTAGCGGATTTTTGGATTTGATATGTGTGTTTATGGGAATGATCAGCACGGTAAGTTAGCACGCGCCACCTTTCGGTAAGTTAACACTCATCACCCTTCAGCTACAGGGTTTTTCTTTCTTCTGATGAGAACTTTCAAGATTTACTCTCTTAGCAACTTTCTTTTCTCTTTTCTTTTTTTAAAATTATGTATACAGTTCCCTGTGCCACACAATAAATCCTCGTTGCTTATCTATTTTACTTACTTTCTAAAAGTTTTTTGGCCTGCCACACAGCATGTGGGATCTAGCTCCCCAGCCAGGGATGGAGCCTGTACCCCCTGCACTGGCAGCATGGCGTCTTAACCCCTGGACCGCCAGGGAGGTCCTGCAACTCTCAAACGTACAACTCAGGGCTGCTCACCGTAGGGTCCAGAGACCTTTCGTTCAGATGTCGTGAGATCTCACGCAGACCCGTGTTGTTGGGATGTTGTTTCCAAAAGAGTGGCGAGCACTGAAAGATACATGTAGAGAAATGTGAGAGAGGGGCAGATGCTGGGGGGTGTGTGTGTGTGTGTGTGTGTGTGTGTCCTTCCAGGCAGGAGATCACTGAGTGCCCGCCATCCGGGGGGAGAGAGCCAGCCGACGGGGCAGCGAGCGTCCACCTGCTCCGTCCAGGACGTCTTTCCCGAGCGAGTTCAGCTTGCCTCTTCTCTTGGTTTCCCTGTGCTTAATTGCAGGTGATGATTCAAACAGAGCCTTCACCTGTTTGCGCCCGGCTTTCATCTTTGGCAGACAAAGCAGGCTGGGGCTGGGGCCTTGATCTGTGGTGTGCTCAGGGTCTGTGTATTAAAGGCGCTGCATCACCCTCAGGCTTTTAAGGTTGTTTTTTTTTTTTTTCGTACTGGGTTAAATTGATGAGCATGTATAATAAATTGAAGCTTTGTTGTTTGGCAGATTTTAAAGAATTTGTTATTCTTTTATCAGTTCAGAGGCTGCTGGGGGGTGTAGCATTTCTCTCTATGTCTCAGATCTGCCCTGAGATTTGTAATTAACTCGGATGGGCTTTGATATTACAAATATTTTCGTATGTTTCTCCTTCTCAAATAATCACCCTGAATCCAGGTATCTGAGAGGCTGGCTATGTAGTGTTTAGAGTCACTGCAGAGTCTGAGCCAGGCCTGGCAGCCCACTGCCCTTTTCTGCATCTCTCTGCCCTTAAGTGAGGAGCCAGACACACCTGTGCTGACCTCCTCGAGTGACCCTTGGGGCGCCTGGGACGTGCTGGAGCCACTCTCTGCTGGACACGGGGTGCCACGTGCTGAAGACCGTGCTTTTCTTCTGTTTGTTTCTTTGGAGTTTTATTTCCATTCAGAGGACAAGTGAAAGAATTGAGTGAATATCTGCTGTGTTCTTAGGGCTGCTTGCCTTTACGAAGCACCCCAGATCAGAAAGGCCAAATATGCATAACACCTGAACTGGTAAATCTGAGAGTAGTCGGTTTTGGACCAGCTTGTCCGGGGTGGTAAGCGTACTGTCGTAAGCAGAGGGTGTGTAGGCCCTGCATCCTGTGTGGAGAGGGGCTCACTTAAAGGAAGCTGTTAAACATCACTCAGCCCCGGCGTGGCTGAGTACAAGATAACACGTGTGTGTGTCTGTCTGATGTGACATGTATGTGTGTGATGTGGAGTGTGTGATGTGTGCATGTGATATGACGTGTGTATGAATGACATATCCACCGTGGGGTGGGAGGAGAGAACAGGGGCCACATGGCCTTTCCTTTGATTCCAGCAGGGCACCACGCTCGGCGGTGTGTGGGGAGGTGCCGCTGGAGTGGGTTTCGGGCTTCGCTGCTCTCCTTGGGGTGAGGTGATTGAACTCTGCCTGTGCTTGCTGAAATGCTTGGCTCCTCTTAATTCTTTGTAAACACAACTGAGTTCCTCGCCCCCGCCCCACGGCTTACTTCTGGTTTCATTCACTGGTGCGATTCGGCCTAATCGTATCTCTTGGAAATAATATGAGAAAGTTACGCTGTTTTACTCCATCAGATTTAATAAGTTTGGATGCTTTCCAAGTATGAGGCATTAATCACACTTAAACCCAGGCCTCAATAGTTCATGCACCCGGAGTATTCATGTCAGAGACATAAAACAACCAGCTTTAATGCCCACAGTTTTCTTTAAATTGAGCACTTGCCTTGTGTTAATAAAACTTGCTTTGTACTGAGGGGCTGGGATAAGGACTGGGGGTGGGGATTTTTATGTCATGTAAAGCATTTCATGGCTGAATTTCCCTTCCCTATCTTAAAGCTCTGCAGGAATGATTATATACATATATATATATATATATATATATATATATATGTATATATGTGTGTATGTGTGTGTGTGTGCATGCGTGTGTGTGTGAGAAAGTGAAAGTGTTAGTCACTCAGTCGTGTCTGACTCTTTGTGACACCATGGACTGTTGCCCACCAGGCTCCTCTGTCCGTGGAATTCTCCAGACAAGAATAAGAATACTGGAGCAGGTTGTCGTTTCCTTTTCTGGGGGATCTTCCCAACCCGGGGGCTGAACATGGGTCTCCTGCATTGCAGGCAGATTCTTTATCATCTGAGCTACCAGGGAAGCCTATATATACGTATAATATAATATATATACATACGTAGTGCAGAATAAGGAGGCAGGAGTTGCACCTTAGCTGTGTGCAGAGTGTGGTCCCACCAACGAGATGGAGAGCAGCGTGGTCTTTACCACCAGATGGCCTCCCTACCCTCAGCGATTCCAT
This sequence comes from Bubalus kerabau, assembly GCF_029407905.1. NCBI lineage: Eukaryota > Metazoa > Chordata > Mammalia > Artiodactyla > Bovidae > Bubalus > Bubalus kerabau. Next base: position 121,397,349 of record NC_073631.1, on the reverse strand, counting down.
TTGAGATGACGGTGGAAGTGGACACGGGGATCTGCCTGCTGTCCAGTGGGTGGGTGTGATGTTCGTTGGCTGGGTGGCTTGCTGTGAGTGTGGGCAGGGCTGCAGGGAGGCAGATACATGAGCATGAAAAAGGACTTCCTTCAGCACCAGTGTTTGCTCTGTTCCTCAGGTCAGTTTGGCTGGAGTTTCCCCCAACTCCCCCTCCCCGCCATTTTTTTTTTTAAATCCAGGTCTCTGTGCTGCCCAAGTCTTGAATCTTCCCTAGACATTACTTTCAAGGTCAGCGTCAAGTTGAAGCCATCCCCAAGGAGCCCTCTAACACCCCAGAAGTATTTCACTCTGGAGGTCAGTTCTTGGAGTCCCTCTAATTCACGGTCTCCCCTCCATCACGAAGAGAACGCTGTCTAAGCCATTTTTGTTTGTTTTGGCAGGAAAGTCTTCGTGTTGTAGCAGTTATTTTAGTCTTTATTCAGTGACAAGAGTTCTCATTTGTGGGTATTTTGCTGATGAGTCTTCCGTGTCCTTAGAGAGACTGGCCCCGGTGGACTGAGTTCACCTGAGAGTCAGGTCTCCTGGGGGAGGGGGTGGCCCTCCTGACACGGGGTGGGCTCCTCCCCGCTCCTCACCCATCTGACCCTCCTCGTCTCTGACCCTCCACGCGTCTCACGCGTGGTCTTCAATCGGAGGACTTTTTTGGAAGCCTGCGTGAACACATTTTATTTCTTTGGGGTAAAACTACACATGTGAGCTATTTCAACTTCAATCTGAGAACAGAATAAACTGGACTAAAACAAAACAAGTGAGCAAACAAACATATACAACAAATTGGAAAATCCAGTGTAGTAGGAGATGGTTTATCCTCGTGTAGCAGTTGATTCACTTGAGGCAAATGAGATAGCTGGACAGTGTCTTTTTCTCTCTCTTTTATAATCTACGCTGACAAGGAGTCTGTATTTAGAAACTATGGCTCAGATCTATACGGAATTTGTTGGTTTCAAACTGTGTGAATGTCCAAAATTAACACCGCCCTTGGTTTTAATGTTCAGAGTTTAGAATATGATGGATTGGGGTTGGCTTTATCTAAGAGGTCATATGTAAATCCATTTCCATGTGTCTGTGCTGTGTATTCAAGTCCAGCATAATATGGGGCACCCGTGCGATCAGCAAGTTGAAATGCAGCCTGTCCGCACGCTTTGCAGGGCTGACCCTGGGAGGGAAGCTCGATTCTTAGGAAGTCTGTAGTTTCACGTGGCAGTCGTGACTTTCCTGGAAAACATCGCAATCCACGTGACATCATGCTGTGAAGTCAGCTGTGTTATGTGACTTGTTCCTTCAACAGTAGTTAAGGAGATGCTGGTTGAATGCCGGTTAGGATCCAGGCCCTCTTCTGGATGTTGGGGACAGAGCAGAGAGGGGACAGACCGAGTTCCTGCCTTCTTTCCTGGGAGGGGAAGGCGGAAGAGGGTTACACAGGAAGAAGCCCCGTTGGTCAGGATGGACAGCCGCCGGGAAGAGATGCTTGTCTGGTGAGGAAACGGAGCAGGTGGGTGGAGGGTCAGAGAAGACCCACTGATGCAGAGCACTCGGCAGAAACCTGAGTGCAGCAAGGGAGCGAGCCCTGAAGGCAAAGAACATTCTGGAATCTGGAAGGAACAGCAGGTGCAAAGACCTCGCAGTCAGAGCGTGCTTGATGTTTTCCAGAAGCTTCTCTTGTTCTCTCACAGCATGCATTGTCCATGTGTGCATGCTCAGTTGCTAAGCCATGACCAACTCTTTGCGACCTCATGGACTGTAGCTCGCCAGGCTCCTCTGTCTACAGAATTCTCCAGGCAAGAATACTAGACTGGGTTGCCATTTGCTTCTCCAGGGGATCTTCCCCACCCAGGGATCAAACCCATGTCTCCTGCATTGGCAGGCAGATTCTTTACCACTGGGCCATCAGGGAAGCCCACTGTCTGTATAAAAATGTATAAAAATACATTTTTAATTTAATCGAAGTTTTCAAGTATAAATAGATTGCTTTCCTAGCCAGATTTATAACTGAGAGCTGAAAGTGAAAGTGAAGTCTCTCAGTCGTGTCTGACTCTTAGAGACCCCATGGACTGCAGCCTACCAGTCTCCTCCATCCATGGGATTTTCCAGGCAAGAGTACTGGAGTGGGGTGCCATCGCCTTCTCCGTTTCCAAGAGAGCTGAAACCATGTCTTAGATGTATCTTGTGCCATCATCATGTTTAGCCCAATGGTGAACCCGTAACAAGTCCTCGACAGATGCATGTTAGAGTTAATGGACTCAGTGATTAAAATATTAATATTAGCTGAAAAGTGATGGGTGCTTAGTTGATATGGAACATTTTCCAAGGACGAGAAACAAATCCAGCTATCTCAACCCTCCTTTGTCAGCCGCCTTTCCAGTAAGATGTTTTGTAGCCTCATCAAGCTCATATTAATAATTGAACACGGTCCCAGGAAATGGCCCACTCCTGGATGTTGGCTAGAACTTTCTCTTCCTGGGGAATGTCCACAAGATAAAGGCTCTATCCTCTGAGACTGTGTGGTTCTGTGGAATCGGATGGGCCGTTACAGCTTCCTCATGATGCACGGTGACATGATGCAGATTTTGGAAGTTAATTCTGAGCTCGCTGTCATTTTTATTAAAGTCACACTTGGATAATACTAGTGATGTGCTCTGAAGAGAATGTATCTGACGATTGGAATGAACTCAGAGTGCCTCACGTGTTCGGGTTTAGAACAGACCTGGGGTAAATCTTCAGTAAAGCAGCGGACGCGCGTGTGGGCCTCCCAGCCTGTCAGCAGACGGCACCTGGTGAAGCAGGTGGCGTCTGCGCGCGTGGGTGTGTTTCTGTGTGTTGCACACCTATCATATGTAGAGAACATTCCAGAAGGGCCGTGAGGTGGAGGGGTTCTTGGACTGATCAGTGAATGTGGGAAGACCCTCTGTGGGGTTCAGCATTGTGGACAGACGGTGGCTGGGCGCCAGGGCCCCGCTGTGTGTGCTGGTCTCTGTTGGTCCCCAGAGAGGCCCCCTCACCGGGGACGTGCCCACAGTCCCCTTCCCCGGGTCCAGGCTTCAGGCTGCATGCTCCTGTGGCCAGTGCAGCGCTGGGGGCACCCCGTGGGTGCTGCTGGAGAGTGGGCCCGAGGGGGCCTTGCCGTTAGCCAGATGCCATGGGGAGACTGTGATGATGATGGAGACGCGCACGTAACTGCAGGTCAGTGAGAGAAGCCGTGGAGGGATCTGAGCGAGCGCAGCACCCGGAACGTGACTGTGAGGCAGCCGGTCGAGCCCTTGTCCCCAGCTGTCGTCCCATCGGGAAGATTACGCCACGCCCACCCCCTCCGTCTCAGAAAGGCACAGCTTTTCTGCCGGGTAACAGCACGGGGGCAGGACCACGGAGTTTGTAAGCCAGGCCCCCGAGGCCTCCGCGTGCTCGCTTCTGAGCACATGCGTTTTCTGGTCTCTTGGTTCCTGCTCCTGATCCCCTGGGGCCCGGGCGGTGCTGACCGGGACAGCTCTAGGTGGGCTGCGGGGATTCTGGGATGGACAGGACAGGACAGCCCCTGCACTCAGAGACCACGCGTCCCAGTGCGGGGGACAGACGACGAGCCAGTGAGCAACCGATCGGCCGCTGAGGGCAGTGAGCATGCTGCAGAGGAGTGCAAAGCGTGCCAGGGAGACAAAGTCAGGGCTGGTGCAGATGGGAGAGTGAGAGAGGCCTCACAGAAGGGACAGCATCTGAACTGGACCCGAGTGGTGGGAAGGAGCAGGCCACGCGGAGCTCAGGACTGGAGCAGCCCCGGAGCAGGAGGAGACAGCACGGGCACGTCCAGAGGTCGGGACGCGGGCGGCGTGTCCTGTGGTGTGGAAGGAGAGAGAGGGACCAAGGATGTGCTTGGTGTTCTGACTTCAAGCCCCTGGAGGACGGTGGTGCAACTCCCATGGGAGTACTGAGCGGGAGCCTGAAGCCAGGGGTTGGATGGGAGGAAGTGGGGGAGACATGGCTGCTGCTGCTGCTCTTGATGGACTTTCCACCAGGCCTGATGAATCCGTGGGCTTAATAAGCCTGTTTAGGACCGTCATTGATGATTCTCCAAATAAGTGATGGAAGTACAGTTCTGAAAAAATGGAAAGTTTGCTTTTGGGGCAAGGATATTTTCTGCTATCTTAGGTCCAAATTCTATACTAGAGCAGCATTCAAAGTTTTCTAATTTCTAAAGGTTTGGGGAAATTTTCTCTACTTTCCTGGAGGCGACTGTGTGACTGTGTATGAATCATAAACTCTTTTGTTTGTCTTTGTGCAACTGATGGAAAAGTTACACACTCAAACTTGTTTTAAAATACAGCCCACAACCCTTCCCTAGGAGTGCACACTAGCTTAACTTTGATATAAATTTACAACTATTTAGTGGCCTTAATAATTAAATGGCATATTTTGGGGGGAAATAATTCTGCCCATGGAAATACATTGCAGTCTGAAAATGAGATACTCTTCTTATTCATCTTGGCCAGAGTCAGATTTCCCCAGCAAGCTGCTTAAATTTGGTGAAAATGCTAAAACAGGACTAAGAAAAATAGATGATACCCCACCCCATGACCTGAAGCAAGGGCTGGCCGACCAGGCTGGACATGAGGAGAAATTATGAATGCTGGTTTGCGTCTCCTTCTTTTCTGCACACTTTCTGCCTCGGGAGGAGATCAGTGAGACTGGTGCTGCCTTTGGGGAGCAGGGCGACGTGGGGGCGGGTGTCTTCCGAGCTCACACAGAGCAGCCAAGACTCGCCCAGACAGCTGGACTTGTGTCTCCTGCAGGTGGCCCCATCATGGCCCAGGGCCCCAAATCCTGTTGGCCACGAGGCTCGTCTGTCCCTTAAAGCCTGTCTTAGGTCATTTCTCTCTCTCAGATCACTGTTCCCTTCTAATTCGTAGTTCTAACACCAATTGCTTCAACTAATAGGAAAAAAAGCTGTCAAAAATCTTTTAAAACCTTTTGTAGAATTTATGTATCCACCATCAACCTTTGACTTGATAGACAAATTGTTAATTGGGCAAATTGAATGATTTTAATATTGATTTAAGCTTTTATATGTTTTCTTTAAAGATGTTTTATCCTAATGCCATCATGAGAATCAGGAGGGCAAAATGATTTTCTAATTTATCAAACCTCTGTATTAAATGGTGCAAACCAATGTTGAGACCTTTGATATTTAACTTGCACTTCAGCATTTTTGCTTTTAGACATCTTAGACTTTCCTCTGAGTGGATGATCAGAGACCTGGATTCATGTTTCTGGAGTGATGTCCAGAAACCTTTGATTTAGCAAATTATGGTCAAGAGTATCATCTGAATTGTAATTTTGCCCAAACTCGGTCATTTTGGGTAGTTTTCCTTTGGCATTTACATTGTTGCTGTTGTTCAGCTCAGTTGTGTCCAACTCTTTATGACCCCATGGACTGCAGCACGCCAGGCTTCCGTGTCCTTAACCCTCTCCCAGAGTTTGCTCAAACTCATGTCCATTGAGTCGGTGATGGCATCCAACCATCTCATCCTCTGACGCCTCCTTCTCCTGTTGCCCTCAGTCTTTCCCAGCATCAGAGTCTTTTCAAATGAGTCAGTTCTTCGTATCAGGTGGTGAAAATATTGGAACTTCAACTTCAGCATCAATCCTTCCGATGAATATTCAGGACTGATTTCCTTTAAGATTGATTGGTTTGATTTCCTTGCTGTTCAAGGCACTCTCTGGAGAAGGCAATGGCACCCCACTTCAGTACTCTTGCCTGGAAAATCCCATGGATGGAGGAGACTGGTAGGCTGCAGTCCATGGGGTTGCTAAGAGTCAGACACGACTGACTGACTTCACTTTCACTTTTCACTTTCATGCATTGGAGAAGGAAATGGCAACCCACTCCAGTGTTCTTGCCTGGAGAATACCAGGGACGGGGGAGCCTGGTGGCCTACTGTCTATGGGGTTGCACAGAGTCGGACACGACTGAAGCAACTTAGTAGCAGCAGCAAGGAACTCTCAAGAGTCTTCTCCAGCACCACAGTTCAAAAGCACCAATTCTTTAGCACTCAGCCTTCTTTATGGTCTTACTCTCACATCCATACATGACTACTGGAAAAACCATAGCTTTGACTATACGGACCTTTGTCAGCAAAGTAATGTCTCTGCTTTTTAGTACACTGTCTTGGTTGGTCATAAGTTTCCTTCCAAGGAGTAAATATCTTTTAATTTCATGGCTGCAACTGCCATCTGCAGTGATTTTGAAGCCCCCCAAAATAAAATCTGTCACTCTTTCCATTGTTTCCCCATCTATTTGCCATGAAATGATGGAACTGGATACCATGATCTTCATTTTTTGAATGTTGAGTTTTAACGCAGCTTTTTCAACCCTCCTTTTTCACCTTCAAGAAGCCCTTTAATTCCTCTTTGTTTTCTGCCATAAGGGTGGTATCATTTGAATATCTGAGGTTATTGATGTTTCTCCGAGAAATCTTGATTCCAGCTTGTGCTTCATCCAGCCCAGCATTTCACTTGATGTACTCTGCATATAAGTTAAATAAGCAGGGTGACAATATACAGCATTGACGTACTCCTTTCCCAGTTTGGAACAAGTCTGTTGTTCCATGTCCAGTTCTAACTGGTGCTTCCTGACCTGCATACGATTTCTCAAGAGGCAGGTCAGGTGGTCTGGTATTCCCATCTCTTTCAGAATTTTCCAGTTTGTTGTGATACACATAGTCAAAGGCTTTCTTATAGTCAGTGAGGCAGATGTTTTTTTTTAGCCATGAAATTAAGATACTTGCTCCTTGGAAGAAAAGCTATAATAAACCTAGACAGCATATTAAAAAGTAGAGACATTATTTTACCTACCAACGTCCTTCTAGTCAAAGCTATGGTTTTTCCATTAGTCATGTATGGATATGAGAGCTGGACCATAAAGAAAGCTGAGCGCTGAAGTGTTGACGCTTTTGAACTGTGGTGTTGGAGAAGACTCTTGAGAGTCCCTTGGACTGCAAGGAGATCAAACCAGTCAATCTTAAAGGAGATCAGTCCTGAATATTCATTGGAAGGATTGATGCTGAAGCTGAAGCACCAATACTTTGGCCACGTGATACAAAGAACTGATTCATTTGAAAAGACCCTGATGCTGGAAAAGATTGAAGGCAGGAGGATAAGGAGATGACAGAGGATGAGATGGGTGGATGGCATCACCAACTCAGTGGACATGAGTTTGAGCTCCAGGAGTTGGTGATGGACAGGGAGGCCTGGTATGCTGCAGTCCATGGGGTCACAAAGAGTAGGACACAACTAAGCGGCTGAACTGAACTGAGATGTTTTTCTGGCATTTCAGTTCAGTTCAGTTCAGTTCAGTCGCCCAGTTGTGTCCGACTCTTTGCAACCCCATGAATCGCAACACTCCAGGCCTCCCTGTCCATCACCATCTCCTGGAGTTCACTCAAACTCACGTCCATCAAGTCCATAATGCCATCCAGCCATCTCATCCTCTGTTGTCCCCTTCTCCTCCTGCCCCCAATCCCTCCCAGCATCAGAGTCTTTTCATGGATGATATAAAATACTTCCATTAAAAACCGGGTGTGTGTGCATGGATGTTCAGTTGTGTCCAACTCTTTGCAACCCCACAGACTGTAGCCTTCCAGGCTCCTCTGTCCTTAGGATTTCCCAGGCAAGAATACTGGAGTGAGTTGCCATTTCCTCCTCCAAGAGATCTTCTCAATGCAGGGATCAAACCCGTGTCTCTTGTGTCTCCTGCATTGGCAGGCAGATTCTTTACCACTAGCTCCAGAAACAAATGTGACTTACTCAGTGGTTCATTTTTAATGTAATCTATTGGTACCTATATAAAGTGGAATATGTGATACCCTGTGAGACAACCCAGATCTTGGCTTGTTTGGGGTGAAGCTCCATGGTTTCAGGAAGACACTCACACAGAGACAAAGGCTGAGTCTGCCGGGGTTCCTTGTGCCTCTTACCTCCCTGCAGTATGTCTGGTGGGCAGATAGATCCTTTGCCGTTTCCAGAAAACATCTTTGCCATCTGCATGGCCGAAAGCTCTGTCTCACAGCCGTCCCTCTAAGCTCAGGGCAGGCTCTGCCGAGACAAGGCGTGCACAGTGTGCGTCAAGGCAGCGCTTGTTCTCTCACCCCATTGTTTTCTCCATCTTTAAAAACAGATAAGGCAGTGTGGCCTGAACCCCACTATCTGGACTCTTAGAGAAGGAAATGTGTGTGATTGTGCATCCACATTGTGCCCACAGGCCAGTAAGGACACAGCCACGGGGAGCCTACTTTTGCATTTTAAGGAACACTTTCATTGACGACATTGTTTAGAATCACATTGCTCAGGTCCAGGAAAAGCTCTATGTCCACCAATGTTGACCTTAAAGAAGGATGATGTAACTCAGCTCTGGCTTGATGGACAGGAAGTCTGTCTGTCCATCCATCCACCCACCTATCTACCCATCCACCTATCTACCCACCTATCCACCCACCCATCCACCCAGCCCTCCCCCCATCCATCCATCTATGTGGGCAGATAGAGATATAGTGCCCACTTATCAACATTCAGAAAACAAAGATCATGGCATCCGGTCCCACCACTTCATGGGAAATAGATGGGGAAACAGTGTCAGACTTTAGTTTTTGGGGCTCCAAAATCACTGCAGATGGTGACTGCAGCCATGAAATTAAAAGACGCTTACTCCTTGGAAGGAAAGTTATGTCCAACCTAGATAGCATATTCAAAAGCAGAGACATTACTTTGCCAACAAAGGTCCGTCTAGTCAAGGCTATGGTTTTTCCTGTGGTCATGTATGGATGTGAAAGTTGGACTGTGAAGAAGGCTGAGGGCTGAAGAATTGATGCTTTTGAACTGTGGTGTTGGAGAAGACTCTTGAGAGTCCCTTGGACTGCAAGGAGATCCAACCAGTCCATCCTGAAGGAGATCAGCCCTGGGATTTCTTTGGAGGGAATGATGCTAAAGCTGAAACTCCAGTACTTTGGCCACCTCATGCGAAGAGTTGACTCATTGGAAAAGACTCTGATGCTGGGAGGGATTGGGGGCAGGAGGAGAAGGGGACGACAGAGGATGAGATGGCTGGATGGCATCAGTGACTCGATGGACGTGAGTCTGAGTGAACTCCGGGAGTTGGTGATGGACAGGGAGGCCTGGCGTACTGGGATTCATGGGGTCACAAAGAGTCGGACATGACTGAGCGACTGAACTGAACTGAACTGTACCTACTGCCAGTTTTTACTACTTAACTCACATCTTTTTCTCAGTCATGGTTAACTTTGGTCATATTATATCTGTACTGTTGTAAACCATCTGAAATCCTATTTGGAGATAGTCAAAAATGAAAGAGAACTTATTGGTGCTGAGTGTTTAAGGTTGATAATGGTGTAATATGCTAATACGCTCCATGAAAGTGTATTTGAATTTCTCTATAAGCCAAAATTTATGTGTTAAATTCAAATGAGTGAGCAATGTTGGGAATTTCAAGCCCTGATGGTGGTGGTGGGGTGTAGGGGCAAGAATCCTGCCTTGCTTTGTGTAGACAATAATTAAGGTCAGTCGTGTGTGTTCATGCACCATGCATGATTTTAGTTTACTAAATATGACTAGTCAAGACTGAGCTGGCTGATGAGAGAGTTTCTAAATGAAATCCTGGAGTCCCTGCTGTTAACCTTTGTGAGCCTGTTACTGTGTGAAACTTGACTCTCGCTGCAGCCTGACTGATCTGACTAGCAAAGAATTGACAGGTACATCCTTTGTCTTTATCAGCTGACGTTTGCTGAGCCTGTACTGTGTGCCTAACACATAGTCCGTGGGGACACAGCTGCGAACACAGTGTAGGCAGCCCTTGCCGCCTGCTCCTGAAGCCACGTGGTTAAGAGAAGGCTTCATCCGTCCGCTTGACTGTGGAGACAGAAGGGCGGGCTGCCGCAGGAGGTGCAGGCCCAGTGGCGTTCCTGCGGGGTCTGGGCCGGGAGGGGCTGCATTCCTGGCTGGGCTCCCCTTCTTGGTGGGCGTGGCTGTCCCCTGGCTTGGAAAGCCCTCCTCCCAGCCCTGTCCACCCCAATCCCTCCTTCAGGACCAGCACTGTCCTGTCTCCCAAGAGCCCTGCTGTGGCATCCCGCCCGCCTGACCAGCCCTGTGGGCTTTCCCTGCTTGCGTTACCTGCTAGCATTTCTCTTCAAGCAGACAGTTATATATTTTTTAAACTGGAGTAAAGATCTAAAAACAGAGCCCTAAAATACTCCTTAAATACTTAAGAAAAACTCTCATTGTGTGAAAAAATAAAAAAACCAATGGTACTAATGTAGCACATGTTCTTGGCAGAAAATGCAAACAAATAGGAGAAAATAAAATTTACCCACAACTCCATTATCAAGAGATGAATACGTTTTTTAAAAAAATGATTTGTTTCTTTTTAGGTGCTCCGAGTGTTTGCTGCTGTGCGGGGTTCTCTAGGCAGGAAGAGGGAGCTGCTCTCAAGCCACGGAGCACAGGCTCTGGGCCCACGGGTCCAGTTGTCTTTTTAGCTGCTCTGAGTGTTCACTGCTGTGCGGGGTTCTCTAGGCGGGGAGGGGGAGCTGCTCTCCAGCCGCGGAGCACAGGCTCTGGGCCCACGGGTCCAGTTGTCGCAAGCGCGCTCGGTAGTTTTGGCTCGAGGGCTAAGTGGCTCTGCTATGGTGTGTGGAATCTTCCCGGATCCGGGATCGAACCTGTGTCCCCTGCTTTGGCAGCGGATTCTCATCTGCTGAGCTTCCAGGATGTCCAAGAGATGAACACTCTAACATTTAGGTGTAATAGAAATCTAAATAACCGTGTAGGCTGCGGTTTCTCACCTATTGTTGTTCAGTTGCTAAGTCAGGGCTGACTCTTTGGGACCCCGTGGGCTGCGGCACGCCAGGTTCCCCTGTCCTTCACCGCCTCCTGCAGCTTGTTCAGATTTCTGTCCATTGACTTGGCAGTGTGATCTCACCATCTCATCCTCTGTCACCTCCTTCTCCTATTGCCCTCAGTCTTTCTCAGCATCAGGGTCTTTTCCAGTGAGTTGACTCTTCCCATCAGGTGGCCAAAGGATTGGAGCTTCAGCTTGAGTTTCAGTCCTTCCCATGAATTTTCAGGGTTGATTTCCTTTAGGATTAACTGGTTTGATCTCCTTGCAGTCCAAAAGACTCTCAAAAGTCTTCTCAACCACCACAATTTGAAAGCATTAATTCTTTGGTGGTTAGCCTTCTTTATGGTCCAACTTTCATGTCTGTACATGAGTACTGAAAAAAATCACAGCTTTGACTACACAGACCTTTGTCGGTAAAATGATGTCTTTGCTTTTTAATATGCTGTCTAGGTTTGTCATAGCTTTTCTTTCAAGGAACAAGCGTCTTTTAATTGTCTGGCTACAGTCACCATCCCCAGTGATTTTGAAGCCCAACAAAATAAAATCCATTGGCTTCCACTTTTCTGCCTTCTCTTTGTCATGAAATGATGGGACCAGATGCCCTGATCTTTGTTTTTTTTAACTTTTTTTTTTATTGAAGGATAATCGCTTTACAGACTTTTGTTGTTTTCTGTCAAACCTCAGCATGAATCAGCCATGCTGCTGCTGCTGCTAAGTCGCTTTAGTTGTGTCTGACTCTGTGTGACCCCATAGATGGCAGCCCACCAGGCTCCTCTGTCCCTGGGATTCTCCAGACAAGAATACTGGAGTGGGCTGCCATTTCCTTCTCCAGAATCAGCCATAGTCATACATATATCCCCTCCCTTGTGAACCTCCCTCCCATCTCCTGCCCCATCCCACTCCTCTAGATTGATACAAAACCCCTGTTTGAGTTTCCTGAGTTTTTTGAATGTTGAGTTTTAAGCCAGTTTTTTCACTCTCCTATTTCACCCTCATCAAGAGGCTCTTTAGTTCCTCTTCACTTTCTGCCATTAGAGTGGCATCATCTGCATATCTGAAGTTGTTGATATTTCTCCCAGCAGTCTTGATTCCAACTTGTGATTCATCCAGCCCGGCATTTCACATGATGTACTCAGCATAGAAGTTAAAGAAGCAAGGTGACAATATACAGCCTTGATGTACTCCTTTCCTAATTTTGAACCAGTCAGTTGTCCCATGTCCAGTTCTAACTGTTTCTTCTGACCTGCATACAGGTTTCTCAGGAGGCAGGTAAGGGGGTCTGGTATCCCCGTCTCTTTCAGAATTTTTCGCAGTTTGTTGATCCACACAGTCAGAGGCTTTCTTGTAGTCAATGAAGCAGAAGTAGATGTTTTTCTGGAATTCCCTTGCTTTCTCTATGATCCAATGAATGTTGACAATTTGATCTCTGGTTCCTCTGCCTTTTCTAAGTGAAGTGAAGTAAAGTCGCTCAGTCGTGTCTGACTCTTTGCGACCCCGTGGACTGTAGCTCACCAGGCTCCTCCATCCATGGGATTCCCCAGGCAAGAATACTGGAGTGGGTTACTCACTAAGCTGAGGTGACAGTCTTTGGTGAATGAAGGAATTAGCTTGGGGATGTTCTAAATGCGTTTGCTGCACTTTGAGACCTTGGATGTATCTCCCAGACCTGGGACTGTCCTCATCCACCTCTTGCGTTTCTCAATCACAGAGTCATCTGTTAGTTAAATATTTCCTGAGAGACACTGAAATATTTGGCCTCCCTCCTTTTTGCTCTCTTCTTCTTCCATGGAATAAGGTCGCAATATCCTGCCTCACTGGTTAGGACTGTCTTACTCTGAGGCATGATTTACTGTAGCCTGGAAACATAAATCTTGGCTCTAAGATTCCATGGAATCATTTGGAATTGTGGATCAGTGCCTTGGTTATCAATCAATTGGCAGTTGATCTTTGATGTCCCTTCCCCAGCCCTCCTGCCTGTGGGTGGAGGAAGGGTGATGGGAATTGCTGGGGTCCGTGGCCCTGGAGCAGTCGCTGGGGCCGTTTGTGTGGCCTCTGCACGCAATCACTGAGGACACGGAGGTCTGGAGAGGCCAAGAGACTTGTCCGACTTCATAAGTCAGCCAGTTTTGTGACTTGAGAGTGGATGTAATAAAGTATTGATGGGAGAACGTTTTGAAATTGAACTGGAATGAGGTTTCTGGATTACCTGTGGACTTCAATTACCTGATCCATCTCTTTCTCACTGTGGGACAGGTATTCTGTGATTCCATATAATAAAGGTTCTTTTTGAAATGGGTTTGGCCCAGAGAAAAATGGCAGAAATGAGTAGCAGAGTAATGAATTTTGTGTTTTTTTATAGATCAAAATCTAATTTTAGACTTTGATATCACTATAGCAACATGCTATTTCTAGCTTATTATTATTGCATTTTTGCTCTAATTTTAAACCTCTATTTGGAGAAGAAATTTAATAAATTGGAACTTTTAGGCTCGAAAGGAGGAACTTGAATAAGACAGAATAGCAATTGACAAATAGCAACTTGAATCCCCTGAGGGGGAAAATCAGTGACGTAGAAAGAAGTTTGGAAGTGGTTGTTGATGTTGTTCAGTGGCTCAGTCATTCAGTCGCTCAGTCATGTCTGACTCTTTGTAACCCCATGGACTGCAACACACCAGGTTCCCCTGTCCTTCACCGTCTCCCAGAGCTTGCTCAAACTCATGTCCATTGAGTTGGTGATGCCATCCAACCATCTCATCCTCTGCCGTCCCCTTCTCCTCCCACCTTCAATCTTTCCCAGAATCAGGGTCTTTTCCAATGAGTCACTCTTTACATCAGGTGGCCACAGGATTGGAGTTTCAGCTTCAGTGTCAGTCCTTCCAATGGATATTCAGGACTGATTTCCTTTAGGGACGTGATTATTCATGTTGTGAAGTGACTGTTGGCTTGAAGGGGGGTCTCCCCGTGCTTCCTAGACCAGGCACCTCGTATGCCGGGTCACTTGGCGAATCCAGAGGAGGACGGTAGCTAGGATATACTGAGTGCTTGCTGTTTGCAGGCTCTGTTCCATCTCAGCCGCCTCTGTTATCTCGTGTCTGCCCAGCCTCACGCAGGCTCCCAGAGGTTTTGGGTTCAAGGGTACGCCTGCCTGAGGGCCTTTGCACTTACCGTCTCCTTTCCGTGTGAGTGCCATCCCCCTGTTACGCGTGTGGTCTCTCCCTCGTGTCCTCAGGATTGCCCCTCCTCTTTATAGAGTGCTTCTCTCGCCCCCGTGTCTAGATTCACCTCAAGCCCACTTCTCCCACCCTGTGTGTCCACATCTCTGAGGATGGCGTCACCTGGCCCACCGCACGAGCCTGCAGCTCAGGACTCCTCCCTGACTCTCCCCATAGCTGAGGTGTTGCCAGGTCCTTTGCGTTTCTCTCCCAAAGACCCACAAATCTGTCCGCTGCCGGCCATTGCCTTAGTCTCGGGTTTTAGCATCTCGTGTCCCCCAGCTGCTGGGCCCACTTCTTCCCTTTCAGTGGCTTTTGGAACGGCAAGGAGACGTAGTTGCTGTGGCATGGGGCAGCTGTCTACCCATTTTCACAACTGCATGGCATTCCTCTGTGTGAGGTTGTCACAGTTTATCCATTCCCCAAGTGAGGATGTTGGTTGTTTCTGCTCTTGCTGTTGTGAACCGTTCTGCTATTACCAGGGTTGTGTATTTTATTTCAGGCTTGTGCCAAGGGGTTTCTCTGGGACGCGTCTACCCGGGAGGGGAATTGTGGGGTCACGGTGCGTCCAGATGCTCGACTTCAGAAAATGATAGCAGATTTCTTTCCAAAGAGGTGTGTCAGCTGGTCTCTGTGGTCTGTCGGTCTGTATGCTCCCTGAGTTCCCACGTTGTCGGAATTCTTAGCTTTTATCAACACAGCGGGCAGAGACTGGCGCCTCTCAGTTCTTAGTTTGCCCTGAGCTGATGACTAGTGAGATCAAACGTCTTCTCACGTGCTTATTGGAGTCTCTTGGTACATCCCCTGTGGCTGGCAGTGGCTTTGCTTCTTCCTTTCCAACGCTGGTGGCCGCGCTGCGCTGTAACTCTCGGCTGCACAGGCTCTGCCCGCCCCTGAGGGCTGAACTCGAGCAGCAGCGCGGGCGGGCCGGGCGCCTGCCTGGCTGTCGGGGGTGCGGCTCCCTGGGCGTTCCAGGAAGGACTGTGGTGCGGCAGGCAAGGGCCTCCTGCACTGTGTCATTCCCGAAGTCAGAGAATCTGGAATTCCCGGGGCACGTGCCCGGCGCCCTCTGTCCTCTGGGAGCAGCTCCCGGGGGTCGTGCCCTTCCGATCACCTTGTGGTCCCTTTCCCTGGTGGGTCTCCTCTGCTTCTTCACTCGACCACAGGGAGGATGCTTTCCCAGAGAGCGGGCTAGGCGACGGGAGCGGGACTCCCTGCGCCTTCTCGGGAGCTCAGGCGTCCCGGGCTAGGGTGCCGGCCACTGCCCCGGGCTGGGGTTCCTGCGTGAGCCGCTCTGCACGTGGGCCGGGCAACTTCAGCAGTAGCATCCTGCTGATGCGCACACACGCACACACTCTTACACATACACACACTCAAACACTACACACTCATATACACACACTCATAAATCACATACTTCACACACTCACAGTCTTACACACACACACACTCTTACACAGACACTCTTACACATACACAGACTCTTATACACTATACACTCTCACACACTCTTATACTTAACACTTATACACACCCACATGCTCTTACACACCACATACTTATATACACTCACACACTGCTACCCACATATTCTTATACATTCTACTCACACATTCTTATATACTTTCACACACTCTTATCTTACACCCTCACACACACTCACAAACTCTCACACACACTACAGTCACACCTACACTACACATGTTACACACTCTCACACATACACACTATACACCTACACACACTGACTCACACTACACACTAACACAGTCATATACCACACACACTGCACACTCACACAGACTACACACACAGGTACTACACATACCGCACATACACACTTAAACACACACTCTGACACACACACCACACCCACTGCACATGCAAACACACGTACACTATACATACTGCACACGCTCACACATGCTCACACACACACTCCACACACCTGGCTCACACACACACACAGTAGTGTGGTGCTGGGCGTGCTCAGTGTCTGGCCACACCCGCAGCAGCTCCACGGGCGCTTCGGGAAGCCGTGCGCCTCCCACAGCCCCTCCTGTCCCCGCCTTTCGCCGTCTCTCCCCCCCGTGTCTGCCGCGCCTTCTCTGCTTCTCTTTGAGTGGACCTGCGTTTATGTCTCTACTTGCCCAGGACAGTCTCATTTAAAACAGTGTCAGAGACACCTGCACAGTGTTACTTAATCCCGGGCAGTGTTGCTAAATCTTGCTCCAAGGAAAATGTTAACCGATGGTATATTGCTAATGGTGCAGGCCTGCCTCTCTCAAAAATGATTATAGATCAATAAATTATGGGGTGAATTATAAAGTAATTGACTAAAGTGTTCCTTTAAATATTGATGATAATTGACTTAATTTATAAGACCTTTTTTTCCCCTCTTTTCATAACTGTTGAGTAGAGCACTGGTACCAGCCCTGAAGACAAGTCCTCCTCTTGTCTGGGTGAGTGTCATGAGGTGCACGCTGTTTGGGGCTGTCCTGAGGGATGCCCTGCTTTCTGGCTGTCCTGAGGTGCACCCTGTTTGTGGGTGTCCTGAGGTGTGCCCTGTTTTGGGGTGTTGTGGGGTGCGCCCTGTTTGGGGGTGTCATGGGGTGCACCCTGTTTGGGGCTGTCCCGAGGGGCGCCCTGTTCTCTGGGCCCTGCTCCTGCCCTCGGAGGGGCGGCTGCAGGGTTTGTGTCCGTGTCAGTGTTCTGACCCCTCGCTGACCGCCCTCAGACTCGGTGCTCGCACGGTCCCCAGCCGGGGAGGACGAAGCCCAGGAGTGAACGTGCGCACGTCCAGAGCCGCAGGGAGGTGTGGCTGACGGCTGTCAGAACCAGCCCAGCGCGCCCGGCCGACACACGCGGAGGCGCCTTCCAGGAGACGCAGCCCCGCTGGTGCGGAGAGACCCAAGCAGGCTTCGTGCCTGGCAGCTCAGCGCGCACCGGGTTCTGTTGGTGCCAGCGGCAGAAGTGGGCTGCGCAGGACCTGCCTCCTGCTGCTCCAGGGCATCACAGCCCGACCAAGGCCCCGCCCGCCCCGGGGCACCCCCGCCCCAGGAGTCTCCCGCAGAGGAGAGAGACCTCCGCTTCTGAAGGCCTGGCTCTGAGCCACATTCGAAGCGACTGCCACCTAAGGGCGGCCTGGACCCACGTCCCACTGCCCGGGGATGACCAGGCCATGGAGGTTTTCGGCCTGTAACCCAGGCTGTGTCTGTACGGAGTGTGTGACTTGTATCATAACTAGCGTGTGCGATGATTCGTTTCTCACACGCCTGTTAAGAATTGAGGGCTGACGGCACTCATGCCGTGTAGCAGAAGGGCTGCCTCCTCTCCTGATGGCCCTGGAGGAGGCATTAAGGACCCCATCAGTTTCTGGCACCCTGAGTTGCTGAAATTACTGAATTCCCAAGCAAAAGTCATAAGGAAAAGGGTTATGTTTCAGTTCAGTTCAGTTCAGTCCCTCAGTCCGACTCTTTGCGACCCCATGAATCGC
This sequence comes from Bubalus kerabau, assembly GCF_029407905.1. NCBI lineage: Eukaryota > Metazoa > Chordata > Mammalia > Artiodactyla > Bovidae > Bubalus > Bubalus kerabau. The sequence continues at coordinate 121,379,696 of NC_073631.1, read as the reverse complement.
AGCACACCAGGCCTCCCTGTCCATCACCAACTCCAGGAGTTCACCCAGACTCACATCCATCGAGTCAGTGATGCCATCCAGCCATCTCATCCTCTGTCGTCCCCTTCTCCTCCTGCCCCCAGTCCCTCCCAGCATCAGGGTCTTTTCCAATGAGTCAACTCTTTGCATGAGGTGGCCAAAGTACTGGAGTTTCAGCTTTAGCATCATTCCTTCCAAAGAAATCCCAGGGCTGATCTTCAGAATGGACTAGTTGGATCTCCTTGCAGTCCAAGGGACTCTCAAGAGTCTTCTCCAACACCACAGTTCAAAAGCATCAATTCTTCGGCGCTCAGCCTTCTTCACAGTCCAACTCTCACATCCATACATGACCACTAGAAAAACCATAGCCTTGACTAGACAAACCTTTGTTGGCAAAGTAATGTCTCTGCTTTTGAATATGCTATCTAGGTTGGTCATAACTTTCCTTCCAAGGAGTAAGTGTCTTTTAATTTCATGGCTGTAATCACCATCTGCAGTGATTTTGGAGCCCAGAAAACTAAAGTCTGCCACTGTTTCCACTGTTTCCCCATCTATTTCCCATAAAGTGATGGGACCAGATGCCATGATCTTCGTTTTCTGAATGTTGAGCTTTAAGCCAACTTTTTCACTCTCCACTTTCACTTTCATCAAGAGGGTTTTTTGTTCCTCTTCCCTTTCTGCCATAAGGGTGGTGTCATCTGCATATCTGAGGTTATTGATATTTCTCCCTGCAATCTTGATTCCAGCTTGTGTTTCTTCCAGTCCAGCGTTTCTCATGAGGTACTCTACATATAAGTTAAATAAGCAGAGTGACAATATACAGACTTGACGTACTCCTTTTCCTATTTGGAACCAGTCTGTTGTTCCATGTCCAGTTCTAACTGTTGCTTCCTGACCTGCATACACTTTTCTCAAGAGGCAGGTCAGGTGGTCTGGTATTCCCATCTCTTTCAGAATTTTCCACAGTTTATTGTGATCCACACAGTCAAAGGCTTTGGCATAGTCAATAAAGCAGAAATAGATGTTTTTCTGGAACTCTCTTGCTTTTTCCACGATCCAGCAGATGTTGACAATTTGATCTCTGGTTCCTCTGCCTTTTCTAAAACCAGCTTGAACATCAGGAAGTTCGCAGTTTACATATTGCTGAAGCCCGGCTTGGAGATTTTTGAGCATTACTTTACTAGTGTGTGAGATGAGTGCAATTGTGCGGTAGTTTGAGCATTCTTTGGCATTGCCTTTCTTTGGGATTGGAATGAAAACTGACCTTTTCCCGTCCTGTGGCCACTGCTGAGTTTTCCAAATTTGCTGGCATATTGAGTGCAGCACTTTCACAGCATCATCTCCCAGGATTTGAAATAGCTCAACTGGAATTCCATCACCTCCACTAGCTTTGTTCGTAGTGATGCTTTCTAAGGCCCACTTGACTTCACATTCCAGGATGTCTGGCCCTAGGTCATTGATCACACCATCATGATTATCTGGGTCGTGAAGATCTTTTTTTGTACAGTTCTTCTGTGTATTCTTGCCATCTCTTCTTAATATCTTCTGCTTCTGTTAGGTCCATACCATTTCTGTCCTTTATCGAGCCCATCTTTGCATGAAATGTACCCTTGGTGTCTCTAATTTTCTTGAAGAGATCTCTAGTCTTTCCCATTCTGTTGTTTTCCTCTATTTCCTTGCATTGATCGTTGAAGAAGGCTTTCTTTTTTTTTTTTTTAATTTTAGTTTTAAACTTTACAATATTGTATTGGTTTTGCCAAACATCGAAATGAATCCGCCACAGGTATACATGTGTTCCCCATCCTGAACCCTCCTCCCTCCTCCCTCCCCATACCATCCCTCTGGGTCATCCCAGTGCACCAGCCCCAAGCATCCAGTATCGTGCATCGAACCTGGACTGGCGACTCGTTCCATATATGATATTATACGTATTTCATGCCATTCTCCCAAATCATCCCACCCTCTCCCTCTCCCACAGAGTCCAAAAGACTGTTCTATACATTGGTGTCTCTTTTGCTGTCTCATATACAGGGTTATTGTTACCATCTTTCTAAATTCCATATATATGCGTTAGTATACTGTATTGGTGTTTTTCTTTCTGGCTTACTTCACTCTGTATAATAGGCTCCAGTTTCATCCACCTCATTAGAATTGATTCAAATGTATTCTTTTTAATGGCTGAGTAATACTCCATTGTGTATATGTACCACAGCTTTCTTACCCATTCATCTGCTGATGGACATCTAGGTTGCTTCCATGTCCTGGCTATTATAAACCGTGCTGCGATGAACATTGGGGTACATGTTTCTCTCTCCCTTCTGGTTTCCTCAGTGTGTATGCCCAGCAGTGGGATTGCTGGATCATAAGGCAGTTCTATTTCCAGTTTTTTAAGGAATCTCCACACTGTTCTCCATAGTGGCTGTACTAGTTTGCATTCCCACCAACAGTGTAAGAGGGTTCCCTTTTCTCCACACCCTCTCCAGCATTTATTACTTGTAGACTTTTGGATCGCAGCCATTCTGACTGGTGTGAAATGGTACCTCATAGTGGTTTTGATTTGCATTTCTCTGATAATGAGTGATGTTGAGCATCTTTTCATGTGTTTGTTAGCCATCTGTATGTCTTCTTTGGAGAAATGTCTATTTAGTTCTTTGGCCCATTTTTTGATTGGGTCATTAATTTTTCTGGAATTGAGCTGTAGGAGTTGCTTGTATATTTTTGAGATTAGTTGTTTGTCAGTTGCTTCATTTGCTATTATTTTCTCCCATTCTGAAGGCTGTCTTTTCACCTTGCTTATAGTTTCCTTTGTTGTGCAGAAGCTTTTAAGTTTAATTAGGTCCCATTTGTTTATTTTTGCTTTTATGTCCAATATTCTGGGAGGTGGGTCATAGAGGATCCTGCTGTGATGTATGTCGGAGAGTGTTTTGCCTATGTTCTCCTCTAGGAGTTTTATAGTTTCTGGTCTTACATTTAGATCTTTAATCCATTTTGAGTTTATTTTTGTGTATGGTGTTAGAAAGTGCTCTAGTTTCGTTCTTTTACAAGTGGTTGACCAGTTTTCCCAGCACACTTGTTAACGAGATTGTCTTTTCTCCATTGTATATTCTTGCCTCCTTTGTCAAAGATAAGGTGTCCATATGTGTGTGGATTTATCTCTGGGCTTTCTATTTTGTTCCATTGATCTATATTTCTGTCTTTGTGCCAGTAACATACTGTCTTGATGACTGTGGCTTTGTAGTAGAGCCTGAAGTCAGGCAGGTTGATTCCTCCAGTTCCATTCTTCTTTCTCAAGATTGCTTTGGCTATTTGAGGTTTTTTGTATTTCCATACAAATTGTGAAATTATTTGTTCTAGCTCTGGGAAGAATACTGTTGGTAGCTTGATAGGGATTGCATTGAATCTATAGATTGCTTTGGGTAGTATACTCATTTTCACTATATTGATTCTTCCAATCCATGAACATGGTACATTTCTCCATCTATTAGTGTCCTCTTTGATTTCTTTCACCAGTGTTTTATAGTTTTCTATATATAGGTCTTTAGTTTCTTTAGGTAGATATATTCCTAAGTATTTTATTCTTTCTGTTGCAATGGTGAATGGAATTGTTCCCTTAATTTCTCTTTCTGTTTTCTCATTATTAGTGTATAGGAATGCAAGGGATTTCTGTGTGTTGATTTTATATCCTGCAACTTTACTATAATCATTGATTAGTTCTAGTAATTTTCTGGTGGAGTCTTTAGGGTTTTCTATGTAGAGGATCATGTCATCTGCAAACAGTGAGAGCTTTACTTCTTCTTTTCCAATTTGGATTCCTTTTATTTCTTTTTCTGCTCTGATTGCTGTGGCCAAAACTTCCAAAACTATGTTGAATAGTAATGGTGAAAGTGGGCACCCTTGTCCTAACCCTGACTTCAGAGGAAATGCTTTCAATTTTTCACCATTGAGGATAATGTTTGCTGTGGGTTTGTCATATATAGCTTTTATTATGTTGAGGTATGTTCCTTCTATTCCTGCTTTCTGGAGAGTTTTTTTAATCATAAATGGATGTTGAATTTTGTCAAAGGCTTTCTCTGCATCTATTGAGATAATCATATGGTTTTTATTTTTCAATTTGTTAATGTGGTGTATTACATTGATTGATTTGCGGATATTGAAGAATCCTTGCATCTCTGGGATAAAGCCCACTTGGTCATGGTGTATGATCTTTTTAATGTGTTGTTGGATTCTGATTGCTAGAATTTTGTTAAGGATTTTTGCATCTATGTTCATCAGTGATATTGGTCTGTAGTTTTCTTTTTTTGTGGGATCTTTGTCAGGTTTTGGTATTAGGGTGATGGTGGCCTCATAGAATGAGTTTGGAAGTTTACCTTCCTCTGCAATTTTCTGGAAGAGTTTGAGCAGGATAGGTGTTAGCTCTTCTCTAAATTTTTGGTAGAATTCAGCTGTGAAGCCGTCTGGACCTGGGCTTTTGTTTGCTGGAAGATTTTTGATTACAGTTTCAATTTCCGTGCTTGTGATGGGTCTGTTAAGATTGTCTATTTCTTCCTGGTCCAGTTTTGGAAAATTGTACTTTTCTAAGAATTTGTCCATTTCTGCCACGTTGTCCATTTTATTGGTATATAATTGTTGATAGTAGTCTCTTATGACCTTTTGTATTTCTGTGTTGTCTGTTGTGATCTCTCCATTTTCATTTCTAATTTTATTGATTTGATTTTTCTCCCTTTGTTTCTTGATGAGTCTGGCTAATGGTTTGTCAATTTTATTTATCCTTTCAAAGAACCAGCTTTTGGCTTTGTTGATTTTTGCTATGGTCTCTTTTGTTTCTTTTGCATTTATTTCTGCCCTAATTTTTAAGATTTCTTTCCTTCTACTAACCCTGGGGTTCTTCATTTCTTCCTTTTCTAGTTGCTTTAGGTGTAGAGTTAGGTTATTTATTTGACTTTTTTCTTATTTCTTGAGGTATGCCTGTAATGCTATGAACTTTCCCCTTAGGACTGCTTTTACAGTGTCCCACAGGTTTTGGGTTGTTGTGTTTTCATTTTCATTTGTTTCTATGCAGGTTTTGATTTCTTTTTTGATTTCTTCTGTGATTTGTTGGTTATTCAGCAGCGTGTTGTTCAGCCTCCATATGTTGGAATTTTTAATAGTTTTTCTCCTGTAGTTGAGATCTAATCTTACTGCATTGTGGTCAGAAAAGATGCTTGGAATGATTTCTGTTTTTTTGAATTTACCAAGGCTAGATTTATGGCCCAGGATGTGATCTATACTGGAGAAGGTTCCATGTGTGCTTGAGAAAAAGGTGAAATTCATTGTTTTGGGGTGAAATGTCCTATAGATATAAATTAGGTCTAACTGGTCTATTGTATCATTTAAAGTTTGTGTTTCCTTGTTAATTTTCTGTTTAGTTGATCTATCCATAGGTGTGAGTGGGGTATTAAAGTCTCCCACTATTATTGTGTTATTGTTAATTTCTCCTTTCATACTTGTTAGCATTTGTCTTACATATTGCGGTGTTCCTGTGTTGGATGCATATATATTTATAATTGTTATATCTTCTTCTTGGATTGATCCTTTGATCATTATGTAGTGACCGTCTTTGTCTCTTTTCACAGCCTTTGTTTTAAAGTCTATTTTATCTGATATGAGTATTGCTACTCCTGCTTTCTTTTGGTCCCTATTTGCATGGAAAATCTTTTTCCAGCCCTTCACTTTCAGTTTGTATGTGTCCCCTGTTTTGAGGTGGGTCTCTTGTAGACAGCATATGTAGGGGGTCTTTTTTTTGTAATCCATTCAGCCAGTCTTTGTCTTTTGGTTGGGGCATTCAACCCATTTACATTTAAGGTAATTATTGATAAGTATGATCCCATTGCCATTTACTTTATTGTTTTGGGTTCGAGTTTATACACCCTTTTTGTGTTTCCTGTCTAGAGAATATCCTTTAGTATTTGTTGGAGAGCTGGTTTGGTGGTGCTGAATTCTCTCAGCTTTTGCTTGTCTGTAAAACTTTTCATTTCTCCTTCATATTTGAATGAGATCCTTGCTGGTTACAATAATCTGGGCTGTAGGTTATTTTCTTTCATCACTTTAAGTATGTCTTGCCATTCCCTCCTGGCTTGAAGAGTTTCTATTGAAAGATCAGCTGTTATCCTTATGGGAATTCCCTTGTGTGTTATTTGTTGTTTTTCCCTTGCTGCTTTTAATATTTGTTCTTTGTGTTTGATCTTTGTTAATTTGATTAATATGTGTCTTGGGGTGTTTCGCCTTGGGTTTATCCTGTTTGGGACTCTCTGGGTTTCTTGGACTTGAGTGATTATTTCCTTCCTCATTTTAGGGAAGTTTTCAACTATTATCTCCTCAAGTATTTTCTCATGGTCTTTCTTTTTGTCTTCTTCTTCTGGGACCCCTATGATTCGAATGTTGTTGCGTTTAATATTGTCCTGGAGGTCTCTGAGATTGTCCTCATTTCTTCTAATTCGTTTTTCTTTTTTCCTCTCTGATTCATTTATTTCTACCATTCTATCTTCTAATTCACTAATCCTATCTTCTGCCTCTGATATTCTACTATTTGTTGCCTCCAGAGTGTTTTTTATTTCATTTATTGCATTATTCATTATATATTGACTCTTTTTTATTTCTTCTAAGTCCTTGTTAAACCTTTCTTGCATCTTCTCAATCCTTGTCCCCAGGCTATTTATCTGTGATTCCATTTTGATTTCAAGATTTTGGATCAATTTCACTATCATTATTCAGAATTCTTTATCAGGTAGATTCCCTATCTCTTCCTCTTTTGTTTGGTTTGGTGGGCATTTATCCTGTTTCTTTATCTGCTGGGTATTCCTCTGTCTCTTCATCTTGTTTAAATTGCTGAGTTTGGGGTGTCCTTTCCGTATTCTGGCAGTTTGTGGAGTTCTCTTTATTGTGGCGTTTCCTCGCTGTGTGTGGGTTTGTACAGGTGGCTTGTCAAGGTTTCTTGGTTAGGGAAGCTTGTGTCGGTGTTCTGGTGGGTGGAGCTGGATTTCTTCTCTCTGGAGTGCAACGAAGTGTCCAGTAATGAGTTATGAGATGTCAATGGGTTTGGGATGACTTTGGGCAGCCTGTATCTTGGAGCTCAGGGCTGTGTTCCTGTGTTGCTGGAGAATTTGCTTGGTATGTCTTGCCCTGGAACTTGTTGGCCCTTGTGTGGTGCTTGGTTTCAGTGCAGGTATGGAGGCGTTTGATGGGCTCCTGTCAATTAATGATCCCTGGAGTCAGGAGTTCCCTGGAGTCAGGGTTTGGACTTAAGCCTCCTGCTTCCATTTATCGGTCTTATTTTTACAGTAGTTTCAAAACTTCTCCTTCTGTACAGCACCATTGATAAAACATCTACGTTAAAGATGAAAAGTTTCTCCACCGTGGGGGTCACCCAGAGAGGTTCACAGCGTTACATGGAGAAGAGAAGAGGGAGGAGGGAATTAGAGGTGACCCGAATGAGATGAGGTGGAATCAATAGAGGAGAGAGTGGGCTAGCCAGTAATCACTTCCTTATGTGCACTCCACAACTGGACCACTCAGAGATGTTCACAGAGTTATACAGAGAAGAGAAGAAGGAGGAAGGAGACAGAGGTGGCCAGGAGGATAAAAGGGGGAAATGAAAAGGAGGGAGACAGATCAAGCCAGTAATCAGTTCCTTAAGTGTTCTCCACCGTCTGGAACACACAGAAATTCACAGAGTTGGGTAGAGTAGAGAGGGGTTAGGGAGGAGACACAGGCGACCTGGTGGAGAAAAAGGAGAGTCCAAAGGGAGAGAGAGCAGTCAAGCCAGTAATCTCGCTCCCTAGTGAAAAATGGGTACTGAAGATTGGGTTCTTAATGGTACCAAATTGGTAACAAATACATAAAAGCAAAAATTAAAAATCTAGAGTAGAGTTTGGAATTTCAAAAATACAATGTTAAAGAAAAGAAGAAAGAAAAGAAAGAGAGAGAGAGAAAAAAAACAAACAAAAACAAAGTTGCAAAAATTATAAAGAAAATATAGGTACAAAATTGATAACAAATACCAAAAAGCAAAAGTTAAAAATCTAGAGTAGAGTTTGGACTTTCAAAAGTACAATGTTAAAAAAAAAAGGAATAAGAAAAAGAAAGAGAGGAAAAACAAAAACAAAACCAAAAACAAACAAAGTCGCAAAAATTATAAAGAAAATATAGGTACAAAATTGATAACAAATACCAAAAAGCATAAATTAAAAATCTAGAGTAGAGTTTGGAATTTCAGATATACAATGTTATATAAAAGAAGAAGAGAAAGAAAGAGAGAGGAAAAGGAACAAAAAAAGAAAAAAAAGTCACAAAAATTATTAAAAAAAATATATAGGTACAAAATTGATAACAAATACCAAAAAGCTAAAATTAAAAATATAGAGTAGAGATTGGAATTTCAAAAATAAAATGTTAAAGAAAAGAAGAAAAAAAAAAACCAAGATCACAAAAATTATAAAAAATATATATATGAAGTTTGCTTTAAAAAAAAAATAGGGTCTTTTTTTTTTTTTTGCAAAGTAATAGTAGGTTATAAAAGTGAAAATTAAAGGAATAATAGAGGACTTAAAATTTTTTAAAAAATTAAAAAAAAGAAAGAAAGAATGATTGTAAAAATAGTAAAAAATATATCTAGGACTTTCTCTGGTTTTGTTGTGAGTATTGTGGGGTCAGTTCATTTTCGGCTAGTTCCTTGGTCCGACTTATATTTCTCAAGATCTATAGGCCCCTTCCTATGTAGTCTGTACTAACCACAGGGTTTTAATCTATTGCCAGTAGCTTCCAAGGCGGTTCCCTCTGTTATAGCTTCTTCTGTTTGCTGGTCTCTTCAGTGTCTGATTTTCGCCCTGACACAAAGGGGACGGTGGTGGACACTTTTTTTTTTTAGGCTCACTTGTTCAGTCACGCTGTGGGGAGGGAGGGACGCTGCAAGCAAATAACACTGGCGTGTGCTCGCAGTGCCTCAGCCACACTGGGCCTGCCCCCGCTCACGGCGCGTGTAGCCTCCCTGCCCACACTGCTCAGGCTCTAGGTTGCTCTGCCGGGAACCATCCGTGGCCGGCCCTGGGCTGCTTGCACCTCCCGGGTCCAAGCCGCTCAGGTTCAGGCACTCGGGTAGTCCTCAGAGGCGCAGAATCGGTTGGGCCTGAGTTTTGTGCCCTTCTCAGGTCCAAGCAGCTCAGGTGATGAGGTGTTTGGCGAGCGTGATTGCTGCGATTTGTCGCCTCCCCGCCGCTCGGTTATCTGGGTGTACAACTGGAGCACCTTCTCAGGCGGATGTTGACCGTCCAGAGCCCCAAGAAGTCTTAGTTAGCAGAAAACCCTACTTACAGTTTTATAGATAATGTCTCTCTGGGGCTGTGATTGCCCTCTTCTGGCTCTGGCTGCCTGTCACCTGAGGGGGATGGTCTGCAGCCGGCTATCTCTGTTCAGTCCTTTGTTCTGTGCATGGGCCTGGCAGTGTCTTAGGTTAGGGCTGGCTTTTTGCGTGGTAGATATCCCACAGTCTGGTTTGCAAGCCCGAATTATTTCGCTCAGATAGCGCCCGGGGTATTCAGGCCAGATCCTTACTCTAAGTGATGCAGCCCATGCCGCGCCTCCCTGCCCAGCCCCTGCTTGCTAGTGGCGTGTGCAGGCGTCTGAGCTGCTTCTCCGCTGGGGGAGTTACTGTAGGGCTCGCAATCTGCAGGTTTTAATTGTTTATTTATTTTTCCTCCCTGTTATGTTGCCCTCTGTGCTTCCAAGGCTCGGCACAAATTCGGCAGTGAGAAGGTCTCCTGGTGTTTGGAAACTTCTCTCTTTTTAAGACTCCCTTCCCGGGACGGAACTCCATCCCTCCCTCTTTTGTCTCTTTTTTTGTCTTTTATATTTTTTCCTACCTCCTTTCGAAGACTTGGGTTGCTTTTCTGGGTGCCTGATGTCCTCTGCCGGCATTCAGAAGTTGTTTTGTGGAATTTACTCAGCGTTTAAATGTTCTTTTGATGAATTTGTGGGGGAGAAAGTGTTCTCCCCATCCTACTCCTCCGCCATCTTAGCTCCTCCTCTGAAGAAGGCTTTCTTATCTCTTCTTGCTATTCTTTGGAATTCTGCATTCAGATGCTTATATCTTTCCTTTTCTCCTTTGCTTTTCGCTTCTTTTCACAGCTATTTGTAAGGCCTCCCCAGACAGCCATTTTGCTTTTTTGCATTTCTTTTCAATGGGGATGGTCTTGATCCCTGTCTCCTGTACAATGTCATGAACCTCATTCCATAGTTCATCAGGCACTCTATCTATCAGATCTAGGCCCTTAAATCTATTTCTCACTTCCATTGTATAATCATAAGGGATTTGATTTAGGTCATACCTGAATGGTCTAGTGGTTTTCCCTACTTTCTTCAATTTAAGTCTGAATTTTGCAGTAAGGAGTTCATGATCTGAGCCACAGTCAGCTCCTGGTCTTGTTTTTGCTGACTGTATAGAGCTTCTCCATCTTTGGCTGCAAAGACTATAATCAGTATGATTTCGGTGTTGACCATCTGGTGATGTCCATGTGTAGAGTCTTCTCTTGTGTTATGTTTAGCCCTAATCAATTTCAACCTAATCTGTTTTTTCCTTTTTTATGTATTCACATGATGTAACATTGATTGTTTCAAAAGGAATAATCCAGGGACATTTAGTACATCATTGTACAACCATCACTTCTGTCTAGTTCCAAAATAATTTTCTCATCCCCAGGGGAAACCCCCCACCACAGGCACTTCCTCCCTCCCTGTCTCCTCCCAGACCCTGGAAAACCCTGCCTTCTGTCTGTAGGCGTGACCTGCTCTGGACACTTCAGGTAAATGGACTCATCCTCTGTGAGGCCTTGTGGCTGGCTTCTTTCACCTTGAGAAGGTTTTGAAGATCCTCCCCCCACAATGCTTTGGCATGAGGCCCCCAAGCCCTTTTTTATGGCCAATGGTATATTGCACTGTGTGGCTAGACCAGGTCTGTATAATGTCTGTTGTTCATGGACAGTTGGGTTCTTTCCCAGACTCTTAGCTGCTGTGAATAATGCTGCTATGAGCATATCTGTATGAACATTTGTTTGAGCCTCTGTTTTCACTGCTTTGGGTACATACCTACAAGTGGGATTGGTGAGTCGTGCAGTAAGTCTATGTTTAACTTTTTGAGGACCTGTCAGATTTTCCAAAGCTGCTGCATCATCTGCATCTCCACCAGCAGTGCGTGAGGGTTCCAGTTTCTCTGTTCTGCCTACAGTCACCTGCATCCAAGGCTGGGCTGCGGTCAGGCTCCCAGTTGGGAGGACCACGGGCTGCGGGCCTGAGTGCTGGCCTGGGGGGATCTGTGGACGAGCCACCAAGATCTGAGTAAGCCATAGTCTTTGTCCACATTCTGAAACCTATGAAGTCGTCATTGAAAGGGTGGTGGCCAAATATGAGGCATTGTTATCCTCTCTTTTGTCTGCATTTCTGTTCTCAGAGAAAGTTCCTGCAGTCATCTCGACTCTTGCTTCACAGAAAATAACTTTAGCCAGAGTTTTGAGTGGGATAAAATGGGATCAAAAGATCAATTTCCTGATTTACTTATTATTAAGATTAAATGCAGTCACTGGCCACCCATCTGCCTGTAGATTTGGTTGTTCCTCAAAAGGGAGGGTGAATTACACTCACAGAGCAGGCGCCTGCTGCTGAACTATGGCATGAGCCTCAGGGAGTGTGACATAGAGATAGGTAGAACCAATGTACAGAACTCAATTCTTTAAACTTTGCCATTGACTTCTCTGAAGCTTCAGTTATCTGAAATAAACTTATGCAAATATGAAATATAATGTTTCAGACTGCAAGGTAATATGTTATGTAGTATTTGTAAAATACTCTAATATTAACTAGTGATGATTTGATTTGTACAGTCATGAGTTGTTAAAATGACTTCATTTTAACATCCACCAATGTAGATTAATAATGTAAGTTCAGATTTAAAGATTGATGGGGGAAATGATGCTTGTTAATACTTTTCCAAGTATTGGGAGTTTGGTATGTTTTGAAAAGAGTAGTTTAAGTTTTGGGTGTCAGGAAATGGGTTTTCTCAGAGCCCATTGCTGGCAGTGGGTGGGCCTAGATACTGGCACAGAGCATTAACTGTACTCCTTACTAACCTTGAGGTAGATAACTTGGAATAAAGTTTTAAAAGTTTAAAAAAACCAGTGGGGCAAGCTGCTCAGGCCACAGGGTGGGATTTCTGGGGCTGGGGATCCCCTGGTGCCCTCTCCGTGCTTCAGAACCTCCGAGAGGCAGCGTGCCTGCTGGCCGCCACTGGATGAAGCTTCAGAGCGGTAGGGAAGCCCGAGAACGTCATCAAAAAAGCTAAAGGTGAGGTCGTCCCGCGGCTGGGTCGGCGGTGATCCTTGGCGTGATGCTGGTGCCTCCACGCCAGCCGCGGTGACCCCTCTTCTCATCTGTGCTGTTTCCTGCTGGGTCGCTGCTCTGCAGGTCGGGAGCAGGGACGGGGAGGGGGGAATGGCCTTTAGTGAGAGTCCTGCATCGCCACGGCTCCCTTGCGGGCGGTGGTGGGTTTTGGAGGAGGCAGAGGGGCCACGGTGGGGGCAGACTTGGCCTGGGCTTCCCGTGGCCAGATGAGCCTGGGGGTCAAGCCTGTCCCCCTCTCTTCATCCAGCTCGTCCAACAAAACTGGGCAGTGCTCAGAGGGCAGCAGGCCGGGCCGCGGTGGAGAGGAAGCAAATGGGTTGGGACTCTCCCATCTTGAGGGGAGCAATGATGGCCCTGGAGGCCAGTGGGCTGCACCTGTGATCGGGCTGGGCACCCTAAGGGTGGGCACCCACTGCCCGCCCTGCACCCTCCTTGTCCTGCTCCTGGTCCCCATCTTTCTTTGTGGTCACTGCCTCCCTGTCTCTCTCTTCCCCCATCGGTCACTGTTTGCAGAGCCCTAGGCCTGCCTTTGTCCAGGTAGAGACCCAGCAGCAGAGCTGCCCTGTGGTGGGGTGGAGGAGGGGCTTCGGGCAGGGCTGCCCCCTGACCCCGACCCCCGCCAGGGGAAGGGCCCTCTCAGCCCGTGTGAGGCTGCCGACAGCCCTGTGGAATCAGGAGGTGGGCATCCCCGAATGGATGTGCACAACAGGGCTGGCCAGGTCACGCCCTGAAGAGTCAGGTCTGAGTCTCCCCTAAGTGGGTCCCGGGAGAGGGCGGAGCTTGGAAGGCGGTAGATGGGAGGGGGCGCGCCTGCTGGGGGCCCTGGCTGCCGCCTGTCTCCCGCCAACCGTGGTGCGGAGATGCTGCACCTTCCCGGGAGGCACGGGGGGCTCCTTTGCTTGCCTCGTCCCCATCTCTGATGCCGTTTTTGGACCACAGTGCTGCCTGCGCGGTGACCCATCACTGTGAGCGGGGCCCGCATGGCTCGTGGGGTGGTCTCAGCGCTGTCTCCCAGGGCCCGAGAGCCTGGATGGCAGAGCCTGTAGCATAGGTGGGGGGCGGCTCTGTGGTCACAAGCATTTTCGGGGAAGGAAGCGTCCGCTCTGAGAAGCGGAAGTCAGCTAGACTTGAAGGTCTTTGCCGTTTTCCTTGCCAATCAGTCTGACCTTCCAAGTCCATTGTAGAGCCTTGACTTTAAATTTACCTCCTAGGAGGGGGAGGAGTACCCTGTCCCCCTCCACAGCAGAGTGTGATTGAGAAAGTGCCAATTCACGACAAAGCATCTCACCAGCAACCCCAGTTGGAAGTGCTTTCATTACTTAAAAATAGATGAACATGGAGAGAGCTGTTGTTCAGTCACTCAGTCGTATCCAACTCTTTGCAACCCCATGGACTGTAGCACGCCAGGCTTCCCTGACCTTCATTTTCTCTTGAAGTTTGCTCAAACTAATGTCCATTGAGTCGGTGATGCCACCCAACCATCGCCTCCTCTGTCGTCCCCTTCTCCTCCCACCTTCAGTCTCTCCCCAGCATCAGGGTCTTTTCCAATGAGTGAGCTCTTGGCATCAGGTGGCCGAAGTATTGGAGGTTCTGCTTCAGCATCAGTGAATATTCAGGGTTGATTTCCTTTAGGATGGACTGGTTTGATCTCCTTGTAATCCAAGGGACTCTTAAGAGTCTTCTCCAGCAAGCAAAAGTTAGTATGTTCTAAGAACTCAGTGTTGATGTTAACTGATCTTAAGGTATACCTGCTCAAAATAAGATCATTGTAGGCAGAATAGTTTCAGAGTTAATTTTCAGACTGTATTTGTTTTTAGTAGTACTTTAGGATTTAATGTGATGAAAGACAGCTGTCGTGTGTTTTAAAATTTTCACTGTTCAGGCTAACAAAGGGATTGCGTCCTACTTGTCTGATCGAAGCATCTTTCTCTGTGTCAGCACCAGATGGCGCCATGGTGCAGGTCCTTAAAACACGATTTCATTTGAAAAATGAATTTGGGAATCATAGCTGCTGGCACCCTAGTTTCAATAGATTTTGTTCAGTGTTTCAAATAGTAGATCAGAGAGTCAAAAACTGAATTTACTGTTTTTCCCCCCATCTCCATTCTCATCTGTTGTTGTGGTAGAAAGACTCTTTCCAACGAATTCTGGATTTTCACGGGGTGGCGGGGGTGGGGGTAACACACAGGGTGTCTGGGGTGGAATTTCCGTGGCTTTGCCCCACAGCCTCTCTGTTTTTCTGTTCTGTTCTTCCCTTCCTTCTGCAGGAAAGTGAGTTACTAAGAGTAACTTACAGCACAAGGTTAGTGGCTTATTTCACTAGAGGAATGGGTGCAAAGGAAGAATAACGTTTGAAGCAAAGAATTGAATTGCTGATGGAACATAGCTCTCGGTGACCAGCCAGTTCAGAAGATTTGTTCATTCAAGACTGACACTTACTTTCACCCTAATCTCACCGGTGTTCTTTTTATCTGGGTACAGAATAAAACCGTGTCATTTGCTGTGATAAAGACATTTTGCTCAAGGCAGATTTGGTTTTCCTTGTTTTCACAAGAATGCTATGACTAAGAATGGCCCCCGTGAATTTACAGTGAATGAAAAAATGTTTTCAGAGCGTTGATTTGAATTCAGAGAGGAACTGTGTAAAAATGGAACAGGAAAAGACATCTGAATATCCAGGAACGCTATAATTGATGCGTTTAAATCCTAAAACACTATTTATCATTGTCACTAATGCAGATATAATATGTACTGCTGATGCTTCAAACGATAGGGTAGATTCCATTGTTGAAGTTACAGCGTCCAGTGTATGTTCTTACAGGTTATCCTTTATTTTTATAAAAATATTCCTCTTGCTGAACATATATTTTGAGATTAAGAAGTACCTTTTCTGTCTCCGAGAGGAATGTTTCTCACCCCTCAGTTCTGAAATCAGACACGTGCTTTAGAAAGACGACCCTGCAGTGTGTGGAGGATGGGGTTGGGGGGCGTGAGGGCCAGTGGGCACCTCCTTCCCTCCGTCTGTTCCAGTGAACACCTGCTCTGTGCCCGGCAGTGGGGCACAGTGGCCAGCGCCGGGAGTCCATTCCTGGGGTGTGGAAGGTCCGAGGACCTCCAGAACATGAGGGTCTTTGGGGATAGAAGGCAGGGAGCCCTCACAGTTCCCTGGGGTCTACAGCCCTGAGATAAACGTGGGTCACATGTACGTGGGCAGAGCTCTTCTGATTCTCTCTGTTTCTGCCCCCCTCACCTCTTGCCACCCTTGGACCCAGGTGTTTCGCTGATGCCTTGTACCCACACCACACCCCAAAGTTAGTTACTAGTGGGGTTACTAGTAATAAGTTTTAAAATTTCAGGCAGCCCCTGGAGTTAAATCTGATGGTGGACTCAAATACTGATGGGTTTCCTTGATGGGAGTATTATGTAAAGGAACTCATATGTGAATTAATGTTCATATAGACACCGTGTCTGTAACATGGCAAAACCTGAAAGCATTGATTTCTGGTGCCTCTTCTCCCGATTACAGTGGAATAAAGGCCTGCATTTTTCATGGTGTGGGAAGGGAAATAAGTCCTTTGTTAGAGTACAGGACATCTACTGACTCAGCCATTCAGTGAGTGTTGATGGTGGCCCTGTCTGTGCTGGGCTAGGTTTCTGTGACACCACCGGACCCTAAAGGATCTGGTGGGCCGTGCTGCCTGCCAGCGTGGAGACCCTGCCTTCATCCGTAGAGCTGGGCTACGTGAGGCCCTCGAGTGGCTCTGGGCACACAGTAGGAGCTTAATCCCTCCTAGTTCCCTTCATTCATAAGCAGGTCACAGGCCGGGTCCTGGGATGCAAGGCCAATGTCAGCAACCCAGGCCTGCACTCCGCTCCCACCTGTCAGGCAAGAAAGGCTCCTGCCCTGGGAATCCCATGTGGGGTCTCAGTGTCTTTTCTGCTTCCCTGCTTTGAGGACACGGGTGTTGGTTTGTAAAGCTTCTGACACTGAGAGCCAGCCCGGCCTGGGCTCTCAGGGCCCGGGGAGTGATGAGTGATGGCCAGGGAGGGCTGGCCTTGTCTCGGTGAGGTGCACGGGTGAAGGGGCCAAGAAGGCAGAGGCGGCCCGCGCTGCAGGAGGAAGCCGGCCCTGCGGTGTTCACGGTGTCCTAGGCTGGTGCTTCCTCAACTCTGCAGGAGAGAGAGAGCGAGCCCGGGGCCGCACGTTTCAGTGGTTCCTGCGTGCCCCTGCCCCATGCCCTAGCCGGCCGTGCAGTGTTTATGGAGTCCTGGGCTGGTGTTTCCTCAACTCTGCAGGAGAGAGAGAGCGAGCCCGGGGCCGCACGTTTCAGTGGTTCCTGCATGCCCTTGCGCCGTGCCCTCTCCTCATCGCAGTGTTCGAACGAATCTCTGAGATGTGCATCAAGGGCTGCCTCCCGGCACGTGGCCCTGTGGCCCTAGGATGACAAAGAGCCTGGACGTTACATAGGCTGTGCTCCATGGCATGAAGGATCTTAGTGCCCCAACCAGGGATTGAACCC
The DNA here is from genome assembly GCF_029407905.1 of Bubalus kerabau. Classification (NCBI taxonomy): domain Eukaryota; kingdom Metazoa; phylum Chordata; class Mammalia; order Artiodactyla; family Bovidae; genus Bubalus; species Bubalus kerabau. The sequence goes on along the minus strand of NC_073631.1, from coordinate 121,362,735 downwards.
ACCCCCCGTTCCCCCAGCATCGGTGGCGGGGGGTCTTAACTACTGAAACACCAGGGAAGCCCCAAGATTCTGGACTTTGATCCCAGAGTGAGGGGTGCTGGAGGGTTGTTTGCTTCCAGTTCTGCCCCAAACCACAGAGGACAGAGTCTGTGAGGACGCTCGCCCTCCCTTTGCAGAGCCGAGAGCAGGACAGAGCTGCGATGCGGGCGCTAGGTGCTGCGGGCCGCGGGCAGGACTTCCGGGACTCGGGGCGGGCCCCGGGTGCGCTGGTGACCCGGCAGGGCGGGGGGCGTCTTTCAGCACCTGGTGCATGTGCTGTGAGTCCCGGTTTATGAGATGGATGTCGCGCTGGGTCACGCGGGCGGTGCTCGTCAGAGGCGTCCCCGAGCTGGAGGGCTGCCCCAGAACCCCGGCGCCTCGTCGTCACTGCTGCTCCTGCTCAGCGCACCGATGTTCTGGCTCCGGCGCGGTGCCCGTGGTGCTGGGCCGTGGTCAGGGTGGATGGAGACGGGGTTCCGTGCGCTCCAGCGGGGTCTGCCAGTGCGGTGGTGCCCTGGGATCTGCGTTTTGGGTGTCCTTCTTCTCGGTGAGCGGTCTGTCTGGGATGAAGTCTAGCCGGCCTGGTTCGGCCCCATCAGAGCACTCACCTCTGAGAGCGAGCCTTCCCCTCTGTTTCCTCTGTGCACTGGAGGGGGCAGGAGAGTGGCCGGTGGTTGCTGAGTTCTGCGGTGCTTCTGTCGGAGCATCGGTGACGCCTGGCTCTGCCCCGCCTCTCACCACTGCAAGAATTCCAACCATTCCAGGCAGGAAAACCCACTTCAACTCCTAAGCTACAAGCAACAAAGACACACACAAAGCTGCCCTCGGAACGCAGAGAAAGGGAGGTATTTGCATGATGTCCTTCTTTTCGTCCTCCGGGTGTGTGATTTTAATGACTCATCGATGGTAGGAACTTAGGGGCCACTCTGTTTGGTCTGTTGGCTTATCGACCAGACAACTGCAGCTTACTTGTGATAACAAAATTTCACTGTGGGAGAAACTGTAGAATTTGTGTTTGTTTCACGTATGGGGGTTTAGTTCGTGTAAGGAGCCTCGTTGTGAACGGCCTGGATGACACGCGTGGCTGAGGCTTTTGTCTCAGACGGTCAGAATAGTAACTGCAGTCACCACTGAATTATGTCCTGGACTGAAGTAGATTCTCACCATTAATTGGATGTAGGCCCTCTGACCTTTCTGCAGGAAGCAAACTAAAGGTATAATAATTTTTATAAAGATGAGCTTTCTGTACTTCCAGTAATTTTTTTTTTAAAAACACTGAAATAATTTCTAGACAATGGGAAGAACTCTGACTTTACTGTCCTTGAAATAAGTACAGTTTGGTTTTCAGGGTTGTCACCTCCTCTTTCTCTCTCACCGTCACTCTCCTGCCCCCCGCCACAGCCCCCGACCAGGTGAGGGTGATCCAGGAAAATGAACGCAAAGATCACTCACATTCAGGAACAAACATCTAATTGAGTCAAACTTAGATTTCAACCAATGTTGTTTTTAAAATGATCTCATTCAGATTCTTTCCCAAAATGTCAAGCCAAATAGAAGCCAAACCAACATTTGACAAAACTAAAAGCCTATCTTCAGTGGCACTTTTTTCATCTGAGACTAAATACTTTATGTAACATTTACAAAAACTCAGGAACTAGAATATGGAAAGCAGGCTAAGAAAATCAAAGGCTCCCAATGGGCTTTTGAGATAAGATAGCCTGGATTAAGCAGGAGGAAGTTGCACATGGGCCTCAGCTTTTTTATTTCAGATTCTGCTTTCTTTTATCATTGTTAGTTTTTGAGTTCTGTCTCTCTTTTATGGGTTTTGCTCCACTTATTGGATGGGCCACCAGTGTTCCTCCTGAACACTGTGAGTTCAATATTTTTTTTTTTTTTTTTATCATTTTCTAATTGGTGTTTGTAGGTTGACTGATTGGGGCTTCCCTGATGGCTTCAGATGGTAAAAAATCTGCAATGCAAGAGACCTGGGTTTGATCCCTGGGTCAGAAAGATCCCCTAGGGAAGGGAATGGCTACCTACTCCAGTATTCTTGCCTGGAGAATCCCATGGACAAAGGAACTTGGTGGGCTACAGTCCATAGGGTTGCAATGAGTCAGACATGACTAGTTTGCTTCATGATATAAAGACTGGGCCAACTTTTCTGATTTCAAAAATCTGATGACCTGGTCAAGTATGTAAGAAGTGCCCAGTGACTACTGATGCTGGTTTAGCACCAAAGCAGACTTGAAAGGGTGTCGGAACTTGCCTTTGCTGAGGTCTGCCGTTCTCATTGTCCACCCTCAGTGAGGCCTGGCGGTCCCTTGCCTCTCGCCGCCCTGAGAGAATCCCGATGGCTCCAGGTTGGAACGTGGGAAGAGTAGTGCCTTCCCGGTGCCCTGAGCCACATCCCACGCTATGCAGTCTGGGGACAGCCTTGCAGAATGGATCAGTTAACTGTTCAATTATCTTTAGTGTTTATAAATTTAGGTGAAGTAACCAGTCTGACCTTTGGATGTGAAATCAGTGTCTTGATGTAGCAGTGTAGACTCTCTTGTTTAGGATGGCTGCGTCAAAGGTTAGAGGTAATCACTCTGTTTTGCAGTTAGATAGTGTACAAAAAAGCACGTGCCTCTATGCATATACTTATCTACATGCATTTTTATGAAATAATTTTAAAGACACAGATGCATCTTCTTATATGCCCTACCTGTGCAGCCATGGAAGGATACTTAGCAACATATATAAAGTGTGTTAGTTGCTCAGTCATGTCCAACTCTGCAACCCCATGAACTGTAGCCCACCAGGCTCCTCTGTCCATGGGAGTCTCTAGGCAAGAATACTGGAGTGGGTTGCCATTCCCTCCTCCAGGGGACCATGTTTTGTTGGAACTCTCCACCACGACCCGTCCATGTTGGGTGGCCCTGCATGGCATGCCTCAGAGCTTCATTGAGCTATGCAAGCCCCTTTGCCACGACAAGGCTGTGATCCATAAAGAGAAGCCTGGCGTGCTGCAGTCTATGGGGTTGCAGAGTCAGATATGACTGAGACTGAACAAGAGCAAAAGCGAATGAAGTACTTTGTCAGTAAAGACAGGAGTACTGTCCATAAGTACTCCTACCTCTGCTGAACGGTCAAAGATTGTTTAGAATTAAGGGCAATATGCTGCTGGCTACGTGACTGAGTGGTTTATTTGAAGTAGAGACATGTGGTCTTTGAAAGAAGTTATCAATGATGTGACATAAATCTTGAAAAACACCCATTTCAATGGGAAAGTATCGTCAAGGCTTTGTACTAACAGGTTAGCTGCCGAGACAAAGCCTCGGGGAATATAATATTATGCTTGAAGGTACGGTTGCGACAATAAAAAATGCAAAAAGCCACGACTCCATTAATCTTAGTCGTTTCAGCTAGAACTTTATCGCGATAGTGTATTCCACAGTTAGTGGGTTTCCTAATTAGGTGGGAACTTGATTTTCCTAGTTTGCGTCTAATAAGTATCGATGCTGGTTGTGCTAGTGAATTAGCAGAGGATTTCATTTAGTGCTCGCTCTTGCTTCTGCCACTGGGCTATCACGGAGACCTGTGGGGAGGGAGTGGCAAGGCTGTGGGGCCAGCTGGACGGCTGGAAGGTCAGGGCAACTTATGCACACACGTGCTGAGGGAGGCTGCGCCCCTGGCGGGCGACGCTTCGTCCTAGAGACCCTGGTGCTCTCCACTAGCGTGCTGGCTCCTCCTGTTTGTGCTCAGTCGCTCCGTCATGCACGACTCTGTGTGGACTCCCCGTGGACTGCAGCCTGCCCGGCTCCTCTGTCCATGGGATTCTCCAGGCAGGGATGTTGCAGTGAGTTGCCATTCCTTCCTCCAGAGGATCTTCCAGACTGAGGGATTGAACCCACACCTCCTGCATCTCCTGCATTGGCAGGTGGTTTCTCTACTACCACGCCACCTGGGAAGCCCTATTCTGGCTCCTATTATCTCCCCCAAATAAACAGATTTGGGGCAATTTATGGATGAAGAACCACTCCATTTAACAGAGAGAAAGCCTTCTCGGAGGAAGTGGTGCCAGCCGTGGGCCATTCTGGGAGCTGGTCTGGGAGGCGTCTGTTTTGGTCCTTGGGGCTGAACTTGGGGTGGGGGGAACCACAGCCCCATCTCCTCCTTCACTGTCTCCTGCAAACACCAGTACCGGGCCAAGAGCCACCGTTCTTCTGTCCTCAGGTAACCAGACTGTGCAGGTAATAGAGCTTTGCTTCTTCCAAAAACAATGTGTTTTTCCGTAGCGGACTAAAAGCCAGCGTTCTCCTGTTGCTTTCTGTTTACGGCACAGAAACCACTTCTTCACCCCGTGGGTCTCCAGTGATCAAGAGCCGCATGTAAGGGAGCCTGCCTCGTGCCATCTGTCTCCAGATTGATAGTGGCCTGTGCTGCTCAGAGCGAGTGAGCTGCCATTTAAATCCCCACCAACTCAGAGCGAAGCTGGGGAAGCCAAATTCTGGCTTGCCCGCCTCCCTCACCTCCTCGAAAACAAACATCCAGAAACGCGTTGCTTCTGAGCAAAAAGGCACTGCTCCTTTGTGTTCTCTTGGAGCACGCTGTGCTCCCTGGAGCTACGAAATCTTCCCCCATTGTCTGTGTGAAGCTCTGTCTGTCTCCTGGGTGTCTACCTGTGTCTGTCCCGCATCACGTGTGAAAGCGCAGCAGCCCTCCCCAGCCTGTCAACGTGATAGAACAGCGGCCTGGCTCTGAAGGGAGATAATCAGAGCTTATTCTGATTAAAAGGAAACAAAGTATTTTAAGTGGCTGGTGGGCGAGGGGAGTCAGGCGGCCAGGGCATCTGATAGGCAGGATCTCAGCCGGTGTTGACAGCTGAGGTTTTAGCAGAAAATGCTGCAGAGTAAAGAATGCTCTTCTCTTCCAAACATCAGCCATTGTTCCAATATTATCGACTTTTCAAGAGGGGTTTTAGAATGTGTGCAGACTTCAAATATGGAGTCCTTGAGTTCAGTTTTTTGAAGCCTGTGAAACCTAGTGAGGCAACCAGAGCTGGACATTTTTTCACAGAAATAACCCACAGGGAAAATGCGGAGTGTTCTTCCAACAGCTTCTTAGTGCAAGCTCGTCAAAGCTTCATAGGTACATGCACACGCACATGTGCCATGCTCCATACGTTTGTGATAAAGTCATTGTGATACAGAGATTTACAGTAAAGATGGGGAATAGAGATTGGCCCTTGTAGAGCCGATTTCTGTCTAGTTATTTTTTTCTGTGCTTTATACACATATGGACCATATACATTTTTGAAAAGAGCATCACCTTCACATGGAGGAAAAAATCAGTATAACCAGACTCAGAGTTTTAGAAAATGCTAATATTAAGGAAAAGATTTCTTCTCTTTTTTATATAGTCAAGCTTGACCTACTCATCCATTTATTCACCCAACAGCTATAAGAGGCAGGTGTGTTCCAGGCACTGTCTGGGGTGTTTGGAACAAAAAAGGAGACCAAATCTGTGCCTTAATAGGACCTAAATTCTTATTTGAGGAGACAGATAATAAATAAGCAAATAAGTAAAATATGTCAAAGTGGTTAAGTGGAGAAAATAAAGGTGGTGTGTGCCGGTTGGGTGGGTGGAATCACAGCAGTTGGTTTGGTCTGTGGTGGATGGAGTCACAGGGGTGGGTGGGCCTCAGTGGTGGGTGGAGCCATGGCAACGGGTGTGGTCTCAGTGGTGGGTGTGGTCACAGTGGTGGGTGTGGTCACTGCAGTGGGTGTGGTCACTGTGGTGGGTGTGGTCACTGGTGGGTGGGTCTCAGGGGTGGGTGTGGTCTCAGGGGTGGGTGTGGTCTGGTGGTGGGTGGCTCTCGGGTGGGTGAGTCTCGGGGGTGAGTGGGTCTCAGGGGTGGGTGGGTCTCAGTGGTATGTGGATTTCAGAGGTGAGTGGCATCACGGCGGTAATTCATTCAGAGGGGAGTGGCTGGGTCACACAGTAATTCTGTATTTAGTCTTTTATGGGCTGTTTCCACCAGAAGACCCCAGGGCTCTAACTTCTCCGTGTGCTCACCACTTGTTATGTTCTGTGTTTTGGTGATGGGTCGGAGGGCCAGGGCGGAAGTACGCCCGAACCCAGGGGAGCAGTGACCGTGGCGGCTCAGGTGGGGCCACACCAGATGTTGTACCCAGGTGTGCTTTGCAGGCACCATCTCGTGTGTTGCTGATGGATGTTGGGTTTGGGAGAAGAAATGTCCTGGAGGAGCCTGGTGATTTTGGCAGAGTGGCCGACAGGAAGGGCATTTCCCTTTGCTGAGATGGAGATAGAATTTGGGTGTATTATAAGTCATCTTCGTGTGCCTGTAAGACTAGGAAGAGCTGTGGTATAATTGGTGTGTTTCTGATCCAATCCTGAGCCGTCACGTGTAACACTGGTGTCCCGAGAGCAGGTGCCCAGCATGACATGGGAGTGCTGGGCCTGTCGCCTGGCGGTGGTTCAGAAGAGGCTCAACTTTTCACCACCCTGGTCCCCTTGAGCCTGTTCCTTCTCCCGCCTGCCCCCCACAGTCCCTGTCCCTGAGGACAGTCCATCCCTCCCTGGGGCCAGGATCTCCCTTGGGGGTACCTCTGCTTTCCCTCTGGTCTTTGTGGTTTCCCACCCATCTGTGTGGTGATATCCATGTATGATTTCAGCTTTCCGCAGTAGCCACTGATACTTAATTGTTTAAGCTCTTAGGCCAAGGATGCAATGCATGTTATGCTGTTGCTCTTTCCGATCCGAAGTTTATCTCTGGTTCCAGAGTGTAAGGTGTGAGTGTCCTGGGAACAGTAGAGTCCAGCGAGGGATGCAGGAACCTGTCCAGAGGCAGGTGTCCTCCAGTTGCCGAGCCATCTCCCTTCCCCACCCTCCCTCTCCCATCCACGCTCCAGTCTCTTCTGGTTTAGATGACACCACGATGAAACCCAGTTCTGGTCACCCTCTCCCCCTGCATCTGTGGAACTCTGCAGTTCTCAGGGCCTTTCCAGTACCTGCCCTTCCATAAGGTCTTATCTGGCCACTGCAGCCTGTATTAATTTCCCCGTTCTCCGAAACCTCACTGCATTTTTATTTTTGCCAGTTTCAAGCCATTTGGCACTTCTGTGAAGGCGCATTTTGCATCTCAGCTGCAAGGTCAGGGTGTCTGGGGACGGGAGCGGTCTCTCAGATTGTCTTGTCTCCCTGTCATCTTGCAGCTCAGTGGGAGACAGATAAGGATGTGCTCAGTAAACACTTGAGGGGAAAGGGTCTCCTTCCCATACGTCGTACTCCTGGGGCCTCAGACTTTCTTTCCTGTAGACATATGGGTCATTGTAAAATAAGTGATACAGGGAATAAGCAGGCCCTTTATGCTGGGCGACCATGGTCCTGTCTCTGCAGGGGATGTTGGGTGACATCCAGTCTGATGTCAGCTCAAGTGTCTTGATCTGGAGACAGAACTCACGCCAGGAGGCTCCAACTTAGTCACGTGCTCCAACAGAAGCCTAGCTGTGGACTAGACCTCAGGGCGGCCTAAACTCTCAGTAGACAGAATGTACATATGAAGGCGTCGTCCCAGGCGCCTTGAACACGTGTGCACTGTGAGTCCTCTGTGTCCGCGACGACACCAGATGTTTCCGTGTGGAAGCCTCCTCTCCCATTGCAGACAGCACTGTCCAACCGTCTCTTTGTGGGAAGTGCTCTCGAGATCCCCTGCGGGCGTCATGGCGTCTCCTCCTGGGGCTCACCCCTATTCTACTGTATTTATTCTCAAAGGTCTAGTTTTCGGGGGGTTGACTTTTCTTAATTGGTCTGAGGGCTTCCCTGATAGCTCAGCTGCTATCCACCTGCAATGCAGGAGAGCCCTGTACCCAGGTTTGATTCCTGGGTGGGGAAGATCCGCTGGAGAAGGGGTAGGCTACCCATTCCAGTATTCTTGGGCTTCCCTTGTGGCTCAGCTGGTAAAGAATCCACCTGCAATGCGGGAGACCTGGGTTAGATCCCTGGGTTGGGAAGATCCCCTGGAGAAGGGAAAGGCAACCCACTACAGTATTCTGGCCTGGAGAATCCCGTGGACTGTAGTCCATGGGGCTGCAAAGAGTTGGACATGACTGAGTGACTTTCACTTCACTATCTTGGGCTTCAGTATGCTAGAACTCCAAAACTTTGGCCACCTGATGCGAAGAACTGACTCATTTGAAAAGACTCTGATGCTGGGAAAGATTGAAGGCAGGAGAGGGGGATGACAGAGGATGAGATGGTTGGATGGCATCACCGACTCAATGGACATGAGTTTGAGTAAACTCTGGGAGTTGGTGATGGACAGGGAGGCCTGGCGTGCTGCAGTCCATGGGGTCGCAAAGAATCAGACATGACTGAGCGACTGAACTGAACTAACTGCTGGAAACACTCAAAATGCTTGTTTTATTACCTTTTAAGTCCTTGAAGGTGGTGACGTGTTTTCTGTACCCTTGGATCCGTAGGACCCAGCACAGAGCTGAGTTGACAACGGGTACCATCGTGTTTCCTGAACCAGTGAAGGAATGCCATGATGTGGGCCCCCCCAGAACTCTCTGCCTGGAGCTGGGCAGGCAGAAATGTCTTCTGTGGTTACCACGGCAGGTTACTACTCAAGAGGAATTTCTTTCAAATGTCTTCTAGTCTCTTGGAAATTCTATACCCTCTCAGTCACTCACCAGGGATCAAATTCAAGCCAAAAGTCATCTTATGAGGCTGAATACAGTTCTCCAAGTTTTATTTAGTAACCTCCCTCTACAAAGTGATTTTCTTTCCTAAGTGAGAAACAAAACCAGAATTCTAACTCTGCGTTAAACCTAAGCAAACAGTGGGTTACACAATGGGTTACGGCAGCTGTAACTGGAGAAAGCCTGGCCCTGAGCAAACGTGGAGGGAGGCGTCTTTGATGCTCTGTCCTCCTGGGCCCCGCCCCGCCAGGATGCAGGCCCCCAGCCTTCTGGGGACTTCAAAGCTGAGCCGCACCTCCAGCCTGGCCCCACCCGAACCCCGGGAGCCTGCGGAGCGCGCACCCAGCCATACTCGCGGCTGAGACGCACGGCAATTTGTTCTCGCTGCTGCGACTTTGAACTTGGGATCTCAGGTTTCTCTCTGTGTCACTGGCTTTGAACTGCAATTCCTCGCTGCCTGAATTATCTCTTTACAACTGCTCCTCGATACCTGTTGGAGGGCCTCACACATTCCAGGCCCTCACCTGCCGGGGCCCAGCTGCCACCCCCCCCCCACCCCGGTTGACCCTCACCTCTCCTCATCATCTCCACCAAGACCTGGGGTCTCCGATGTGCTGAGGTCACTTCCTAACACCCTGTGCGTCTTCGCTGCCTCCGAGGGTCTTGAGGTTGGAGCTGTCCTTCCAGGGCAGAAGCAGGAAAAGATGGAGCCGGGAACGGTGGCATTCCTGGAGCTGTCCCGGGACCCTGGTCCCCGCTGCACCCACCCCCAGGGGAGGAGCAACCCCCTCCCCCTGGAGCCCCGCCCCTTGGAGCCCCCGTGCTTGTCCGCGCCTTTTCGCTACTTTTCCTGACCAACCTCCAGGCTTCCTAACCAAAACGCTTCCTAAATCGCAGGTGTGGGCTCGGGGCTGGGACTTCACCCTGCTCTAGTCACAGATTCCAGGAGACGGGAAATGGTTTTGGGGGACCTGCAGTCCTTTTCAGACCGTGGGCATGCAGGGCTCACCTGTACTCCCTCTGTGAGAGGCATATGTGTCCAGAGGTTCCCTTCACCACAGGAGAAAAATACACGTGGTTGCCACTTGTGCAGAAACCACGATGAACAGCTGTCTAGATCCTCCTGTGAATCCCAGAAATTTTACCTGGACACCAGGATGTAGCCATGGTCATAGAGTTTTTGCGTGAGATGTGTTCATGGTACAGATGAAGATTGTAAACGCCCAGTTCCAGTGCCAGGCCCCGAGGGATTCTGGCTGTGACCCCAGCTCTCGTGGGCAAGCAGGCCTGGGGCCCCCGAGGTTAGGGTTCCTCTTTGCTCTGCCCTCCTCTCACTGCCCCCATCCCATTGCCGCCTCTGTGAACCTTTTCCTCCAGGCGCCTGGTCACGAGGACGTGATCTGCCCCAGGGCGGGGGCCTTGTCCTGTCCACTGAGGTACTGGGCCCCCGGGCACGCCTGCTCCCCTTGGCTTCCTGGTCTGTGTCGGGTGACTGCCTGGCTTCTCGGCCACACCTGGAGCTTTCTGACTCCACAACTTTCAATGGGATGTTTTCTTGCTAAAAATCCTTACTTTTTACCCAACTCTCCAAAACTGATCCCCTTCTTGAAGTTCCCGCTCAGACTTCTTGATCTGATTTGATTTGATTTGTTTTGGCAGCGCTGCGTCCTCATCGAGACACACAGGCTGGTCCTTGTGACGGTCGGGCTTCTCCAGCTGTGCTGCGTGGGCACGTGGGATCTCAGTTTCCCTCACCAGGGGTCGGACCCTCGTCCCCTGTGTTGGAAGGTGGATTCTTAACCCCTGGACCACCAGGGAAGTCCGTGAAATTTCCTTGCATGAAATCTTCCTGAAATGTTCTTCCCTTTCCGCTGAATTCCTATAGAGTCTCTGTGTGTTGTTGTTGAAATGTAGTTTTCTAACCATATTACAAGCATCCAAAAAAGTATCTTTTATGCCAGCTCAGTGATTGATCCCGTAAATGGAGATTTAAATGAACTTTGTGTTGCAGGCTGTCAGGTCCGGCTTCAGGGAGGATGCCATGAGTCATTGGCCCACAAAACAGACACTTCCCCCTGTGGGGCAGGCGCTTGGCCCAGGGACAGAGCCGCGGCAGCCGAGGCCGGGATTTGGGCAGAGGGAACTCACTCAGTTCCCGAAAGGCATTAATTCCGATGCTGGGGCCCGGCAGACATCGCAGCATCAGTGGGCTTTGGTGGACGGTCGGACAATGCAGACAAAGGGCATCATCACGAGGAAGGGCCAGGATAGGCGTCTTGGGGCCCATGGGAGCAGGACACGCATCTTGCCGTGGCCAGGCTGGGGACCCAGAGGGAATTCAGTGGTCTGGGCCATGAGCCCCTGGGACCCGGGGTGGTGGGCCAGCCAGGTCACCGTGGGATAATTTTCTGAGCCTTCTGTCTCTTAGTCTTGTAATTCTGGTCCTCACGCTTTTAGCAACCGTCTCTTTCTTAAAAGACACTGGCCCTCAGATCAAACTCCTCCAGCGGCACTGACGCTGTCTGTGGCGTGCCCTCTGTCTTTCCAGGTCAGCCCTCCAGATCCTCTGGGAGGTTAGTGGCTCTGCGGGCCCAGGGCCTGGGAGGGGGGTGCCGTCTGGCACAGCTCCTGGTCTCACATCCCAGGCTCCTCTTGCTTCTGCTGAGTAGACTGGGGCCTCGGGAGGACCAGCATCTTGTCCAAGATCTCCACTCATGCTTATTTGGTGATGGGTTTCGTTCCAGCCCAGGAATTGAACCAGGGTCTCCTGCACTGCAGGTGGATTTTTTACCAGCTGAGCCACCAGGGAAGCCCTGGGTCAGGAAGATCTCCTGGAGAAGGGATAGGCTACCCACTCCAGTATTCTTGGGCTTCCCTGGTGGGAGAAGCCCTGGTGGGCTTCCTTGGGTTTGACTCCTGGGTTGGAAAGATCCCCTGGAGGAGGGAACGGCTACCCCCTCCAGTATTCTTGCCTGGAGAATCTCATGGACAGAGGAGCCTGGCAGGATGCCGTTCATGGGGTCACACAGAGCTGGACATGACTGAGCAACTAAGCAGGCATGCACATCTCTTCCTAAGCCCTGAGTCTCGTGGCCGTGTTCTTACAGCGCTTACGGCCCTTCACGCTCAGTCCAGTCTCCTTCAGCCTTGTCCTCCCACGCCCCTGGGCTCTGGGGTGGTTCTGTGCCCCCTCTGTCTCCTCGTCACTCCTCAGCCTCCTGACTAAGTGTCCACTCTTGCGGGCTCAGCCCTCACTGCCTTTAGTGGTGTGGTTTTGTGACATGGAAATGCATATCCTTTGAAAACAGAACCAAGAGCATAACGCCATCGGTGGTACATCCCACATGTGTGTCCACAGCCCACCCAGGAGCTGGTGAAGGTCCCTTGTCGTGAACTGGGGTGTAAAGCGGGAGTGTGTAGGAGCCCAGACTGCAAACCTCCACGTTGGCTGTCGGTGCGTTGAAGGGAACGTTCTTGACGGGCACGCACCCTTGCGCCAGTGTCTCGCCTGCTGTGCGCTGTGCATTACGGCGTCGTCCTGACTGGCACGTGCGGCCCAGGGCAGGGCGCTGGGACTGTGCTGACTGCAGGAGGGCGGGAGGCGCTCTGGGGCTGGAGCCTGCAGCCCGGCTCTCTGTGCCGCTTCTCCTCCCAGAGCCCGGAGGACAAGCGCGTCCCCGGCACCAGCCTCGGCTGCAGTCAGCGGGGCGACTCGACCCTCTCTGCCGTCCGCCACGCGGTGCTGTGGGGCAGTCATGAGCCCGCGGTCATGCTCATCTGTGGGGACCGCAGGTAAACCCCCTCTCCAGTTTGGGAAGCTGCCTTCTCCTCCCAGCTGCACGCCACGCACGCAGGGTGGACAACCCCTCTCCACTGTCCCATGGGGCTTCCAGTTTAGCCTCTGGATCGCACTGCTGCTGTTTGTTGTTGCTGCTCAGTCGCTCAGTCGTGTCCGACTCTTTGCGACCCCATGGACTGCAGCACCCCAGGCTTCCCTGTCCTTCACTGTCTCCCGGAGTTTGCTCAAACCCATGTCCTTTGAGCCAATGATGCCTTTAGTCTGAAATATTTACTATAAAATTGTGTCTGTTCTGAGAAGAGATGTCTTTTGATTTGTACTTTTTCCTTATTATAGATGAAGATTGGGGAAGACATTCATGGTTATAAGCCTAGGATTCTGAACTCTGTGTTCAGGTGGGTGTGTCTTTCCCTTTCTCCCTTGCCTTTCACTTCTTTTTTTCTTCAGCTGTTTGTGAGGCCTCCTCAGACAACCACTTTGCCTTTTTGCATTTCTTTTTCTTGGGGACGGTCTTAATCAACACTTCTGTACGATGTTAAGAACGCCTGTCCATAGCTCTTCAGGCAGTCTGTCTATCAGATCTAATCCCTTGAATCTATCTGTCACCTCCACTGTTAAAAAGCAGAGACAGTACTTTACCAACAAAGGTCCGTCTAGTCAAAGCTATGGTTTTCCCAGTGGTCATGTATGGATGCAGGAGTTGGACTATTAAAAAAGCTGAGCACTGAAGAATTGATGCTTTTGAACTGTGGTGTTGGAGAAGACTCTTGAGAGTCCCTTGGACTGCAAGGAGATCCAACCAGTCCATCCTAAAGGAAATCAGTCCTGAATATTCACTGGAAGGACTGATGCTGAAGCTGGAACTCCTGGGCACCTGATGCAAAGAACTGACTCACTGGAAAAGACCCTGATATTGGGAAAGATTGAAGGCAGGAGGAGAAGGGGACGACAGAGGGTGAGATGGTTAGATACCATCACTGATTCAATGGACATGAGTTTGAGTAGGCTCCAGGAGTTGGTAATGGACAGGGAAGTCTGGAGTGCTGTAGTCCATGGGGTTGCAGAGTCGGACACGACTGAGTGACTGAACTGAACTGAACTGTATAATCATAAGGGATTTGATTTAGGTGATACCTAAATGGTCTAGTGGTTTTCCCTACTTTCTTCAATTTAAGCCTGAATTTTGCAGTAAGGAGTTAATGATCTGAGCCACAGTCAGCTCCCAGTCTTGTTTTGCTGATTGTATAGAGCTTTTCCATCTTCAACTGCATAGAATAAAATCAGTCTGGTTTAGGTATTGACCAGGTATTGACCTGGTGATGTCCAAGCGTAGAGTCATCTCTTGTGTTGTTGGAATAGGGTGTTTCCTATGACCAATGTGTTCTCTTGACAAAACTCTGTTAGCCTTTGCCCTGCTTCATTTTGTACTCCAATGCCAAATGACTTGCTACTTTTGTATTCTAGACCCCTGTGATGAAAAGGACATCTTTGTGTGTGTGTGTGTGTGTGTTAGTTCCAGAAGCTCTTACAGGTTGTCATAGAACCATTCAACTTCAGCTTCTTCGGCATTAGTGCTTGGAGCATAGACTTGGAGTACTGTGGTATTGAACGGTTTGCCTTGGGAACGAACAAGAGATCATTCTGTCGTTTTTGAGATTGCACCCAAATACTGCATTTTGGACTCTTTTGCTGACTCTGAGGGCTATTCCATTTCTTCTAAGGGATTCTTGCCCACAGTAGTAGATATAATGGTCATGTGAATTAAATTTGCCCATTCCCATCCATTTTAATTCACTGATTCCTAAAGTATCACTGTTCACTCTTGCCATTTCCTGCTTGACAATGTCCAATTTACCTTGATGCATGGACCTAACAAGTATCAGTCTTTACTTTTACCACCAGACACGTCTACAACTGTGCATCGTTTCAGCTTTGGCCCAGCCTCTTCCTTCTTTCCGGAGTGTTTCTCTGCTCTTCCCCAGTAATTTAATCTTGGACACCTACTGATCTGGGGGGCTCATCTCTGGTGTCATATCTTTTTGCCCTTTCACACCACACCGTTCATGGATTCTTCCGGCAAGAATACTGGAGGTTTACTATTCCCTCCTCCACTATTCCCAACATTCTCATCACATTTGAAGGGCTTCATATGTATTTAAATGTCACCCCCCCACACACACAGAAACCCCCCAGTGCTTGCAGTCACGTCCAGAAAGCTCTGCCCTGGTCTCCATCACCTCGCGTCAGCTGCCCTTTCACATGCATGAAGGGGTAGCACAGTTTTATGAGCTGTAGTTACCTGGGTCCTTTGAGGTCCTGGGTGTAGATCAGTGGCGGTGGCCCCCTCCTCCCTGGTGGGTCCAAACGGATCTTTAAAGTCCTCAGCTGCATCCTTAGGTCAAGCGGGGGCCTTGCAGCAGCGCGGTCAGTGACACAGCACTTTAATGTGACCCGAAGTCAGGACATCAGCGCACGAGGCTTTCTCCCTCATGTTTATTTGATCGCTGTGCCCATTAGGAGGTGGGTTTGTTTTTGGCCCCTGAGCCTGCATGCAGGGGCCCAGCCTTAGCCTCACGCGCTGTCGGTGGTGGGCAGCCTGCTGCTGGGCGTGGTGTGAACACCGTGCGGGCAGAAAGGAGGCCCTGCACTGAGGACCAACCTCTGGGAGAGGCCAGGGACGCGGATTCCCAGCCTGGTCATCAGCTGGCACTGGCCCTTGGAATAGGAGGGATCTTAACTGTGCTGAGCCTCAGTGTCCTTGCCTGTAAGATGGGGCAACGGGACCCGCCCAGGGACTTGGAGCTCAGGAAGCTAGAGTGTGTGACGGCTTTTGGGAAGGGTGCTCCCCGGGAGGGTGGGCCAGTGGGTGGGGGTCTCTGCATCCATGTGGGCGCCCTGCTGAGCCCGGCCCGGGCTGTCCTTCCCCTGCACAACAGGCTCCCTGCAGACACTGCAGCCAGACTGCTCACCTGCGTCCCTGTTGCAGACGTGGGGGGCTTGCACGTGACCGTAGCCATCACTCTTTCACCTTCTTTCTTCATCGATGTTTGAGCTTGGTGCCTCTGAAGGTGTGTTCCCAGATGCCCAGGTTCCAGGCACTGTGGATTTATGCGAGGATTTTTAGAATGATCTTCTTGGGTCCAGTGAGAGCTGAGTCCCGGTAAAGAGGAGACTCTGACACCCAGACCCAGCCTGAGTCTCCTGCCACTGGAGAAGAGCCTGGGGAGGGCCTCAGCTGCAGCCTCAGCTCACACGGAGGAGGAGCCCTCCCTCCAGCCCAGGGCCATCTGGGTGGTTGTTGCTGTTCAGTGGCTCAGTCGTGTCCGACTCTCTGCGGCTCCATGGACTGCAGCATGCCAGGCCTCCCTGTCTTTCACCATCTCCCGGAGCTTGCTCAAACTCTTGCCCATTGATTTGGTGATGCCATCCAACCATCTCACCCTCTGTTGCCCCCTTCTCCTCCTGCCCTCAGTCTTTACCAGCATCAGGGTCTTTTCTAGGTCCCCCCAAACCAAGGCTCCACAGTCCAGAGAGAAAAAGCAGTCTTGGGGAGAACTGATTTTTTTAAAGCTTTGAACTGTCAGGAGACCCCCAGGTCTTGTTGAGCTTCTTTATTTTGCAGAATGAGTGTTTTGATTGCATTAAATACAGGGGAACAACAATCCTTTGGGGAACTCTTGGGCCCTGCAGGTCTTCGTGTGGTCTTGATTTCACAGCATCCTCAGAAATCTACTCAAGTGGCGGCATCTCCATGCACGCAGCACAGAGGAAAGGAGGGTCTGGACATGAGAGTGGACGTGCCTGTTGGACCTTCTCACCCTGAGGACGGCGGAAGGGGGCAGAGTGCGGAAGGGTGTTACCACGTGTGCCCAGATGCATAAGCAGAGGACAGAGGACGCAGTGCAGGAGGGACCCCAGGCTGGGCCCCGTCTGCTCTCGGGGGACCAACCTCTTGGCCTTCCGTGCTGGGGAGGAGCCATTGCACACACCTGACGAGGTGAACTGAGGACACGCACTGGAGAACAGGGATGCTGGAGATTGCACTCAGTGCAGATTGAGGATACGGTTTCTAGAATCACAAGAAGTTGTAGAACTAAAAAAACATACTAGCCTGCCTCTGAGTTCATCCTTGCCTTCAAAAAAACCACACCATCTGTTGCTAAATAAATAGATAACATAATCCAAGCCGTTAAGGACGGACACAGCATGCTGGATAATGGGGGAGAAGCCATCCTTGATCATATGGTGTGAAGGCCGTCAGCATTTCAGCAAAGTCTGTGGGAAGCACACAAAATATGGAGAAGTGAGAGGTTTTCCCAATGGTGTGAGGGATTCAGTTTTTAGTTGGCCAAGTCGATAATGAACAGCTAACAACCGCTTGTTCATTTCGGCGACTGCAAACCGAAGCCGCCTCCCAGCGGGTCTTGTTGGTGGCTTCTGTTCCCTGCTCTGAGTAAGGACTGCGTTGGTCACAGTAGCTCCTTGGTACCTGGTCCCTTTTGCCCAGTGGGAAATAATCTGCCTACCTATGAAGGAGATGCAAGAGACTTGGGTTCAATCCCTGAATGGGAAGATCCCCTGGAAGAGGAAATGGCAACCCACTCCAGTATTCTTGCCTGGGAAATCCCATGGACAGAGGAGCCCGGTGGGCCACAGTCCATGGGGTCGAAACAAGTCAGACGTGGTTGAGTGACTTAGCCCGCCCTTTTGTGTCTCTGGAAGAAGGTCTGCATTAACGGAAATGAACAGTGAGCACTGTGGCTTGTGGAAAAACGTTCGATTATTTCTTTGTGATTAGGATCAAGACATGTGCTTTCGCGCTCAGTCACTTCAGTCGTGCCTGACTCTTTGCGACCCCATGGACTGCAGCCCGCCAGGCTCCTCTGTCCATGGGATTCTCCAGGCAAGAATATTGGAGTGGGTTGCCATGCCCTCCTCCAGGGGATCTTCCCTAGCCAGGGATCGAACCCACGTGTCCTGTGTTTCCTGCTTTACAGGTGGTTTCTTTACCTCTGAGTCACTAGGGAAGCCCAGGATTAAGACATGGATGACTGTTATCTGTGTTAATTTTCAACATCTCTCCTGAACAGAGAAATAGTACATGTCAAATACAAGGATGTATGGTATAAAAATGTGAGAAGGTAGGCGAAACTGTCATTTTTCATATGATTATCTATAGAGAAAACCCAGAAGAATTAATGAATAAATTACTGAAACCAAACAGGGCCTAGTAAGGAACCTGGGTTATTAATAAAATTAACCTACAGTTCTCAGTAGTGTTTTTCCTCATCAGTAGCAAACAGTTGGATTATATAGTATAAATAAGGCACCATCAGAATAGCCACCAGCTCTTTGGCATCCAGAACTTAACCAGAGAATGCATAAAGACCTTCAGAAGAAAATTTAAATACTCTTTCATGGAGCACAAAAGGGGGTTTTAATTAATGGGAGGATATCCTGGTTTCATGTGCAGGCTGATGAACATGACCATCCAGAAGAGAGAGCCCCTGCCACGTATCGAGGGTCACTAAAGGGCCGGAGCAGACGCAGGGCAGAACCAAACCCAGCCCAAGAGGAACCGTGAAGGTGACCAGAGCTGGCCAAGCGCTGGGAGGTCCACTGATGGTGAGAAACGGTGGTACCTGGGTGGGTGGGTGAGACGGAGGCACACGAAGTTGCGGTCCAAGCACCAGGGGCAGGGGTGTGGCCTCCCCAGGGGGGCGGGGCAGCACTGGGCAGGGGCGTGGCCTCCGGGGGGGGGCGGGGGCAGCGCTGGGCAGGGGCGTGGCCTCCCCGGGGGGCGGGGCAGCGCTGGGCAGGGGTGTGGCCTCCCCAGGGGGGCGGGGCAGCGCTGGGCAGGGGCGTGGCCTCCGGGGGGGGGCGGGGCAGCGCCGGGGAAGGGGCGTGGCCTCCCCAGGCGGACCGGGCAGCACGGCAGCCTCCCCTTCGCACCCAGGCCCCAGGAAAGAACCGGAGATCACGACGGGCGGAGCGTCGACTCCAGGTCACTCCCGTGTCCCAGTGTGAATGCACCGCTCACACTGCGGTGGAGGGCCGCCCTCCGGGCCTCCTTACTTCTCGGGAGGGCGGCGGGTGCGGGCTCTGGAGTTTCCGCTGAAGTTCACTCCCGAGTCCTCTGAGGGAGCCAAGTCCTCATCTGATAGCTCTTTATGACAGTTTACAACGTGTTGCATAAATGGAGAATCTCGTCTAAATAATCCCCTTCTATCCTCGCTGCTTCTACCCTTTAAATATCTGATGATGTTTATCTTGTCTTCGCTTAGTCCACGATTAGGAGCGCTGTACACACTTGGCGGCCTTAATCTTTTCCTCGTAAATCAATCCCTGAAGCCAGCCTCTTAGTACTGTTGTTACTGCGCTCGGCGCTGAGCCTCGTCCAAGCTGTCTGTCTGTCTCGCACTGAGCTGCTGGGCTGGGGGAGCCGGAAGCAATGTTGCTCTAGGTGCAGACTCTCCCACGTGCCCCCAGCCTGCCAGGCTCTGGCCCAAGCCTCCCCCGCTGCCCCGTGACCTCTGCTCTCTGCCAGCCCTGTTTTTTTTCATGGGGGATTGTTGCTTTCCAAATACCTTCCTGACACCCAGAGACTGACATTCAAATCAGGAGGAGAAAGAAGTGCAGGAACCCCAAGGGGGACCTTCCTCCACTGTCTTTCCAGTGCCTGGAGGCTCCTTTCTCTTTCCCTGACAAGAGCTGTTTGACATGAAACTATCCCTTTGTATTTTCCCAGAGTTTTCATGCAAGATGCCTCTAGTTCCTCTCGCTCGAAGGTCTGAGTGTCTCCTGCGAGACGCGTGGTAACCTGAGGCCCTTCTAGAAGGAGGGTCAGCGGGCTGCTTCCGGTCACCCGCTGTCCTGCCCCACCGTGCGTCTCACAGCGTTGTCTGCTCTAGCGGCGGGCTGGGACCTCCTCCCCTTTCGTAAACCTGGTGTCATGCTCTCTTCCTAAATGAAGCCTTAAAATCTTCCCTGCGGTAGACACACTGCAGTTTGACAACCTTTCATCGTGTTATTATTCACCCTGTCATTTCAGCCTTTCTGCACAGCTGGAGTATCCATGACTTATTTACATGTTATAAATACAGCGTGAGTTACCAAGCGAGGTTTTATGACCTGCTTTATTCTGATTACTTCTAATGTGTGACCGGGGCTTGCTTCCAGTCCCCAAATAGCTGACTGCCAAAACTGGCCTTGCGTACAAAAGGCCGCTGAGCGGAAAGTGAAAGTGAAGGTGGGGTGACTGCGTGGGTGAAGAGTGCACAGGTCTGGGGGTGCTGGTCCCCCAGACCACCACGGACACGGCAGCCTGCCCTTTGTGAGCAGAGATGCTGAGGGACAGGCAGGGCTCCTCCCCAGGCCCAGGAGGTGGAGGAGCGCTACAAGCTCCGTTGCCTGCAGGATAGAGGCACAAGGCGGCTTCCAGACCAGCTGCAGTTTGCGCTTTAAGCTTCGTCTTCTCCTGCTTTCTGTCCCAACACAAACCTGCAGGATCCCCCAAGCTTTATCTCCCTGAACCGTTTCACAAACTGGTCGTTGGCAGTAAGTGTCCTCTCCCTCCGCAGCCCACTTCCTCCGGGACGTCTTCCCCTGTCCTGTCTGTGGAGGGACTCTCTGCCCTTCTGTGCTGGTCACAGCCATGCGAGGGGTCCCGTCATGGGCGTGCGAGTACCCCGATTCTGCTGGGCCAGGGTGAGCCCCCAGTCAGGTCACAAGCTTGAGGACCGGCCCGGCTTCTGCCCTCCTCTCTTCTGTGCAGGGTGTGCGCAGGGTGAGTGCCCAGCTCCGGGTGGAGTGACTGTTTGGAGAGATGATTCCTCGTCTCCTGCCTCTCTTCTCTCTTCTCCACATTCACAACATCCGATCTTATGGAAACAATGCCGCTAACCGACACGTTGGAAAAGACCCAGATGCTGGGAAAGACTGAGGGCAGGAGGAGAAGGGGACGACAGAGGATGAGATGGTTGGATGGCATCACTGACTCAATGGACATGAGTTTGGGTAAACTCCAGGAGTTGGTGATGGACAGGGAGGCCTGGCTTGCTGCAGTGCATGGGGTTGCAAAGAGTTGGACACGACTGAGCGACTGAACAACAACCACTACAAACTATCACAAGAAAACTTTTCAACGCTCAGGTCCTAATGTATGCCCATTCTGTAGGGAAAAACCCCTTTGTTCTCGCTCTCCAGGAGTTTGGACGGGCAAGTCCAGCCTGCTCTGCAGGAACAGCCAGTCAGCGGTGGTGTCAACTGGCAGTGGCTGAGATCGGACGTCCTCACGGAGATCGCCACATTGTTAGGCTCCCGAGAAGGTACAGAAGACACAAGGGAAAAGGCGCCAGGGCTTTTAAGGGTTCTGACGGCTTCCCTGGGGCTCAGCGGTGAAGACTCGGCCCGCCAGTGCAGGAGACACGGCCTGGGAATGACCGAGCCTGGTGCCACGGCCACTGAGCCTGTGCTCTGGAGTCCGGGAGCCGCAACCCGAGAAGCCACTGCAGCGAGCAGCCCGCACACCACGGCCAAGAGCGGCCCGCTCACTGCAGCTGGGGCAGAGCCAGCACAGCAAAGACAGCCCAGCACAGGCGCAGCCAGGAGGGAGCAGGGTCGGGAGACAGCGCGTGTGGGCTCTGTGGGCTTCCGTCACCCGGGACCCGTGAACGCGACCTAATTTGAAAAACAGGGTCGTGGCAGATGTGACTCAGTTCAGGATCTCAAGACGCGGCCAGCCTGGGTTAACCAGTGGGCTTTAAACCTGAGGGCACAAACGCAGAGGCACACGTGGAAGCCCGTGATGCCAAGGGCAGAGGGTACAGCCCGGGAGTGCCCGGGCTTGCTGGTGGCAACCCACCGACGCCTGGATCACAGAGCTCAGTGCCCCAGAAGTGGGGCGGCGTTCACCTGCAGTGCCTTCCTCTCATGGCCCTTGTGTGCTCGTGCCGTGCGGCTCCGTGATGGACGACTGGCCAAGGACACGGGCCCGCATCCCCCGGAGGTGCCCTCACTCACTCAGCTCAGCGGCTGCTGCCTGGTCTGTTTGGTTGTGTTTTTAGCCATGAGCAGCTTACTTCTAAGCAGGAGTGGAGAGGGAAGAGCTCTGGGCACGCCATGCAGGGAACCCGACTTTGTGTAAAGTCCATTGGCTGGGAGTAGGGGGCATGTGTCCCCCCAGAAGGTTGGGTGCTGACACCGCCTCCCTCACCAGTTCCGGGTGATCGGACCCTCGGTGTGTCGAGCGGCTGTAACTCAAATGACTGTTTCCCACCTCTGGCTGGATCCTGGAGCTCCTCTGAGATGGAAGAGGGGAGCAGAGTCCACCCGCCAGTACCCGTGGTGTTTACCTGACCCGTTGGAGGCCCTGGGGTGTCTATTAGGATAAAACTCTCCTTGGACGGTTGCAGTCCAGTCTGAAGCGCTCTGACTCCAGCCCTGTCCATCGACAGAGTAAGAGGAAGGCGCCAAGGCTGTGGACGTGGCATGGGATGCCCGGGGTCTCCACGTGCAAGGGGGCTTGACGCTGGTTCCCATGCCAGAGCTTCATTCGCTGTGGCTCAGCACAGCGACCACGCGTGGCTGTGATATCAGTTACCCCGTGGAACACAGTGAACACAGACACGTCTTTTCTGCTCAAACAATATAGATCATGGTGAGGACTGTCTGGTGCACACACACCCACGGGTTCTAGGATGCTCTGCGGACATTGTATTTTGTTAGTTCCACATCCAGGCAAACTGTATCTGAACGAGAGCAGGGACATGCACCAGGCAGGTCATTCCTGCAGCCTCTGGATTTATTATTCATTATGGATTTTGATCACTGAGGAAGGCTTTCTTGTCTCTCCTTGTTCTTTGGAACTCTGCATTCAAATGGGTGTATCTTTCCTTTTCCCCTTTGCCTTTTGCTTCTCTTCTTTTCTCAGCTATTTGTATGGCCTCCTCAGACAACCATTTTGCCTTTTTGCATTTCTTTTTCTTGGGGATGGTCTTGATAACTGCCTCCTGTACGATGTCATGAACCTCCTTCCATAGTTCTTCAGGCACACTGCCTATCAGATCTAATCTCTCGAATCTATTTGTCACTTCCAGTGTAAATTATAAGGGAGTTGGTTTAAAGGCAGGAGAAGGGGACGACAGAGGATGAGATGGTTGGATGACGTCACCAACCTGATGGACATCAGTGTGAACAGGCTTCAGGAGTTGGTGATGGACAGGGAAGCCTGGTGTGCTGCAGTCCATGGGGACGCAAAGAGTCGGACATGACTGAGCAACTGAGCTGAACTGCACAGATGGTTTTTGAGATTATTTGTTTTCCTGTTTTCTGAGGGCTGAAGAATCGATGCGTTTGAACTGTGGTGTTGGAGAAGACTCTTGAGAGGTCCTTGGACTGCAAGGAGATCCAACCAGTTCATCCTAAAGGAAATCAACCCTGAATATTCACTGGAAGGACTGATGCTGAAGCTGAAGCTCCAATACTTTGGCCACCTGATGAGAAGAGCTGACTCATTGAAAAAGACCCTGATGCTGGGAAAGAGTGAAGGCAGGAGGAGAAGGGGGTGACAGAGGATGAGATGGTTGGATGGCATCACCGACTTGATGGACATGAGTTTGGGCAATCTCTGGGAGCTTTGTCCATTGGTGATGGACAGGGAGGCTTGGCATGCTGCAGACCATGGGGTCACTCAGAGTCGGACACGACTGAGCGATTGAACAACAACAACAGTGATAAGATTCTCTTGATTGTGATGGTCAGGATTGCTTTCTTTTCCTCTCTGTGTACTTTTTATCTCCAGTCTAACACATCGGGATCTTGTCTCTGGGTAGGATTGCCGTGGGGTGGGGTGGGATATTATTATCCCAATTATTGTGAAGACATTCCAGATAAGCTTTAGAACAGGAAGCACCATTGGAAATACATGCTGGTAGGGAAGATGCCTCGAGTTCTGAAGGGGAATAAAGACCCTGGGGTGAGACCCTAGCGGCCCCACCGCAGCTGGACCAACTGCTTCCTCCCTGGGTGGGGACTGAGGCAGTTTGGGGCAGGGAAGGATACAGAGAGGAGTCAGCGATAGAATCTGGCTTTAAAGGGGCTTACGGCATAATGAATGAGCTGGGACATAATTACAATTACAAGTTAAAACGCAGCGAGTTTTGTGGGAGGGATAAAAATAAAGAACTGTGGGGGCTTAAGGGGGAGTGGTTTCTTCTTTGGGGAGGATCAGAAAGCCCCTGTCACGAGGCACTGAGCTGTGGCTTTGCTACTGACTTCCAGAAGCCAATACATTTTGTAATCTTAATTTTCTAGATGTTCTCAAAGCAGGCAGCCTATTCAGCTCTCTCTGAGTTGAACTTAAAAAGCAGGGAGCAAATTAAGATGGAGAAGCTTCTTGCCTGGGACACGGTGTACCGCACTGCACTGAGCGCTTCGCATGCCTCTGGAAGCCCAGTAAAGGTCATGCTTTCCATCTCGTCACACCGAAAAGACAAAATTTTTTTTGCATTGGGTTGCTGTAATAAACTCCCTTTCTTTTTAATTGCTTGGCATTCGTAACCACTGCTTATGCTCCAGAAGAAGATACTTTGATGATTGCTTAGATTGTGTGAGAGGGGGAAGGAAGGGAGAAAAAGAAGAGAAAGAAAAAGAAAAAAGAAGAAAGGAGGAAAGGAAAACCAAAGGGCAGGCAAGCTGAGAGAGACATCTTAGAAATGAGATCATCTTTTCATGTGTGCAATTTAATGATTTCTTTCGTTTGAAGCGATGTAAAAAGCAAGTAATTATTGTTATTCCTAATATCCTAATGCCAAATTGTAAACCAAGGGCTCTGGAGAAATAAATGGGGTGCTAGGACTTAATGATCCTGTGTGCGATAGATCACGGGTGATAAGATATATTAGTGCCATTATATAATTTGATCAGGTAGCCAAGAAGCATGTCAGCAAGCTCACTTGCATTTATGGGTCTGTCTGCTGGGTGCTCTGAGTTCCTCGCCCTGGAAAATAAAAGCAATTTGCAGAAGTGCACGTGGCTGTGGGGAGCCTCCTCGGGTGAACACCTCAGGCGTTCTGGAAGGCTCCGTCCCGGGAGCGGGTGTCAGAGGCTCCCCCTGTGGCCGGTAAGGCTGCGCCTCCATGCAGCCCTGGAAATGCTAAGCGGGTAATTAACGAGTCACCAGGCACAGGTGTGCCAGGTGAAGTTTGGTAAATTGCTTTTGATCTAAATTGAGATGCTTTGGGGATTTAACTTCTTAGACAAAAAAGGGCATAAATAAATAATCAGGGTTTTGAGGTTGGGGCTTGCTCTAAAATGTCTTAATGCACTGCGGGCCAGCCCTCGACTCACCCAACGTGCCGTCATGTCAGTTCACCTGATTAGCTTAGAACTCTGGCTTGGCAGTGTGTCCTGGGAGTGTGGAGGCGCGCAAGTTGCTCTCAAATGCCTGCAGTTTTCTTGCTGACCTCCTAAGAGCGAAAAGGGAAAGAGACATGAGCCCCTGAGAGGTTAGGATGCCAGCCCGTCATCAGGGGTTGTGCTGACGGTGGGGTGGGGTAGCGTGCCAGCCAGGGGAGGCCCTGGGGTGCCCATCCTCAGCACTGGGCACGAGGCCCGTCTGTGCAAGTCTCACATCGAGTGCCCGCGAGGACCCGCTGCGTGAGGAAGCTGCAGGGGTCAGAAGGGTGATGCTCGGTCCTTGGAGCTGGGGCCGCAGGGGTGACAAGGGTGCTGGCAGCCCTCTCTCGAGCCTTCTGGGCCACTCTCGGGCTCTCTGTGCTGGACTTGGGGGCCACCCTCTGTGGGCCCTGAATTCTCCTGGGCTGGAGCAGCAAGGGGTGGTGACGGGCCAGCGGCAGACCGGCTTCCTCCCTGCCCGGTCAGGGCTGCTGGGGTCCGTCCTCCTTCCAGGGCCAGTGGTCTTTGGAAGCGGGTCTCCCTGGCCCCCAGATGCTGGCAACCAGGTGGCCCACGTGGTGTGACTCCGGGGGCGCTTCACCTCCACGGTCAGGGCCCGGATCGCACGCGTGCTCAGCTGCTCTGTTCACAGTGGGCTCTTCTCCCCACTGCGTCTGTGCTGACACCACAGACCGCCTCACCCAGGCGGTCCTGCATCGTCCTAGGACTAAGCCCCGACGTGCCGTGGTCGTCTTAGTAAGCACACAACCCTGGCGAGAAATCCACTCCCCTGCTGGAGGTCACTTGGGTCGCATGCACCGTGGAATTAATGTATCGATTGTTTTGATTGGCTTGCTTGTTCACCCACTGGGGACTTCAGCAGGAAGCGGAGCTGTGCTGGGCAGAGAGGACGCACAAGCATCAGAAGGCATTCTTGCCAGAGCGTGGACGTTAGCCAGTTAATCCCACTAGAACGTGAGTGTCACCTGCCTGGAGAAGCAGAGCGTGTGAGGGCACAGAGGGGCTGGGGGAGCTTCGTGGGTGTGCGGCATTCAGTGGAGCAGAGCCCAGGGCGGAGGAGTCTGTGGGAGGAGCAGCCTGTGCAAAGACCCTGGGGTGGGAGGAGGGTCAGGGACGCGGGGTGTGGGCTTGGCGGAGGCTCACGCGGGGGCAGGGGCAGGTGTGGGGTTGACCTAGGGGGTCTTGGAAAGACATTGGAGGTTTGGGGCACACGGTGACCAGCTCAGACTGTGGTCGTAAGATCACTGAGGCCGCTGGGTGGGGGCGGGCGCGTGTGTGGGGCCTCGGGTTCAGCTGGTGAGACGCACTGTCAGGAACTGCACGACAGCGGCCCCTTTATTGGAAACCCGGCAGGCCTTTGGGAGCAGCTTCAATGTGAATTTGGGGTGCTCTAGAGGGGGGCGACTAGAAGGAGCCCTGGGGTATGGCCGCTGCCGTGGGGTGAGGCAGGGATCCTCGGGGGAGGCCGACGGGGGAGGAAGTTGTCACTTATTTCCAGAGTCTTCCAACGCCCCCGCCATCAACTCTGACCCTGAAATCGTGTGCAGTTTTGCTGAGCTGGGCACTATGCGCACGGCAGAAGTGGTCTGGGGGTCTTACTGTGTTTTGGTTCATGGCGATTTTCGAACATGAAGCCATCAGGCAGAAATGCAACCCCGTAAGACCTGTCATCACTTGGCCGGCACAGACGACTGTCAGGGAGGTCAGGAAAGGAGAAAGGTGTGTCCCCGGGTCCGAGAAGGCCTCCTTGCCCTCGGCAGGCAGCTCCCTGCTGTGGGCACAGTGCCACTGGGGCCCGGGTCCTCCTCCCCCTCCCAGGGAGAGGTTCACGGCTCAGCTCGACGTCCCGGGTTATTTAACGTTCAGAGCCGGTGGAACTGGGAGACGGTGGTCTGGTAACCGCAGATCGTGTTCAGAGAGCTGGACATCTTAATCAGCACGTTTTTGTTGGTTTTTCCCCCAAACACGCCGTGCGTACCTGGGGAAGGAGCACGTTTTCCCCTCGGCTGAAGGGACGGGCCGTTCACTGAGGGGCACACCCTCCTCTGGGGTCTCTGTGTGCCGGCACCCCCGTTCTTGCGTGGGGATGGTGGTTGACCGCACCACGCCTTGGTCCCCGTGGTCACCATGGCCAGCCTCCCAGGGCCAGCCTTTGCAGCTCTGCCTTTCTCTCCAGCTGGTCAGCAGGCCTGAGCTCCCCCCAGCGTCCGGCTCCAGCCCCACCGATGGTGTGCTGGGTCCAGTGCCCTCAGTCTGTCTGTACCAGGGGGCTGGGCTCAGGCAGAGAGCCGGGGGGAAGGATGCTCCGGCGGAGGGGATTCCCGTGGCCTGCTGTTGGGGCCCCAGCTTGGAGCCTGGCGCGGGCTTTCACGCGAGCAGAGCAGGACAGCCCTGATCTGGCCGTGGGGCTGAGCCCAGAGGCGGGGAGGCGAGAGTGTGCCCACTGGGAGGGCCAGGGAGGCGGGGAGCCTCAGCAGCTCCACGCCACGCTGCTGCTCCCGGCCCTCAAGTCCACGCAGGGTGACCGCACGGTCTCGGACCCCACACCTGCGGGCCAGGGCCACCTGGCTGGAGCGGCAGGTGGGTGCGGCTGGGACCTGTGAGGAGCCCCGTGACCCGCTTCCGCTCTCCGCACCAGGCCTGGCTCCAGGGACTCTGTCTCCCCAGAGCCTGCAGACAATCCCTCCTGCCCCAGTGTCCTCTCTAGGGGCCCCGCTTGGGGTCCGGCCGCCCTCGGCCTTAGCTGCTTTCTCTGGGGTTTGTCAAGAAGCACCTGCTTTACAGACCAATGCTTCAATGTCTCCGGAAGCTTCAAGTTCAAAAACCCTTTCCAGCAACTCCTTTAATGTAAAGAATCTTTTCTCGGATGGATGATCCCTGCTGTTTGGCCTTTCCTTTCTTCATATGACCTGTTTTATGAATGTGTTATGTTGATATCATATACTTATGTACTGTTATATGAGGTATTATATATGGGCTTCCCTGGTGGCTCAGCTGGTAAAGAATCCACCTGCACTGTGGGAGACCTGGGTTCGATCCCTGGGTTGGGAAGATCCCCTGGAAAATGGAAAGGCTAGTCACTCCAGTATTCTGACCTGGAGAATTCCATGGACTGTATAGTCCATGGGGTCACAAAGTTGGACACGACTGAGCGAATACACCTTGATATTATATATATTTTAAATCAAAGCAGAGGACAGTTAACATTGTCATTATTTTCAAGCAGTAATGACAGCTGATACAACGGGCTTACGGCAAAGCCGTGTGCTTTTGAAGCAGGCAAGCCTTAGGAGGTCGTCTGCAGATACCTGAGTTGCTCGTCACACGCTCAGGGACTCACAGGTCCTGCCAAGGTCAGGGGGCTCATCGTGTGATTTTAAGGCTTATTTTAACTTTCCGAAAACTCAATGCTGACTCCTCAGTGTGACATCTGCGTGTTTACATGTCAGGGTGTTCTGTTTCAGGAACTTTAGTCTAACCCCTGAATTTCTTCATCTCAAATGTACTGGGAATCACCAGTCATGGCTGACTCTGCGACCCCAGGGACTGTGGCCTGCCGGTCTCCTCTGTCCATGGGGTTCTCCAGGCAAGAATCCTGGAGTGGATGGCCATTTCCTTCTCCAGGGAAACTTCCCAACCCAGGGATTGAATCTGGGTCCCCTGCATTGCAGGCAGATTCTTTACCGTCTGAGCCACAGGAAGCCCCAAGTAGACTGTTCTTTTCCTAAACAGCGGTTAAAGAGGAGTCACTGTGAGCGTGGTAAGCACGGCCCACCCCGCCTCCCTCCCTGGTGCCGCGGTCCCGGGCAGAGCCCTTCGGCTCAACTGTTACCTGGGCAGACTTGCTGCTCGATGGAGTCAAATGAGGCACACTGTTGACCCCGATCCAGACGGCCTTAGGAGAAGAGTTCATTTTCATCTTCTGTTTCCCAAACGAAGCTTTAAATCTAATTGGATCCTGAAGTAACTGTGATATGGTTTCTCTAAGTGAAGGCCCTTTAAATAATGTTCTTATTTGTTTATGTGTGTGATTTACAGTAAGTGATGACATTCTTTGCGGCTGGCACACTGAAGGGACCCTCTGCGTGCAGCACTTTGAGCAAGTTATGAACCATTCTGGACACAGAGAAGTTTAATTGTTATCACACTGAACAGTGCAGCAGCAAGCCCCAGACCCCAGGACCCCGCGTGGGCTGCGTTCCACATAGTGGAGGCTTGAGAAACACTTTCACTGAATCAGTGAACTCACGCTCACCAGCCACCTGCATCAGGATAGAGCAGCTATTTTATGAAGATTCAGCTTCTTCAGGAGTTTTCCGTGGGGAGGCTTGAGGGGAGGACTCCTAGATGGTATCGCTCGTTTCAGCCTCTGAGCAAGAAGGGTCCACCCAGACCTGTACCTGGGAGGCCTCTGAAGTGGTGGTCGGGCCTGAAGTGCGGGAGGGCGGGGCTGGCTGGCAGGAAGTGACTCAGGCTGCTGGAATGTCCCGCTTGTTTGTTCGCAGCCCTGTTTGAAGGGTTTTTCTACTTTTAATGGAATAAGTTACCTTACTCAGGGCCTCAAGCTATACCTTCAGATGGATTTGCAGAACATCCAGAAACAGAACATCTGCCTAAGCACTTTTCCATAAATTATATATCATTGTTTAGGTTGCTAAGTCGTGTCCGACTTTTTATGACCCCAGGGACTGTAGCTGGCCAGGCTCCTCTGTCCGTGGGATTTTCTAGGCAAGAGTACAGGAATGGGTTGCCATTTCCTTTTCCAGGGGATCTTCCCCACCCAGGAATTGAACCCACGTCTCCTGCATTGCAGGCGGATTAGAGCTGGAGTAGCCTTCGAGTGTATATATACATATATATATATATTTATACATTAAAAAAATGGATTTCCATGAAATTTGCTGTGAGATGAGAAGTTCAGATGTTAACACAGGCTCACAACCCAGAGGACCACTGTCTGGGTGGCGGGTTCCAATGGCCGTGGCTGGCGCTGGGCATCGCCCATAGTGCTCTGAGCCCCAGTTGTGTGAACGGCCCCATGAAGGACGAAGGTGGCACCATGGCGACACATACGGAGAGGCTGTCACCACGGTTAAAGAGCGTAACCGTCTGTTGAACTTGGAAGAACTGAGCCTCTGGTTCCTCAGGAAGGCCTGGCTTCATCTCCTCCCCACTTTCTTCTCCAGGAGGCAAAGCTGAGCCTTCTTACCCCTCCACTGTGTGTGTGCGGAGTCACTAAGTCGTGTCCGACTCTGTGCGACGCCGTGGAGTGTACCCACCAGACTCCTCTGTCTACAGGACTCTCCAGGCAAGAATACCGCAGCGGGTTGCCATGCCCTCCTCCAGGGGGTCCTCCCGACTCGGAGATGGACCCGCGTCTCTTACGTCTCCTGCACTGGCAGGCGGGCTCTTTACCGCAGCGCCACCCGGGAAGCCCCCGCTCTAGGGAGGTTTGTAAATATTTGAGAGAGTCACACCGAAGATCGGCAAGACAACGTGGCCCGCTCTCAGGCTTTCTCTGTGCTCCCTCCTTTGGGGCGCGGCGCCGTAATTAGGACAAAGGGATGCTTGAGATTATGCCTTAAATAAACTGGGACAGAACTCCGTTCAGCTCCGCCGGTTATTTTTATCTCCGAGGCAGAAGCACCGATATCAGTGTTGAGCTTTACTGGGCTCTCACAGAACGCAGGCAGAAGGGAGCTGGGGCGACGGTAGGCTCGGAGGCCTCGAGGCCAAGTCAGGAGAGGGCTCCGAGTGTCCTGCTCCCGGGGGACGCAGCGCTGTGGCCTCTCTCGGCTTGGGGCTCCGGGGGAGCAGATGAGCAGGCTCCTCCTCTACCGAGAGACCCCCTCCCCGTCGTCTCCCCGTCTCCCTTTCCGGGTGAGCGGGACTGTTGGAGCCGACGTGGTGGCAGGCGGGCCCGTCTGGGCTGTGTCTGCCCCAGGCCCTCTGCAGCCCCCGCATGAGCCCCAAGGGGCCCTTTCTCCCTCTAGCCTTCGGACTGCACACCCTCCCATCGTGGGGTCCGGGCAGGCGGCCCGTGTCCCCGGCGGGCTCACGGGAGAAGGGCCGGGTCCCGCGCTCCCCACCCGCAGGGTCCTTGAGCAGCAGGAGCGGGCGTCCTGGGACAGTGAGGTTCTCCGGGGTGCTGGGGTCCTTTTCTTTTCTGGGTGGGAGCGCCCTGCCGGGGCGACAGCCTGTAACCAGTGACAGGGTTCTGCTTACTCAAGACAAACAAGACACAGCAACACGGAGAGTGGCGAGGAGGGACCCAGAGGGTTGAATGTGGGTGTTTTTTCCCCTTGTTTCAAAAATGACATTTTAATAGGTGTTAGCACGAATCTTTCAGTTACTTACAGCCCTGTATGCTTGAGCACACGAGACACCCTTCCGAGCCTGCTTCCGAGCCTATGAGAAGGGATGGTGTTATCACTTGTTTCCAGGCGGCTGGGGGGCTGAGCAGGGTAGTGACTATCCGAGGCGTTGGTGCAGCCCCGTTCATGGTGCACACTCGCGACCTGCGCACTGTCAGCCTGGTTTTAAACTGAAGCATTTACACTGCTGTGTTAGTTTCAGGTGTCCAGCGAAGTGGTTCAGTTACACACACGCATGTACACACACACGTGCGCACACACATGCACACACGCACACACACACGCACGCACACACACACACACACACACACAGATTAATGCTGTCCGAGAGTCTTTTTGACTAGAAGTTATTAAAAAACCTTGAATATTTTCAAAACTGTGCTGTGCAGTAGGTCTTTGGTGGCTGGCTGTGGTGCGTACAGCGGTGTGTGTCTGTTGGTTCCGAACTCCTGGTTGACGCCCCCTCGGCTCTGCTGGCCGCAAGGCGGTTCTCTGTGTGAGTCGGTTTCTGCTCCGCAATTAAGCTCGTTTGTGTCACTGGTTTAAGGTTCCACGTGTAAGCGACATCGTGTGATGCCTGTCTCTGACTTGCTTCAGCTAGTGTGCGCATCTCCAGGTCCACCCCTGCAGCTGCACATGGCATTGTGGCATTCTCTTTCACGGCGGAGTGGCATCCACTGCGTGTGCGCCCCGTCTTCTTTGCCCACTCCTCTCCTGGTGGACGCTTAGGCTGCCTCCGTGCCCGGCTGCTGTGAGCGCTGGGGTGCATGGATCTTTTCAAATCCGAGTTTTTGCCTCTTCTGGAAATATGCCCAGGAGTGGGATTGCGGGATCGTATGGCAGCTCTGTCTTCAGTTTTTAAGGACCCTCCATTGTGTTCTCCAGGGTAACGGCACCAATTTACCTTCCCACCACGGTAGGAGGGTTCCCTTTTCTCCACACCTTCTCCAGCATTCATTGTTTGTAGAGTTTTGAACAATGGTAATTCTGACTGTTGTGTAATTGGTAATTTTGACTCACTTTGGTTTTGATGTACATTTCCCTAATAATTAATGATGTTGAGTATCTTTTCATGTGCCTGTTGGCATCTGTATGTCTTCTTTGGAGGAATGTCTGTTTAGGTCTTCTGCTCATTTTTTTACTGGATTGTTTGCCTTTTTTGGGATATTGAGCTGCATGAGCTGTTTGTATATTTTGGAAATTAAGCCCTTGGTTGCATCATTTGCTAATATTTTCTCCCAGTCCATAAGTTGTCTTTTCATTTTGTAGATGGGGTTTCTTTACTGTGCAAATGCTTTAAGTTTGATTAGGTCCCATTTATTTATTTTTGCTTTTATCTCTTTTGACTTGGGAGACTTGGTCATTTCTAGTTTTATTGTTGTAACAATAACCTAAAAGGGGAACAGTCTCTTAATTAACTTCTATCTTAAATATTTTAATGATGATGAAGGAATTTTGAAGGCAGTTTCTATAAAAGTCTCCTGTTGGCAGATACGTGTCACATTCTGCTCTTGGAGTTAGGGGTAAAGTGCTGAATATCATCTAACGTAACTCTTATCTCTAGTAAAATACTTGGTTGTTCATCTTCAACTGGGTTTTTCTAGGAGATATTATTTTTCCTCCCAAATGTGATCTTAAGGTTGGGCTGAGGTATGGGAGGTCACGGCTGCTGTTCCTTGTCTGATATTAAAACAGGAAAGAATTGTAGGCACACGGTATCCATGTGATGTGTGTGTGTGCGCGTGTGTTTGGCTGATTATAAATGACTGTAAAAGCTGAAGCCACCCTGTTTCCATCCATCCATCTATCCATCACCCACCATTCCATCTATCCATCATCCATCCACCCATCCCTAATTTGGTCCTCAAATGCCTTGTGTCTCTGTCGACCTTGCTTCCCACCCTGAACTTCACATCGTTAACTCTTCACATTTTGGGTCTCACTCGGACATCACTTCCTCAGGGAAGCCTTCTGGATCCCAGATTGTAATTTCAACAGATGATGTGAAGTTGTCAACCAGCCAAACGCTGTCCTCTTCAGAACCCACACTGCTCCACCCTTGTATCTGCACATCACCATTCTCACCAGGTGACAGACTCCAGCCTAGGATTACTTAAGCTTCCTCTTGGCTCTAAGCAGCAGTGTGGTGCCCAACCCTCTGCCAACACGCTGCCGTGTGGCCTCTGCTGTTGGGGCCCTGTCTCTGCGGGATGCTTGGTCATCGCCCTGATTGCCCTTGGGCTTTGCAGACCGTTTCCTCTGCCGGGAGTGACCGTCCCCCCGCCCCAACCTGGCTGGCCGTGTCTGCTCTTCTAGGTGTCCCCATCCCTGGGGGGCCACCCAGGGCTGCACCTGCACCCCCACAGCCAGGCCCTCCCCTTTCTGACCACATCCAACGTGGCCCGTCCGATCCCAGAGGCACCCACCCGCTTCTTGCTGCTCCTCTAAGAGGACGATAGGCCGGAGGGAAGCGATTGTCTTACTCATCTCTAGGTGATGCGCGTTGTCCATAATGGAATTTTAAATTTGACACGTGTTTTCCTGTCACTTTTCTCATTGAGTTCTTTTTGAGCTGTCTTATCCTCTCCTTTGTTAGATCATCTCTTATGTCACATGTGGACCATTTGCTTGGCTCCTCCTCAGTTTCCATCTGCGCTCACCTCCCACAGCCATGAGCAGGAGGCCACGGGGAGTGGCCTGGGGGCTGGAGGATGACCCCCCTCTGCCCTGGTGTGTCCTGGGCACACTGCCTGGAGTCCCCCGGCAGCGCCCCATTAGCAGACAGGTGTTCCGCGGAGCTGACGCAGGCAACCTCCGCCCCTTCTTGGCAGTTAACCTGGGATATTGATTAGTCCACTAGCCATACCTCAGTGATTTGAGCCTTTTCTCAAAGACAGAGAAGACAGAGGGACCAGTTTGCAGCAAAGGGCAAGTTGGGATCAATTCACAGCCCAAGGACAGCATGGGGGTGATGACTAGGGAGGGTCCCTGGACAGAGGGAAGCCCGTAGACTCTGGGAGGGGCATCTGAGGGCTGTCCCAGCTGCCCTGGCTGCCGCCCACCTCTGCACTGGCTCAGGCCTCGTGTTTACCACTGTACACTGAATGAACATGCCCGGCTCCTGACAAGCGCTGGGTCCTGACCCAGATGCCTTCCGAGCAGTGGTTGAGCCTGCAGGAGAATCTCCAGTGGCTCTGGGTGCTCAGCTTCCCGGAGCCACAGGAACAGATACAAGACTTGCTCTGGTCATCAGGAGGATGGGCTGCTGGCCTGGACCCAGGAGGGGCCATCAGTCGTGAGCCCATTTCCATGGCTGATGTCTGGTCCTGCCCACGGCGGCGCCAGGCTTGCTGCACACGCAGGATGTGAAGGTCCCACTGGAAGGAGCCAGGTGAGGCCTTGAGAAGTCGGGGAGGGAGAAGAGAATCCCGTTTCAAGGCGGGCTTGAGGCAGCTGGGTCGTGAGAGCCATGGGCCGACCCACCCGCACATCTGGATCCCGGCCCCGGGGTGGGGCGCTCCGTGGCTCCTGCTTTCCTGGACTCTCAGGGTTCTCCCTGCTCCTCACTGAGGTCCCCCGTTACCCTGGTCCCCAGTTCTTTGCACTAAGCTTTCCCGGTTGAAGTGACTGGTGCTTTTCTCTCCTGCTCAGACCTTGCCTGCTGCGTTCATTTCTGCTGTCCTCCGTTGGTGGAAGCCACCCTGAGCCCACCTCCCCGTCGGGGGTGTCAGATATTTGCAACCACCTGCTGACCCCACCCCTGGGCGAGGCAGGCATTCTCAGACCTGAATGGTGTATGGGTGGTGGAAAGACCTCCTTACTAGGGGTCTTTGGGAAGTTTTCATTTTCTAACCCAGTGTGCTGTGCTCAGACACAGCTGTGTGCGACTCTGCAATCCCATGGAACCTGCCAGGCTCCTCTCTCCATGGGTGTTCCCAGGCAAGAATACTGGAGTGGGTTGCCATTTCCTTATCCAAGGAATCTTCCTGACCCAGGGGTCAAACCTGTGTCTCTTGTGTCTCCTACATTGCCAGGTGGATTCTTTATCAGCTGAACCACCTGGGAATCCCAGCTAACCCAATAGCGCTTTAATTTAGGAAAGTTCAGGCCTTGTATGGAAGATGTACCATGGCAGACAGCTGTGGACTATATTATTTGTCAAGATGACCTCATGGCAGGCCTCAGATTTGTCCATGATCAACAAACCAGAGTTACCTTTGATTTCAGCCCATAATCTCATTGCAGGTCATAGCTTCATAATCCTGCTCTATTAGAGCTGGTGAGTCTAGGCATCAATACGATACCAGTAACTGTTCTTTTCTGAGCCTCTTCCTAGATGCCGAGAACTGTGAGCACCGTTTTCATGAACTGTCTCGTGAGGCTGCCCCACACAGGCTGAGGCTTCCCCAAATCTCAGACCAGGAAGCTCGAGGTCACATGGCCACTGACGTCCAGAGTCAGGACTCACACCCAGAGTCCAGCAGCTGCATCTGTGGCTCCCCCGCTGCAGTCCAGGGAACCTAGAGGTGTTTCTCTTACTCTGTGTAACCCTGCAGGTGTTTGAGGACAGCTGTCGTAGCCTCTCAAAGCCGCCCTCCTCTGGTCTTGGCTCAGTGGTTCCTGGCCAGGCAGTTTCTAGCATTGAACCCTTTCTGATGACCCTTTCATGGTGGATTCTACCTCATCAGTGCTTTTCATCCATGACACCCACTGGACAGACACTTCCAAATTGTCAGGGTGCTGTGAAGTTACTGAAATAGTTCTTAAGGATGTGGATATTTACGCATGGATATTTATATATGTTTCATCAGAGAGACGAGGTGCAGACAGTTGTCCATCTGTGACATTTGGAGACGTGGACAGACAGTCAGCCGTGTTAGACACTCACCTTCCCTTCCCTTGTCTTAAACTCGCAGCTGTAACTAAAATGTCAGGGACTGGGCGGCTTAAACAAAGCCACGTGTGTTGCGGTTCTGTGGGTTGCAGTCCACGGTCACGGCCCAGCCGGTTGGGAGTCTGCTGGGAGCCCACGGCCTATTCATAGCCAGCTGTATTCTCTTTTTTTTTTTTGAAGGTTTCAGATATACTTTATTTCTTCAAACATGCTATATTTTAATGGGTACATAGTACTTTTACTTGGAATTAATTATGAGTTGATTTTGAAACAATTCAGTATTAAATCAGCTGGGATGATTACTGTTCTCTCCATTCCTTTGGGGTGACTCTGCCAACAGGCGATGGGTTCCACTCTATTTCAATTTGTGTTGCCATACATACCCATACAGCAACACAGAAAGTGGATCCACTAGCTAATACAGCATTACCATATTTGTCATGGAAATCAGGTGCCCGCTTTTGATGGATCTGCCCTGCCACTGCTTGCTGAATGCTTTGAACTCTCAGACGATGTGGTGCGTTTTCGGCCGAGGGAAACATGCTGAGGTTGAACATAAAATGGCTGCAACTACAGCTGCTGGCCTCGAGCAATTCGGCGTCTAGTCCAGCTGTATTCTCACTGTGTCCTCACATGGCAGACACACTCTCCTCTTTTTTAAATTTATTTTATTGAAGTATGGTTGTGAACCGTGAACTTCCAGATGTTCAAGCTGGTTTTAGAAAAGGCAGAGGAACCAGAGATCAAATTGCCAACATCCGCTGGATCATGGAAAAAGCGAGAGAGTTCCAGAAAAACATCTGCTTTATTGACTATGCCAAAGCCTTTGACTGTGTGGATCACAATAAACTGTGGAAAATTCTGAAAGAGATGGGAATACCAGACCACCTGATCTGCCTCTTGAGAAATCTGTACGCAGGTCAGGAAGCAACAGTGAGAACTGGACATGGAACAACAGACTGGTTCCAAATAGGAAAAGGAGTACGTCAAGGCTGTATATTGTCACCCTGCTTATTTAACTTCTATGCAGAGTGCATCATGAGAAAGGCTGGGCTGGAAGAAACACAAGCTGAAATCAAGATTGCCGGGAGAAATATCAATAACCTCAGATATGCAGATGATACCACCCTTATGGCAGAAAGTGAAGAGGAACTCAAAAGCCTCTTGATGAAAGTGAAAGAGGAGAGTGAAAAAGTTGGCTTAAAGCTCAACATTCAGAAAATGAAGATCATGGCATCTGGTCCCATCACTTCATGGGAAATAGATGGGGAAACAGTGGAAACAGTGGCAGACTTTATTTTTCTGGGCTCCAAAATCACTGCAGATGGTGACTGCAGCCATGAAATTAAAAGACGCTTACTCCTTGGAAGGAAAGTTATGACCAACCTAGATAGCATATTGAAAAGCAGAGACATTACTTTGCCAACAAAGGTCCGTCTAGTCAAGGCTATGGTTTTTCCTGTGGTCATGTGTGGATGTGAGAGTTGGACTGTGAAGAAAGCTGAGTGCTGAAGAATTGATGCTTTTGAACTGTGGTGTTGGAGAAGAGTCTTGAGAGTCCCTTGGACTGCAAGGAAATCCAACCAGTCCATTCTGAAGGAGATCAGCCCTGGGATATCTTTGGGAGGACTGATGCTAAAGCTGAAACTCCAGTACTTTGGGCACGTCATGCGAACAGTTGACTCATTGGAAAAGACTCTGATGCTGGGAGGGATTGGGGGCAGGAGGAGAAGGGGACGACAGAGGATGAGATGGCTGGATGGCATCACTGACTCAATGGACATGAGTCTGAGTGAACTCCGGGAC
The DNA here is from genome assembly GCF_029407905.1 of Bubalus kerabau. Classification (NCBI taxonomy): domain Eukaryota; kingdom Metazoa; phylum Chordata; class Mammalia; order Artiodactyla; family Bovidae; genus Bubalus; species Bubalus kerabau. The sequence goes on along the minus strand of NC_073631.1, from coordinate 121,324,698 downwards.
TTGGTGATGGACAGGGAGGCCTGGCGTGCTGCGCTTCATGGGGTCGCAAAGAGTCGGACACGACTGAGTGACTGATCTGATCTGATGGTTGATCTACAGGGTCAAGAGACTCTTCTCCCAAGGGCACTGATTCCACCACGAGGGCCCCACCCTTGTGGCCTGATCACCTGCTCAAGGCCCCACCTCCCAATACTGTCACTTTGAGGGTTAGTGTTTCAACATAGGGCTTCCCAGGTGGCTCACAGGTAAAGAATCTGCCTGCCAGTGTAGGAGACGCAGGTTCTATCCCTGGATGGGGAAGATCCCCTGGAGGAGGAAATGGCAACCCACTCCAGCATTCTTGCCTTGGAAGCCCATGGATAGAGGAGCCTGGCGGGTACAGCCCATCGGGTTGCAAAGAGTTGAACATGTCTGAGCACACCCACACACACATACACAAAAGCAGGCATGTACATGCACACACACATGTGTGCACACAGAATGCTTCTGAACCCACAACACAGAAGACTTTCAGCACAAGGAGTCTTACCCGTGACCTCAAGAGACAGGGGAACAGGAGGAAACCAGGCTCTGGGACGTGTTCCGAGTCCAGCTGTGCTCACGCCAATTGTCTTTGGCAGTGGACGCCCAGCGGGGCTGCCATTGGCTGCTGCCTGGGGCACCAAGGAGGGCAGGGCTTGCGTCAGAGCAGCTCAGGGTGGGGAAGCAGTCGAGGGCTCAGTGTAGGTGAGGAGAGAGTCCCGTACAGAGGGAGCGGGTCGCTGTGTCAGGATAAAGATGGGAAAGTGTCACTGAGCCCACAGACGGGGTCACTGGGGGTCATGACCCGAGTTGTGAGGAGTCTGCAGATGGGGTCACTGGGGGTCATGACCCGAGCCGTGAGGAGTCTGCAAATGGGGTCACTGGGGGTCATGACCCGAGCCGTGAGGAAGGCAGGTAGGCTGAGTGACAGGCGGCAGATCACTGGATCACGTGTCCCCTGGGGTCACCTCGTTCTGCCATCTTAGTGTTTGGGGCAGTATAATCCCGTTTTCACATTATATCTCACTCAGGGCCTCCATGAGAAAACAGATAAGACCAGCCCACCTGGGAGAGTTGGGGTGAGGCCTGGACCCCCAGCCCCCAGAGCCTGAGAACCCATCTCTCACCTCCGGTCCCCTGGACCCAACGCTCCTGAGGATACGGTGTGGACTCCAGCCTGCATCCTGCGTCTGCTCCGCTAATGAGCTGTCCTCGCAGGTGCTGGCCTCCCTCTCCTGGGAGATGCAGCTCCGGGCAGATTTGGTCCAGCCTCACAGAAGGTCTGTGAACTCCATCATGGGTGGGCAGTAGGATCCCAGTGGTTATCATGGTTGCATTTCAGGTTAATTCTCGTGGGCGTGTCTGAAATGTGGCCGTGGCACAGTGCATCCGACTCCCAGCTGTGCAGGTGACCCAGACCAGAAACCCCATTTGCTTCAAGTGGTACCCAGTTCTCTCTCCCGACGGGGGCTTCCTCGTCACCTCTCTGTGACCTGGGCTCCTTGGAGGGTGGTGGTTGCAGTGGGATGGTCCCCAGGTGGGTGGGACAGGTGGCCCTGGGGCGTGAGGGATTCCTGAGAGGCTGCTGAAGACCCTGAGTTTTTCTAATTTACTTTAAAATTTTTATTGGAGTATAGTTGATTTACAATGCTGTTAATATCTGCTGTACAGCAAAGTGACTCAGTTATATATATATGTATATTCATTCTTTTTTAGATTCTTTTATCAGAGAGTATTGAGTAGAGTTTCCTGTGCTATGAGCTCACATTTCTTCTTCACAAAAGACTTTGGGCTTTTCCGTGGTGTTTACAACACAGTCCAAGGCCCGAGGACCGTCTGCGCTCGGCGAGCCGTCCCCTGCACTCTGCCAGCTCAGCATGTCCTGTTTCCTCTTCTCTGGCCTTGCTTTCCTTTCTTCTCCACCTTCTTCCGCTCTGGTGAGGTCAGTGAATATGAAGACAGGGCGAGAATCAGAATTCTCTTCCTCAGAAAGGAAGAGACATCTTCGTTCTTGAGAAGGAGCAAGCCTTTTCCGAGAACTGAATGCAAAACATATTCACCTTGGACTTTTCACATCAGGCCCTGAGGGTTGGTGCGCAGTGTCCTCAACCACAAATGCAGCAGGAGTTCCTTAATTATTTATGCCCCTGCTTCTCGGTGAGGGATTCAGAGTGACAGTGTTCATAAAGCAGTTTCTCGTAGTGACCCCCAGAAAAACACGCTGCTCCGGGGGCCGAGCTGCGAAACTCCCAGGGACGAGGCCCAGACGCCCCATCCTCCAGGGCGGAGGGCTGGGATGGAAAACCCCGAGCACCCACCCTGGCCCCACGGGGTGGCCTGGGACTCACGGGCGAAAGGAGACTGTAAAGAGCTAAAGATTGTCCCTGGTCACTTGTTTATCCACTACGCACCACTACACACCAAGACACGGAGACTGTCTCACAACTTGTCCTAAAACCACGTAAGTCTTGAGTTTTATGAAACAAGATAAGAATATGTCAGATCTTGTCCCACTTCCTAAAGCTGTGGAGAGAACCCGAAACCGTGGCCTTCCCTTCCTGCCGTGGCCTATTGATCCTAGGAATTCCTTGCAAGATTCTAGAATCTGTAATTCCAGGGAATGTCTTCACTAGCATGAGACTGGGAGTGTATTTCCCTGGTATTCCGCTTACTGTCCTTTTCTACTTTTGAAGGAGAGAGAAAATTCTGCTAAAAATAATGTACAAGGTCTGTGGTCAGGGTATAATCCCTCTAGGAAGTACGCCTCAGGACGGTAGGGTTAATTGTTCAGTTTTCTCCTCGGCACACAGAACAGAACTCGATCAACATCTGCTGAAAAATTAGTGGCAAGGTCTGTGACAGAGAGGAACTAGCATTGGGATATTTGAGAGAAGAGTTGTCAAGGGCCTGTCACTATCATCCCTGTGAAGCCAGAAGTGTCAGGGTGGAACCAAAGGACCCGGTCAAGAGGGAACTCACTCAAACCCTGCCTGTGGTCCCCGGAAACTGGCGCCACATGGCTGCTGACACCTGAGATAAACTTGTTGTTATTCAGTCACCAAGTTGCGTCTGATTCTTCGCAACGCCATGGACTACAGCACGCCAGGCCTCCCTGTCCATCACCAACTCCCAGAGCTTACTCAAACTCATGTCCATCGAGTTAGTGGTGCCATCCAACCATCTCACCCTCTGTCGTCCCCTTCTCCTCCCGCCTTCAATTTTTCCCAGCTCAGGGTCTTTTCCAATGAGTTGGCTCTTTGCATCAGGTGGTCAAAGTATTGGAGTTTCAGCTTCAGCATCAGTCCTCCCAATGAATACTGAGAGTTGATTTCCTTTAAGATTGACTGGTTGATCACCTTGCAGTCCAAGGGACTCTTAGGAGTCTTCTCCAAAACCATAGTTGGAAAGCATCTATTTTTCAGCACTCAGCCTTCGTTGTTGACCAGCTCTCACATCCGTACGTGACTAATGGGAAGCCCATGGCTTTGACCATACGGACCGTTGTCGGAAAGTGACGTCTTTGCTTCTAACACACTGTCTACGTTTGTCTTAGCTCTCCTGCCAAGAAGCTCCCGTCTTCTAATCTCATGGCTGCAGCACCATCTGCAGTGATTCGAGAGCCCAAGAAGAGAAAAATCTGTCATTGTTTCTACCTTCTCCCCATGTATGTGCCATGAAGCGATGGGACCAGATGCCAAGATCTTGGTTTTTTGAATGTTGATTTTTCACTCTCCTCCTTCATTTTCATCAAAAGGCTCTTTAGTTCCTCCTTGCTTTCTGCCATTAGGGTGGTAACATCTGCATATCTGAGGTTGTTGATATTTCTCCTGGCAATCTTGATTCCAGCTTGTAACTCATCCAGCCCGCATTTCCAATGATGTGCTCTTCATATAAGTTAAATATACAGGCTGACAGTGAACAGCCTTGTCATACTCCTTTCTCAATCCTAAACCATTCAGTTGTTCCATACAGGGTTCTAAGTGTTGCTTCTTGACCCGCATACAGGTTTCTTAGGAGACAGGTAAAATGGTCTGGCATTCCCATCTCTTTTTAAGAGTTTTCCACAATTTATTATGATCACAGTCAAAGGCTTTAACGTAGTCAATGAAACAGAGGTAGATATTTTCTGGAATTCCCTTGCTTTGGCTATGATCCCACAAATGTTGGCAATTTGATCTCTGGTTCCTCTGTCTTTTCTAAACCCCACTTGAATATCTGGAAGTTCTCAGTTCACGGAATGCTAAAGCCTAGCTTGGAAGATTTGAAGCATAACCTCACTAGCTGGACTAACAGTACCTCTTAATTTTACATGAATACTGAAAATTGTAATGTTTTGGTAAACGTCTGAGGAAGGCTATCTTGTGAGTCTGGCAACTTAAATTCATACTCATAAAAACCATTTCAGTCCCTCAAGTGAAGCTCTGGGTGGCAGGTATGGCCATCTGCCTGATTTTTTGTATCAATCTAGCTCGATGCCAGTGGACAGAGGTGTGCCCACTGCCCTACCTTCCCGAGCACGAGCATCTGGCAAGGACAGTGATCTGCCACGTAACAGGAGCCCCTGCCCCGCTTCAGACTCAGCCTCAAGTCTTCCTTGGGGTCGCATCTGAGACCTCTGTAGGCAGCAGGGTGCTGTTTGAACTGTGCCTACAGGGACCCCCGGGGTGGGGACCTGTGTGTGTCCTGTTGGTTCTGGGTCAAGGTGGCTACTTGTCCCCACCAAGTGCCATCTGACCTGTCCGTTCATGTCCAGACCACGGTTTCCTGGACCACAGCCCGGCAGGAAGGGGGCATCCCGCTTGCTGTGCGCATGCTGAGGGCCTTCCCGGGGCGGGTGGGGAGGGACTGCTCCACAGGGGACAAAGGACCTGAGGTCACATGCATTTGGGAAGCGGCTACCTCGCAGCCCTCCCAGGAAAGGCAGCCTCATAAAACTCATCCTGACTCAGGAGGATGAGTTTTCATCCCCAGCACGTCTGCTGGGCACCCTTAGCTCCCTGATGCCTGCAAGTGCCGACGCCTGCAAGCCCGTTCGTCCAAGGCAGCCCCTTGGCTCGGATGTTTGCCCGTGAGCTGTGCCTGGCCAGCCGCCCTGTGTGACTTTCTTCCCGCACCAGGCGCGTTGGGGAAGACCTTGTCTATGCCGTGTGCTGGGCTCCTGGTGGCATGTGCAGGCCCAGTGGCAGGCCTTCCGTTTTGAGAGGCACGCGGTTTTCCCCTTTTGCTCCTGTCAGGGTCTTCAACATGGGGATCGCACAACTGAACGGTCCCGAATGTCCTGGGGGTGGGCTTGTCCATGAGGTGGTGGGTGTTCGGGAGGAACCCGGGAATGCCAGTGGGTGGAATGTGTGGAGGCTGGAGGCCTTGCTGGGTGGGCCTGCCCCCACTGTCCAGGGATGCTGGCTGCAGGCTCCCCTGGGGTTTCCTTGGCGACTGAAATTCAACAGAAGGGCTTCCCCCTTGGTCTCCTTGGTGGGTGTGGCCCTCCAAAGTTGAAAACTTGGCCATCATGACTGCCTTGGTTTGTGCTTGCTTTTACTTTTTCACATTATTGCCATTTACAGCTTCCTCCCCACTTTAATCTTTTTAAAAAGACATCATATTTTTAGAGCAGTTTTAGGTTCCTGGCAAAACTGAAAGGAATGTACAGGCAGTTCCCACCTACCCCTCGCCCCAGCCCAGCCTCCCCGCTTTCAACATCCCCACCAGATGGTCCATTTGTTACACTCAGTGGAGCCACGGGGACACGTGGTCATTACTCAGAGCCCGTAGCTTGCATCAGGGTGCACTCTTGGTGTGTCCAGTCTAAGTGAAACTGAAAGTCGCTCATTCATGTCCGACTCTTGGCGACCCCCATGGTCTATACAGTCCATGGAATTCTCCAGGCCAGAATACTAGAGTAGGTAGCCATTCCCTTCTCCAGGGGATCTTCCCAACCTAGGGATCAAACCCAGGTCTCCCACATATCAGTCTATGGGCTTGGACAAAGAGATAACTCCATGGGTCCACCACTGTGGTATCATTCAGAGTATTTTCACTGCTCTAGAAACCCATGTTGATCTTACAGCGCTGTTTCAAGACCCTCCAGATAGTCAGTGGCATCCTTTGAGTTTTCAGCACTGACTCAGCACCTCCTCTGACCTGTGCTGGACAAAACGAGCACCCCGGTGGCCTGCACCAGCCCTGGGGCCATGCCTGTCCTGGGCTGCACAGAGCAGAGCGTTGGTACAGATCATCCAGCTGCTTCTTGTGGCCACTTTGTATCCTGCCTTGTCCATTCGCCCATCCCAACACAGGTTTATTAAGTGCTGAACATGTGTTGGTTGCTGAGGATCTGATGGTAAACAGAAAAAGCTCAGCCTCAAGGTGGGGGAACTTCTGTCATCTAGTGGACCATGTTTAAGTGCTATCATTCAGGAAGCTTCTCAATTATTACTGTTATTTTTTTAAAAACACAAATTAGTATCCTCAGTTTCCCCTAATTCTGCAATTGAGCTTTTGAAGTACAGGACTTGTTACATGAAGTTAGTTTCGGTCATTTAGCTATTGTTTTCTTAAAGCCTGTCAGGTTACAAATACTTGTACTGTGTCCCCTCGGGATTGTATACACTTCATGGACACATTTGTTGATTGTTTCCTCTAATTGTTGCTGCAGAGATTCATCGGGTCAGGGCCCCCTCCAGAGCCCCATGTCAGCCCACTGGACACTTCCCTCCAGGAGGACGTAGTCACACGTGGATCTTCTACACGGTCGAGTCCACCATTCATGTCTCGTGTGGTCTTTCTTCCCAGGAGCTTGGGCTAAAGTAGGGATTGATCCGTGGTGGTTCCCGTAATTTCAAGCCCACCTGTCTGTGCAGGTTGCTTTCCTGGTTAGTTTATTGTGATAATATTTTGGCCTTATCAGTGGTTCTCTTATGCGTCTCCCAATAAATATCCTCTGTTTTGTTCAAGGAGGACGAGGAAGGCTGCAATCAGTTAATGCCCACAGAAGCGGTGACTTTCGTGTCCCTCCGGACCCATCCTTCTTTCACATGGTCTGAGATTTGTAGAAACCAGAAATCCTCAAATGTGGCATATTAAGAAACCAGTTAGGTGTCTAAAGGGGAGTGTCCTTATAAGAGATTAATTCCAAGGATCCAGATGTTAATGGGGAAACCAGACCACCGAGGCCAAGTTCAGATACTTTCTAGTTATAATTGAGCTGGGAAATGAAGACCTTTGTGCAGTGTGAAGAGACTGGATTGATGCGTTTTTCCAGCCTCAGGGCTAGATTTGGGAATATACCCAGAGACATTAGTAGGGAATTTAAAATAATTTCAGGGTCTGATGGGACTCCGTCACAGCCCCAAGGTGCCCCTCCACGTGGGGTCTGTGTTCCTGGGCGGGGACGCAGCTCAGAAGAAGAGAAGAGCTCATGGGTGTGCTAATGGAGAGCGTTCAGCCGAACAGAAGCACAGATTCATGGTGTTCTTACCTTGGCTGACCTGTGTGTTTACGCAGCCCTGGATGACACGGCCTCGTTTCTTGAACTGATTACCAAGACTGCACGTGAGGGTCGGCGGGGGCCAGGGGCAGGGCCTGGAGAGGCCCTGGGTGGGGAGTCTCGCAGGTTACACAGGGATCAAGGCGCCTGTGTCCCCCTGGCTTTGATTGCGAATTACAGGCACACAGCTTGCCGGAAGCAGTGTCACTGGCCATGAAGATGAGCTCAGAGATGCCTTTGTTGTTGTTCAGTTGCTAAGTCATGTCTAACTCTATGCCCCACGGGCTACAGCACGCCAGGCTTCCCTGTCCTTCAGTTCAGTTCAGTCGCTCAGTCGTGTCTGAATCTTTGCGACCCCATGAAGCGCAGCACGCCAGGCCTCCCTGTCCATCACCAACTCCCGGAGTTCACTCAGACTCATGTCCATCGAGTCGGTGATGCCATCCAGCCATCTCATCCTCTGTCGTCCCCTTCTCCTCCTGCCCCCAATCCCTCCCAGCATCAGAGTCTTTTCCAATGAGTCAACTGTTCGCATGAGGTGGCCAAAGTACTGGAGTTTCAGCTTTAGCATCAGTCCTTCCAAAGAAATCCCAGGGCTGACCTCCTTTAGAATGGACTGGTTGGATCTCCTTGCAGTCCAAGGGACTCTCAAGACTCTTCTCCAACACCACAGTTCAAAAGCATCAATTCTTCAGCACTCAGCTTTCTTCACAGTCCAACTCTCTCATCCATACATGACCACAGGAAAAACCATAGCCTTGACTAGACGGACCTTTGTTGGCAAAGTAATGTCTCTGCTTTTCAATATGCTATCTAGGTTGGTCATAACTTTCCTTCCAAGGAGTAAGCGTCTTTTAATTTCATGGCTGCAGTCACCATCTGCAGTGATTTTGGAGCCCCCCAAAATTAAGTCTGCCACTGTTTCCACTGTTTCCCCATCTATTTCCCATGAAGTGATGGGACCAGATGCCATGATCTTCGTTTTCTGAATGTTGAGCTTTAAGCCAACTTTTTCACTCTCCTCTTTCACTTTCATCAAGAGGCTTTTGAGTTCCTCTTCACTTTCTGCCATAAGGGTGGTTGTCATCTTCATATCTGAGGTTATTGATATTTCTCCCTGCAATCTTGATTCCAGCTTGTGCTTCTTCCAGCCCAGCGTTTCTCATGACGTACTCTGCACAGAAGTTAAATGAGCAGGGTGACAATATACAGCCTTGACGTACTCCTTTTCCTATTTGGAACCAGTCTGTTGTTCCATGTCCAGTTCTAACTGTTGCTTCCTGACCTGCATAGAAATTTCTCAAGAGGCAGGTCAGGTGGTCTGGTATTCCCATCTCTTTCAGAATTTTCCACAGTTTATTGTGATCCACACAGTCAAAGGCTTTGGCATAGTCAATAAAGCAGAAATAGATGTTTTTCTGGAACTCTCTTGTGTTTTCAATGATCTAGCAGATGTTGGCAATTTGATCTCTGGTTCCTCTGCCTTTTCTAAAACAGCTTGAACATCAGGAAGTTCATGGTTCACATACTGTTGAAGTCTGGCTTGGAGAATTTTGAGCATTACTTTACTAGCGTGTGAGATGAGTGTAATTGTGCAGTAGTTTGAGTATTCTTTGGCATTGCCTTTCTTTGGGATTGGAATGAAAACTGACCTTTTCCAGTCCTGTGGCCACTGCTGAGTTTTCCAAATTTGCTGGCATATTGAGTGCAGCATTTTCACAGCATCATCTTCCAGGATTTGAAATAGCTCAACTGGAATTCCATCACCTCCACTAGCTTTGTTCGTAGTGATGCTTTCTAAGGCCCACTTGACTTCACATTCCAAGATGTCTGGCTCTAGGTGAGTGATCACACCATTGTGATTTTCTGGGTCATGAAGATTTTTTTGTATAGTTCTTCTGTGTATTCTTGCCACCTCTTCTTAATATCTTCTGCTTCTGTTAGGTCCATACCATTTCTGTCCTTTATTGAGCCCTTCTTTGCATGAAATGTTTCCTTGGTATCTCTAATTTTCTTGAAGAGATCTCTAGTCTTTCCCATTCTGTTGTTTTCCTGTATTTCTTTGCATTGATCACTGAGGAAGGCTTTCTTATCTCTCCTTGCTGTTCTTTGGAACTCTTCATTCAGATGCTTATATCTTTCCTTTTCTCCTTTGCTTTTCACTTCTCTTCGTTTCACAGCTATTTGTAACACCTCCCCAGACAGCCATTTTGCTTTTTTGCATTTCTTTCCCATGGGGATGGTCTTGATCCCTGTCTCCTGTACAATGTCATGAACCTCAGTCCATAGATCTATGGCACTCTATCAGGCACTCTATCAGATCTAGTCCCTTAAATCTATTTCTCGCTTACACTGTATAATCATAAGGGATTTGATTTAGGTCATACCTGAATGGTCTAGTGGTTTTCCCTACTTTCTTCAATTTCAGTCTGAATTTGGCAATAAGGAGTTCAGGATCTGAGCCACAGTCAGCTCCTGGTCTTGTTTTTTGTTGACTGTATAGAGCTTCTCCATCTTTGGCTGCAAAGAATATAATCAATCTGATTTTGGTGTGGACCATCTGGTGATGTCCATGTGTAGAGTCTTCTCTTGTGTTGTTAGAAGAGGGTGTATGCTATGACCAGTGCATTTTCTTGGCAAAACTCTATTAGTCTTTGCCCTGCTTCATTCCGTATTCCAAGGCCAAATTTGCCTGTTACTCCAGGTGTTTCTTGACTTCCTACTTTTGCATTCCAGTCCCCTATAATGAAAAGGACATACTTTTTGTGTGTTAGTTCTAAAAAGTCTTGTAGGTCTTCATAGAACCATTCAACTTCAGCTTCTTCAGCATTACTGGTTGGGGCATAGACTTGGATTACTGTGATATTGAATGGTTTGCCTTGGAAACAAACAGAGATCATTCTGTCATTTTTGAGATTGCATCCAAGTACTGCATTTCGATGTCTTGTTGACCATGATGGCTACTCCATTTCTTCTGAGGGATTCCTGCCCACAGTAGTAGATATAATGGTCATCTGAGTTAAATTCACCCATTCCAGTCCATTTTAGTTCGCTGATTCCTAGAATGTTGACGTTCACTCTTGCCATCTCTTGTTTGACCACTTCCAATTTGCCTTGATTCATGGACCTGACATTCCAGGTTCCTATGCAATATTGCTCTTTACAGCATTGGACCTTGCTTCTATCACCAGTCACATCCACAACTGGGTATTGTTTTTGCTTTGGCTCCATCCCTTCATTCTTTCTGGAGTTATTTCTCCACTGATCTCCAGTAGCATATTGGGCACCTACCGACCTGGGGAGTTCCTCTTTCAGTATCCTATCATTTTGCCTTTTCATACTGTTCATGGGGTTCTCAAGGCAAGAATACTAAAGTGGTTTGCCATTCCCTTGTCCAGTGGACCACATTCTGTGAGACCTCTCCACCATGATCCGCCTGTCTTGGGTGGCTCCACGGGCATGGCTTAGTTTCATTGAGTTAGACAAGGCTGTGGTCCTAGTATGATTAGATTGACTAGTTTTCTGTGATTATGGTTTCAGTGTGTCTGCTCTCTCATGCCCTCTTGCAACACCTACCGTCTTACTTGGGTTTCTCTTACCTTGGACGTGGGGTCTCTCTTCATGGCTGCTCCAGCAAAGTGCAGCCGCTGCTCCTTACCTTGGACGAGGGTATCTCCTCACCACTGCCCCTTCTGACCTTGAACGTGGAATACTCCTCTAGGCCCTCCTGCACCTGCGCAGCCACCGCTCCTTGGAGGTGGGGTTGCCCCTCCCGGCCGCAGTCCCTGGCCTTGGGCGTGGGGTAGGTCCTCCCAGCGACTGGTGCACTTAGCACGGCTGAGAGGAGCTGCCCCACGCCCGAGGTTAGGGGCAGCAGCCGAGAGGAGCTGTCCTTCACAATGTAATAAATATTACTATTGCAAAGTTACTTCCTCCAAACCTATTACCCTTTTTCACTGTTTCCTTCACTCACATCCCCAATATTTACAATCATATGTTTGCATTCACTGTTTTTTGTCTTGCTTCCCCACTGGACTGTGGACTTCTTAATACCATGGATCTTACTTTGTCTCATATGCCTTGGCCCCAAGCAGGGGATCTGACACATAGTAGGCACTTAACTCTAAGGCAAAGTTGAAATTAAAGTCGTGTGAAGATCTGAGGTTGAAACTTCTTGTCCTGCCTCCAAAATGATGCCAACAAGTCCTCCTTACGTGTCACCTGGGTGGCTGGGCTGGGCCGTCTTTGGGAGCCCTGTACTGGACGTTGTGAACCCAGCAATGGCCCAGGGTTTAGGACCTCGCCCATGGCCCTCGCTGTGTGGAGGCCACAGGAGGAGAAGGGGTCCTGTCAGCAGGGAGCTGTGGCCTAGGTGAAGGTTCCAGATCGACTCCTACAAAGTGATGGGTGACCATTCCTAGATAGTGTGTGCCCACCAGGACTTCAGCAGAAAGGAGAGGTTCTTGCAACCTGGAGCATGGATTCCAGATTTTGAGAGATGCTCAGTCTCTTAGTCATGCCCAACTCTTTGTGACCCCATGGACTGTAGCCCGCCAGCCTCTTCTGTCCATGGGATTCTCCAGGCAAGAATGCTGGAGTGGGTTGCCATGCCCTTCTCCAGAGGATCTTCCCGACACAGGGATCCAACCCACATTTCCTGCATTGGAGGTGGATTCTTTACTGGGGAAGCCCTTTGGAGAGATGGTTGGTTCCAAATTGGCCTCAAGCAAACCCTATTTCTGGGGCTGTCCCCACGTCTAGGTCTCTAGTAAAGATGCCAGGTTACCATACTGTTATCACAACAGCAGAGTAAGAGGAGCGGCTGGTTCTAATCCAGGCCCAAAAGCAGCAAGCAAGGAGCGTTTTGTTACAGAAACAGATTTTCTGAAGTTCATCAGTTGTTTTTTTCCCAAAGGATTTTGAGAGGGGAACTGATCTGGGTGCCAGCTTGTTACAGAGCTTGTTGTTGGGAGGTGACTGTGGTTACCTGTCTGAGGAGGGGATGGCACATTTATATGGATTCTTGGGTGGCACTTTTCACCTTGCTGTTCTGCTGGCCTCCAGAGCCTGAGAGGAAACCTCCATGGGCGATCCCGACACAGTCCCGTCCACTGGACTTCCTCAAAGTGCTGTGGGAGCGCCCGCTGCAGAAATTAAAGAGAAACACCTAATGCTGGTTCAGGTCAGAGCTGGGTGCCAAGACCTACCAGCGTATCCTGTGTGCCTGGTCACTCAGTCGTGTTTGACTCTGTGACGCCATGGACTGTAGCCCGCCAGCTTCCTCTGTCCATGGGATTTTCTAGGCAGGAATACTGGAGTAGGTTGCCATTTCCTACTCCAGGGGATCTTCCTGACCCAAGGATTAAACCTGCATCTTCTGCATTGTCAGACAGATGCTTTATCACTGAGCCACTTGGGAAGCCTAGGTTTATCATAGGCAATACTCAAAATACAATATATGGAAGTTCAAGACTTTGGTGATGACAGAGCAGCTTCTCAGGTTAATTCTCCCAAGGATAATCAGTGCAAAAGCTGGACAGAATGTAATAATAATAAAAACCCATTCAATGTCAATGGAGAGTAACTGATAATAGGCAGAAGCTGGAGAGGAGCCCAGTCTTAAAATACAAGCCACAGAGGTGGAGATATTTTTGGGTTCACACTTGGGGTCTTTGCCTGAAGGCCCTCCCTGAACCCCAGTTTGTGGCTGGGACGGCAGACACGTGCAGTTTCTAGACTGAGGGATCCTGGGGCTGGCTGACCATCTAGAAAGTTAGAAAATGATGGAAGAGAGGTGCCCCAGACTGTCACATCCAGTCTACCCAACTGCCAGCTGACCGCTGAGCTGTGCTGTGTGTTGCAGGGTGAGAAAATGGCATCTGGAAACCAGTACAATTACACAGACAATTTAGCTGTTGTCCACTGCAGAGTATGGGGTTTGAGCCCTGCCAAACTAACTGCATATTAAAAAGCAGAGATGTTACTGTGCCAACAAAAGTCCGTCTAGTCAAAGCTATGGTTTTTCCAGTAGTCATGTATGGATGTGAGAGTTGTACTATAAAGAAAGCTGAGTGCCGAAGACTTGATGCTTTTGAACTGTGGTGTTGGAGAAGACTCTTGAGAGTCCCCTGGACAGCAAGGAGAATCCAACCGGTCAATCCTAAAGGAAATCAACCCTGAGTATTCATTGGGAGGAATGATGCTGAAGCTGAAACTCCAATACTTTGACCACCTGAGTCGGCAAAGAGCCAACTCATTGGAAAAGACCCTGAGCTGGGAAAGATTGAAGGTGGGAGGAGAAGGGGACGACAGAGGACGAGATGGTTGGATGGCATCACCGACTTGATGGACATGAGTTTGAGCAAACTCCGGTAGACAGTGAAGAACAGGGAGGCCTGGTGTTCTGCAGTCCATGGGGTCACAAAGAATCAGACATGACTGAGCGACTGAACTGAACTGACCTGAAACTAACTGCTTGCTGAAATAAAAATTATTCTCCAGAGAAGCATAAAATAATCCAGAAACTACAATGTTTCATCCATAGTGACTTGTGTTTAATAGTAATTGGCTCAGTGGTAAAGAATCTACCTGCCAATGCAGAAACAAGAAACGCGGGTTTGATCCCTGGGTCGGGAAGATCCCCTGGAAGAGTAAATGGCAACCCATTCCAGTATTCTTGCCTGAAAAATCCCATGGACAGAGGCTCCTCAAGGGCTACAGTCTGTGGTGTCAGAGTCGGACGCGACTGAGTGACTGAGCACTCCATGGATGTGTGAAGAAGCAACAAAATGTACTTGTACTTAGAGAAACAGCAAATAACAACCAACTCAAGTGAGCCAGATGCTGCAATGAGCATAGGTATACATTAAAGAGCTTAATAACGTGTATACCAGAAGATAAAGGAAAGTAAATGCCTAGTAAATGAATAGCTGGAGAGCTCTGGAAGAGAACTGGTAAGTAGAAATTATTGGCTTTAAATATTCAGAAATAGAACTGAAGTCATCACAGAATTGACTTCACAGAAGAATGAGACAAATGAAGGAAGAATCAGTGAACTTGAAAACAGATCAATAGAGGACTTCCCAAATGGGCCAATGGTCAAGAATCTGCCTTCTCATGAGGGGGATGTGGGTTCCATCCCTGGTGGGGAAACGAAGATCCCACACACTGCAGGGGAATTAAGCCTGCATTGTGAAATCAGAGAGAAGCCCATTTGCCACAACAAAGACCAGTGTAGCCAAAAAAAAAGGAAAAAAAAAAGAAAATAGATCAATAGAAATGATCAATTCTGAAGAACAGAAAAAGCATTGAAGAAAATGAACAGAGCTTCCAAAGCCTAGAGTTAAATAGAGATCAAGGAATCTAACATATCTGTAATTAAAGTTCCAAAAAGCAATGAGAAAGATACTGGAATGGAAAAATAGATTTAAAGAAATAATAATTTAAAGTGTCCTGAATGTTTTAAAAAACATTAAGTTTACAAATCCAACCACCTCAAAGAATTCCAAGTAGGATAAGAGAAGAGAAACCAAAACCACAGACCTCTAGGCATGTCATAGTTAAGTTCCTGAAATCCAAGCATAAATATGAAGTTTTGAAAAGCAGTTAGGGGAAATGGCATCTTACGTAAGGAAAATGGCGATGCAACCACAGAGGTCTCTTCTGGAACAGAGACCAGAAGACACTGGAATCACATTTTAAACCGAGGCGCTGAAAGCTTCTGCCAACCTAGAATTCTATACCCAGGAAGCTAGTCTTCAACACAGAGCACAGAGACATTCCAGGGCTCAGCTGCCCAGCTCAGCGGCCACTGGCAGAAGCTGTTGAACACTTACAGAGGACTAGTCTGCATGCAGATGAAAAATGCAGATATATATATATACTTCATAAAAATGCTGCTGGTGGTGCTTTAGTCACCAAGTCACATCCAACTCTTGTGACCCCCTGGACTGTAGCGCACCAGGCTCCTCTGTCCATGGGATTCTCCAGGCAAGAATCCTGCAGTGGGTCGCCGTTCCCTCCTCCAGGGGATCTTCCCAATCCAGGGATTGCACCCTGGCCTCCTGCATTGGCAGGCAGGTTCTTTCCCACTGACCCACCAGGGACTCCTATATACAAAAATAGATGTGTATTAAATAGATATATAATATATAGATATAATAATACGTAATATATAAAAATAGGCTTTGAGGCAAAACATATCACCAAATATAAAGAAAACCACTTCATACTAATGAAGGTCTATCAGGAGGACATAACCATAAACACTTAGTACAAGCTTTAGGACTAGAGGTTCAAAATAACTGCACCAAAAAGGACAGAATTTACTAGGCTTAGTAAAACTGTGTTGACAGGAATCTATAAAATAACTAGACAAAAAGAATCAGTAAAGACAGAGAATCTCAATTATGAATTACGATTATAAATCTATATGTTTATAAATTTACCCACTTAAATTATAAACCTAAATTATAGGATCTCAGTGGCTTAATTGACGTTGATGGAAACTCTGCCCAAGTCTGCAGATTTCACATTATTTTCAAGCATACATGGAATGCTTATCATGATAATTCATATGCTGTGCCATAAAATGACACTTAATCAACTTCAGAAGATTGAAATATTACAGAATGTGTCTTATGGCAACAATGGAATTGCATTTGAAATCAATAAGAATAAGAGCTCCAGAAAAGTTCCAAATATTTTTATGTTAAATGATGAACTTGAAAAAGCCCCATATGTCAAAGGAGAAATCACAATGTGAAAGAGAAATAATTCAAATTGAATGAAAATAAAAATACTGCGTATCACATTTTATGAAATGTAGTTAAAGCAGTGTTCAGAGGGAAATTTATAACTCCAAAATGCTTATTTTAGAAAGAAAGTGATTTAAATCAATGATCTAATTTTCCACTTCAAGAAACTAGAAAAAAATAAATGAGTACATGAAACCCAAAGCAGCTAGAAGGAAGGAAATGATAGAACTGGGAGCAGAAATAAATCAGGAACAGTCCGTAACAGCCGGGATCAGGACAACGCCCAGTGAGGTCTACTGAAAATGTTAGTAAAGTCACAAACTCCTGGCAAAAATAATTCAGAAAAAAAGAGAGAAAGCAAAAACTGATGGT
The DNA here is from genome assembly GCF_029407905.1 of Bubalus kerabau. Lineage (NCBI taxonomy): Eukaryota > Metazoa > Chordata > Mammalia > Artiodactyla > Bovidae > Bubalus > Bubalus kerabau. The sequence goes on along the minus strand of NC_073631.1, from coordinate 121,308,063 downwards.
ATTAGTCATGAAAGAAGGGAGATCATTACAGATCCTTCAGGCACCTGCAGAAGTGTGATAAGGAAATATTACAAACAGGTTTATGGCCATAAATTTGATAGATCTGACAGTTTGACATTTGTCTTTTGACATTTGTCAATAAATGAAAATTGAAATGGACAGATTCCTCAAAAAACATACAGCTTATGAAAAATTACACAAGCTGAAAGGAAAAAGCCAAGTAAGTTTATATCTATCCAGACCTTAAAATTCCTATCAAAGTAATTTCCCACAAGAGAACCCTAGACCCAGAGGGTTTCTCAAATATATAAGGCAGAAAAATCATCAATCCTACAATAATCTTCTAGGAAATAGAGAAAGGAAACTTTTAAATTCATATTGAAGGTAACATAACTGTAATACCCAAACCTGACAAAAAGAGTCACAGAAAAAAACAAATTATAGACCAGTATCTTCTAAGAACATTGATGCTGAAATCTTCGACAAAATGTTAACACACTGAATCCAACAATACCTGTGAAAAATACATCATGACCAGTGGGCTTTATCCTATGAATGTAAAGTTGGTTTAATGTTTGAAAATCAGAGACCATAGAAATTGAAAATCATTGAGATTGAATAAAAAAGAAAGATTCATTTCAGTAGATTCATAAAAAAATTTGGTAAAAATTAAAACCTGTTCAAGACAAACATTCTCAGGCATCTAGCGATTGAAGGAAACTCCCTCAATCTGATAAAAGTGTGTGTCGGTCGCTCGGTTGTGCCCAACTCTTTGCGACCCCTTGGACTGTAGCCCAGCAGGCTCTGCCCATGGAATTCTCCAGGCAAGAATACTGGAGAAGCCAGGGAATCTTCTCCAGGGAATCTTCCAGACTCAGAGATCCAACCCGGGTCTCCTGCACTGCAGGCAGATTCTTTACCATCGGAGCCACCGGGGAAGCCATTTACTAGACACTGATGCTTTTCTCTACGGCGGGGAACGAGGCAGGGATACCTCTTACCATCGCTACATTCAGCTTCATATGGGGGTCTGCCCAGTACAGAAAGAGAAGAAGAAGAAATAGAAATAAGGAGGTAAAACTGTCCTGTCTCAGACAAGCTGATTATTTACACAGAAAATCCTAAGTTATTGGCAACAATCACCACAACAATATCTTACTAGGACAAATCTGTACATTTAACAAAGTCTTAGGATGAAGGTCAACATTCAAAAATACAATTGAATTTCTATAAATTAGCAGCAACCAGTTGGAAAGTAAAATTTTAAAAAACCAATGTGTAAAAGCATCAAAAAAGCATAAAGTATTTAGAAATAAAGTTAACAAAAGACATACAGAGTATGTCCCACTGAAATGACAAAACTTTGATGAGAGAAAACAGGCAATCCCTCAATAAATGAAGAGGCACGTACCATGTTCGTGAAAGGCTGGAAGGCTCAGTACTGGTAAGCTGTCTCTCATCTCCAATTTGATTATGTTTTCAACGCAATCCCAGTCTTACACAGTAAGCATTTCGGTAATTGATTCTAACATTGATTTAGAAGCCTAGGAAAGATAGGCCAGCCTCAAGACTGTGAGAGAGCCTGTGATGCTTGACATCATGACTTATTGCAAAGTCCAGCAGTCAAGCAGTGTGGCTCTAGTCTGAGAATATAAAACAGACATTAGTAAACAGTGGAGTGAAATAGAGTTCCAGAGCCCACCCTTATATGGCCGATTGGTTTTTAACCAAGGCGTCTAAAATGTTCAATGGTAAAAGTAAGTTTTTGTAAAAAGACAAATATTACTGAAATGACTTGATGCCCATAAAGGGGGAAAAAATCAAACTTTGGACTTCCCTAGTGGTCCAGTGGATAAGAATCTGCGTGCCAGTGCAGGGGACACGGGTTTGACCCCTGGTCTGGGATGACCCCACGTGCCGCAGAGTAAGCCTGTGAGCCACGACTACGGAGCCCGTGTGTCTGGGGCCCGCAGCTTGTAACAGGAGCAGCCCCCGCCCGCCGCAACTAGAAAAGCCTGTGCAGAAGGAAGACCTCGCACGGCCATAAACAGATAAATAAATAAAAAAGAAACTTGGCTTCCCTTCCCTCATAAACAAAAACTGAGGTGTGTCATGTATATATAAAGTAAAGCTAAAACTATAAAGTGTTTAAAAGAAAACACTGGAGAGTATCTCTCTAACCAGGAGGTAGGCAACAGGTTCTTGCATAGGACACAGAAAGCAATGTTCAAAGGGAAATTTCTGATTAGACTTCATTTAAAAAAATCCTTCCTGTTCATTAAAAGTATATTTTAGGAAAGAGAATGAGCAGATCTGGACTGGGAGAAAGTATTCTCAAGGCACAGAGGTGACATAGGACTCGTACCAAGAATATAATTCTTATTCTCAACAACAAAAAATAAACACCTTATTTTTAAAAATAGGCAAAAGATTTGACCAGTCAGTTCACCAAGGAAGATGTCCATTGGTCAAATGAGCCCATAAAGAAGCGCTCAACATCGTAGTTGTCAGGAAGGTGCAGATAGATGTCACGAGGGCGCAACACCACCCGCCGAAGAGCATGGCTACGTCTGAAAAAGAGCAGCTGCAATTCCAGCTTGATTCCGCTAGGTTTGCAAAGCAGTGAAACCACTTTGGAACGTGTTTGGCAGTTTCTTATAAAGTTAAGCTCATGTCCTTAGACTCCAGTAATGCGATCATGTTTTTATATAAAAAATAAAAACAACAAAACAACACAGGAAAATATTTGTCCAAAATATTAACATCCTAGTGTTCACAGAACCTTCACTCACAATTGTACAAAACTGGAGACAGCTCCAGCGGCCACCCGCGAGTGAAAGGACAAGCGACCCGTGGCACGGTCACCCAGGGGACGCCACCGGCCACCGGAGAGGAGGAAGCAGTGGCCGAACCAGCCGGGCGGGTGACTCTCGTGGACGTGAAGCTGAAAAAAGAAGCCGAGCCTCTCCCCCACAGCCTGCTTTATATGACTCCATTTATGTGACGTTCGAATCCCAGCTACGCTGGTCAACGGTGAGGTATGTCCGAACGGTGATTGCTGCTGGGAGGTGGAACAGGAGGCCGCCTTCTGACCAGCTGGGGATGCTCTTTAGGGGATAGGGTGTGGGCTTCACAGGTGATTCAATTCGTCACAATTATTCAGTGAAGATTTGTGCATTTCAGCGTGTTTGAGTTTACCCCCCAAAGAAAAATATAAGGATGTAAAAATATAAAGATAAGAGTTGACTGGGACCTTGAGATCCCAGTGGAAGATAGGGAAACAAAAATGGCACGATGTTGGCAACCGTTGAACTAGGTCATGAGAGTTTGATGTGTACGGTCCGATGTGAGTGTCTGAGTGGTCCGGGTGGGAGGTGGGATGCCTCTGGCTGTCCTGGCTCCTCTTCAGTCTTGATCGCTATCACAGCTCGGTGGCTGCGTGAAGGCAGGGGTTAAGAACTGTCCCAAGAGATCCCCAAGCGCGTGGGAGTATAGCCTGCACCTGCTCATATGGGGAGCTGAGGGAGAAGGCCTCCGTGGGAGGCGAGGCAGCCCTCAGCCCCCTTGCAGGGGACCGTGAGCCCCTGTGATTTCTGCTCCACCCTCCTCCCTGGGCCAGCCCACAGAGCAGCATCTCCAGTGGCCTTCTATGCAGGTCTGGGGATCCGTGCCGTGTGGAAAGGTGGATAGAGGTCCACGTGTGGGGGCTTCCTGGAGCCGGTGGGATTTTAGCAGCTTCCTTCTCACCGCCCTCATGTTCAATCCATGCAAACGGAAATGAAACCAGCCCAAAGCTGGTGGGTTCCTGGGCAGCAAGCAGCACAGGTGTCTGTGCCCAGAGGGCCCTGGTGTGACCCGTGGATGTGGTGTCTGGGGGAGCGGTGGCCGGTTTGGACCGAGCAGCAGGGTGGCCGTGTACGGTCATCACTGCACATGGGCCTAGAGCAAAGCCAGTCGCTCAGAAAGGGGCTATTTGCTCTGTTGTCTTTAAAATTTTTTATTAAAATAGAGGTGATTTACAATGTTGTGGCAGTTTCAGGTATATAGCAAAGTGATTCAGTTATACATGCATGTTCCTTTTTTGCATTCTCTTCCATTCTCAGTTGTTACATGTTATTGAGTATAGCTCCATGTGCTGTACAGTAGGTCCTTCTTGGTTATCTGTGCTCCATTGTCTTCTGATTTCTAAAGTCTTAGGGGTGCTGACAGAGAGACAATACTGTATAATAGGAAGAATCCCAAGTTCAAAGTTTGGAAAATGGTGTTGGAGTTCCACTCCACTGCTTATTAGCTAGTTAGTGGTTCTTTTCTTCTTGTTTGTTTGTTTGTTTTTTGTACTTACTGATACCATCATAGGGGCTTCCCAGATGGCACTAGTTACCAGAACCTGCCTGCCAATGAAGGAGATGTAAGACGTGGGTTCAGTTCCTGGGTTGGGAAGATCCCCTGGAGGAGGGCATGGCAACCCACTCCAGTATTCGTGCCTGGAGAATCCCGTGGACAGAGGAGCCTGGCGGGCTATGGTCCATAGGGTTGCAAAGAGTTGGACACGACTGAAGCAACTTAGCATCATAACTCCAATAGCAAACACTGAGTGGTTTGTCAAGTTAAATCTTTCTGTTCATTGGCGTAATTGTTGCATATCTGTTTGGCAACAGAAGCACTTGCAAAGCGTTGTGATAATCATTTTTGAAAATACCTTATTGGCTAGAAAGTTAAGATGGTAGGTCTACCTGGACACCACCCTCGGGTGGATCTTTGGAGATGCTGTGTCTGCACAAATCTGGGCTTCGGAGGCGTGCAGACGGTTGGCACTCGTTGTTCTGACTTCCTGGGTCTCTGCTCTAGTTTGTCTCCACTTGGCCCGTCCAGTCCACCATTCTCACCTACGTTCTGTTGTTTCTTAAATGCCAGTTCAGACTCTGCCTGCTCTGTGCAGACCCCACCGGTGATGTGGTGAAAAGCAAATAATAATTCTAGATGTAATAAAACGGCAGTAACGCTGTAAAATCAAGTTACCATGCTTTTCCCCTTTGCTGTCCCTCTCCGTGTGGTCTCCCCAGTCCTTCCCGGGTTGTGTACGTTTGTGACTGGAGGACTGGGAGTGTCCCAGCAGGAGAGGAAAGAGAAGAAGGACCTTGACTGTCGACTGGAGACATTCCAAACGGGATTTGTATGATGTCAAAGTCATCAGGAATGCCAGGCTTTGTCAAGAAAGGACACCTTTCCTGAGGTCCTTTATTCCCAGTGTCCTGCTGAGGGTGAGGTCCATGGGGCAGCGCTCGTGTCCAAGGAGAGGAGGCCCAGGACATGAATGGCTGGCTCCTCTGACCCTGGGAAGACAGGTGAACAGGGGTGATGGAGACAGCAGACAGGAGGCATCTGATCCCAACTAGTCCCCACAGAGCTAAGACTCCAGAAGGCTGCCGTGTGGAGCAAAAACAAAACCAGGTGTGTCCGCCCCTCCCCCACATGGAGCCTGGCTCCACAGCCCGGGTGGGTTCTGCCGAAGGCGTGCAGAGCTGTGGACTGGGCTGGTGGGTGGGCAGAGGCCTGGGCTTGGGACAAAGAGGAGCTGTTTGCCCGGGGGCTCTGTACCTGGGGCCCCGGATGGCCCTGGTTGCAGTGCGGGTCAACAGTGACCAGCCTGGTGCCCAGGCTGGAGCATCGCAGCTCGGGGTGGTCTGGAGACAGTCCTGCGAGCAGCATCCTTTAGTCCTTGTCGCCACTGGGTCACTGAGGCCCAGACACCAGGGCAGGAAGAGTCCCCCCTGGGAGATGTGGAAACGGCTCAGGCTGGGGTGACATCTGGGCTGCTTTAATCTGCCGTCCTGCTCCCACCCCCAGCCCTCCACCCACTAGCACCCAGGTGCCCCCCATGCCCAGGATGGCAGATTCACTGGGAGCAAAGGCCTGCACCTGACGTGTCTCTGCATCCAGCCTGACTTCTTGGGATTCAGTCCGCATGTGGGTTGCCCGCGTCTTGCCTTCTCTTTGTCACGAGATATCATCCTGCGCTGTATTGAGAGGGAGTGTGCAGCGCCCACCAGAAGACTGTCTTGTCGCCTCATGTCCTCCTGACATGGGGGCCACCAGAGGTGGCCGTGTTTCCTTATGTCTCGTCGGCCCGCCCCAGAAACTCCTGCAATGCCACACGGGTGAACGTCCAGTGATGCAGCAGCTGATGGACGCGCCACACAGTGGGGCGGGCCCCTCTGTGCCTGGGCAGCCCGAGACATCACCCCGGTCTGGGCCGTTGTCACATCTCCCAGGGGTGAATCTTACTGAGGGCCGCTCCTGCCGGGCCCCTGGCTCTCTCCGCAGCACAGCCAGGGCACCGCACCTGGCCTCGATCTCTCTCATACACTGCTCATTGTCTGATGAAGGGACAGTAATTTGTGTTTCGTGGTGCTGACCTCCCGTGTGTTTCCCCTCATTTTCACAAAGTCGCTGACTTACTGAAAATTTCCAAGTGCCTCGTGTGCAAAATATGTCTCTGAAACAAAACCAAACTCACATACATAGAGAACAGACCAGTGGTGGCCAAGGAGGGGGCAGCTGTGGGGAGGGAAGGACAGGGAGTTAAGATTAGCAGATGCTGATTATGTAAGGGACGGATAAACAGGGTCCTCTTGTACAGCACAGGGAGCTGTCTCTGATGTCCTGGGATAAACCGTAATGGAAAAGAATATGGAAAAGAATGCATATTATGTATAACTGAGCCACTTCGCAGTGCTTTGGAAATTAAGCATACCATTGTAAATCAACTGCATGTCAGTAAAATTTAAAGCTAACTAACAACTAAAACTAATAAAATTTAAAACTGTATGTCAACAAAATTTAAAATTTAAAACTAAGTAAAACAAGTCAGAAAAAACCCCAAATCTAGCTCTGAGACAAACTGAGCTCGCAGCAACGGATAACGTCTGGAAGGGAGAGACTGCCTCGGTGAACTAGCCTGCGTGTCCTTCGGCTGGAAGAGCCTCAGGGCTCCATGATGTGCGCCCTTCTCGCCGGAAAGTGGACCATCACATCCAGAGATGACTGCGTTCTTGTCTGGGAAGCGGCAGCCGTTTCTGAGAGGCGTTTCTGTAATTAAGGAATCAAACAAGCATGAGTGGGGCTCTTTCAGAGGTTCCAGGTACAATTAGAAGACACCTAATCGCTCATCACTCTCCCTTGATTAAAGCCATTGTCCCTGTGCCCTTGCTTGCCTGGGTGAGGAACAGGTGCCGGGCCCAGATGCAGCCGCCTACTCCCCGCTGGGGCTGCTCGCCGAGCCCGTGCTCACCGCCAAGCGGTGGGAAGCAGCTGCCGGCCTGTGTCTGCATCCCGGCGGCCTCCGCCCCGGGACCTGCAGGAAAACTGTGCCCACATCCCGTGTTGCTCACCCAGCCCTGCAGATCCGCACTCGTGCCAAGCCGGTTGAAACCCACCAAGTTGCCCCTTTTAAGTTACGGCCCTTCAGAAAAGGAGGTAAAAAAAATCTGAAATGGGTTCACTGGGACCAAAATGGTCCTTTTAAAAATGAATTTGCAGCTGTGTCCAACTGACGATGGATTTATCGCATCACCCAGGGATCGGTAAACACTGTGCCCTGGGCAGAGCCCGACAAGCCCTTGCCTGCCGTGCACTCATGGCAGAGCTTCTATCAAAGCCCCATAAACTTCATCACCGACCACAAATGAGGCTCTCTGTTTTACACGTGGCCTCCGTCCTTGTTTTTCCACCTGTTAAAATGAAAGATTCTTGGAATATCATAATATGTAAAATTTGTTTATGATGCAAATAGATGTCTTTTCATCTCTCCCCGGCTTTGATGTCGTGATACGAAGTTTCTACCGCCCCACCTCCCAGCCTCACCCCGTAGATGCTATCTCCTCCTCAAACCTGTGCGCCCAGTATAGGACGTGGGAACCAATTACGAGCTGGTTCTGCTTTCAGTACTTTTTATGAGGAATTTGTCCACTTCTGAATTAACAGGAAGATGAGAGGAGTTTGTTGATACGCTTTTCTTGAAGGTTTAGAATTACATCTCGAGTCAAGTAAGGGAGGCTGGTTAAGGAGGGAGAATAAAAGAACTCGGAGTTTATTTACTCCTCAAACTCGAGGTAAGTCAAGCCCTCAGTAATCTGGCAGTAAATACGTGCTTCAATAGTCCTTCCCTGCAAGTCGGCATCTCTGCACACAGAGGTGTGAGCTTCTTTCTCTACGGTTTGGATGAGACAGGTATTTCTCATGTTAATAAATATTTGATTAAGAAGCCCAGTTTTTCCAGAAAAAGACTCATAGACTTAGAGAAATGATGTTGTGCTTGCCGGGGGAAAAGGATAGGTAGGGACTTTGGAAAGGTCATGTACACGTTGCTATCTTTAAAATGGACCATCAACAAGGACCTATGGTGCAGCACAGGGGCCTCTCTCTGCTCAGTGTTGTGTGGCAGCCAGGAGGGGAGGGGGTTTGGGAGAGAATGGACGCATGGATTCGTGTGGCTGAGTCCCTTCACTGTTCTCCTGAAACCACCACAACATCGTTACTCAGCTACACCCCAGGACAAAGGAAAAAGTTTAAAGTCAAAAAAAAAGAAGCCCAGTTTTTCTCTCTACCACAGTCTTGGGCTTTAACTTTGGTTAGAATCTCCCCAGGTTTTAAAAATGTGGATGCCTGGACCCCAGCCCCATTCACCTAAGTGGAAAAAAAAATAATCTCTCAGGCCTGGGCGTGGCCTTATCTAAGGCTCCCAGGTCACCCTTAATGTACGACCAGGACAGATTGACTGAGTTACACAAGGTTTTAATATGATTTTATTCATTTAAAAATATGCTCACCATTCAAATACTTCTGAGCATGTAAGCATAAAGAAGCCTAAGTTTCCCAAGCTAGAGAAGTTGGAAACAGCAGTTGATACCTTTGTTTTTGTACACTGGAGAGTCTTGGAATAAGCAACTGAAAGTTGCATGAAAGCTGTATGCATAAACTAAAAGTTAACTGCTTCGGTCTTTGTTGAAATGGCTGGTAACCCGTACGACCAAAAGCAGGATTTTTAAAGAAACAATATTGCAAGACAGAATTCTGAGACTGGGAAAGACCCCTAACGTTCAAACTCCCAGGAAGTCTGCCCTCAAACTTTCTTCTCATTCATTTTAACACCTAGAAATAATACTCTCTTTAAATGATTGTTTTTGCAGAACTACAATAACCAGAAAGTTCATGTAAGTAGTTAAAGCCTCAGTTATTGAAAATAATGCTGATACTGGAATGTCTAAACTGGCATCTCATGGGTATTGGTGCCAGGGGAGATGTAAGCCTCTCCCTGAGGCTTGCTGTATTTGAGGGACCACAGACTTTCCCTCGGGGCTTCCCAGGCGACGGTGCTAATGGTAAGGAGCCTGCCTGCCAATGCAAGAGACGAAAGAGCTGTGGGCTCAGTCCCTGGTGGGGAAGGTCCCCTGGAGGAGAGCATGGCAACCCACTCCAGTATCCTTGCCTGGAGAATTCCATGGACAGAAGAGCCTGGTGGGCTGCAGTCCATGGGGTCACAAAGAGTCAGACACGACTGAGCGACGAAGAACACAGATTTCCCCTCCAGACTGATGCCTTCTGCACACGCTGCATCAGACACAGTGAAGTCCTTTAGATCATTTTCCAACGATGCGGGTACATGGTTAGGTAATTTTGGGGCCGAGTATATCTTATTTTGTAAAAGTATTCTCATTTTGGAAAAGCCGGTCTTCTGCATATATATGTCCTTTTTTTTTTTTTTTTTTACTGACCAGAATGTTTAATTAATTAGAGCACCCCAATTTACCATCCTCCTGCATAATGAGAGTTTACCGTACAGCTATTTTTGGCCGCCTGAGAGCGTGGAAAGCTGTCGGCAGTGCTGAGTACCTGGGTCTGCTGATTGTAGACGTGAGCAGCGCACAATACCCCATCAGCGGTGATGGCGGCAGAGACGCTAATTGGCCCACTTGAAGGCTCGGGCTCCCCAGCGAGGGCTGTTGTTCACAGCTCAAGTTCCATTAATCAGCGGGCGCTCGTCGAGCCCCTGCTGCGTGCCTCGCCTGCAGTTGGAGACGAGGGGTGCGAGGCGTGAATCAGGGCCCATGCGGCCCGAGCAGCTTTTGATTCAGCCAGGAGGCAAGACTCTCCCAGTTAAAAAAAAAAACAAAACCTTACAGTTACGAAAATGATCACAGTGTATGCTCATGAGAGGACGTGCTCTCTTGCCTAGGGTGGGCGAGATGGATAAAAGAAGACACGACTGTGTGCCCTGGACGGGGGAGACGATGTGCCGAGCCGATCAGAGAGCTGCTGACCCGGACGGGGAGACGGGCCATCAGGGGCGGCGCCCGAAGGTCTCCCAGGGAGAAGGGGCTGTGGGGCCTGCTCTCGGGCTCCCAGGAAGGAAGATGTGGGGCTTTGGGCTCTGTCCTGTTGCGGTTTGTGTTTTCTGTTTGTCCCGAGACTTTGCTCCAGGAACGCAGAATCTCTGAGTTAGGAAATGGGCCTTTCAGCTCCGGGGAGATGTGGACCCCAAAGTCAGACACCAGGGTCCAGGTCTGAGGCACAGCCCGAGGGAACCAGCTGCTCCAGCTGGGCCAGCTGACCGCACCGTGGAAGACCGACCGCCGGGCAGATGCCGTCACATTTCACCTGCGCCGGTTTGTTTCTGTCCATTTACAGGTCCCACTAAAGTGAAAATCATGTCCTTTGCTCAGTTTACACTGTCAGCATCTGAGATCCGTTCGACTGACCCCTGGGTGGGCCTGCAATGCTGGACACCCGAATTTGATCCCTGGGTTGGGAAGAGACCCTGGAGGAGGAAATGACAACTGACTCCAGTACTCTTGTCTGGAGAATCCCACGGACAGAGGAGCCTGGCAGGCTACAGTCCACGGGGTCGCAGTCAGACATGACTGAGCGATTAACACGGTTACTTTCACTTTGGGGCAGACAGCGTGCTGTGAGTATACATGGATGGGGTGTCAGGGCTGGGCACCATGGGGGGCACTTGGGCGCCCAGGGCTCCTCCCCCAGGCTCGTACCTGACTGCCGTCATGACTCAGAAGCTTCACGAAGCCTGAGGCCCGGCCAGGACTCAGGAGGGCGGAGGAGGTGGCGGGTGCCTTGCTCAGACAGCCCCCGAGCGCTGTGCGGTCGGTCCCTTGTTGGCCTCTGTGAGGTCGGCTGTCGAGAGGAGCATCTGTGCAGCGTGTTTGGGGCCCCGAGCAGTCCACGTTTGCAGTGGTCTGTGTGGCTGTGTTATGTGCCCTTCAAGGTTTTGTGGGGAGAAGGGGACTGGGGCAAGCCGGGGGAAGGGGCTGGGACCCCAGCCCACACACTGCATTCCACTGGCATTGCCTCTCGTGACATATTCTGGGTGTGACTTTGCAGAAAAGGGGTAAGAGCTGAACTCAACCTAATGGCAGGTTTTAAAAAGATCACAAGAAAGGTGACATGAGGCCAAAACCATTTGAAATAACACTGGATAGTCCACTTGGGAACGTCCATGGGAGGAAGCGATTCTGCCAAAGAGGGCCTCGCCGGCTCCAGGAAGGCCTCTCGTTTTTAAATTCAGCATCACAACGCGACACGTCACTGCTTCTTCTGTTTCATCCCCACTTATCCCTGCCACTCGGGCTCAGTTCACATACTTTTGATTTGATTTACAAATTCGCTGTTGGATTTTAGAGGCATTATGGAACCCACGCTGCTGCCAAAACCCCCATCATAACCTCTCTGTTAGGCTTTCTGGTGTCAGTTCAGCTGTCTCCTGTCATCTTATACTCCTGTGGGGACAGCTCCCGAGCTTTCACCAGATCCGTCACTGCAGCAGGAGAGACTCGAGTCAGACCCGCGCAGCACAGGCAGCCCTTCTGTTTCTCATACACTGTCCCTGAGAACCCGTCAAGGGGCAGGGTGGTCCAGAGAGAAATGGCCCTGTTCTCTAAACGGACAGTTTAGAAATTTGCATGTGATTTTGTTTGTCTTATTTAGTCCATTTAGGCAAACTACTGAGTGTCATGCGGAGAAACATCAAATAAACACAAGAAAGACTTAGCTAGCGTCGCATCAAAAGTAAAACGTGTAGCCGACATGATGTAAGGTAACAAGAAGTGTTAGAAACGGTTGCATCCTCTCGGGTTCTACGGGGGCAGGTGGGCCTCCATAATGTAGGATACTCAGTCTGTTCACTTATACTAGACTTTGCATCTATAAACATCTTTTGACTTATTTCCTGGCTTTGGGGAGAGAGGGGCTCCAATGGAGAACATCATCTCACCTGAGAAATCGAAGTCTTCATATTTTGAAACCTTTTGCTATAGTTTGCAAAGAGACGTTTAGAAAGGTTATACTCAGACTCCCAGCATGTGACACCGTTTCCCCAAACACCTGGCAAACGTAGGTTTTAATCTTTGCTGGCTTGAAAGGGAAAATGCAGCCTTGTAGTCTTTATCTCTGAATTAACCTGTCTCATACCTTTATATTGGATATTATATTGGAGCATCTGGTCCCATCACTTCATGGCAAATAGAAGGGGAAAAAGCGGAAGCAGGGACAGATTTTATTTTCTTGGGCTGAAAAATCACTGTGGATGGTGGCTGCAGCCACGAAATTAAAAGATGCTTGCTCCTTGGAAGGAGTTCTGACAAACCATTGTGGTTGTTCAGTTGCTCAGTCGTGTCCAACTCTTTGCAGCCCCATGACTGCAGCATGCCAGGCTTCTCTGTCCTTCTTTATCTCCCAGAGCTTGCTCAAACTCATGTCCCTGACAAACTTAGCATATTAAAAAGCAGAGATAGGAGAAAGCAGAGAAAGGAGATCCAACCAGTCAATCCTAAAGGAGATCGGCCCTGAATATTTATTGGAAGGACTGATGCTGACACTGAAGCTCCAATAATTTGGCCACCTGGTCACTGGAGAAGACCCTGATGCTGGGAAAGACAGAGGGCAGGAGGAGAAGGAGAGACAGAGGATGAGAGGACTGGATGGCATCACCAGCTCAGTGGACATGAGTTTGAGCAAACTCTGGGATGTAGCGAAGGGCAGAGAAGCCTAGTGAGCTGCAGTCCATGGGGTTGCAAAGAATCAGACAGGACTTAGTGACTGAACATTATATCTCTTTTTGTTAAGTATTTCTTTGTGCCAGTTGCCACTTTGACCACAGTTTTCTTAATTTTCCTGTTGACTATAGTTGTAGATATTTTAAAATGTTGGTAATTCTTCGATTCATTGAATTTATGAAGTCTCAATTTGCAGTTGTCAGTTGTCTTGTCATAGCATCTACCACGGTTTTCCCTTCCTTTGTCTTATCTTGCTACTCTGCTAATACGAGTTACTTTACCTCAGGGTTAAAAACAGGTTTAAAGAATGTGGCTTCTTTCAGTTTATTTTTAATTAATTAATTAAAATTAATTATAGTTTTATTAATTAATTAAACTAAACTATAATTTATAGTTATATAAATTATAGCTATATAATTTAAATGATAATTATAATTGATTAATTATATCAATTATTTTAGCTTGTTCTTTCTGGTTTATTTTTCTTTTACTTTATCTACGGGTTTCCCTGGTAGCTCAGCTGGTAAAGAATCCGCCTGTAATACAGGATACCCTGGTTTGATTCCTGGGTCGGGAAGATCCACTGGAGAAGGGATAGGCTACCAACTCCAGTATTCTTGGGCTTCTCTGGTGGCTCAGCTGGGAAAGAATCCACCAGCAATTCAGGAGACCTGGGTTCAATCCCTGGGCTGGGAAGATCCCCTGGAGAAGGGAAAGGCTACCCACTGCAGTATTCCAGCCTGGAGAATGCCATGGACGGTGTAGTCAGTCCATGGTGTTCCAAAGAGTGGGACACGACTCAGTGACTTTCATTTTTACGTTTCTTTAGTGTCTTATAGTTTATTTTTATGCATAGCTTAATTTATTTCTTTCCAAATAGTTCATGAGCTTTCTCTGGATCATCTTTAAACCCCCCTCCTCCTCCGGGTGATTTTGGACACCATCCCATCAGAGCCTAAGTCTTATTCCCACGAGGACTGCACTGCCCAGAGCATGCTCTTCAGGCCATGGTTATGAGAGGTTTTAAGAAAGGTGATGTTTGTAAAAACATGCTCGCTCCACTGGTTTTGGGAAGCTTGGGTTGGTCGACGCTCACCAGACTTCCGCACTGTGGGCGTTGTCGGAGCCTGTCCCGTGCTCAGCGTCTCGGAGGACGGCGCCACCAAGAACGCCCTGACCGTCCTGTGCCCGGGCTCAGCTCTCAGCGCTCTCGTGTGTGAGCCGTGCCATCCGCCTCGCTGTGAGGTCCGTGCGGCTGTTACCCCGGGTGCCAGGCCGGAAACTGCGCCCCCGGCTTCCGGACGGAGCGACGTTCTAAACCGGCCTGGCGCCCAGGCCCGCGCCCGCGTGTGCCCCTCCGCGGCCCCGGTGGCCCCTGCAGGCTGCACGTGGTCTCCCGCGGGCCCCACTCTTGCGTCGTCTCACGGCGTTCTTTTAAGCTCTGGTCGTGGAAGGTTTACCTTGAAATTCTCAGCTGCATTAATTCTTTTTGCCAGATTATGCTTTCATATAGATGTTACACTCATTTGTCTAATTATACAAACAGCAATCAAGCAAGCAAATAAAACTAATGTTGTGAGTAGAATCGCAAGACGCTCACGAGTTAATTTGAGGAACGTCGACAGTGTTACAGTCCTCAGTTTAGCGAATGTGATAGGAATGCTGCATCTGTCCATTTCTCTAAGTCTTCTGTCTCTCAATTAGGCTTTACATTTTCTTCATGTGAATCTGGCACATTTCCTAAGATGTGTATTTCTAGATATTTCTGATTTTGTTGTACTTTTTTGGTTAAGTTCGACCTTTTTTTCCATTTTATTTTTTCAGAGTACGGAAAATGAAGAAGCAACAAGGGGTCATAAAATGCAAATTATAAATATGAGAGAAGTGAAATATCAGTTATAACAATAAATACAAGTGGGTTAAAATTCTGAATGAAAAGTCAGACGTTTTATCCTGGTTCAGAAAGGAAAACCATGCTCGATGAGAAACACAGACCTAAACAAAACGTTGGAAAGGGTTAGGCCAAACACATCAAGAAAACAAAGAGGAAAGGCATGACGTTAATACTGAAGCATCATTAAAAGCAAAAATCACTGTGTGATACTGAAGTTTGTCCCATATTTATAAACGTGAAATAAACTACACTGTTTTAGTAATCATTCATCCTTAATGCCCAGTAAAATAGTGAAGGACTATAATAAATATGGTTATAAGTAGAAAGAGTAGAAATTTTTCTTATGTTATCTGTAACAAGCTTTCCTGTTTTGCTTTTTGTGGTTAGTTCTGTCAACTCCATGTAATTAATTTATATGCATAGTGTGAAGTAATAATCAAGGCTTTTAAAAATATATCTGAGTGTTCTGAACTCTTTTATTAGGAAGAATAACTTCTCACTCTTTAGCAGACCAATTGTATTATGCAAAGTGACTGTAAATTTTAGGGTCTGTTTCTGGCTGTTGTTTCTGGTCTGATCATTAATTTGTTTATCGTTCCATCAATACCTACCATAACTTTAAAAGATCTTATATTTAGTAGAGCATGTCTCCTGTCTCCAAAGTGTCTTGGCTGTTCTTTGCTCTTTGAATTTTCATGAAATTTTAGGATCAGCTTGCCAAGTTTCTAAATAAAAAAAATAGTCTCTTGGGTTTTGGTTAGGATTGCATTTACTATACAAATCCATTTTGGTGAATGAGTATATTTACCATATTTAGTCTTCCAATCCACAAATACTTTATATGCTTCCACTTAGCCGTCCTCTTACTTACAATAATATTCTATATTTTTCTGCAGAGAGGCCTTGCGTATCTCCTGTAAGATTCATTCACAGTTTACAGATATTGTTTGATGCTATTGTAGATGGTGTCTGTGTATACTTCCCTAGAGTAGAGCCTGAGGCAAGAATGCAAGTGTGGGCAGTTTAGTTAGAAGGCAGGTCCAGGAGTCAGGGCACAGGAGTGGGCCAGGGGAGAGACGAGAGCCCCCAGAGTGGGTGTTAGTGATGGCTGGGACCCAGTCTCACCGAAGACGGAGGAGAGAGGGCCTGGGCTTTGCCCACCAGAGAACAGGTTGGGGCATTTGCCAGCAGCCCTGGTCCTCTGGTGGTGCAGGTTGCCCCAGGGTGTAGCTGCTGGGCCTCTGGGTGTCTTTGTGCACAGGCGGCAGAGCCCTGTGTAGCTTCAGAGCCCGCAGCATCGGCCTGATGTGGGGCCCCAGCGTGCGTGGAGCTGTCCACCGCAGCTGTGCTGAAATCAGGCCAGCCCGAAGCTGCATCCCAGCGCACCGCAGAATCTCCTCCATTATTATTTTAAAAAAATGTTCCGTTGGCTCTTGGTGGAAAGATATCCAGTTGATTTTTATACAGTGATCTCAATCTCATAACCCTCCTCAGTTGCCTTACTAATCTAATAATTTGTCTATCGAGCCTCTAGGATTTTATTCTTAAAAAGTTGCATCATCTGTGAATAACGGCAGTTTTATTTCTTGTGTACCAATCCTTATGCCTTTTATTTCTTTTTATTGAAGTACCTGTGCTTTCCAGGGCAGCACGGAGCAGAAGCGGTGTGCACAGGAGCAACCCTACCTCGTAGAGAAGCTTTAAAATGTCACAGTTAAGCTGGGAGGTTTGGTGTAGATTTCTTGAAGCTACTTTTCATCAGGGTGAAAACGTTCTGCTCATAGTTTCCTAGAAGCTTGGATTACAAGTGGATACTGAACTTGACCATTTTTAATTCTGTAGAGATGCTTTTTCTTGTTTCCTATATTTTGTGGTGGATTACCTGGGAACACATTGTGATTCAGTTATTACTGAAAGATCTTTATGAGAAATGGCATGGATGGAGAAATCAGATATTTTGTTCATCCATTCACTACACTATGACATGAGTTTAAGCAAGCTCCGGGAGCTGGTGATGGAAGGGAAGCCGGCGTGCTGCAGTCCATGGGGTCGCAAAGAGTCAGAAATGACTGAGCAACTAAACTGAACTGAATACTTAAGAATGGTAAGAACAATTGTTTTAAGGCAGAGGTTCTTAATTTTACTGTCATTTTTCTTATTGATTAATTGATGGGTTTCCCATAGACCTCTGGTGAAGCCAATAGGAATCTTCACAGAACAAAATTTCTCCGTGCATGAAATAAAATGTACAGGATTTCAAGAGAAACAAATTATGTTGTAGTCTGTTGTTTCAAAAGAAACCAGACATGTTGTAAAAATATGAAACTAATTGGTGGTGTAGTAATATATGTACTTTTAGAGCACTGTATCAAATCACAAGACCTAGTGGCAGATTTTGTAATCACCATCATTCTAAAGTAGTTCTGAGCCTCAGTAGTATTTGAGAAATCTCCAACAATGGTCACGGGATGTGAATTTTTCTATGATTTCACTGGTAGTCAGTTTGATTGCCTAAGAGGTTAGTCAAACTGAAGTTGTAATTTCCGCCTAAGTGTGCATGCCCTTGAATTCTCTCCGTGACCCCTATGGGGCTTGTTAGTCCCCAGTGAAGAATTTCTGCCCTGGGGTGCCGATCCTGCTTGGGTGGGGCCCGGCCGTGGGTGACCTGTGCGGGGACGCTTCCTCCTGAAAGACCTCATGCCCACTCCCTCTGCCGTTCTCCATTCACAGATGTGTTGCCGCACCTCCGCACAGCGGGTGCATTTTGCCCGTGTAGACTGACTTACGGATCTGCTGCCCGTCTCCCTGCTGGACTCTAAGCCTCTCGAGGCTGTTCCATTCCTCAGCCGGCCTGCACGGGAGGTGGTCGTAAGTGTGTGTTGAACGAGTACAGAGAGCTCCTTTCCGCGCATTCTAGCCACTGAGGCTGTTCCAGGAGGAAACCCAGTGAATGGCATTGAGAGATGGTTGCCCACCGTGCCATCTGCACCCCTAGTCTGGACGAGGCCAGAGCAGGCACTTCTCCATCTCAGGGCCTGGAGGAGCCGGACGCACTGCGTCTTGTTTGCCGCCACGGTGCCTTCGCTCTGCCCCAGGAACTGTGACGCTGTTGCCCGTCCACTTCATTTGCTTGAGAACTTAGATCCAGACTGTGGCCCCATCGGGGCCCACGCGGGGCTTGAGCGTGTGCCGGATGTTGCAGGGCGACCCCTTCAGCCTTCCTTGTGCTTCCGTCTAATCGCAGCGCTCACCGGGAAAAAATTGTATGATCGTGTTGTGCTTCAAAGCAGCGTCTAAGCGTTTCTTTTTAAGGAGCGTGTGTTCCTGTGTATCCTGGGTGGAGAGCAGGGGAACAGACAGGTGGGTCCAGCCTGGTGGGGCCAGATGCTCCCCGGGGCACTCTGTGCCCAGGCTGGTGGCAGCGGGTGGGCGTGTGGCTTCCCAGCCAGCACTGGGGGAGGCGGGGCAGCCCCTCCCTCTGGCTGCACGGAGCCCAGCGCTTTGTCTTTCAGGAGCATGAGCCCGAGGTGGGCTGGGCGGGTGCCCCCTGGGATGGAAGCTGTTCCTCGTGAGGGCCGACCAGTCAAACACACCCCAGGTTTTTAGGGAAGGTGGGGCAGGTTCCAGTGAGCCACTTGCTGTCTCGACGGCTGGCTGATGTTCGTGTCTGGCTGTGAGCTCCTTCTTGGCAACCCCCGCCCGTTTTAAGTTCTGCTGCGTGGCAGCTTTTAAAAAGGCTTTTTGGGCAGAGGCTTTACATGAGGGTTCTCAGCACCTCTGCACCCCTGCCTTCCAGCCTCCAGGGTGCAAACCAGCTCCCCACTAACTGCCCCAGAGGGGCTTTTCTTGGGCTGGATCTCAGCGTGGAGCGGGTTCGGGGGAGGGATGGCAACATGGTCAGTGGTCCTTAGAGAATTTAATTCTGCACAGAAGATAGAGAATAGGATACAGCTTTTTCTTCTTTTCTTTTTTTTTTTTTTTGGTAATTTCTTTATAATATAATGACATATTCCTTGGTGCTGTCTTCATAATGAGATACTTTAGCTTTCAAGCACGGTGTAGCTTTGGCACAGTTAATACCATACGTGATCAGAGATGGTCTTTCCCACGGGAGCTGCTGTAAACGTGCTTCACACGTCTTCCCACGTGAAGGAAAAAGAGTGATTTTTGCCCCATGTTTTAGCATTTCATTCCACTGCTGAGGACGTCGAGCTGGGAGTGAGGCCCGTGCCCAAACCTTTGTGGTCCTTTCGAATTCCGCAGCCGGCTTCTCCGAGGCAGCTGGCTGTTCCGTCGGAGCTCATCTCACGTCCATCTTTTCATTTGGCCCAAACAAAACGAGACTCATCTCTGAGAGCGTGCTCTTCTTCCTGGTTCAGATGGACACTTCTGCGGCGAGTTACAAAGCCATCTTGATTTTGTGAATGTCCAGTGAATTTTGGCACCTGGTAAACATTGCTTGATGTCATTATCATCTACCCCTGCTGCCTCTGGGGCTCGGTCTGCCGAGAAAGGACACGTTTGTCTGAATTAATCGGAGGGGAACGGGGAAAGGCAGCTGGTCTCAGCCCTCGGCCCTGGATGAGCTACACTTGGCTTCAGCCATTCCCGCCCCTGCCCAGGAGTCCACAGGCCTGAGCCTCTGACAGCAGGTGGCCCAGGGCAGGTAGTGAGCATCGGGAGGCGTGCTCGTGGTCACCGAGCTGTTCACTTACACAGCACGTTTAACACAATTCTACGGCGGTGACATCGACCTCTGCTGAGGCACTGGGGTTAATTGAAGGGGAGACATTGGTTTTCTTCTACAGCTTTCAACATCACCTAGACATTTTCCTGAGAATTTGATGGGAAAATAGCCATGCCCCAGCTTCTTGAAGTGGGAGCCGAGGTCCAGCCAGCCTCAAGGGTTCGGTCTGGGGAGGAGGCCAGAATTGTGGTGCCGGCCATCCCATGGGCTGGGTTCTTTGCTCAGCTCCCTTCCAGAAAGCTTGGCATTTGCAGATGACAGTGAGAACCAGATATGTACCCTAACTTCTGGGAAGGATCATTCACATGACTCAGGGAAGGCCGTCATCCACCTTTACTCGAAACAGAGCCAGCTGGGAGATTAGGATCAGCAGACACATAGCACTTCATATAGAAGGGGTGACTGGCAGGACCTGCGTGTGGTGCGGGGACTGTCCTCTGTACACGCACACCTGCACCCTTGTGCTGCAACCTGAAGCTGAGACCACACTGTAACTCTAGTAGACTTCAACTAAAAAAAGACAGCCAATATTAGGGATGACTTCCTATAAAATTAAAATATTGAAAAATATTAGGGGTAAGAAAGAACTCAGAAATCATCTGGTTCAGCCGTCCCGGAGAGCTGGGGTTCAGGTGGGCAGGGGCCCGTGTGGCTCCCAGTGCAGCAGGACGGTCAGGCCCTGCTCCCCGAGCCAGGTGTGCTGGAAGCCGTGCTGGGCTGGCTGCTGGGGCAGGGAGGGACATCGTGTAAGCAGCCCTGGAGCCCCACGCTGACCCTGTGGTTGGAGCCAGGAGACCCCAGGGCTGAGCACCCGAGGCAGAGCTGGGGGCTCTTTCCTGTTAGGAAGCGGGTGGGCACCACGTGACCAGTGACACGGAGTGAGATGCTCACAGACAGACAGCTAACCAGGGCTCGGCTCTGCGCCCAGGCCCGGGGGCTGCTGTCCATCAGAGCCGAGCTCCTCTCTCCAGCCCCGGTTCTGCGCCCAGGCCCAGGGGCTGCTTTCCATCAGAGCCGGGCTCCTCTCTCCAGCCCCGGTTCTGCGCCCAGGCCCGGGGGCTGCTGTCCATCAGAGCCGAGCTCCTCTCTCCAGGCCGCGCTGCTTGAGGCAGGACAGGAGCCTGCACCCCGCAAGGGACATGGACCCCCAGGGACATGGACCCCCCGGGAACAAACCCCATTGACTGGTTGGGTCAGAGAGACCCAGAGAGGTCAGCGTGTGTCCCGACTCTCTCACGTGCTGTTCAGATACGCAGTTCAGCCTCCCCACTCTTGTTTGTCCTTATCTACAAAGCAGGAATAATTACACCATCTTCTAGCAGGTGGTGCTGGGCAGTCCACAGACAGTGCTTATCGTAACACGTGGCATTTTATTCACAGCAAACTTCAGCTGGGGTGAAGTGAGTAACGGGGAAACCGCCACGTGAGCAGTGAGGTCGTCCAAGGACGTGAACCACAGTGACTGGACCATGGCCCACGGTTCCAGCCCCGCCAGGCGTGCGGTCAGCTCTGGGCTGTCCTGAGCCTGCTCAGCGTTTCATGCTCCTGGGAGTGGTATGCCAGGCAGCTCCACAGCATCTAAAGCTGAATGCCAGGTGACCCATCAGCACAGGGACAAGCAGGGGTGACCCTGGGTGGGACGGCTTGGCAAGCCCGGGTCTTTCCTCCTCTGCCCTACGGGCTCTTGAGGAGAGGGGCTGGGGGCTCCTGGAGGCAACTGTGAGTGGGCAGGGGGCCGCAGCTGCCCTGACTCACGGACGAGCCTGAGGCAGAGCTGGGCCCCTGTCCGGGAGCTGGCGGCCCGTGCTCAGCACAGGCTCCTATGAACCAAGGGTGTGGCCGCCAGCACCGCCAGCCTGCCAGGGACGGCTGAGTCCATCCTGCGGTTTCATCTGTAGGTCTGGTGTTTGGTGCTGGAGTGCACTTGCTGAAGCACAGTGCTGCCCGTGGTGACAGCGGGCAGAGGCGTTTTCAGCTGATAGCAGTTTTCCGCTGACCCCCATCACCCAGCACGGGTGGACTCAGAGCCCACCCCTCGGTCAGCAGGGGCTCTAGGTGGCCTGGGGCCTCTGGTCTCTGCATGTCTCTGCCGGTGTCCTGGGTGCGGTGCAGCTGGGAGTGGCTCTCGCGGGACCCGGGTGGGTATCTCTAGGCTGTTCTCGCGGAAAGGTGGTTTTGGTTGAAGGGAAGCGGGTGAGCAGATCCTCTGGGTGCAGGACAAATGGCTTCTCGTAGGTCATAGTCTGTGATGAATGGCGTGTGTGTTGTGCTCAGTCATGTCCAACTCTTTGGGACCCCATGGACTATAGCCCACCAGGCTCCTCTGTCAGTGGGATTGTCCAGGCAAGAATACTGGAGCAGGTTGCCATTTCCTTCTCCAGGGATCTTCCCGACCCAGGGACTGAACCTGTGTCTCTTAGATCTCCTGCATTGGCAGGTGGATTCTTTACCGCTGAGCCACCAGGGAAGTGCCATGGATGATGGCTCCTCATCAAACATCCTCCCGCTGGACTCTTCTCCACATGGCAAGATGACACTGAGGAGGTCTGGAAGGGCAGCTTGGCTGGTTCTGAGAGCTTCCTGTTGCCACGTTCAGAAGGTTAGCCTGTGCGTTATTCCCAAGAACAAGAAATGCACCTCTTCCCTCCTGGAACCTGCAGCAGGGTTCCTAGATCCATCCATTTGCCTCTGCTCCTGGATGCGTCCTAAGCTGCTTCACAGGGAGGGACAGCTGTAAGGAGAGCCAGGTCGTTGCTTGTGAAGACACCCACTTGGTGGTTTCATTTCATGAAAATACTCAACTTTCTTTGTGGTCCTGTGATCCAAGAGCATCCTCGGATACAGGATGCAAGCTGTGAGAAAGTGCCAGCATGGGGAGGGATGGGGTTTGATGGCTGGAGAGCTTGGGGACTGCTTCTTGGGAGACCTTAGCCAGCTGGCCATTCTCTGCTCCCCTGAGCACCTTGGTGCACTCAGCACCAAGTCCTTGATGTTGTTCAGGCCATCAAAAGTTTTGCAGGGGATCTTACAGTTTTCAAGCATTCTCCTTCCAGTGGTGTTGATGGGTTAAAGAACTCCTCTGGGTTCAGACTTGTCTTTAACAGCTCGAGCAAATGGCATGGTTATTATTGGTATGATTCTTCTTCCAGAGTTTAACCTCATTCCTCAAATGCAACATAGAAAGTTTAAGGGCATTTCCTCCGGTTTTGAATAAATAAAAATTAGGGGAATGTGGGGCAAAATAGACACAGGGGTCTGACTCCTCATTCTCCTGCTGTGCGGCCAGGGCGATGGGATGCACGCCTGTCTTCTTAGGAGTGAACATCTTCTGCTCCTTTGAAGAATGGAGGTATCACCTTAACTTGCTCAAATGTCTTAGAGTTAAAAGCTACCTCTTGAACCTGCAGTCCTTTAAAATTTACAGAGAAACATGCTACGTCAGGCTCAAGGAGGCTGGCCCCATGTAAAGTCAATACTTGTCTGAAAGCAAACACCCTCTTCGAATACAAGGTCAAAGCGAAAGAATGCCACCCCCCATTCCTGCCCCCGGCCACTCATCTCCCCCCAGAGACGTGATGGTGCCCAGCCCACCGCCCCCCTTCCCACACCAGCCCATGTGGGTCAGATGCGTGTCATAGCAGACACCAGAGTTAATATTAAACCCCAAATTAATAGATTCGATAACTAGTACATGCCTTCAGTGCCAGTTCATGTTACAGCTGTCTTCCTGCCTCCTTTTATGGGACAGGGAAGTGCAGCACATCGTGGCCCGTGGAGGGTTCTCAGGAGGGGCCTTTGTGCTCCGATCGTCCCCGACTGTCCGGACACGTGTAATCCCCTTGGATTCTGCCCTGTGCCTGCGTCGCGAGGGCCCTTCAGGCAGGGCCATTAAAGGGTGCTCCTCGCTGCAAGATTTATGCGAGCTTATGCTAGAACAACAATGATGCAGTGGTATTTGTTTGAAAATGAAAGGATTATATGGTCTTTGTAAAACGAGGAATTTGGTTTTGGGGAGAGGCAGTGAAAGGGTGATTTATTTTTTGTTGATGTTCCTACGAATCCTTTGATATGTCAACTTCTGCCACTGAGCATTAGGACACTTGTAATTTCTTGAATCAACCAAGATGAAATACACACGGTCTCAAATGATTTATGTCAGAAACTCAGCTGCGCGACCTAAGTGCCAGCGCTTATCGTAAGGTGAGGACGGGCTGGGCCGTTCGGGCTTTACGGGGCTGCGGGTCATCACGCTTGGCGTCCTGGCGGGAGAAAGCTGCAGGGCTGCTCCGTGGAGGGGGCTGTGCTTCTCTCACTGGTGGTTTTTACCCAGGAAGGGACAATAGAAGAGGTCACTCCTCGAATTTTGGTCAGTTTCCTTGGAAGCTGCTGCTGTTTCCCAGGATGATAGACCTCCTCTCCGTCCGCACTTGGGAGTCTGGAATTTCCAGATGGGGTCATGTCCGAGGAGAGGGGTGACTTGGGTGTCGGGGTGTGATAAATACGTTTGCTTCCCTCTGGCTTACCCCAGGGGGCGGCCCCGCATGTCTGAACTGTGCGTCTCCTCATCTACATCTGCCGCCCGCCGCACTCTGAGCTCCCAGGAGCATGGCCACTGGCTCGGTTTCCCCCTTCCCTTTATCCCCCATGTGTGGCCCAGGCTTCGTGGACCCTTACTCCATGTCCGTGGACCGTTAGATGTGTGGGTGCAGACCACACCCGGGCAAATGAGGAAGCTGTGGCCTGGGAGGGGAGATGGCTTCCCAGAGGTCACCCCACTGCCCAACAGACTTGGGTCTTAGACTCAGGTTTCTGGATCCTGGGTTCAAAACCTTGAAAGGATACCGTGCGTTGTTGACACTTCCCGATGGCTTGCTGACAGGTCACTGTTCCTGCGATAAGTCAACCAACTGCGAAGAGACAAACTGCCTCAAAGTGAAACCCAGCTGGGCTCTAGTTCCCACTGGTAACAGCACTCGGGTTCCCAGGGGAACTTCGTATGCGTCCCTTTTCACGCGTGATGGTGTCAGCTGGCATTTCTCTCTCTTATTCGCGTTCTCGTCTGGTGCTGTCCTGTAACAAACTGACGTCAGTGAAGCATGCTATTTGATCAGTTAACAGAAAAATAGCCAGTTTAGAATCTGAGGAAGGCGCAGGAGCGTGGAGAGTATGTGAGGGCAGTTGGTGGTAAGGATGAATTCAGATCCAGCCACGTGGCCTGGTCGCTGTCCCTCAGGACACTGGCCGATCCCAGTGCTGGTCTGCAGTGATGCTCACACGTGCTGGGTCTGGGAGCACATGGGTCTCACATCCTTCCTGACACAGGGAGGCCGTCCTTGTGGTGTTGAAGGCCTGGCCTGGTTTTACCCGAAGGTAAAATGGGGGGCCTGGCTCCATGTTGGGACAACATCTGTCTCAGAGATGGGTATTCTTGTTGGAAGCGGAAGTTCATTACTGAGCCCTCTGGGAATTGGAGACGACAGAGAGCGGGGTCCTGCATTTCCTGCTATTAATTATGCATCGCGATCGGATGGCTCGGTGGAGCGCTGTGAGCACGTGGAGCAGAGAGCCGGGTCCCTTCTCCAGCCTGGGAGCAGCAGCTGTGCCATTTATGGCCTCCTGGTGTCTGCTTGCTCCTCTCGGAATGGAGGGTGCTGGTGGGCACATGGAGGGTTAGAGACTAAATGGGAACATGGGGTGAACTCTTGGAAATCTATGGCAGCTGAGCCACAGAGCGGGTGTTTTCTCTTTAGGTGTTCCAGACTCTTCCCTTCTGCCCCCCACCTCCTTCATCCAAAGCTGCTTCTTGTCCACGGAGCCTCACTTGTCCCGCTGAGCAAAGTGGAGGTCAGGAGTGACCGGTCCAGTCTGAGAGGACAGTGTGCCAGCAGGAGGAGTCCTTTCTTTCATATGTCTCGTGCAAACACACACACGTGCTCACTCATACGAGACACACACATATATGTATACATCCACACGACATACTCACACAGACACACACAGAGACACACAGAGATAGACATTCACACGCACACACACTCAGACACGTACAGACACACAGGCACAGACACACACTCAGACACACACACACAGACACACACAGAGACACACAGAGATAGACATGCACACACACACACACTCAGACACGTACAGACACAGACACACACTTAGATACACACGCATAGACACACACATACATCCACACAGACAGACAGACGTGCACACAGACGTCACATAGGCACACAGACGTAGACACACATGCAGACTTACACTCACCCGGACACAGACACACACTCAGACACACACACACATAGACACACACAGAGACACACAGAGATAGACATTCACACACACGCTCAGACACGTACACAGACACACACATAGACACACACAGGCACACACACTCACGCAGGTGCACACACAGTCACATACATGTGCCTCGTTCATTTGTTTTATGATTTTCCCTGAATCCAATCATTCTCTGCTCTTCACCTTTTTTTCTCGGGGCTGATCGTGGATGAAATGAAGACGACGATGTTTTTATTTTCCTTGAGTAAGCTGAGACTGTAATTTATTTATAAAAAAGGAATTTCACTAAAAGGAAAAAGAAGGCAAAGAAGAGTTCAGAACGCAGGTGCACGCTGTCTCTCTGCCTCTGATGGTGGGTCCTGGGGACACACGTCCCAGACCGTTGCCCATGGGAAGACACCTCCGCCCGCCCGCGCTGATGTCTGGCCCCTCATCCTGGGGGTGGTGCGCAGTCTCTGGTTTCCTGGTGAGATCACCCGGCAGGCTTTAAAGCCCCCTCGGGTCTTCACTTGATCTCCAAAGAGTGTGGGGCCCCGTGCGCAGGTTCCTGGGGGGGCAGCCTTTTCCTGGGCTCACCCACCAGGCATCTGCCTGTGTGTTCCCGAGGCCAGCGTGGCTCAGACCTTGGGAGTCTTCCCGTTAGCCTCTTTCTTCCCTCTTTGCATTTAAAAACTTACTCAGAATTTACCGGGAGATTCCTGTTTAGAATTAGCTATGTAAAGATGGCATTTTTCCATCTGGGTCTTAAAAATCAGCCTGAAGCCTCAAGAAGAATAAGAATAAAAATGCAAATGCCCTCTTTACAATAAAATCGGGAGACATCTATGAGCCTGAAACACAATATACGAGGGAAGGCTGCCAAGGAGAGAGAAGGTCAGAGAGAGCCCCAGGAGGGAGGGGCTCCTAGGAGGGGCACCCAGCTGCAGACCTCCTGATGGCAGACGGAGCCCCCCTCCAGAGGGAGGGCCCTTGCCCCTGGGGAGAGCCGACAGTCCCTCGCATGGAAGGAGGGAAGGAGGCGGGCTGGGTCCAGTGTGGCACGGCATCTCAGGAATCAGGGGAGGCAGAGTTACCATCAGGAGTGATGGAGTAAGCTATGTTAAAAGAAATATATGCGCGTGTACCAGTGTGTCGGTGAGGCCAATGGAGAGAAACCCTGGGTCGGGGCAGTCCTGGGCTGCTGCCTTCCACGGCTGGAACAAAGTAGACCCACATGGATTTACTCACGCAAGCAACCCAGGACAGAAGGAGAATTCCCATTTGCTCAGAGCACGACCTTGGATTCGCAACAGTGTGGCCTCCTCACGTGGAAGAAACCGCTTTCTGCGACAAATGGTCATTTAAAAGGTCTATTTGAAAATGCCAAAGGAAATGTATTAAATTCATAGGATGCGCAGGTGGCAAACGAAAGCTCTCCTGTTTGAGAAACACTGCCTGGAGGGAAGGGGCTGTCGTGACCGAGTCTGTTATCATGAATTGTTAAAACTGATAAGGCAATTTACCTCAATAAAACAAGAGGACAAATACAGACTCTAAGAGCTCATGAAGAAAAGAGTCCACCAGTGAGCAGGTAAAGATACCTGTCCACTGCCAGACTTAGGAACGATGTGAAGAAAGCTACCATACGGTCCAGCAGGCCCTCTTCTGGGTGTGTGATCAAAGGAGATTAAGCAAGGTACCGAAGAGGTGCTGCAAGCCCCGTGTTCACTGAAGCAGACTCACCGTGGCTCAGACCTGGAAACACCCCGAGTCCGTCGGCAGAGGAACAGCCCAGGAGGGCGCAGCGCAAGCACCTGTTGTCGCCTCGATTGACTGAGCACTGGGGCCGTGTCTCCCGCCACCTCTGCACCTTTGAGTGGGCACACGCCAGTCCAGAAAGCACCTCACGGTGTCTCTAAGCATTCAAAGCCTGGGGTTTTACAAAAGTTACCATGCGCCTTGTCTTCTCCTGTTTAACTCCTAAGTCCCACTTCACTGATGGAGGCACACGCTCACCTGTGTCACGATCTATTTCCACGTGACCCCTGCAGCCTCTTCCGGGCCACTTGAGTGTACCCTCTGCCTGTACTCACGCTGTCTTCCACTGCTGAGAGATCCGTCTTCTCTTAGGGGATGCAGATTTTACCCCCCTGCCCAGGATCAGGTGAAGCCTCGTGTGCCTTTTTTTTTTTTTTTTTTGCTCTTCTACTTCTTTCAACAACTTCAGCCAAATCCTAATCTCTTCCTTTTCAGATTTCCTACTTAGGACCTTGATCTTCAAATTCTTTTGAATATTGATAATGATAAACTTGAGCGCCTTTTCTAATGTATTCTAAACCACACCTGAGATCAGGCTGGGTAGAGAGTCAGGGCTCAGTAACTGTCTTTTTATTAACTGACCGACATACTGGTGGGTACTGCAGAGGAGCAGACAGGAGGCAAGGTTGCCTGCCTTATCAGGAATGTTGTGTGTAATCGTGTTTAATTGTCCTGCAGGTGTTTAACCATCTGTACCGTGTATGCTGCGAGTGCATTTCCAGACACGCTGCAGTGTGTCCGCAATTGATTTAGGGGACCTGCTGGTTAAAATATTGGTGGTTTAAAAAGGACGGAAACTTGAGTGGCAGTAGATTCATAATTGCTGTAAAAGTGAAAGCAGAGATGAGTTTTTAAGCCTTTGGCAAGGGGAAGCAGAATGATTCTCTGTGAAGGATGGTCCGAAGAGAGGGGTCGCCTTCTCTAAAATACCCTTTCATCCCTAATGCTTTAGGACTTTTCTCTCTAAACATTCACCTCTTGGCAGCTTCTCTTACACAGACACATGGTTGTTTCTCCAAGAGCTGAACCAGTCTTTGCCTAACTAATAAACTGCAACTGAAAATTAAGCTGGAGGGGAAGGAACTTAGTTTGGCCATTGAGGTGATTGCTGGACACATACCTACTGTTCTTCCGATGCCCCATCCTCTCTGCCTGCTGGCTCCGCTTGGGCATCTCAGTCACCAAGGAACACTCCTAGTGCGAGACTGATGATGAAGGGGGCTTTTTTTTTTTTTTTTTGATATTTGTTTTTTTTGCTGCCTCGGATCTTGATTGCAGCACTCAGGAATCGCCATTGCGTCATGTGGGACCTTTCCTTGTGGCGCATAGACACTCTGCTTGCGGCCCATGGGCTCAGCGGTTGTGGCCCGTGGGCTCAGCGGTTGCGGCCTGTGGACTCAGCGGTTGTGGCTCGTGGGCTCAGTTGCTCTGCAGCACGTGAAATCCCAGTTCCCCAGCCAGGGATTGAGCCCACGTCCGCAGCATTGCAAGGTGGATTCTTAACCACTGGATTCTTCCCACCAGGGAAGGCCTAAGAAGGCTTTTTAAAAGAAGAAGCAATACAAATTTTTAGAGATTTTCTTATTCGTTCAGGGAAAAGATACCTGACGTCGGCAAACTGGTTCAAAATCTATGGTTTTCCAACAGCTGTGTGTTCCTTTCCTCCTGTTATTTAATTCCTAGTCCATTTCTTCAATGGAGACTTCCCCAAGATCATTAAGATCCAGGAAAGACATTCTTAAGGAATTAGAACGCCTTAACTTCATAGAAGGAGGGATTGAGGTCTGGGAAAGCTTATTGGATCTACCCAAGGCTTCAGTCAATGTTTAGTCACTGTATTCCTACTTGGCCACCTACTTGGACGCACTGCGTGTGAGATCTTAGTTCCCCGACCAGGGATCAGACCCACGCTCCCTGCATTGGAAGCACAGAGTCTTAACCGCTGGACCGCCAGGGAACTCCCCCTCGGATACTTACTTGGTTTATCTGAGTGACTTGCCTGCCTTTGTGTGAATTCCAAATACTTGGAATTGCCAACAAGGCCACTTGTTGGCAGAGAATGTTCTCCACGTATTTTCACTTTGGCCTTTATACCCCATTGAGACATGCCTCTGGATGGCAGGATGGCGCAAAAGCTGGGTTTTTGTTCACACCTTCAGACTGACCAGCCTGTGCCCTGGGGCGAATCCTCAGAGCTCTGCTGGGCTCTTCTGGCTCTGGAGGATGCAGAAATGGGGCCGGATATCTGCAGTGACCCTTCTGGGGCGACATTCACTGCGTGGCCCTGCAACAACGCACGGGAGGTCATGGGGTGATCACGGGAGGTCACAGGGTGCAGGGCTGCGAGCCCCTCCCTTGTGCGGGGCACTTGACCTCGCCTGTCAAGGGCGTGGCTGGCAGCGGCCACCACGGTCGCTGCAGGGAGCAGACCTCTGGTAGGAGATTCTGCTGAGTGAAGGGCTCCTCGGGCAGCTCCTCACCTGGACAGACTCCCTTGAGAGGCTGCCCCAGCTCCTTCTGCAGGCTCGAGCCCCTACACGTGTGCATGCCAGGACACAGTGCCCTCGGTGGCAGGCGTGTCGGGGAGAAGGGTGGCTGCAGGCATGAGGGGACCCTGTTCTGTGGGGGCCTCACTGGGGGGCACAGGAAGGCCTGTGATCGCCCCCCTCCAACCTGTATACCCCACTCGGTCCTCCTGGTCCCTGGGGACAAGCACCCTGCTTGTCATTCAAGCGCGGGTTCTTAGCACAGAGAACATGGCATCCTGTGAGAGAGGGCTTGGCTGTCCCTGCCCATGGGTCCTAAGACGAAAGCGGGCATCTGGTTCCTGGCCGCTCCCCCATGCGCACCTCACAGCGCACAGATGGGAGGCGAGCCCGAGGGATGGAGGGTGGGCCGGGCTGCGGGCAGGGCCGAGACCCCACCCCTCTCTGCAGGGCGCCGCCTGTGCTCCAGCGTCTTCTCCGCCAGCTCTGCCGCCTGCTGCTGCACCAGAGCCAAGAGCAGCGGACAGTCTGGCCTCATCCGCGGTCGGTTTGGACCCTGACGGGACCCGCGATCACAGGCCAGTGCCGGCGTAGGGCGGGGTCCCGGGCTTCGGTCCTCAAGCCCCCGTCTTCATCTCGGAGTTTCAGCTTCCTCGTCGGTCATCCGGGAAAAGTGCCCTCCTGATGGGTTAGACGTCAGGCTGGAGCTGGAGGTCCCTGCTCGGGGTGCTGGCCTGTTTCACAGAGGCTGCCCAGGGGGCCTTCTGGATGGAAGCCTGGGCACTGCCCAGAGGCTGTGGTGGGAAGTGGAGAGAAGAGCCCCATTGTAGACGGTGGATTGACTCAGTTCAGTCACAAGCTGGTGGGTGGCCCCAGCCGTGCACCCAGGACTTGGCAGAGCAGGGGTAGCTGAGAACCCGTGTGGTCCCCGCCCCGAGTGGCTCTCTGGGGCTGGCCTGGGCCCTGCGGCGGGAGGGCGATGGGAGCCCTAGCCCAGCAGCCCAGGGGCCCGGCTGCAGGCCGCAGGAAGCTTCCGGACCTCCTTCCGCAGCTCCAGCGCCCAGACTTCCGGTCACAGCGGTGTTCACACCGCACACCCGGCGGGGCTTTCTGGTTCACGTAAGCACAAGCGCCACTGTTATCTAACCTGTCTCACAACAACCCCAAGACGGGCATTTTTATCTTCATTTTTCAGCAGGGAAGCTGGGCGGGGGCGAGGCGGGTGGCAGTGTGGGGAGCCCGCCCCGGGCACCAAGGCCACCGTCGGGAGTGGCCCCAGCACGACCCCACCCCACCCCCACTATGTGTGAGCAGGAGACGCACGCTTCTCAGGTTCCACCAGCCTGAGCGCAGGAGAACCTGGGAGGGCCTGCAGCCAGGGCTGGGGCGGCCCTGCTGGGGGGCACGCGGTGGGCTCTTCCAGTCAGGGGCTCTTCTCTGCTGTTGCCGACTCCCATCCTCCCCTTGCTCCCCCGGGGGCTCCTGAAACCTAGCACTCCCCGATGGGGCTCCTTAAAGAGTCAGTCGGCAGAGGTACTAATGTGCTACCCCCGGGAGCTCACACGTTCTGGGAACGATCCCCCCGCTAGGCAGTGTTTCCTTTGCCTTCGCGACTTCTGGGATGAAATGCAGAGAATAAGGCCCGGCCACCGAGCTGGCACTTCATTAAAATGTTTGGGCGGGCCTGGTGAATGAATTAGTAACACAGCCACAGACATTGGGGAGAATGACCGTGCGGGCTGACGTCCGACACGGAGGGCTTTGGCTCCGCTTTCCATTCCCGAGCGCCTTCGGGTGGCACAGTAGAGCGGGAGAGGTCGGCAGGGGAACAGTATTTTGGGTCTGCCGCTGGGAACGTTTCTGCGTGTTGCTTTTTCCTGACCGCAGTAGCTCAAGTAGATAAGCGAAGCCTCTTCATAATGCCTCCCTCGATTCAACGAAGCGGAAAAGGCACGGAAGGCAAAAACGGCCCACAGACAGCAGTCGTGAGAACAACCTGCGTGCGGGAGGCTGGCTGCGGGGACCAGACGCGCGTCCCCCACCTTGGTAAGATGCGTGCATCACTGGTTCTCAGCGAAGGTGGAGAATCTCCAGCCATGGATGCAGGGAGCACAGCTCGGCTTGGGGACGACCGTCTCTATCGGAAGAAGGCTGGCCTGTCACCGGAGGTCTGGGTGGCAGAGAAGGCTGGGAAACACAAGTCTCGGAGCAGCATCTGAAAACGGCAGAAGGGCCCGGCCCAGCTGCGGTTCTGGATCCTGGGAGAGGGCGTGGGGCAGGGTGTCCTCGACCGCAGAGGCCTCAGAATTCACCGGGAGACCACTGCAAGCGGAGGGAGCAAGCCCAGGAGGAACCGGAACTCGAGTTACGGACGTGCGTGCGGAGGCGGGGTCTCTGTCACGTGGTCACCTGACCTGCCGAGGCCCTCGGGCGCCGCCTCTCGGTCTGAGCTCCTTCCTGCCACAGCTGGTGGCTGCCAAGAGGGTCTTGGTGAAGACACTGATGTCCTTTTCACACAAGTTCCCTCCAAAGGGCCTGAGGTTGGTTGCGAAGGAGCTGTGGTGATACTCAGAAGTGTCCTTTCTATAAGACGTGTTTTTACCCATAAAAATTGAATTTCTTATTAAAATAATGGAATTGAAATAAAGGACGCATGCTTTCCACACAGGGTCAAGCTTTATGTTTCCACCAAATCCAAGCTTTGCCTTTGAACAGGGAGCAAACAGATCAAGCAGACCACCACCACCCATGGCATCAGTAGCAGCAGCGACCCCACTGACGGCTGGCTGTCCACGTGGCCTTCTGTCTACGGGCTTTAGGGCTAACGGTGACGAGATGCAGGTGACCCCAGCGTGGGTGTGCATGCTCAGTCGCTTCAGTTGTGTCTGGCTCTTTGCAAACCCATGGACTGTAGCCCGCCAGGCTCCTCTGTCCATGGGATTCTCCAGGCAAGGATACTGGAGTGGGTGGCCATGCCCTCCTCCAGGGGATCTCTCCGACCCAGGTGTTGAAACTGCATTTCCTGCATTGCAGGCAGACTCTTTTTTACTGCTGAGCCAGCAGGGATGCCCAGGTGACCCCAGACTAGACCCTGGGTCCCGAGTTTCCACCTCGTGTCCAAGGAGCTGCTCTCCAGGCTCCGTGCTGCGGCCTCTGAGGGTGGCCCGGGACGCTCCAGCAGCCCTGCTGTGCTCCCAGCAGTGTCGGGGCTTCTCGCCCGACGACAGGGATGGGCCTGACCCCGGTCCCCGTGACGGTCCTTCTCTGATGCCTGCCAGTGTCTCTGCAGCGGGTGACGCCGCTTCTCGTGCTGAAGCCTCCCTCAGCACTATAGCCGAGCCACTCGAGCAAGCAGGCCATCGTGGGGTTGCCTAGGGACCGCAGGGGGTGACCCTGCGCTGATGCTAGGGACCTTGTGTGAGGGTGCATGTCCAGTGCCCCTGATACACACAGAGAGGAATGCATGGGGAGTGAGTGTCGGCTTGGCTGTGGCCATCACTTCCCTGTGTGTGTCAGGCCGTCCCATTGTGCATCCGCTGCTGCTGCTGCGCAGTCGCTCAGTCACGTCCAGCTCTGTGACCCCGTGGACAGCAGCCCGCCAGGCTCCTCTGTCCACGGGACTCTCTCCAGGCGAGAACACTGGAGTGGGTTGCCATTGCCTTCTCCAATTGTATATCTAATTGCATACAATTCTTAAGAAAATAAAGTAAATGAACCAGGTCGCATCCTTGATCCCATCACTGGGGGCGTGGTGCCTGCCACATTGGGGCCTCCGTGAGCATGGGTCAGTGGCTGGCCTGGTGGCCCTCCCACCCTGAGCTGCCCCTGATTGACAGCAGGAAGTGAGGATGGAGGTGGGTTTTGTGGGTGGCCAAGAGGGAGGCAGTACATGGATGTACCCCTCCTTCATGCTGTTTGGACACGGGGTCTCTGGGGGGTGGCGGGGGCGGGGCTGCCTCCCCAGACCCACACACTCGCTGGCTGTCCCCTGACCTGGCCCCAGAGTCCCGCGGCTTTTGGGGCTCCCTTGTGAGAACAGGCCCTCGCAGGATGCAGGCTGCCCTGGGCCCTGGGCTGGAAGGAGTGGGATGAGCTGGCGGGGTTGGGGAGATTTTCTGCTGCAGCTTCTGATGGTGATTTTGTTCTAGAAATGACCTTGAGTCCTCTCCTGCCTGAGGCGCGGGCAGAGTCCTGGCCGAGCTGGAAGCTCAGCGAGGTGCTTTCTATTTTTAGGTGCTATTTTATGACTCAAGTGTTGACTTCCTGGAAATGATGTCATCCTAAAAGTTGCCTGAAAATGGAATCTTCCAACTCTCAACCCATTTCTGTATTGCCTTATGGAATCATCTCAGGGCAGGAAACCCTAGCCTAATTTCTGATTGATTTTCAATCAACATTAGCTCCTAACGCATTAAAAATCTCTCTCTGTGCCTGATTCCTTTGGCAAGTAATTAACAAACCATAGCAAATGCTTATTCTCAAAATTTAAAGGAAGCACAGAGAGAGAGGCATTGTATAAAGCAGAATTCTTCGCCTGTTGACCAGGGGTCCTGGAGAAAGCATCCTACAGATACTGCTTTTTGAAATTAGTTAAATGAATAAAGAGTCAGTAGGTTTCCCTTGTGTTCCTCTGTCCAGCCCTGGAGTTGGGTGCACTGATTCCTTGCTTCAGTGGGCACCTCGACAAGCCCCTGCCCCTTCCCCTCCAGGCTGGGGTCCCTAGCAATGGGTTCCTTCTTGCAAGTCCAGCCACATGGAGTTCCAGGCCTGCATCGGGAACAGGAGGCGTGTACCAGCGGCTTCAGCCCTGCTGGTCGTTGCCCTGGAGGCCCCCAGCTGTCCCCCCCCCTCCACCTGCCACCTCCTGATACCCTGGACGCCCCCTGAAGCCTGCCCGGTGCATGCAGGCTGAGTACCCCTCTACCTCTGAGTGATGGGGCCAGTTCTTTTCCTGAGCGTTTTATAGTAGCTTGGCTGGTCTCCCAGCACCACGTCCCCAGGTTCTCCAGCTGTTTGGTTTCTTGTGGCCTCTGCTCCCTGATACATCTCTGGGTGTCGATAGTCTCACCACACCCGAGTTCTGTACAATGTACGGGCATCACCCACTTTTCCAAAGTTCACTTTATGCTATTTTGCTTTTATGAAAGACTACCAACAAAAAGAAATTCAGATTTTCCTTTTTTTTTTTTAAAGGTAAATCGCATTCAACTCAGTGTGTCTCACTGTGCCACAGAGGTGGCGCCCACACCAACAGTGAGTGGCCCCGCGCAGCCCCCTCCTCCCTGGGGACCACACTCAGCATCGAGCTACCACAGCTCTGAACTGGGAGCACCTGGGCTCCACCTCCATCTATTCTGTGAGCAGGAGGGGTCCTCCAGTAACCTCTTCTTTGCTTTGTGTCATTTCGGCTTACTCTACTTACTCTACTTCCGGGGAGCAGAGACCCTGTACTCCCCGTGGCGTGATGCTTTCAGTGGGGTCCTTTCCCCACTGGCTCACGATGCGGAATCTCGGAGGGTCAGCATGCACCTTTTCCTCCTGCAGGCAGAGCGGGGTGTTCGATGTGGTCCTCCTTCCCTGGCCAGGCATCCCCACCGCCAGGCTGCCTTCCTGCCCCCTTCTTGGCCACCAAGCTCCCCGAGAGCAAGGGAAACCCAGGGGTTTGCATCGGGTGGGCTTTGTCTTGCTCAGCCTCTTGCTGGCTGGAAGGCGGCGGGGCAACTGAACCAGGGTCCACTTTGGCCAGACTTTCAAGATCAAGTTTCCAGCAGTTCAGTGCGACACTTTAGGTATGGGCTTAGTCTCTCTGGACTCACCTTCCTGAGCCCTCAAACATGAGCGTCTACGGTCATCACCACTGTTCCACTTGAGAGTTTGTCTCTTAAGGTGCCCGATCCTTGGCCCCTCCGCCCATCACCCCCAGTTTAGGTGGTCTTCCTCCGGGGTCCCACCGCACGTTGGCCATAGCGGGCGTCATGTCCAGTGAAAGCATCGCATACACGGGTGTGTCTCCCGGGTGAGTGGAGGACAGAGGCCTCTCTTACTTGCCTGTGAGGTTGTGGAACTTAGGGAAGTGTCTGGCACATAGTAGGCTCTCAGTAAATATTTACGCCTTGGATGAGCTTGGACTGATGCAGGCACTGCACCCGTGCACCTGGATACCTTTGTGCTCACACCACACTCTTCGCTCATCATGAATCTCAGATGCTGAAGGCTTTCTGGTCACCTCTCTGCATTGCAACAGGATCGCTTTGTCTTAAGGGTCACTTCCTCCGCTCACCTGAAGTCACAGACGTGTCTGTCACCAAAGCCTGGGTGTGACCTATGAGCGGTCACTTGTGGCACTGAGCCCCCCATGTTCAGATCTTAGGATTCATGACACCGGATGGTTATTAAATGCATCTCTTAAGAAGGTATTAGTTTGATTGAAGGAGCTTGCTCCCTCCTCTGGGGCCTCTCGGGGACAGTCACAGCCGGGTGCTCATGTGACTGAGGTGCTCACTCCCTCTCCCCATCGAGCTCCCGTCCCCCCGAAGCTAGCCCTCCCATCCTGCAGCGCCCGTCCATCTGCAGGACGCCCCTCCCTCACCCGGGGGTCAGCAGGGGAGTGAAGTGAGTCAGGGGCCTGCAGGGCAGGGCTGTCCACGAATGATGGGCAGGATGGGGGAGGGGTTGGAGAGACAGTGGAGCAGTTGAGTGGGGTGACAGGCTCCCCGCCCCTGGGCCTGACCCTTCCTCACCTCTCTCGACCCTGAGGCAGACACTCCCAGAGCGCCCGCTTCTCGTATCTGCCGTCAGAATCCCGGGTCTGCTCTCCTGTGGGCACACCAACCCCGTCCATCTGTGCTGGGGACTCTTCCTGCCAAAGTCCGATCAGTTCTTCCCCAGAACCGCTCAGAGGGGGAGAGAAAGTGACGCCAGCACCTGTTTAATAGGAAATAGCAGGGATTCCCTCAAAGGAGAAGGTCCCTCGTGGACTCTCGGGCCTGAGAACATGGTTCAGAGGAGAGGCATGGCTTTAAAAAAAAAAAGAAATGCTGTTACTGCTGCTGTGCTTTCAGAGATTGATGGAATCTGTCCCTTTACGGATGTGTGAAGAGTCCCCGCCGATATAAATCTTATTTCCAAGCATCTGAGTCATTCCTTAATTTCCAGCTGAGCCGATGACACGCCTTCGATAGAAGGCCATTCTATCTAAGGCCATTCATGGCCTTGTGCAGGTGGAGAAGGTACCGCTCCTTGTGGCCTGAAATTTGGGATGAATCAAGAGAGTGGGAAGAGCTTCAGGGCACAGGGTCAGTATGTCATGCGATTCAGGGCCGCGTCCGTGACAGCTGCAGCCGGTGGCCGCGCCTGCTCCCACCCCTCGGTGGCCGTGGGCCACTCGGTGACGGAACCGACGCCTCTGTGGTCCCCTCGGCCGTGCTGCTGGTTCTTTGGCACCGATGGCGTCTTTTATTTCCACTGACCGGTCCCTCCAGTTCTGTCTCTAGGAGCTCCACAGAAAGCAGCTCAGAATTTTGGAGAAGAGCAGTGTGACTCTCCCTCCCCGCAGATTTCCTCAGCCGTTCTTATCAGCCGTGAATATCTTGCATCATGGAAATCACTTGGATTTTGGAGTCAGACCTGAGGTTGGCCGCTTCCTAGCTGCATGAGATTGGGTGCATTTGTTCACATTTTGAGGTTAATTGTGAGCTTGTGTTTTCTCACTGGTGGAACTGGGACGAAACGCCATGTCGTGAGACGGCTGTGAGACCGTGCCAGCAGCTGCTTGGCACAACCTCCGATGCCACAAACGTCTGTCGTCGCTGGTGGGATGGCGGGCCTTGGTGTTTCCTGTCTCCTTTGTTCCATGCTGGACCTGGCCTGGGGGCTCACCAGCTTTTTTAAAATAAAGTATTCCAATTTGAACCTGCTACTTTGAATGTCAGTCCAGGCAAAGGGCTTCCCAGGGGGCGCGGTGGGAAAGAATCCATTTGCCAATGCAGGAGAGGTGGGTTCGATCCCTGGGTCAGAAAGATCCCTTGAAAGAAGGCATGGCAACCCAGTCCAGTATTCTTGCCTGGAGGATCCCGTGGACAGAAGGGCCTGGTGGGCCACAGTCCAGGGGGTCACAAAGAGTCGGACACGACTGAGTACCTGAGCACGAGGCAGGGGGTGCTGGTTTGTTTCACGGTTTTCTCTGAGCGTCCACCTGTGTAAGTTGACTGGGTCTGTTTTAAGCAGCCTTCTGTGCTGCGGTCTGCATTGTTGTGAAGGCCCCTTGAATCTGTCATCCAACCCAGACCTTCAGGTTTATGTATTTTAAAATTAAAGAGCAAATAAGTGAAGAAAAAGAAAAAAAGTGCTTTTCTGGAGTCACTTCACCTTCAGCCTGGTGTCTTGCGTTTGCGACAGTCCCCAGAGTCACTCGCACGCGGAGTAGTTAGAGGTGAGGCCGGGCTTCCCGATCCTGGGCCCCACGGCGGGTGTGTAAATCCGAGAGCAGGGCTCCCCCGTCCAGGCTGAGCTGCCGGCTTGCTTGGCACCTGGCTTGGCTTCTGAGGTCCGGGTGACCCACGTCACTGCTGGCTTAATGCTGCCTCCCCTGTCTTTGTGCGTCGTCTGCAGCTTGGTGAAGCACATTTTACTTTAGAATTGGAGGCTGATCGGCTGCAGTGTCTTTTCTTCATTGATTAAGGAGGGCCCAGGCGGCCTCCCACGCTGCTCCTCCGATGTGCTTGCAGCTGAAGAATGTGACCTCCCAGCTCAGAGAAGGGCTTTTCTTCAGTCAAGGACACGCCGCCTCTCTCTTCATCCAGTCGATTCACGAATACACTGAAATGAAACCTGGTTTAACTCAAAAGCTGGCCTTACAGTGCCTTCCTCCAGAATGATTAAAGGCCACGTGCTCTTGGCAGTATATTTACGGCTCAGCCAGCTGAGAATCCACCTAGTCACGCTGTTGTCCATGTCGTCCTGCGTCACCATGGTACAGACCCTCGCGCCAGCCGTCCGGATGCAGGAGGCGACAGTCCTCAGGGCACAGGACACATCCTGAGAGCCCCGGGCCGAGTGACGGCCCTGAACGGTGAGAAGGGGCCCGTGTCATCGCTGCGGTCACTGTCCTTACTCTGCAGATGGGGGACCGGAGCTTGGAGGAGATCAGGGGCTAGGAAGTCGAGGAGCTGGGCTTGAGATTGGACGGGCCAGCCTTCTTGACCCCTACAGAATTTCTCCTGAATTGGTTCTCAATTTGAGCAGTTGTATAATTTGTTTCAGTATTAATTCTTGACCTTATCACAGACAGAGCTCAGATTTTTTCTGGAGAACCAAGGGATGGATGGTGCCTTTGGGGAACAGCATGGGGTGTTCCTGCTATGGAGAGGGCTGGAGATGAACAAGAAATGTTACTTTTTTCATTCCCATCGAAATTTCCCCCTTGGATTTTCTTCCATCCAGCTGCAGTTAACACTTTCATGTACAGCGCTGTTGTTCAGTCGCTAAGTCGTATCTGACCCTTTGTGACCCCATGGACAGCAGCATGCCAGGCTTCCCTGTCCTTCGCCATCTCCTGGAGATTGCTCAAACTCATGTCCATTTAGTAGGTGACGCCACCCAACCATCTCATCCTCTGTCGTCCCCTTCTCCTCCTGCCTTTAGTCTTTCCCAGCATCAGGGTCTTTTCTAATGAGTTGGGTCTTCATATCAGGTGGCCAAAGAATTGTATATGTCATGTACAATATTATCACAGATTATGACACATACTCTTAAAATTAAAGAGAAAATTAAAAAAAGTGCTTTTCTGGAGTCATTTCAGCTACAGCCTGGTGTCCTATATTTACGACAGTCCCCAGAATAACATGGACATTCACATCCACCAGGAGTCAGAGGTGGTCATCGCCAAGCTCTGAAACGATGACCTCCAACCACATTGCACTGTCTTCAAGAAAGGTCATTTAGAGTCCATTCACCAACTTTGCTCACTGAGCAGTGACCCGGAGAGGAGTAAAGGCCATTCCCTGCTAATTCTGGGTAAACGTTGCATGTTGCTAGTTACACCATTTCTTCACCCAGTATTCCTGTTCAGCAATACTCTCCTGCTTTCTAGGTCCACACATCTGGTTATTATTTCAGGATCTTCAGAAATATTTGAGCATATGATCAAACTACTGCACAATTGCTCTCATCTCACATGCTAACAAAGTATCGCTCAAAATTCTGTAAGCTAGGCTTCAACAGTATGTGAACCCAGAATTTCCAGATTTCAAGCTGGATTGAGAAAAGGCAGAGGAACCAGAGATCAAACTGCCAACATCTGTTGGATCAAAGAAAAAGCAAGAGAATTCCAGAAAAACGTCTACTTCTGTTTCATTAACTACACTAAAGCCTTTGACTGTGTGGATCATAACAAACTGTGGAAAATTCAAGAGATGGGAATACCAGACCACCTTAACTGCCTCCTGAGAAATCTGTATGCAGGTCAAGAAGCACTGGTTAGAACCAGACATAGAACAACAGACTGGTTCCAAATTGGGAAAGAAGTACATCAAGGCTGTATATTGTTACCCTGCTTATTTAACTTATATGCAGAGTACATCATGAGAAATGCTGGGCTGGATGAAGCACAAGCTGGAATCAAGATTGCCGGGAGAAATATCAATAACCTCAGATATGCAGATGACACCATCCTTATGGCAGAAAGCAAAGAAGAACTAAAGAGCCTCTTGATGAAGGTGAAAAAGGAGAGTGAAAAAGCTGGCTTAAAACTCAACATTCAAAAAACAAAGATCATGGCATCTGGTCCCATCACTTCCTGGCAAATAGATGGGGAAACAGTGGAAACAGTGATAGACTTTATTTTCTTGGGCTCCAAAATCACTGTAGATGGTGATTGCAGCCATGAAATTAAAAGACACTTACTCCTTGCAAGAAAAGCTATGACAAACCTAAACAGCATATTAAAAAGCAGAGATGTTACTTTGCTGACAAAGGTCCATCTAATCAAAGCTATGGTTTTTCCAGTATTCATGTATGGATGTGAGAGTTGGACTGTAAAGAAAGCTGAGTGCCAAAGGATTGATGCTTTTGAACTGTGTTGTTGGAGTAGACTCTTGAGAATCCCTTGGACTGCAAAGAGATCAAACCAGTAAATCCTAAAAGAAATCAGTCCTAAATATTCATTGGGACTGATGCTGAAGCTGAACCTCCAATATTTTGGCCACCTGGTGCAAATGACTGGCCAACTGACTGGCCAACTGACTCATTAGAAAAGGCCCTGATCCGGAGAAAGACTGAAGGCGGGAGGAGAGGGGGCGACAGAGGATGAGATGGCTGGATGGCATCAGCAACTCAATGGACATGTTTGAACCAGCTCTGGGAGTTGGTGATGGACAGGGAAGTCTGGTGTGCTGCAGTCCATGGGGTCACAAAGAGTTGGACATGACTGAGCAACTGAACTGACTGACTGACTAATGATCCTATTGTATCAAACTATACTTCAGTAGAAAAGATAATTATTTCCTAGGGTCCTATCTCAATTCTCTGGTGGCTCAGACGATAAAGAATCTGCCTTCTTTGCTTCTGTGTAGGAGACCTGGCCTGGATCCCTGGTCAGGAAGATCCCCTGGAGAAGGGAATGGCTACTCACTCCAGCATTGTTGCCTAGAGAATGCCCTGGACAGAGGAGCCTGGTGGGATACAGCCCATGGGGCCACAGAGTCAGACTCGATTGAGTAACTGTCAGTACACTGTCTTAGTGGATTTAGATCTGGATTGCCCAAGATCCTTTTGAGTCCTTCACACTGGATCTTGTTTTGTACCAAAGGTTGCATGGATTTAAAATCCTTCAACAGCTGGTTTTGTTCAGAGAGAATGTCAACTACTCTAAGTCATGCAAGATCTGGCATTTTCTTAAAATTCCTTAAATAGGATGGGTACTCAAGACATGGTGAGACCTCTGACAGACTGGGAATGGTTCTCCGGACAAAGAAGTGAGAAAAAAGCTGACAAGACTGGAAGCCTTTAGAATGAGGAAGTGGATGTGAACCCAGGAGAGGCCGGGGTCCCGAGGACAATTCGCTCTGCTCCCCGACTCCATCCCCGTCTGTATCATTGCCCTTCACTCTCAAGGATGCCGCAGCCACTGCTGACTTGTCATTTCCTGGGCCAAGATGTCCATTTACTGTGTACTCAGAGTGCATCTTTGCTGGCTGCTCATGGGCTGAGGCTGAGGAGTGGCTCACATTGCAAGCCCTGCTCCCGAGCTCCGGACTATTCTGGGAAGGTGTCCTGCAAAGTGCACCATGTGAGAATCCATCCAGCACCAACCAGAGGCCTGGAAATCAAAATGTGGGAAATTCACTTTTCTTTGAGAGACTGCCAAACACTTGACCTCATTCTTGAGTTTCTCAGAGCAAGCGTGCTTTGAGTCCCAGCTTTTCGAATCAGCTCCAGTCTCTCTGGTTTGTCTAGAGTGTAGCAGTGTAAGAGAATGCTCACTCATCTTTGTACCTGTCATAAGCCTGTCCTCAAGGAGTGTCCAGCAATCTGGCAAGAATAGTTTGCATTTCCAGGTTCATTCCCATAAAGAAAGATACCTGATCTTTCCCCACAGGGATTGAAGGAGAGAATGGGACTCCTGGTGTGGTGGCTGTAAGGCACCCAGTCACCAGAGTTAAATTCTTCAGAAAATGCATCAAATGCATGGTGGAAAATGCACATGTGGGCGCCATAGTGAAATTTTGGTGTTCCCTGATTCAAAATTGCTGTGAGAAGCTAGAGGAAAGTTCACTGATTTATCACAGAATATCCTGAAGTGACAACTAGATGCAACTGAAGGGAACTGAAACTAAACGTGTCCTTTTCGTGGCCGCTGAAAGGAGAGTCTCAGAGATGATCAGGGGTCTAAGCTCATGTGTGTGGACGAGAGGCTGCAGAGCCTCAGGCCCGAAACACGACAGTGGAGGGAAGGCACCCCAGGACCGAGAAGCCGGGAGGCAGAGCCGGGCTGGGGCTGATGAAGGACCCGGACCCAGAGTGCTGGTGTGGGCTTGAGGGGGGAGTCTGAGTCGCACCAGCCAGGCTGCAGGTGACAGATGAGGAGGAGACGGGTGTGTGACACCTGTGTGCACACTCTGTGTGTGTCTGTGTGTGTCTGTGTGTGTCTGTATCACGTGACACGCGAGAACCTGCGGGACATTGTGCCATGTGAAATAAACCAGACAGAAGCTGCGTGATCGCATTTACAGCTGGGACCTAAAGGAGTCAGATATGTAGGGGCCGAGAGCAGAGCAGTGGTCTCCTGGGGTGGAGGGCAAGGGGAGAGGTTGGCCCCAGGGCCCGGGGTGGCCGTTGTGCAGGAGGAGGGGCTCGAGGGGGTGGAGTGGGCCTGGGGA
This sequence comes from Bubalus kerabau, assembly GCF_029407905.1. Taxonomy (NCBI): domain Eukaryota; kingdom Metazoa; phylum Chordata; class Mammalia; order Artiodactyla; family Bovidae; genus Bubalus; species Bubalus kerabau. The sequence continues at coordinate 121,264,390 of NC_073631.1, read as the reverse complement.
CCCCCACGAGGGACCCTGCGCTGATGCTGGTGACGGTCTGCGTTTCCTGGCCTGTCGCACATGCAGAGAACCAGCCGTGCGAGGAGATGGTTGTCAGTGAGGGTCACTGCGGTCACGTCATTGTGTGTGTTCAGATCACCACGTCACATACCTTCAGTACATACATTTTCATTTAAAAAAGCCCCACTGTTCTCTATACTTGTGGTTTCCAAGGGGGCGGGGGGCCGAGGAGGGAAGGAGTGGGAGTTTGGGTCAGCAGATGCCAACTATGATTATGGGGTGGATGTGAGGTTCTGCCAAGCCACCATCCTGTGATAGACGGAAAAGAAGAAACGAAACCAAAAATAAACAAAATACTCTTCTCAGCTTCAAAATAAAAGGATTTCAGGTACAGCAAACTGACCCACCTATCCGAGGATCCGCGTCTTTGAAAGTCCATATAACAATCTGTATGGCAGTTTTTTCCTCAGTGTGTTAATAGGGTATTTCAGTGTCTATGATTACATTATCAGTCCTGTTGACTTGATAGGGGACAAATAAACCCACAGGACTAGACATATTCCACAGTTACTGCACCCACAGCAGCTCGAGGGTCTGAGCGTCTCGGAGACCCTGCAGCCCCGCTCTTGCTGGAGGCTGAGCCAGGGTCATGGGTGGCGGGAGGCGGCACGTGGATGAAGGTCGCCGGCACAGACACGAACCTCAGAGCAGTCAAGGAGCGACTCTGGGCAGTGAATGAACAGCTCGCTGCAAACCAAACTCACAGGTCAAGCATGTGCAGAATTAAAGCTATTTTGAAAGACTGAAATCATTTCTTTGACACCTTTGGCAGAAACAGACTGAAAAAACCACAACATACACTAAATAGTAGCAGTTTAAAAAGAGCCAGGTGAAAACGAACACATAGATTTCCAGAATAATCAAAAGGCACGTTGCTGGTATTTCCAACACCCAGTCACCGTCCGGGAGGAGGGTGAGATTCCCTTTAAAGGGCATCAGAATTCTAGGCACGTCCCCAAATACCAGCTCTCGGAAGCCAAGCAAATACCAGACCCGGGGCTGTCAGAGCCGCGTCCTCTCTGCAGCTGGAGGGGTGGACACGAGCCGGGTCCTTCTGGGCCGTGGCATCGGCCTTCCTGTGATGGTGCAGAAATTACTGCTGGAGACGTCTGTCCTTGCACCGCTTTTTTTGTTTGTTATTTCAAAGGGTAGCGAGGCACCTCTTGTTAAACCAGAAGACACAGACGGGAGATCTAACCCTATGAACATCCATGTGTATTTCTACAGATAGCTACTTAGTAAGATCATAAATCCCACGTGTGCTAAGTGGCTCAGTCATGTCTGACTCTGCAACCCCATGGACTGTAACCCGCCAGGCTCCTCTGTCCATGGGATTCTCCAGGCAAGAGTACTGGAGCAGGTTGCCATGCCCTCCTCCAGGGAATCTTCCAGGCCCAGGGATAGAACCCGTGTCTCACGTCTTCTGCACTGACTGGCAGGTTCTTTACCACTGGTGCCACCTGGGTAGCACCTGAAAGCCACAGGTCCTGCCTCCTTTTTTTTTTAACATCTAGGAGGTGGTGAGGAAACCAACTAAAATTGGGAATAGAAAACATCAACCCTCCAAGAAGCAAAGGGCGCATGGGTGGTGGCTGAGGACCGTGGGAGGACTCTGACCTGAGAACATCTACCTCCGGACTTCCTAGACGTCTTCATGACAACATTTCCCGGGTTAGTTTCACTTTATTTCTCTGTAGGATGCTGTCTCCTGGCGTCAGCGCTGAGATGAGGCTGGGGGTGCAGAGAGGGAGGGGGGTCCTGCTGCACACTCTGGCTCTTTCAGGCCCAGGGTGAGTTCACAGTCACGGGTGCCACCTGATTCTGGGAGCATGCAGGAGACGAAGGTACCTGGCCTACCTGGAGGCTGTTGGGAAGCATCCCGGGGGAGATGGCAGACAGTTTCCAAGGGCAAGTGGAGATTCACAGGGTGCTGGGAGCAGGAGGCGTGCATGCACACACGTGTGTACCTGTGTGGCCACGAGGAGAGGGACTGGATGAGACTCAGGCCCAGGGATGGCAGGTCCAGCAGTGACAGGCGGTAAGTACCAAGAAACGAAGCGGGTTGGGGCAGGATGCTCGAGCCAGGCCTTAGGAGCCCAGGAGCCTCTGAAGGACAGTTGGTACCTGGGGCCTGACAAGGTCAAAGTGGCACTTGAGTAGCCTATTCTGATGGGTACTTGTCAAGGGTCATAAGACTAGAGAGAAAGAGGGAGAGAGACAGATGGACAGACAGACTTTGATGAGCTGACAGACTAGTGGACAGTGACGTCATCCCCAGAGTCAGAGCACCGATTCTCTGTGATTTGTGTGGTTAAGTTAAGTTCTGGGGTTCCCTTGTGGCTGAGCTGGTAAAGAATCAGCTTGAGAGGTGGGAGACCTGGGTTCGATCCCTGGGTTGGGAAGAGCCCCTGGAGAAGGGAAAGGCCACCCACTCCAGTCTTCTGGCCTGGAGAATTCCTCGGTCTGCATAGTCGATGGGGTCGCAAAGAGTCGGACACGACTTTCAAGTTAAGTTCTGTAGGTAACTTTCCTCTATCATTAGACTGGAATCATTTTTTTAACCCACCCTCTGAATATTAACCAGTTGTGACTTTTCTTCCTGGGACTTGAAAAAATCACTTGACTGTGAAGGACTTAAAAGCCTCAGAATCTTGTCTAGAACGCAGGTGTGAACGTGCCGTGTCCAGCCTCCTGCCTGGTCTCCACGTGTTCCCCAGTGTCCCAGAGAATGCATCCAACACCTTCCCATTTTACTAAAGTGTATATTATCTTTCTAAGAAAAATTTCAAACATAAAGAAAAAATAAAGAGAATAGAATAGTAAATGTGACCATTTATCTGTGACCTGCCTGGCTATGCTTTCTTGAGCTACTTCTCTGCAGTGACACTTTGGAGTAAGTTGAGACGTACTGACAGCTTATCCCTGATTTCGTCAGTGCCCATCTCTAAAACACAGGCACAGTTTTCCTCGTCCCACAGTGACAAATGCCTGCCTAGTGACGCTGGCTCCCTGGCACCGTCTGTTACCTGATCCACGTGGATTTTCCCTGTGTCCCAGTGTGTCTTTTACAGCTGCTTCCCCAAATCAGGAGGCGGTCGGAGTCCTCAGACCGGAGGTCAGATCACTCTCAGTAGTCGCCTCCCTCATTTTCCCCCGTGACAACATAACAGGCGTGATTTCATTTCCAGTGATAAGGGACCGCATGGATAAGATAGCCTACTCCCATTACAGCGGTAATCAGACCACCCCCAAACGGCAGCTGACCCACGAGTTCGTTTTCTCTTTCCTTCGCCCTGACGGGGCCAGACAGGCTCTTAGGTCTCACAACAACAGGAGCCCAGGGCCTGAATGACCCAAAAAACAGGGCCTGGCTCCGAGTGATGCATACGCCTGTCCTGTGTATTAATCGCCACAGGCAGCTGCTCACTGTGCTCACACACCAGTTAGGGCTAAAGCACGTGAAATGTGCAAAAGATTAGCATCCAAGTAGCAGAGGTAAGAACAGGACAGGATGGAAACTGTGCTTTAGTGCATGTAAAAGAAATTCACATCGATTTGGGAATTTATTAAATAAACTAATATGTTAAGCTGAGTTTACTTATCACTGGTTATTAAATAATCATTACTATTAAATAATCAATTATCATTACTTTTTAAACTTTCCACCTGCAGTACAGGAGACCCAGGTCCAATCCGTGGGTCGAGAAGCTCCCCTGGAGAAGGGACTGGCAACCCACTCCGGTATTCTTGCCTGGGGAATTTCATGGCCAGAGGAGCCTGGGGGAGCTAAAGTCTATGGGGTCACAGAGAGTCAGACACTGAGTGACTAACACCTTCACTTTTCATAGCCGATTAACAATGTCTCGATAGGTTCAGGTGAACACGAAAGGGGTTCAGCCACATGAACACAGGTTCCCGTTCTCTCCTGAGGTCCCCTCCCACCCGGGCTGCCATGCAACACTGAGCACAGCTCCATGTGCACAGAGAGTCCTTGTTGCTGATCCATTTTAAATATAGCAGTGTGTAGAATCGTTCATTCTTCTATTTAATTAATTAAATGTTAAATTATTTTAATCTGACAGTTTAATGTTCATTTTAATATAAAAAGGTCCACCTAGTCAAAGCTATGTTTTTTCCAGTAGTCATGTATGGCTGTGAGAGTTGGACTATAAAGAAACCTGAGCACCGAAGAATTGATGCTTTTGAACTGTGGTGTTGGAGAAGACTCTTGAGAGTCCCTTGGACTGCAAGGAGATCCAACCAGTTCATCCTAAAGGAAATCAGTCCTAAATATTCATTGGAAGGACGGATACTGAAGCTGAAACTCCAATACTTTGGCCACCTGATGGGAAGAACTGACTCATTTGAAAAGAGGCTGATGTTGGGAAAGATTGAAGGCAGAAGGAGAAGGGGACGGCAGAGGATGAGATGATTGGGTGGCATCACCAACTTGATGGACATGACTTTGGGCAAGCTCCAGGAGTTGGCGATGGACAGGGAGGCCTGGTGTGCTGCAGTCCATGGGGTCACAAAGAGTTGGACATGACTGAGGGACTGAACTGAACTGAATCTTAATACATTAATTCATAAATAGGTTAGTATTAATTTAGAAAGTTAGCATGGATTTGAGGATTTTGTAATGCTTTTGTACTAGATGACGTATTTTTTTTTCAGTTGAAATGTTTACCTGAGCCAGATTTCAGTTCTCAGCTGAGGTTTTATACTTTTGGGGGTTTCATCTCATCAGATTTACATGGTCCCTTTTATTTCCCAAGGAGCTTGTCAGACTTGATTGAATTATAGTCCTCCTTTAATATTAAGAAACAGAAAATCAGCAAGATGCAGTTTTGTTAAGATGTCGGTTCTTCCCAGTTCAATCTACAGATTCAACAAGCCCAGCATGTCGCTTACGAGGCATCAACAAACAGATTCTCAAGTCTGCATGGAGAGATGAAAGCAGAGTAGCCAGCGCAAGCTGGAAGGCACACAGGGCTGAGGACCTAGGCTACCAGCCCCCCGGGCGTTTCGTGTTTTAATCATCATGCCTTGCACACAGGTGATCTCAAAACGTTGTGCTTGTGGGGTGTGCTCCTTCCCGCTGCCATCTTTATGGCTGTCTGCAGGCAACACACACAGATCCAGTGACGGGTGCCAGTCCCAGCCCTCATGCTGCAGTGAAGCTCCACTTGAGAAGTATGACTTCTAGCACAAAAACTCTCCTTCTGGCGGATTTGGGAGCTCCCATCCCTTCTGTGAAATGAAGCGTTCCTTCTGTGTCAGTAACATGTAACTGACCTTGGTCTTGAGACTTGGCTGTGGGTTTTAAAGGCTCCACTGTCTGAAAGTTAGGGAGAACTGATGATGGCGCTAAGGACACAATTTCTCGAACATTTGGTTCCGTGTCCTTTGCCAAAGCTCCTCAATATACTGTAATTCCAAGAAACATGAAATCTTAGCATTCTTAGTAAGAGACACACCGACGCTCTATTTCAACGGTCACTTCCTCAGACACTGATGATTCCACTGGGACACCGTGTCCTCACGGCCTTATGAGGACAGTGGGCTCCGTTTCCAGACACCTGGTCCTGCCTCCTCCACTGCCCATCACGCCCCTGGGCCGGTCACCATCCGTCTGGGTTCTGACTCCAGTTCGATTACAAACGAGGTTGGGGTCTCTAGCTGACCTGAAGGCCCCTTCTGATCTCCACTTCCGTTTGTGAATACTTACAGATGACTTAATTTTACTTGCACTTATTTCCTTCCCCCTCAGGTTCCCCTTTCATGCTTTCTTTCAGAGGCTGTGCACCTAAGTCCAGAGACTTGCACCCTCGTGCACTTTCACATACATGCAGAGCCACTCTGAAATCCTTGCAGATTTCAGACACAACAGCAAGAACTACACACATGTTATTTTTACTCATTACCACCGAGAACCACAGAGAACATGAATCCTGTGCTTGCTACCAAGTAAGTGACCACTAGGGCTTCCCAGGCGGTGCAGTGGTAAAGAATCCTCCTGCCAATGCAGAAGACACAGAAGATGCAGGTTCAATTCCTGGGTTGGGAAGAGCCCTTGGAGAAGGGAATGGCAACCCACTCCAGTACTCTTGCTTGGGAAAACCCATGGACAGAGGAGCCTGGCGGGCTGCAGTCCATGGGGTCGAAAAAGAGTCAGACACGACTGAGTGATTAAACAACAAAAACAAAGTTACAACTTAGGAGGGAAGAAATGGTCATCTCAGATGAACCATCAGGATGAAAACGGACGACAGAAGGTTAGAAGGCGAGCGATGACGACACGCGACACGGAGACCAACAGACATGGAGCGGGGCCCCGGGACCTGCCGAGGCTGGTTCCACCTGTCGGTCGCCTGGAGCCCTCGTCCCAGAGGGAGAAGCGTGGACTTGCACCTGCTGTCCAGGGTTAGCCGAGGTCAAGGGCCGAGTAGGATCGACACTCTGACAGCCCTGCACAACGGCTACAGATGATGTCCAGAGGGATGGCACGCCGAGGACCCCTTGCCGTTGGATGGCCCTTTGATATCACAGGGTATTACTCATACGTGGAATCTATTTTTTTAAAAAAATGAATGTAAATGAATGTATTTACAAAACAGACTTAGAGACATTGATGCAGATATACTTACATGTAACTTACAGTTACCAAAGGCGAAACGGGAGGAGGCGTGAAACAGGAGCTTGGGGTTTATATACAACACTGCTATATATAGCATAGATAACTAACAAGGACCTACTGTGTAGCACAGGGAACTCGACTCAGTATTCTGTGATAACCTATTTGAGAAAAGAATCTGAAAAAGAATTTGTTGTTTTTGTTGTTGTTGTTCAGTCACTAAGTCGTGTCCAACTCTTCCTGACCCAGTGGACTGAAGCCTGCCAGGCTCCTCTGTCTTTCACTGTCTCCCAGAGCTTGCTCAAACTCATGTCCATTGAGTCAGTGATGCCATCCAACCATCTCATCCTCTGCCATCCCCTTTTCCTTTTGCCTTCAATTTTTCCAAGCATCAAGTTCTTTTCCAATGAATCAGCTCTTCATGTCAGGTGACCAAAGTATTGACGCTTCAGCAACAGTCCTTCCAAAGAATATTCAGTATTAATTTCCTTTAGGATGGACTGGTTTGATCTCCTTGTAGTCCAAGGGACTCTGAAGAGTCTTCTCCAACACCACAGTTCAAAAGCATCAATTCTTTGGCTCTCAGCCTTCTTTACAGTCCAACTCTCACATTCATACATAACTACTGGAAAAACCATAGCTTTGATTATATGGACCTTTGTTGTCAAAGTGATGTCTCTGCTTCTTACACACTGTCTAGGTTTTAAAAAATTTTGTTGGAGTAGACCTGATTTGCAATGATGTGTTAGTTTCAGGTATACAGCTAAGCTTCAGGTATACAGCTAAGCTTCAGGTATACATGTATCCATTTTCTTGTGTGTGTATAAATGAATCACTTTGCTGTATACCTGAAAGTAACACAGCATTGTTAAACAACCATACTCCAATAAAATTAAAAAAAAAATTAACAGAGCAGAGGAGTCTTTCCTGAAACTTTGATTTGGGGCAACCCCCCAACCACCAGGGTCCTGCAGTCCTAGACGTGTGGCTTCAGCCAAGGGGCCTCATCTCTCTGGGCCCATTTGGGGTCAGAACGGCAGGCTTGTCCTCTCAGAACTTACAGCCTTCAGCAGCTTCACTGCGTGCAGAGAAGAAGGCGTTTGCGTGGCGGCGGGGTTTTTATTTTTACGTTTTTCCTTCCTGGGCAGAAACAGAGCCAAGTTACCCAGGGCAACTTTGTGCCAGGACTTTCAAACCTGACTTTCTGTCAGCTGTGACATGTTTCAACACCCCCAAATACTTCAGGAGACAGTTAACTTCTGGGTTTTAAGAAAGATTTAATCAAGACGTGCGTGTTCGGACTTGCTCTGGGGCACTCATGTCTGCAGCTGGCCGCGCAGGACCCAGGCTGGGACCACGTGCTGCGGGATTCGCTTCTCTCCCCTTCACTCTTCATTCATTGTAGGCTTTCTCAGGGCACCTTTGAACATGGAGCTTGCAGCATGGAGGCCCAGATAACCCATTAACTGTTCTCTAATCATCTAAGAACCCCAGCTCAATCCTGCTGCAGCTGGGAGACGGGTGATGGTGCCCTGTGCCAGGCAGGGCTGGGGTTGGGTTATTTTGTAGCTGCCTCTGGGTCCTCCGAACGCCTGCCATGGAAATACCCTTTGGTTCTGCAAGCAGTTAAGATCCTATCTCTGTTCAAAATCATCATTACAGGAGAGAGGAGTAATTTCAGGGAGACCATTAGCAGCACGCCCGAAACATCCTTATTAACTTTTTCTTCTTTTGTGGCCCATCTGTTATCAGGCTCTATCTGCGTTCAGCATCTGGCCTGGCTGCCAATCCATTTTCATAATAATAATAACACGTTGCACTGCTCGAGTGCCCTTTCATCCGCGGAGCCCAGAGCACTTTGCAAACATTAATTAATGAAGCTCAGCGCAGCACTCTTTGAGGCGGTGAGCTCTGTGAGGTGTAAGATGGTTCAAGTGGTTCTCCCAGGCTCCTCCACTTCCGAGCTGGAGGAAAGCCCCAGCAGGGGCTCCACGGATGCAGGGTTCGGCCGAGCCCACGACGAAAGTGCTACTCCCCCTCCCCCTGGCTGAGAGCTCCCTGGCCTGGACCATAGAGCCGCTCACCTCGGTGTCCCATCCTGAGGTTGACGGGGCCCAGTGACCATCCTGGACCTTCTAGAACCTTGATGCTTCTCTGGACTCTGGACTCGCCTTAGGAGACTCAGTTCTGCAACCACCACCTGGAGTGGAAACGCGAGAGAAGAAGAGGTGTCCACTCCTCCCCGTCCTGCTGGTGCTGAGGTCAGGGTGGAGAGAAAGCACGATACCTCCAGGGTCCCATGGCACCCAGGGTCGTGAGCGTCCCACGGAGGGACCAGAGACACTCGGGAAGCCTGCGGGTCCACACGTTCATGCTTCCCACAAGTGCTGACCGAATGCGTGCTCCTGGGGGCTGGGGTCGGCAGCAGAGGGGACACGTCTGAGACCCCCGCCTTTGGCGTCGTCATGCGTGAGCACACACACCTGGGCGTTGAAGGGCATCCTCTGAATGGATGAGACCCAAGGAGACGAGGCTGAAAGGAGGCCTCTGAGGTCCAGGGAGGTGGGAGGATCCTCCCAGAGTTCTCAGTGGCAGGTTGATGAGCCGGCTGGCAGCTGGCAGGGGCTCCTGTGGTGACTTGGTCCTAATGATCCCGATTCCTGGGAGTCTACTCAGGGCGGCCCACGTGGGGCTGAGATGAGCGTCCTGCCTCTTCGTGGCTGGCACTGTCTGTTTCAGCCTGTCTGAGGGTGAGGGCAGAGCACAGTGTCGTCGTCCTCCAGCAAGGACGGGGGTCCCAGGGCGGCTGCTCGCCACCTGCTGACATCTAGAGATGGCATCTCTGCATAACCTCCTGGACCCCTGGATGTGGTCTCAGCTCCCCAGTTTGGACACAGGATCCCAGGAAGAGAGAGGGACTGACTCTGTGTGCGTGTGTGTGTGTGCACGCGTGAGCGTGTGGTTGTGCCCGTGTTCAGGTGTGCTTTCTGTGTGAGGGCCTGTGTGTGTGTGTTGGGTGTGTCTGTGTCATTGCTGTTCAGTCGCTCAGTCGTGTCCGACTCTTTGTGACCCCATGGACTGCAGCACGCCAGGCCTCCCATCACCAACTCCGAGAGCTTGCTCACACTCATGTCCGTCGCGTCGGTGATGCCCTCCAGCCATCTCCTCCCCTGTCGCCCTCATCTTTGGCCCTCACGGGTGTTTGTGTCCGTGAGTGGTTTGCGTGTGTCTGGGGGGCGGTCCAGGCTGCGTGAAGAGCTGCCCTTCCGGGGCACTGGCTCCACACCTCATGTCTTTCTCAGATGTCAGGAGGGACCCGGTGATGCAGCATTTCCGGGACCTGAGGAGGAGGCCGTCAGACTGGAGCCCAGGCTGTGTGTGGTCATGCGTGCCCTGGCTGAGCCCTGTCCCCTGAAGGACCCTCCCCTTCTGCTTCGGGCTGCTCAGCGGGTCCCAGGGTTTACTGTGCGCTGAGCCCTCCCAAGTGCTTGCAGAAGCCCCGTGCCATGGCCGCCCCCACAGAGACTGGAGTGGGCCTGGGCGGCAGGACCCTGGCGAGGGTCTTGGGAGCCTCTCAGGTGACCCTACATGTGGCCCTGCTCGCCCTCCTCTCGCCAGGACTCAACCAGCGGCACTGCCTGGGTTGTGGCTGCTTTTGCCCAAAATGCTCTCATCTGGAAGCCTGAGAATAGCTGTGCCTCTTCTGGGCCTGCAGACAAAGAGGTGGACGCTCAGCGGAGGCCACAGTGGACAGGAAGACCCCTCCCGCCCAGAGGAACCTGCAGGAAGGCCCTGGAGTTCGGATGTTTATGGGGAACTTAGAGGTCCCTCCATGCCTGGAGTCTTGAGACCACCCAGGGGTGGGTGCAGAATTCCAGTTGGAATGCTGCTCCCCACGTGCACCACTCCACACCCTCCGGAAATTCCCTGATTGGCTATCTCCCCCACCCGGTGGACTAGGAAAATCAGAAAGCACCTCTTCCTCCTGCCATCTCCTGAGCCAGGACAGAGGGCACGTGGGGACAGGTGATGGGAGGGGAAGAGGCCCCGCGGACAGCCTGATGGGATGCTTGCTTCCAGCTCCGTCTCCCAGCAGCGCGGTACGAGGTGATGAAAAGCGTCAGGAACCTGGGTGTGGCCTCTGCTATTTTCCTCCAAGAAAATAGAGGAAAATATTGTTTTTCATTTGTGAAATGAGACCTACAAATTATCTGATAGGCTTATGGTAATGTCCAAAAAATGATGAGTTTTAAAGAATTCTGAAGACCACGTAAAGAGAACACTGCCTATTCACGCAGTGTGTGAAGTCATATCATTCTTGCATGCTCGGGCCACTCGTCAGGAGCTAGGATCAGATGAGCTTGTCAGATGCTTTTTCAATAAGAAACTGCAAGTTGGAGTGGTAGAAAGGACACGTGGGGGATTTATTATTGAGATCTTTATTGAGTTTTAAATAGATTGTTATGTGGTCCTGGTATGTGCCTGCCATATTTTAATTCAGATTTTAATTCTAGTTCCTTTATGGTTTTAGTGGACGTTTACCATATTTGAGTACAAAGCACCCCAAGGTCTTCTCCTTTTCTCTTCCTCAGAGAGTCATTAGTTAAACTGTTCTTCCAAAGCTGTTTTCTGAAAGGGCCCAGACCCTTTACAGGAAGCAGGGCTTTCAGAACCATTTTTACATGATGTTCATGCGGCCTGTGATCTTCACACAGTGGAAGGGCGAGGGGGCCGCAGTGATGGGGAAGGTTCTGCCCTTTCCCACACTGGGGAGGTGTTTGCATTTAGTGGGACCCAGTAAAGGGGGCTTCCCAGATGGCGCTAGTGGTAAAGAAGCCACCTGCCAACGCAGGAGCCATAAGAGACGCTGGTTCCACCTCTGAATCGGGAAGATCCCCTGGAGGAGGGCATGGCAGCCCACTCCAGCATTCTTGCCTGGAGAATCCCCATGGACAGAGGAGCCTGGAAGGATTCAGTCCACAGGGTCACAGAGTCAGACACGACTGAGCGCGGATACATAGGGACCTGAAGCCGTGATCTGTAGGAGTAGATATCCAGTGGCACTGTTTTAAGAACACACAGGAAGCGCTTTTTGTCTGTTTGAGGTCTTGTTCGGAACTTTGGTCTCTTTTATCCTTGGGCATTGTTTATTGAGGTGTAACTTATATATGCGAAAATGTGCTCATTAAATGTACAGTTAGATGAATTTTGGCTAATGCATATAGTCATGTAATCACAATGATTGCAACCAATAGAGAAAATACGTTCCTCACCTCACAGATTCCCTCCTGCCCTTTGCAACAAATTCTCTTTCCTCTCCCAAGACCCTGAAGCCACTGACCTGATCTATGTCCTCTGGTTTATTTCCTTTAAAATAGTCCATCAGTAGCATCTTACAATATGTGGGCTGCTTAAAAATTGAAATATGGTTCATTTATGATATTAGTTTCAAGTGTGCAGCAAAGTGATTCAGTTATACACACACACACACACACACATATATATATATATATATATATTCATTCATTTTCAGATTCTTTTCCCTTGTAGGTTATTACACAACATGTAGTAGAGTCCCGTGTGCCGTGCGGTAGGTCCTTGTTGACTATCTCTTTTTTATGTAGTCGTGTGTATATTGCTAACTCCTAATTTATCCCTCCCCACCACCTTTCCCCTTTGGTAACCATGAGTCTGTTTCTGTTTTGTAAATAGGTTTATTTGTATCATTTAAAAAATTCTACGTATAAGTGAAATCATGAGATATTTGTCTTTCTTTGTCTGACTGACTTCACTCCGTATGATCATCCCCAGGTCCATCCATGTTGCCGCAAATGGCAATAGTGCAGTCTTTTTTATGGCTGAGTAATACTCCATTGTGTATAAGTACCGCATCTTCTTTACCCATTCCTCTGTTGAGGGACACTTAGGTCCCCAGGTCTTGGCTATTGTAAACAGTGCTGGAGTGAGCATCAGGGAGTGTGTATCATTTTGAATTAGAGATGTGTGCTCACATGCAGAGCTTTACATCTGGCTTCCGTCAGCATCGTGCTTTTGAGGCTCACCCATGTTGCTGCATGGACAGAAGTAGCTTGTGCCCCTTAATTTCTGAGTAGTACCCTATTATGTCATATTTGACGATTTGTTTATCATTCACCAGTGATGGACAGTTGGGTTGTGTTCACTTTGGGGCCACTGTGCATAAGACTAATAGAAACATTCACGCAGGGCTCTTTGGGTGAAGGTGTACTTATATTTCCCTTGGGTAAATACCTGGGGTGGGATTGTATGGTAAGCTTATGTTAACTTTGTAAGGAAAAAACCTGTCTTCCAAAGTCACTGTACCATTCGGCATTTCCTCCAGAAATGTGGGAGAGCTGCACTTGCCGACGTTTGTCAGAATCACGGTCACTCTAGCAGGTGTGTGGTGCTGTCTTGCTGTGATTCTAATCACAATCTTCCTAATGACAAATGGTGGTGTGCATTTCTTCATGGGCTTATCTGCTGTCTGTATATCTTTGTTCAGTGAAGTGTCTGTTCAGATCTTTTGCCCAGTCTTTTAAAACTGAGATTGCTTGCCTCGTGATTGAATTGTGAGCTCCTCGTAGATTCTGGCCAAGATCTTAGATGTATGTTTTGCAAATACTCTCTCTCCATCAGAGGCTTCCACTGCATTTCCTGAGTAGTCTTTCAAAGAGCATGTTGTTAACTTCTGATGGACTCCAATTTATATCTGTTGGTTGATTTAGCATTTCTTTAACTTCTCTCAGCAAAAATCTTTTCCCAAAATTTGTACCACAAAGAGTGCCAATTTCTTCGCTTCATTGGCATCATTATTATTTTAAAATTTGACTCCCTAATTGGCAGGGAATGCTATCACTTTATCATCTTCTATTGAATTTATTTTCTGATTGCAAAATTGGACATGCTTCCTACTTTTTGGTCACTTGTTTTTCTCCTGGGAATCTTGTTCCTGCCCTTTACTTATTTTTCTCTAGGGAGTCTCTGTGATTTTTTTTTTCTTATTGATTTTAACAGAACTTCCAAAAAGCATTAAATATTAATGATGAGAAGGGGCTACTTGTTTGGTCCTTATTTGAATGAGAGCTACTTTGTTTTTTTCTTGTTGCATAGGTTACTATTAAAGTTTTCAATATTAAATTTTGAAAAAAATGTTCTTTTAAAATAATTGAACATCAGAAATGTTAATTAAAATTGTCCTTTGGGTACATACCCTAGTGTTACACGATTATATCCTAGGATAGTTACAATATTATCATGATGAAAAATACCTTTTATCTACTCATAGGTAAATATTTAGTGTGACAAAAATTAGGAATTTTTGTATGTCAACATGTGACATGTATCACCAAGAAAGGAAAACTGTGTGGGCATCTCAATAGATGCAGAAAAGGTTTTAATGACATTCAGGACCCAGGTGCAATTAAAAAAAATTCTCAGCAAACAAAATAGGCAGTTCTGTCTCAATCTGATAAAGGAAGCTACGAAGACTTTACCATTGACATCACACCCATGGCGAAAGGCTGGATGCTTTTTCTTATAGGTTGGGATGAGGGCTGGTGTGCTTTACCACTGGTTCCTTTCAACACTGTACCTGAGATTGTGGCCTGTGGGATAAAGAAAGAAAAATTAATAAATTTACACATACTGGGATGGAAGAAGTAAAACTGTTTAGTCACATATGACAGGATCGTCTATGTAGAAAAACCAACAGAATCCACAAAAAAATACTGGAACTAATGAATTTAAGAAGGTCAGAATGCAAACACTTGTATCTCTGTATACTTGCATCGAACAGTGGAAGACAAGTAGAAAATAATGCCATTTGCAGGAGCGCCAAGACTTAGGGTTACATCTGACCAAACACGTGCAGGAGCTGTGGGCTGAAAACCACAAAGCCTGAAATAAATTACGCACAAAATGATAATGTCCTTGCATGCTGTCTGTAAAACTGCACAAGCCTTCCCTCACCTGTATGTCGTGCATGCCACTGATGGTCAGCTTCCTCCTCTCACGCTGTGGACTCCTCAGAGCAGAGCCTGCTTGGGGCCAAGCTGAACCAGCACCTTGAGTGCCCTGGCGATGAGGGCGGGGCTGGACTGGGCCCCACCCACGGGGCCGCCTCTGGGTTTACAGAGAGGCAGATGTGAACCTTTGCATTTGTGAGACTTCTGATGGAGCAACGTGAATTCCCAAACACTTCTTGTAAAAATGCATGAAAATTCATTCTTTCCTTTCCTTGTTTACTCGAGATGTTCAAAATCTGCTCCGGCACAGTGAGATGTCTCAGCAGACCCTCTGGGAACACCTGGCCCCTCATCTGGAGGCAGCTGTGCCCCCCAAACAGATGGCATCTCCCCTGGGTCCAGACAAGCAGCCTTCCAGAGACCCTGCACCCACTGTCATGATTCAGCAAGTGGCTCCCCCCACCCCGTCCTCACCAGGGGTCATGGTGGGTGTGGTCCACGGGAACGTGACGAGAGCCACAGAGGTGGCTATGAATCAGTAGTAGCCACATAAACATAAAAAATGGAATTATTTTAAATAATATGTTCTATCTAACCCAGTGGGTTTTATCAAACAGTATCATTTCGTGTGCAATCATTACAGAAAATATAAACGAAATATTTTACATCTTTCTAAGTCCTTGAAATCTACACATGCAGCACACCCCCACTTGGATGAGCCACAGTTCAGGGGTCCCGAACCTTCCCGCGGCCACGCCCACCACGGTAGTCAGGCCTGGCCTGACTGTTAAACCTCAGAGCACTGATGTTGGAGACACAGTCACGGAATACTGGAGGGACAGACGTGTCCCCCAGATCGGAGGCCGGAAGACTGGGAAGCCCGTGAAGCTGTCACAAAAGGTGGACAAACGGGAGGCTTTGAAATAAAGATGAGGAGGGAAAAGGTGCGGGGTGACGCCCGAGGCCGGGCCGGGAGCTCGTCCTGTCTGTCGAGAGGAGCGTTTGGCAGTGTGGCAGCCATTCACACGTCAGTGACAGCGGAGGATCTCAGGGCCGACTCTGATGAGAGAAGGAAGAGTAGGACTCGGCTTCCTGGCGGGGGCGGGAGGGAAGAGGAGACGGCCTTGTGGGCTTTCCGGTTCTGCTCTCAGCCCCTGTGCCCGCGTGGTGACGCAGGAGAAGCAGGCCCCTGAGGCGGATGCCATCCAGCGCAGGCCAGGGCCAGCTCCCACATGGAGTGAAAGCCATGGGCTGGCGTGGGTGGCTGGGAGACGTGCCCCGCGGCATCGCGTGAGCATGGGACCAGGTCGTTTCTGGGATGGGTTCAGGCAGACACACTGTTCAGTTACCATCACTGTTCTATTGCCAGGCGCTTGCACTGAGTCTTAGGCTGACTGGATCGTCAAGGGGAAACTGTTCCTGGGGAACGTGGAGCCCGTCTGAGCCGCCGAGGACCAGGGGGCTGTCCTGAACGAGGTAGGGAAGCTGTGACTGGTACCCTTCCTGCCGCCCCACGTCCTCCCGGGAGCCCGCACAAAGCGCCACAGACCATCACCCCGGGAGACACACGGCCTGCGGGCTCCTCGAGTCACAGTGAGCGGGAAGGGACGAAGTCTTCACTGGCCTCAGTGCCCTTACGCATCACCATGCAGCTCCAGAGGCGACGGGCAGATTGCGGTCTGGGCCCCCCAGCTGCCCACCCCACAGCTCTGGTCTGGCCCCCACTTACAGAGTGTGGAGCAAAACCGTGATGCCCTCTGCTGCCTCCACCCCGCCCCATCCTTTCTCCAGGGCTCCTGACCACCGTCCGTGTGCCCTGCATGCTCAGGGCAGAGACCTGGACTCACCCTGGATGCTCCCGTCCCCCGTGTAATCACTCTCCAGGCCCCACTGACCCGCCCTGAGCCCAGTGCCTCACGCGACGGCAGCCTCTTCCTGGGTCAGCCGCCTCTGCCTGTGGTCCAGAGGGAGGGTCTCAGAGTCCTTCCTGGGCTTCTTCTCGACAGGACGCTGGTTCAGGGCCCCAAGCAACCCTCCCTCCCTCATCTCATCCTGATTGCCTCCTGCTCCGTGGACTCTGCTCCACTGACCATATTTCTTTAAAAACTTTTTTTTTAATTTTTTAATGGAAGGATAATTGCTTTACAGAATTGTTTTGGTTTCTGCCAAACATCAACATGAGTCAGCCGTAGAGCTGCATATGCCCCCCCCTCCTGAGTCTCCCTCCCACCTCCCTCCCCATTCCGCGCCTCTAGGGTCTTACGGGGCCCCAGTTTGAGCTCCCTGAGTCACACGGCGTGTTCCCATCGGCTGTCTGTTTTACCTACACTAACATGAGTTTCCATGTTGCTCTCTCCACGCAATCCACCCTCTCCTTCCTCCCTGCCTCCCCATGTCCGTAAGTCTGTTCTCAATGCACTAACCGTATTTCTTATCTCAGTGTATTGAGAAATGTATGTGATTTAATGCGTCAGAACCGTTCTGTATGCTCTTTCCCCTGCTTGCCTCAGTTACCCCTCCTGCTCCCCACCCCACCAGTACACACACATCTCCTCCCCGTGTCCCACACCCCGCTGAGGCCAACACAGGCCCTCCCCCATGCCTGGCCTGGGTGAGTTCTCCCCAGAGAGATCTCCCTTCCCTTGGGATGACCTCCTGATGAACGCACCCTTAAGTTGGAAATCAGAAGTGAATCCAATACCCCACCTACTGCACATCACGCACCCCGGCCCACCTTAGATGTGCTCAGAGCACTGAGGCCAGCACGCAAAGCCCACATGTTGTCAAAGTGTTGAATAGCTCACTTGCTTACCAAATCCTGCACTGGAGGACACGCAGAGTGGCTGTCCGTGTTTCCGTGGTGACGTGTGATGGGGGCGGGGCTGCTGACTGGGAACTGAGTCTTGCGGCCTTGCCCAGCGTCACAAGTGAGCACCAGATGGGTTATTGCCACCTGGGAAAAGATGGACGTTCACAAGTCCAAGTTCAGCGTCTACAGAATGAGTATCACTTTTGCACCATCAGGGCTTCCCAGGTGGTGCTAGTGGCAAAGAACCCACCTGCCAACGCGGGAGCCATAAGAGACATGGGTTCTATCCTTGGGTTGGGAAGATCCCCTGGAGGACGAAATGGCAGCCTGCTCCAGTATTCTTGCCTGGAGAATCCCATGGACAAAGAGCCTGGTGGCCTAGCGTGCATAGGGTCGCAAAGGGTTGGATACAACTGAGCAAAAATACATTTTGAAAGTTGAGAAATCTTCAGATGAACCAGCGTGTCCGGGGATGTACAGATAACTGCCCCCTGCTGTGCTCTCCTGAGTACACTTCTCATCACGGGGATCTCGGGGACTGCGTGCCTGGGGCTCGAGGCTGAGCACATCAGCGGGCAGGACCCACACCCTCTCACCATCAGTCGGGTCCTGTAGGTGACAGTATTCTCACTGATTTTACTGGGAGGAGTTTCACACCAGCTGCAGAGGGAGGAGACGAGGGTAGGGAAGTGAGGGACGGGGCTGGCCAGGGAGGACGTGGACAGGTGGGGCCTGCTGCGGGGGATGGAGAGGCTTTAGCTGACATGTTTGGAGGTGGGATCTGTGCGGAGGTGAGCTCCTGTGAGGCCAGCCCCGACCGTGGAACCTGCAGGACTGTACAGAACAAGAGTGACTGTTTTGTCTGTGATCACCATGAAGGTTCTTGAAAGGCAAAAGAGAAACTGGGTCATCTTGTGTTAGAAAATGAAATCTGAAGAATTTTGAGTAGGGAAGGCTTTCTTTTTTAAAGTGGAGTCTGGCTTTGAGATCTGTAAGTCCATCCTCAAAAGGCACTGCCGGGCTCCTGGTGGTCCAGCCCAGGGCCAGCTCATGGCGGCTGGAGGGCTGGCCTGCCCACGACACTTTGTAAACAGTTCATCACCATAGAAACATAACAGTCACTGGAGGTTCACGTGGCCAACTAATTCAACCTGTGCAATGATTGTGCAGAATCCAAATTCTTATTTCTCTTGGTATTGATATAAGATTAACTGAATGTCATCTTCATGGAGAGCAAGTAGGCAAACACTAAAATTTACTGTGTCCTTTTTTCTTGTTAAATTCAAGACAACTTAGCTTTTTTATGTTTTTTTATGAGTGTTAGGATATAGGGAAAATGGCTTTGAATGAGTGATGGGAAAATTTGGGTTTGAGATTCTGTCTGTCTCCCTAAATGGCTACCCAGAACCCTGGTTTTCTTGTCCTTCAAATGGAAGTAAAACCACACTTGTGCCGCTGTTTTTCCCATTTGACAGGGAAGTGATCCCTGATTATTTTTTTTTTTAGATTTTAATCTGAAAATGTTGAAAGTTGCTGAAAAACTACCAAGAATCCCAGGGTGGAGGTGTCAGCTATGTCTTCTTGCAAATTCAAACGTGGCAAGGCTTCCAGCGCTCTTACGAGAGCCCAGTCACCCTCATGGCAAAGCTGTTGGTTTCATGGGAGATGCCTGGAGGTTGAAAGTCTGAAACATCTTAAGCCACTGACTGAGGGCAGACGTTTCCTTGAGTTGAGGAGGAATCTATGACCTGGGACCACGCTGGCTTCAGGGGCTGGTGGGTTCAGGGTGGAGAGCTGGTCGGGGGTTGGCAGGACTGTACCATCTGTGATTGATCCCAGCCCCAGGATGTCTGTGCCAGGGGCCAGGGGAGGGAAGCTGTAGTGAAGAAGGAACGATAGACCTGGGGACTGTCACACAACGTGGAGTCAGACAGAAAGCAGGAGCCACGTGGTATCACTTCTGGGTGAGTCTAATATACGACACAAGTGAACTTCTTTACGAAAGAGAAACAGACGCACAGACATAGAAAGCAGACTTGTTACCAAAGGGGCAAGGGGATGGGGACAAATTAGGAGTTCTGTATTAACGTTTGTTGTTGCTCAGTCGCCAAGTCATGTCTGACGCTTTGCGACCCCGTGGTCTACGGCCCACCAGGCTCCTCTGTCCTCCACTATCTCCTCGAGTTTGCTCAAACCTGTGTCCATTGAGTCGACGATGCTATCAGCCATCTCATCCTCTGTCTCCCCCTTCTCCTCCTGCCTTCAATCTTTCCCAGCATCAGGGTCTTTTCCAAGGAGTCAGCTCTTCACATCAGGTGGCCAAAATATTGGAGCTTCAGCTTCAGCATCAGTCCTTCCAATGAGTATTGAGGACTGATTTCCTTTAGGATGGATTGGTTTGATCTCCTTGCAGTCCAAGGGGCTCTCAAGAGTCTTCTCCAGCACCACATTTTGAAAACATCAACATACACATACATGAAATTTTCCAGGCAAGAATACCGAACTGGGTTGCCATTTCGTTCTCCAACACACACTATATAAAATAAGCAACAAGAACCTACTGTATAGCACAGAGAACTACATTAAATGTCTTATAATAACCTATAGAATATGAAGAATAATATATATTGTTCTTTATATGTATATATATATATATATATAATCACTTTGCTGTACACCAGAAACTAACACAACATTGCAAATCAAGTTACTCCAATTAAAAAAAAAGAAGGAATTAAACCAAGGTACCGTCTGGCAACCCACTCCAGTATTCTTGCCTGGAAAATCCCATGGATGGAGGAACCTGGTAGGCTACAGTCCACGGGGTTGCAAAGAGTTGGACACGACTGAGCGACTTCACTTTCACTTTCACCATCTCAGTAGAAGTACGTGAAGAGCAGCTCTCAGGACTGTGCACGTGCTGGATTTAGGAAAATCATTCGCCTGAAATGGAAGCCTCGGGCCAGTCTAGTTGCAGCCAGGGGCATGGAGGGCCAGGGCTGCAGACCCACAGAAAGCGTAATGAGGGGGTCCGGGATTCAAAGGACGCAGACGGAGCCCCGCACGGAACCCTCCAGCCAGAGGTCACGAGTTGGAGCGTCGAGTGTCCACAGCTTCGCTCGGGAGCGTGGCATGGGGAGGCGGCCCCCACACTGCCATCACGTGCTCTTGCCCCGTGGGGCCCCGGCCTGCGCTCGGGAGGTGCCCCGCGCCCGGTTGGATCAAAACTCCTGTCTCGTGGATGCTTTGGAGCCAGCTTTCCAGGCAGCTCGCCTCGACTCCCCACCCTGGAAGTGCATCTCTGTGTTTAGTGCGGAAACACATTTGTTTGGCTACGTCTGTTGCTTTTGAGTTCATCTTAATATTTGTTATCCTAGCAATTCTCCTTAATTTAAGAGCATGAGAAATATAATAGGTGAGTTTTAGGGGAAAACAGCCATACTAAAACCCCAGTTTTACCAACAATTGAATTATTTGTTCTTGGCTTCTTCGACCAAGAAGGAGCAAGGAACCCTCTGCGCTCTTGCTGATGATTGCCGACGTTTAATAACGCGCTGCCTCAGCCCACAGCACTTTCCCTGTAGCGCTTCACTATCCCCCAAACGGTGAGGCAGCTGAAGCATTCGGTTTAGGGCGACCGCCCCAGTACAGAAGGCTCTTCTCAGGCGTTGTTCTGCACTTGGACAGGCCCCAAGCAGCTCTGACACCCATCAGAGTGTCTTCAATGATTTCTTCCATTTGTTTTTTTGCTTTTGTGGTGTCATTTCCAGCCAGCCTTGGAGCAGGGGCACGAGAAAGGGAGTCTCTGAAGCGGCCATTCTTGCTAAAGGCTGCGTGTTTTCCTTTTCGAGCAGAAGCAGTTGGCGGGTCTGGCGGGGCGTGGCATGGATGCTCCCCACCAGCTCACCCTGCACCCTTGCGCCCTGCCTGCTGGTGGTCTTCTCCAGCCCTGGAGGCCTAGGGTATCTTTTCATTCCTGCTTGCTAATGGGAGCTTCAGGGGCGGTGTGGAAATCATACCCTAAGCCTGAACCTGCGAGAGCAAGCGTGGCCTCCTGGCTTCTTGTGGTGGCTGTCTTTGTCATCCCACGATGTCGGATGCTTTTCCTAAGGCAGACGCAGGCTGGCAGCTGCAGACCAAGTGCCCTGCTAGCTGCTGAGTGTTTGCCCCACAGTCCTCAGGGGACCTGGAGCCACGGCAGCCTGGGCCACTCTGGGTTCTGCTGGCCTCCGGTTCTGTCCAGACTGCCCGCTGGCCGAGGGAGCCCTTGGGTCCATGGCTGGGAGTAACCTCATACAGAGCACAGCCAGTGCCGGTGACCCCAGAACTGTGTCCTTGCCGGAAACCATGACACGCCAGTTAGGAGGGACGGCCAATTCTCTCAGGGACGTTCTGGTGGACGTGAATGCCCCGTCTGGACTGGCTTTCTCCAGGGACAGAAGCCCTGCAGGCCAGCTCTGCGGTTAAGGCCGGTGTGAGGTAGGCGGCGGCCTGACCTGAGTGATCATGACATGCTGTAGGGGAGCCAGGAACCCGTCAAAGAATCGATTTGGGCTGCCAGCTTTTGGAGTAGATTTTTTGCTTAGGAGAGCGGCACGGCCATGGATATAAATACGGCCATCAGTGTGGGCTTCCCTCACAGCTCAGCTGGTAAAGAATCTGCCTGCAATGCAGGAGACTCCAGCTTGATTCCTAGGTTGGGAAGATCTGCTGGAGAAAGGATAGGCTACCTACTCCAGTATTCTCGGGCTTCCTTTGTGACTCAGCTGGTTAAGAATCCGTCTGCAATGTGGGAGACCGGGGTTCGATCCCTGGGTTGGGAAGATCCCCTGGAGAAGTGAACCCACTCCAGTATTCTGTCCTGGAGAATTCCATGGACTATATAGTCCATGGGGTTGCAAAGAGTCGGACATGACTGGGCGACTTTCACTTTGACCTTCACATCCATCAGTATCCACTGATGTCTGATGCTGGTGTCTGAAGCTGTCTGATAGTACCTCTTGGTAAGGAGCCCATGGGGCCGATGGGAGTGTGCATGCAGGGTTGTGACTGGGAGTGTGCATGCAGGGTTGTGTTTGTGGGGATGCTGAGATGACCCTCTCCGCCGTGGGAGGAGTGCGGGGCCACCCTTCTTCTGGACTTTGCTGCTGCATGCTCTGTGTAAACAGAGCAGAGAGACCTGATTTCAAGGAAAGTTGCACATGGGAGAGTTTACAGCTGCTGAACAGGGAGCCATAAGAATGGAGGGACGTTTTGCACAGGAAGTGCTAGTGAGCCACAGACAGAACCGCACATCTGGGCTCAAGTGCTGCTCTGCTACATTCCGTTACTTCAACTTAAAAAAAAAAAAGTCATTTAGTGCGACTTAATAAATACTTTTTGAACACCTATTTTGTGTAAACTCCTGTGTCATCTGCTGGGAGAAACAAAGATCAGAAGTCACTGCCCACTCCGGCAACCAGGAAAAGCATAAGAGGATGGATGGAATATCAGCCTGTGGACAGGTGCTCAGAGGGTGGCAAGGGCCATCGCTGTGTGACTGTGAAGGAAGGCTTAAACCATCTGGCTGGGAAGCATTGGAAAGCACAGAAAGTGGTTAATGCTGATGCGGGGAGTTGCGGGCGGCCTCATGGGGAGACTCTATCTGACCTGGGCCTTAGGAAGAGAATGTTGGACACTTACAATAGACTTTATTTCTGGGGGGCTCCAAAATCACTGCAGATGGTGACTGCAGCCATGAAATTAAAAGACACTTACTCCTT
Organism: Bubalus kerabau; assembly: GCF_029407905.1. Classification (NCBI taxonomy): domain Eukaryota; kingdom Metazoa; phylum Chordata; class Mammalia; order Artiodactyla; family Bovidae; genus Bubalus; species Bubalus kerabau. Next base: position 121,241,140 of record NC_073631.1, on the reverse strand, counting down.
GAAAGAAAAGTTATGACCAACCTAGACAGCATATTAAAAAGCAGAGACATTACTTTGCCAACAAAGGTCTGTCTAGTCAAGGCTATGGTTTTTCCAGTGGTCATGTATGATGTGAGAGTTGGACCATAAAGAAATCTGAGTACCAAAGAATTGATACTTTTGAACTGTGGTGTTGGAGAAGACTCTTGAGAGTCCCTTGGACTGCAAGATCAAACCAGTGAATACTAAAGGAAATAAGTCTTGAATACTTACTGGAAGGACTGATGTTGAAGCTGAAACTCCAATACTTTGGCCACCTGATGTGAAGAACTGACTCATTTGAAAAGACCCTGATGCTGGGAAAGATTGAAGGCAGGAGGAGAAGGGGATGACAGAGGATGAGATGGTTGGATGGCATCACCTATTCGATGGACATGCATTTAAGTAAACTCTGGGAGTTGGTGATGGACCGGGAGGCCTGGCATGCTGCAGTACACGGGGCTGCAAAGAGTCAGACACGACTGAGCGACTGAACTGAACTGAACTGAACTGAACAAAAGTGACCCTGCATGGGGGGTCATTTCAGTTTCTGTAGATGGAGGTCCCTGTCCTGCAGGTCCTGGGTGTTTCTTTCAGCTTCTATTTCCACCTAGAAAGGAGCAGATAAGCATCTCTGATAGAAGGGCATCTGGAGAATTCTGCTCTGGCAAGACTTCAGAAAACTCTGTGACTAAAGTAGATACTACTTTGTATTAGAAAATCTCAGGTCGAGAAGACTTTGTTTCCAAAGACAAATACTGCCTTCGGTTTTAGAAGGTACACATTGGCTGGCTTGCCAAACTTGATGTTTCCAAAGTGCCCATTTCAGATGTGGGTTCATTCCTTGACTGACCTGTTGGGAACATGCACTGTAGAGAATCTATTTCAAAATGAAAAATGATACACACTCAACCCACTTGACATTGAAGTTGAAGATACAGTGACTTGCTGAATGCTGCTGGCCATTTAGACCCTCATATTTGAGAGCTCATGCAGCAAAAATCTATAGATGGAGAAAGACCTCTCCCAAGTTCTCAAAGTGTCTTAGTGTGTGTGCACAAAGGTCTCTGGATCTGATATTCTGGGGTCCACCTCCCAAATTGCATCAGCCCATCAAAAGCGTAGGAACTTGCCGTTTTTGGTTTCACACTGGGGAGCTGTCTCTCTTGGACACAAAACCTTTCAGAGTTTTTGTCACTCAAGGCCCTGACCCATGTACTCAAGTCAAAGGAGTTCACAGACACTTAAATTCAAGGGCTTCATGAAGTAGGACCTTATGAACACCTTACTATTGTTACTGGCATTCAAATTTGTGATACATAGGATCAAGGCTCCAAATATATTAATAAATTTGTGATACATAGGATCAAGGCTCCAAATATATTAATAGTTTTACCTCATCAAAGAAAGTGAAAGAAAGTGAAGTTGCTCAGTCGTGTCCGACTCTTCGCGACCCCATGGACTGTAGCCTACCAGGTTCCTCCGTCCATGGGATTTTCCAGGCAAGAGTACTGGAGTGGGTTGCTATTTCCTTCTCCAGGAGATCTTCCCAACCCAGGGATTGAACCTGGGTCTCCCATATTATAGGCAGATGCTTTACCATCTGAGCCACCAGAGAAGTCCTTACATCATCAAAGAGAAAATTAATAAGTTATTTAGGGGTGGGGGGAGTTTATCAACAGCCTGGAAAATCCCACGGACAGGGGATCCTGGTAGGCTACAGTCCATGGGGTCGTAAAGAGTTGGGCACGACTGAGCGACTTCACTGATGGAAAAAGCCGCCTGTCCTGTCTCTCAGGGTGGGTCAGGGTCCCCGGCAGGCAGTGACCCGGCTGCATGCCAGGGCTTGGACCCACTGCTCCATGCAGAGTCTGCAGTTGAGCACTCAGACTCCCGACAAGGTAGTTATTGGCATCCTGTTTTATAGGTGAGCAGACTGAGGCTTGGGCAGACAGGCCATGTGCTTGGAGGAGCCCAGGGAGGGCAATGGGATAAGACAGAGGACCTGCCCTCCTCTCCTGAAGCCTGCTTCCCTCCTGCAGGCGCTCTGGCTCATTCCCATACTCCTGTTAGGGTACGCCCTCTTCCGGAAGCTCTCCCCAGCCCTCCAGGGGAAGTTAGCAACTTGTCCGCATCCTTTTCTTCTTGTATCTAATTCAGGCTGGATGTTGGCGGTCCTCAGAGTCCTGTCTGACCTGAGCCTTTAAGATCTGCGTGCTCAGCAACTCGCAAATACGCGATGCGGTGTCGCCAGGCCGTGCGTTCCAGCCCAGCGCTCTGACTTTATCCCTGAAAGCCTGTACCTTTTGACTCCCTTCACCCACTCACCCTCCACCCCCACCTCTGGCAGCCCCCAGTTCTCTGTGTGAGTTCTTCTGTTTCTTAGTTTTGGTTCCACATGTAGTGAGACCGTACCGTGTTCGTCTTTCTCTGACTTACTTCACTCAGCGTGAGGCCCTCAAGGTCCATCCACGTTGTGCCGAGGGCAGGCCGTGATAGTAGAGATCTGCGTAGCCCCGTGAACACCGGCTCCTTGGGGTCCTGCAAAACTTGTAGGAAGGTGAAGGGGTCCGGCGGCCACAGTGCTGGAGGGCCGGTGCTTCAGAGCCCCGCCCATGTGCACGCTGCACCCGCGGGGGTGTGGATGGACCAGTCCTGCCCAAGGCTGCACCCACCGCCGACTACTGGCCTCGGCCCCGCGCTTAACTGGGAGGAAGAGCATCTTCCGGATAAGGAGGGTGCTGGCTGCAAGCCCACGTTCACGCCCCGTCTCCCATCACCGTCCCAGTCACTGCAGAGGCACTGGGGCCACAGCTCTGGTCCCGACCACCAGCCCGAACCCTGCCCTCTGCCCCCTGGCCCTCAGCCGACCCGCAGGGCTCTCAAACTCCAGCGGGAGGAGCCGAGGCCGTGGCCGTGGTCAGGATGGGACCACGTCTGTGTTCCCTCTGCGTTTCCAGAACACGCCCGGGGCTCCCCTGCGGGTCCGCTGAGAACGCAGCCCCCGGGCGCCACGCGGGTAATTCCCTCGGATTTTGTCTTTTCAGCTGGATCCTGTGAACATCAGGCAACGGAGCCACGTTTGCATTAAACTGAAAACCTCCCTGACTTTCCCAAACAATGCTTCTGGGTTTCTCTTTGACTTAAGCATGTACTTTGTTTCTGACACTTTTAAAAGGGTCTTCGAGATCAAAGATTTCCTTCCACACCTGTTCCAACATTATTTTCAATGGCTATTGACCCATTCTTTGAGATTTTTATGTTATGCAGGTGCTTTTTCTTTTGCCTTAGATTATAGCATTAACCTGAACAAAACCAGAGGACATGCATTCATGTGGGTGTGTACACGCGCGGACGCACGCCGCGCAGGGCTGGAGACCTGAGCAGTAAATCCCCGCTGTCTCTGTGCTGGGCTCTCAGCACTCCTTTGATGATCTGTTACTAACAGTCAAATGAATAACTCTGAGGGATTAACGTCCAAAAGAAGGAAACAAATATATTAAGAAATGTCTGTTTCACGTGAAAAATGCATCTGGACATTGGTCACTGTCCCTGTCTGAGCTTTCATTACAATCAAAAGCCAACTTTTAGAAACTTAATGCCCTTCAAAAGCTGTGATCAAAGAAAAATCAAATAGGTTAGTCACCACGGAGCCTGAAACACACCCAGACGAGGGTCTAAATGCAGACATGGAATTACTGTGAATTATAACAGAAAACAGGGGCTCCGCCAGGGGCTCAGGGGTGAAGAATCCGCCTGCGGTGCAGGAAACGCAGGAGACTCGGGTATGGTCCCTGGGTCGGGAAGAAGCCCCTGGAGAAGGACATGGCAGCCCACTGCAGGATTCTTGCCTGGAGAATCCCATGGACAGAGGAGCCTGGTGGGCAACAGTCCACGGGGTCAAAGAGTTGGACACGACCGAGCTACTAACACGTATGCATCTTGAAGGGTTCCCCTGGTGGCTCAGTTGGTAAAGAATCTGCCTGCAATGCAGACCACAAGGGTTCATTCCCTGGGTTGGGAAAATCCCCTGGAGAAGGACATGGCTACCTACTCCAGTATTCTTGTCTGGAGAATCCCATGCACAGAGGAGCCTGACGGGCGACAGTCCACAGAGTCAGAGTTGAACATGACTTAGTGACTGACCAGCGCCACATACACCTTGCCACTGTCACCAGAGCCCGTGCTGAAGCCTGCCCATCTCCTCCTGAGTCTCCTCCAGCCCTGCTGTTCACTACTGATGTGAGCAGTGCTGCGGTGCTGTCTCTTTAGACTGGTTCCCCCCTCCTTTGGAGAGATGCCCAGGAACAGCACTGAGGATTGGCTGCGTTTCTCCATCTCAGGGCTGGTGTGAAAGGCCACAGTCATGTCTGCCTGAGTGAGCTGGACTGCATTCTCCAGGAGGCCCTTCCCTACGTGGTTGTGGCTCTGGGGCCCATTGAGATACCTTGTGATATTTGGAGGTTGAGGCTGCTGGGGGCATCTGTGACTCAGGTGGACAGAGCAGGGGGGAAGCCGTGGGGTGACCCCACTCCTGTGCTCACGGCTGGCTGCCCGGCTCCAGGAAACCCCCCATCATGTTCTGCCCTGTACCTCAAGGGTGGATGGCACCCACTTCTCCTGCGGGCACCCCATTATGAACTTGGAGGTGTTTGTCTTTTCATTGGCTCATTTAAAGTTTCCTCCCTCCTGTGCTCTGGCATTTCTTGGTTGGAGCGCTCTTCTCTCTCCCTCCATTCTTCCTATCCTCCCCCATCTCCCTCTCTTTCCATTTCTCTCCATCTCTCTCTTCCTTTCTCCTCCTTTCTCTTATGTCCTTCCAATCCCCTTGTTATTGTTCAGTCACTCAGTCGTGTCTGACTCTTTGTGACCTCATAGACTGCAGCACACCAGGTTTCCCTGTCCTTCACCATCTCCTGGAGCTTGGTCAAACTCATGTCCCTTGAGTCAGTGATGCCATCCAACCATCTCACCCTCTGTTGCCCCCTTCTCCTCCTGCCTTTAATCTTTGCCAGCATCAGGGTCTTTTCTAATGGGTCAGCTCTTCACATCAGGTGGCCACAATATTGGAGCTTCAGCTTCAGCATCAGTCCTTTTAGTGAATACTCAGGACTGCTCTCCTTTAGGATGGACTAGTTGGATCTCCTTGCAGTCCAAAAGACTCTCAAGAGTCTTCTCCAGCACCACAGTTCAAAAGCATCAATTCTTCAGTGCTCAACCTTCTTTATAGTCCAACTCTCACATCTGTAAATGATGACTGGAAAAACCATACCTTTGACTAGATGGAACTTTGTCTAAACCTCTAGTACCTCTTAATAATTCCATTATATTTTCTACTGAATATTTGCTACTTCTCTTATTTTTTGAGGTCCCGGAACCAGGTCCCACAGGTGTACTCCCCATGTTTTCTATGAATATGGAGCTCCGCCCAGCAGGTACAGCTCTGTGGCCTCTATCCACAAAGTCACAGAAGGACAAGAAGACAGAAGGGCCACCACAGATCACCCTCAGCCTCACTCCCAAGAAGCCTTGGGGTCACTCAGATTTCTAGACACATATCAGTTCGGTTCAGTCCAGTCACTCAGGCGTGTCCAACTCTTTGAAACCCCATGAACTGCAGCACACCAGGCTTCCCTGTCCATCACCAACTCCCGGGGTCCACCCAAACCCATGTCCACTGAGTCGGTGATACCATCCAACCATCTCATCGTCTGTCGTCCCCTTCTCCTGCCCTCAATCTTTCCCAGCATCAGGGTCTTTTCCAATGAGTCGGTTCTTTGCATCAGGTGGCCAATGTATTGGAGTTTCAGCTTCAGCCTCGGTCCTTCCAATGAACACCCAGGACTGATCTCCTTTAGAATGGACTGGTTGGATCTCCTTGCAGTCCAAGGGACTCTCAAGAGTCTTCTCCAACACCACAGTTCAAAAGCATCCGTTCTTCTGCACTCAGCTTTCTTAGTAACAGAAAGAGTTAACACAAGATTCAGAAGCAGCTGCCTCCTACTTCTGTAAACATGCTTCATTCACGATTTCCATCCACAGCCAGCTATAGCTGTTGGCCCCATTTCACAGACATAGTTGTTGTTGTTTAACCCCTCAGTTGTGTCCAACTCTTTGCAACCCCATGGACTGTAGCCCACCAGGCCTCTCTGACCATGGGATTCTCCAGGCAAGAATACTGGAGTGGGTTGCCATGCCCTCCTCCAGGGGCTCTTCCTGACCCAGGGATCGAACCCACATCTTGTGTGTCTCTTGTATTGCAGGCAGCGTCTTTACCACTGAGCTACCTGAGAAGCCCAGTGCGTGGAGAGCTGTGTTTCAATATGGAGACAGAGGACTGAGTCAGGTCTTAGAATCCTGCCTCACTGGACAGCAGGTAGCAGAATGTGGTAAGGGGTTTGCATTTTTCCAGGCAGTGCTGGTGGCTGAGGATGGCTGGACAAACTTCCTGTCCATCCCCAAATACACATACCCCACGGTGGTTCTCTCCTGCCAGGAAGCCTGAGGTGGGGGGATTCTCCCATGGCTGGGCCAGACTGCAAGGTTCAGCCTGCATGCTCGTCCTGATGTTGAGCTTGCTTTTCCGCTCAGCTGATGGGAGGAGGGACATCCCAGTTCCTTGGAATGGGCCAAGAGGCTGATCAGATTGTTCTGGTCCATTCCAATACACAGCATGCTTCGGAGGGGAACGGCACTTTTCGCCTGTGAACTTTTGAGCGAGTGAGTTCATGGCTTCTTCCTTCGAAGCTGAGGTCTTGGCTGCCGAGGGCCGCCTCCACCAGCTGGAGCTGGTCCTTCACCAGGGGATCATCTGGGGGAAAGAAACGTGAGTTGCCTGCCTCGTCATTGGTTTTGCTACTGTGAAATTTTAAACGCATACCCTTTAGATAAATATATTTTCTGCTTTTGCTGCCAGGAAACATTTACGTTTTTCTGCCAAAGTGAGTACAGCTTCATCGATCGGCAAACACCGAGCTCCGTCTGGATACAGAGCGTGGGGCTGGCGTCTGGGGGTTGACGTGCGAAGTGTAACAGCAACCGCAAACGTGGCTGACGCCCGTCTTCTCAGAGCTCTGTCCTCGTTTTAGTTCGTCTTCCCGCCAGCTATTCGCTGAGATTTCTTGATGGCAGAGTCTCGGATTCATCTTTTGATCCCTCCAACTGTGTGTGCCGTGTGGGCACTGGATGTGTGCAGGAGAGGCAGGGGGCACCTTGTCTCCTGGACCAGACTGACCGTGTCTGGGAACCGGGGCTCAGTCCCACGCCTGCCGCCACAGCACTTGGTCTCTGGGCTGGGCAGTGGACAGTGACCCTGAGGTCACGTGGACCAGGCGACAGGGAGCTCAGAGCTGGGGCCCCTCTACCCGTTCCAGCTCTCCATCTCCCCTCAGTCCATCAGCTCATGTTCTGTGGGTGTGCTCCATCGGGACACGCAGAGCAGGAAGACATGTCCCTAGAGAAGGGGGGACACCCTTCACTCTGTTCCTGTCACCTCCCATCAGTCAGGGGAGAAGGGAGCCCCACCTCCACCTCCTGGGGTCAGCCTGCGGTGGGGAGCTCGCAGTGGGGGCGACCAAAGGGGAGACACCATAGTGGGGGTTTCTGTAGTGAGGGTGCCCAAGGGGAGATATCCACAGTGGGGGTGCGTGCAGTGGGGTGCCCACAGACTCCCCAGTACAGAGTCTCTGTGCTGCCAGCTGTCTGGAGCTGCCGCCTCCGCAGTGGCTGAGTTTCTTGTCCAGCTCAATCTCTGCAAGGTGGGGACCTGCTCCGCCCTGCGTCCTGAGTAGCTTCAGGCAGGAGCGTGTTCCTTCTCAAAGGGGCATGAGGCAGACACTCCGGGAGTGGAGAGCGAAGGGCAGGGGCGTCGGGGAACAAAGGGGCTCGTTGGAGGGCAGGTGCGGGGCGGAGGGCAGGGTGGCTCCAGCTGGCGCTGGCGGCCTCGACAGCCACTCCTGAGCTCGCAGGCCCGACAGATAATCAAGGCCTCATTATGCCGGGCGTCGGGAGAGGGTAATGTCTCCAGAGGGCGGCTGCTTAAAAAACAATTTCTGTCACCCGGCCTTGCGAGTGCCAGGCCCGCCGGCTCCACGCCCCGCCGCTGATTGGGAGATAAATTATGCTGATTGCGCCCACGTGCGGGGTGCCATCATCAGGCCGCCCCCTGATTGCCCCCGGCCAGCCTCCAAGAGGCCGCCTCGTCCTCGGGGTGCTGGGGAGACCCAGGCCCCCGTGTCCTCCAAGGAGGCGGGGAGGCCTCCAGGGTGGCCAGCGAGCCTGGGAGCCTGGGGGATTCTGCCCCTGAAGCTGCCCTCCTGCTCCATGGTCCCTGGAGTCGGCCCTTCTCTGAGGTCACTGGACAGCCCCCTGCTGACTCCCTGACTCCACACCAGTGACCCTGGCTGGCCGGGTCCACCAGGCGGAGGCCGAGGTTTATTCTCTGCATTGTTGCTCCCCTAGCTCTCTGCCGGTGGTTCTGAGACGGAGAACCAGACTCCAGACTGGTCCCCACCCTGCCTCCCTTCTCCCCTCTCCTTCAGACCTGATGTCTGCATTATGAACAAAGAAACCCACCGTGGAGGGTCTCCTCTCTATGGGGATTCTGAGGTCAGGGCAGAAATATCTCCTCGTCCACCCTGGAGACCCCGGGTTTGGGTGGGGTTCAGTAATCTGTATGTTCCGTTAAAGCAAAGTGTGAGATAAAAATAGACCTAAGAACACTCTGGAAAATGGAAAGTTCTAAATGAATGTGTTAGGGATTCTTAACAGGGGGCTAACTGGCAGCTGATGCAAGATTTTGTGGGTGTCTGTTCACACCCTTCTCTGGAGTCGGGGCTTGAAGCTTTTTTCTTTCTTTTTTACTTCTGTGTGTCTTTTACTTTTTAAAATTGAAATGTATGTGACATGTAACACTGTGCATGTGACATTGTTGGAGGGTTTATTCTATTTTTTTTGGTGAAGTAGAGTTGTTTTACAGTGTTATGTAGCCTCACCACAGATGTACAGCGGATTGACTCAGTCATGTATGTGTGTATATGTTCATGTATATATACACATACATATGGGCTTCCCTGGTGGCTCAGCTGGTAAAGAATCTGCTTGCAATGTGAGAGACCCCTGGTTCAATTCCTGGGTCAGAAAATTCCCCTGGAGAAGGGTTAGGCTACCCACTCCAGTATTCTTGGGCTTCCCTTGTGGCTCACAAGGTGTGGCTCACAGCTTCCATCAGATCCTCGCAGGGATTTGTGATCCCTGATAACTAGCTAGTGAGAGTCATTCAGTTGTATCTGATTCTTTGTGACCCCGTGGAATTCTCCAGGCCAGAATACTGGAGTGGGTAGCCTTTCCCTTCTCCAGGGGATCTTCCCAACCCAGGATCAAACCCAGGTCTCCCACATTGCAGGCGGATTCTTTACCAGCTGAGCCACCAGAGAAGCCCAAGAATACTGGAGTGGGTAGCCTATCCTTTCTCCAGGGGATCTTCCTGACCCAGGAATGGAACTGGGGTCTCCTGCATTACAGGCAGATTCTTCACCAACTGAGCTAGCAGGGAAGCCCCGATAACTAGCTAAGTCACTAAACATATAAGTGAACATAGCCCACCGCGTCACAGTTATGGCATCGCTCGTACACTGTTGCTGGCTGGAGGCACTCCCACTTTTGTGTCCAAATGTCGGAATCTTCTGGCTCATCCTTATTTCCCTGGTGAACCGGAGCAGCGTGGGACCAGAACCTGGTTCCGCGTCTCTGTGCGGGGTGTTGCTACCCTGAGCCTTCCCGTGGGGGCTGTGGTGCCGGGCCTCCTGCAGGGCGGGTGCTGTGCACGTCTTCGATGACTGTGCGATGTTGGTCCTGAGTTGGCGGGCACGTGCACCCTCGCTGTCCACGCCTGCTCTGTTCCTCTCTTGGTCTCTTAGCACCGAGCTCCTGCAGGGTCACTAGCAGCCTGCCAAACTCGACATCCCTCCCGACTGCTTCACCCTGAGCTGTACGTGAAGACTGGAGAACTCTGCTGATTAAAAGAGAGCTCCGCTCCTCTAGTCGACGTGTAATGTACGATGTGATGTTGGCAACTGTGTGAATTTGGAGATAAGTTCATACCCATGATTCCCTGGTGGCTCAGCTGGTAAAGACTCCGCCTGCCATGCAGGAGACCTGGGTTTGATCCCTGGGTCGGGAAGATCCCCTGGAGGAGGAACTGGCAACCCGCTACAGTATTTTTGTCTGGAGGATCCCATGCACAGAGGGGCCTGGGGGCTACGGTCCACAGGGTCGCAACGAGCTGGGCGGGGCTGAACCACTAAGACTTTCACTTTCACACCTGTGAAGCCACCGCCACACTCTAGGACACAGACGTTCCCATCACTTCCAGAAGTTTCTCCCACCATCTTCAATTATTATTATATTTTACTGGATGTAAGGCCTACCCTCTTAGCTCCCCCGCACTGCTCTGTATGGTCCCAGCGGGGGCTGAGGGGGACACAGGCTCTGAGCACCCACGGGCCCAGAGGCAGCAGCCACGAGCGTGGCGGTCACCATTGGACAGCGTGGCGGTCACCACTGGTCACAGAAGCCTGTGGGCGTCGCCTCGTTTGCTTCTCATTCCTCAGGGGTTACTGCTTTTCACTGCCTGACTCAACAAGTCCGAAGTACTGCTGTTTCCTGTGTTTCATTCCGTGTCTTCGTTTATTTTTCCTGCAGGAAGGTAAGCCTGGTCCTTGTTTGTCCATCCTGCCAGGAAGCAGAAGCCTTGAAGTGGATTTTGGTAGAATTGACTGTTGTTTTAAAAGAGAGATGACAACGGGGAGCTGGGCATTTCTTCTGCTGCTTGGGGGATCTTTGCCTCCTCCTGCTGTGTGTGTGCGTAGAAACAGCCCTGAATAGGAGACAGATAACCTGAGATCCTAGAACCAGCCTGCCCCTTCTCACCTTTGGTCCCAGAAGCTTCAGTGTGCTGCCTGGACCACCTCGCGTCCCTGAAACACGGAGCGGGGGTGGAGGGCTCGTAGGTGCCTTTCTGCTCTCACATCCCATGAGTTTATTTGGAGGATTGTGCCTAGATTGTGCAAAACAAGCAGTGCCTAGTGATTTACTAAGAGCAGATGTGTTCCCAGCATAAAGCGAAGTGTGACACGTTGCCGCCTCCCCTGCAAACCATATCATGTGGCCTCAACCAAGAAAGATGTTAGGAGATAGTTGGAGATATAAAGCTAGTTCCTAAGAAATGACCAGAAGATTATCTCATTTTGGACCGCCCATCACAGCAAAGCCCATAAGCATTTAGAAGACAGGTCATTTTGAATTGGAAAAGTTGTAGTGACCCTTGCAGAAGACGTAGCTTATCCTTCCAGACTTCCAAGAATTGCCGAGTGATGGATGGTCTTTGAACAGGCAGAAGGGTGAGGAGAAACATCCTAGCTGCAGGTTGGTATTAGGCTGGTGCACACGTAGTTGCGGTTTTGGATAGTGAATTTTAAATCATTTATAACTAGGCTCAAACACATCTTTGTTAATCAAACTAGGAACCATTGCAATCAACACATTTTTGCCAATGAGAAATAAGTTTGTTTATTCCTCTGGCATCAAAACCCATGCTTGGGGATTCAGGGAGCTCTTGGAAGGCATTTTCCACCTCCTGCTGGTTGTGGAAGCAGTTTTCCTGAAAAAAGTTGTCAAGACGCTTGAGGAAGTGGTGGTTGGTTGGTGAGAGGTCAGGTGAATACGGCAGATGAGGCAAAACTTTGTAGCCTCCTTCATTCAACCTTTGAAGTGCTGGCTGTGTGACGTGCTGGCTGCCGTCCTGGAGAAGAATCGGGCCCTTCCTGTTGACCACCACCAGCTGCAGGAGCCGCGGTTCTCGGTGCATCGCAGCCACTTGCTGAGCATGCTTCTCAGATGGAATGGTTTCGCTGGGATTCAGAAAGCTGTAGTGAGTGGATCAGACTGGTAGCAGACCACCAAACAGTGGTCACCGAACATGACCTTTTTCAGATGCAAGTTTGGCTTCGGGAAGTGTTTTGGTGCTTCCTCTTGGTCCAGCCACTGAGCTGGTCATCGCCGGTTGTTGCATGCACTTCACTTTTTGTTACACTTCACACTCTGATCAAGAAATGGTTCACTGTTGTTTTGTAAAATAAGAGAAGATGACACTTCAAAATGGTGATTTTTAAAAATTTTCGGTCAGTTCATGAGGCACGCACTTATCGAGCTTTTCACCTTTCCAGTTTGCTTCAAATGCCAGACGACTATGGCAGGTCGACATTGCATTCTCTGGCCACTTCTCATGGAGCTGTAAGAGGACCAGCTTCGATGAAGGCTCTCGGCTGGCCGTTGCCAGCTCCCATCGACCGGCCGCTGTGCTCCTCGTCTTCCAGGCTCTCATCTCCTTTGCAAAACTTCTTGGCCCATCACTGCTCTGTACACTCGTCAGCAGTTCTTGGTCGAAATGCATTGTTGATGTTGTGAGCTGTCTCTGGTGCTTTATGACTTGTTTTGAGCTCGAGTAAGAAAATCGCTTGAATTTGCTTTTGGTCTAGCATCACTTCCCTAGGCCAACAGGAGCAGACGGGTCCCTGGGCAGGGGCTGGCTCCTGGCCCAGCCTGGGCAGGGGGCAGGCAGGACGGGGGTTAGGGCTGTGGGGGGAGTGAGGAGGCCCTGCTTCCCTCTCAGCCCACCCGGGAACAACGGGGCGCAGGGGCGTTGGCCGCAGCTGGGGTTCCAGCCTCAGCTCACCCTGGGCAGTATCGTCACCCCTGCACCCGAGCCCCTCAGCTCTTATAAAAGGAGATCATGAGCGCCTGCGCTGGGGAAAGGCATGAGAATTCAAGGGTCCAGTTTCTTTCTTTATTTTAATTGGAGGCTAATTACTTTACAATGTTGTAGTGGCTTTCGCCATATATCGACACAAATCAGCCACGGGTGTACATGTGTCCGCCAGCCTGAACCCCCCTTTTTGTAACGAGCTCATCACAGGGCAAGCACGCAACCGGTTAGCTCTGACCATGCGTCTGCCCTCAGTCTCCGAGCCCATCCTCTACAGCCGTCCACACGCTCGACGGCTATACAGAGACTCATCTGCACGAGCACAGACCTGGACGCGCCCTGAACTGTCAGGTCCGAGGCTGTTTCTGGTGGCTGAAGGAATCAGACACAGGTTTTCACCCTGCGGTGCCTGGGAGCTCCTGGCACTTCACTGCCAGCTGCTCTGTACTCAGCACCCGCACCAGAAATGCCTTCCTGGGAGGAGCAGGCTTATGAGAACGTCAGTGCTCCTGGTCTTACCAACACCTAGCAGTCTTCTTCTGTGTTTATTTCTTAGTTCTTCACCTCAGAGAAACCACTGTAGCCTCCACCATGAAAACCTCCACGTTAAGCATCTTCTAAAATTAACACTGAGATTGTTTCAAGACTCGCTGGCTTGGAATGAGAGAACATTGTGGTTTCTCTGTTAGATCGCTTCAAAGTCCCATGGTGACTTCACAATCGTTTTTCTGTTTTTAACCGAGCCACCGCGTTCTGTCTTAATTTTCTTCATCTCTGAGTTGTCTTGGTGGTCCTGATGGGAAAGCCTGCTGTTATTATTTAGGTTAACAAGGCCGTGGGGCCTTTCCTTGCCCTTGCTCCTGCCCCTCCTTGGAAAAACAAGGGGGCTGAACTCAGCTTCCTGTGTCCCCAACGTCACTGTCGCCTGGGCATTAGGTGGCCTTGATGACCCAACCATTGCTCAGAGGACCCTCTGCAAATGGAATAATGAGGGATTCAGAATTGAACATGCTTTAAAAATACAGTACAGTGATTTAGTTTCACATGGAAAATTACTAGATGTTCAGGTATGCCGTACGAGGAGCTTCCCTGGTGAGTCGGATGGTAAAGAATCCACCTCCAATGCTAGAGACCTGGGTTCGATGCCTGAGTCAGGATGATCCCCTGGAGAAGGGAATGGCACCCACACCAGTACTCTTGCCTGGAGAATCCCATGGACAGAGGAGCCTGGGGGGCTGCAGTCCATGGGGTCGCTAAGAGTCAGACACGGCCAAGTGACTTTCACTTTCATTTTTAAAAATTGGGAGCTAGGCTGAAAATAAGTTCCCCAAACTGATGATTTTCATGAAGTTTTGGTCTGGGACAGAGCCTGTTGACTGGCCTCAGAAACAAGGATGACAAGAAAGGAGCTGAGAAAGGAGTTACGTCGGCAAACCACGACTAAAAACCCTTGGAAAGGATGTGCGCCGTTGCTGACGGCTCTTAGAGAAGAGCCGGAATTTCAGCCTCTGTGTCTCGTGGTTTCAACTGCCTTTTCTGAACATAGCTGTAAAGGGGGAGAGAATGACAGGTTACAGGACGTCTTGATTGAAGTAATTATAACTCTGCCTGGATCCTTAGTGGCTCATCATTGAGAAGAATTGTAAGCTTTTATGAAGCAATTCTAATAGAATAAATACCTGATAGGGGAAAAGCAACTTAAAGCGAAGTATGTCATAGGATGGGAAGGGTGGGATGATCCGAAGCATTCGGTTCCACGTCCTTCACCCTTCTATCCCACCACGACTGATAAATAGATGCCAAGCCATCACCTGTCTTCTCCTGAACATCTGATACTGATTTCCTAACGTTCTGGACTTTCTGTTCTAATCTGTCAGCAGAGCCAAAGTCACGGTTAGTGGCAGAATTCAGTGGGGAGTGTGATATGTGGCACCATTTCCTCCTCTGGTAATTTTTTGGGCTACAGGGAGCGGAGAACACAGGGAAAGAAAGAGAAGATGAAGCAAATGAGGGAGAGATAATTTTCCTTTTCATTTTAAGAATCCCACCTAATTTCTGCTTCCCAGGAGTCCAGAATAAGTAGTTTTTTCTCCTTATTTAAGAAAGAATTAATTTGATTTCTCTAATTGGAACACTTTCTATCTGCTGATTACCAACTGGAATTGGGAATCATGAATAAAAGTTTAGAATGACAATTCAAGAGGATCATGTGGTCAAGTAATTAAGTTATCTGCAAAAGAAAAAAGCAAGTCTTGATTCAATGAGGAATAAGTTGGACCATAAAGAAGGCTGAACACCAAAAAATTGATGCTTTCTAACTGTGGTGCTGGAGATGGCTCCTGAGAGTTCCTTGGACTGTGAGGAGAACAAACCAGTCCATCCTAAAGGAAATCAATCCTGAATATTCATTGGGAGGACTGATGCTGAAGCTGATGCTCCAGTACTTTGGCCATCTGATGCAAAGAGCTGACTCATTGGAAAATTACCCTAATGCTGGGAAAGATTGAGGGCAGGAGGAGAAGGGGATGACAAAGGATGAGATGGCTGGATGGCGTCGTTGACTCAATGTGCATGAGCTTGAACAAGCTCTGGGAGATAGTGGAGGACAGGAAGCCTGGCGTGCTGCAGCCCATGGGTCACAAAGAGTCGGACACGACTTAGCGACTGAACAACAGCAAACTCTGGGCCCCGGCCTTTCCTACAAACCCGGCCCTGAGATGCAAGGCGAGATTCGGGGTGATGGACAGTCTCAAGGTGCTGAGCCACTGATGAAGACATGACCTCAAGTGGGAGCAAGGCAGGCACGTCTGGTGTGAGGGGTGAAGCCCAAGAGGGCCAGGAGCTTGTCCTCCATGCATCCCCTTTACACTTCTAGGCAGAGACCTGTAAATCATTACTCACAGCAGCTTTATTCATAACAGATAAACACGAGAAACAAGCAACAGGAACATCAGCAACTAAATGGACAGATGCATTGTGGATTTCAAGCAATGGAGCAGCCCTCAGTGAGAAGAGGAACATTACTGATATGCAGAGCAGCATGGCCACAGCTCTGGGAAGGGGCTTGGTGCCTGGTCCTCTCTCCTCCAAGCTGGGCGATGGAGGTGCCAGCTGACACCTGGATCGCAGCTGAGAGCTGCTGACCTTTAAACCATTTTGAGTCTTCTGATACATAAACATGGCATATTTCTCTACTTATTTAGGCTTTTAAAAAAGCCTTGTCTCAGCAATATGTTGTAGTTCTCAGTATCCGTGTGTTATGCATACACGCGCATGCACACATTTATCCCTAGAAGGCGATGGCACCCCACTCCAGTACTCTTGCCTGGAAAATCCCATGGATGGAGGAGCCTGGTAGGCTGCAGTCCATGGGGTCGCTAAGAGTCAGACACGACTGAGCGACTTCTTTTACTTTTCACTTTCATGCATTGGAGAAGGAAATGGCAACCCACTCCAGTGTTCTTGCCTGGAGAATCCCGGGGACGGGAGAGCCTGGTGGGCTGCCGTCTATGGGGTCGCACAGAGTTGGACACGACTGAAGTGACTTAGCAGCAGCAGCATTGCATGTTATTATGGTGGTGTTAAATTTCAGTGCTCAGTTGTTCACTAGTGAGCAAGTGTTTCTTTGCATTCTGAAAACTTGCTGAACTCACTCCTCTGAGAACTTTTTTTGGTATAAATTCTTTAAGATGTTCTGTGTCTTCTACAACCAAGTCATTGTCAAACAAGGACAGTTTTTCCTATTCTTTTCCACATGGTTTAACCTTCCCGCAAACACGTTGAATGAAAGTGGCAAGGTTCCCAACCACAGGGGAAGATTTTTATCTTTTACTGTTGAAATTAGTGTTAGCCATTGGGATATTTAATGCTATACATTTCCCTTGAATTAGTACTCTAACTTCATCCCACAAGAGTTTTGTTAAGTTCTGTTTTAATTTTCATTCACTTCAAATTCTTTTCTAATTCCTCCTGTAAATACTTTCTGACACACATACCATGTAGAAGTATGTTGCTAATTTTGAAATATTTCAGGATGTTCTGAAATATTTCTCTCAACATTTTATGTTTAATTTTGTTGTAGTTGGAAGAAATGCTATGCTTTATTATGATCCTATGAAATTTTTTATGAGGCTTCTTTTATGATCCAGAACATGGTCTCTTTGGTAAACACTCCATGTTCACTTGAGAAAAATGTTATTCTGATCTTCTTGGGTGTCTTCCTATGACTGTTAGGTCAAGATGGTTGGTACGTGCATGTTAAGTTGCTTAGCCATGTCTGACTCTTTGTGATCCCATGGACTGTAGCCCGCCAGGTTCCTCTGTCCATGGGACTCTCCAGGCAAGGATACTGGAGTGGGTAGCTATGTCCTTCTGCAGGGGATCTTCCCCACCAGGGATCGAACCCGTATCTTCTATGGCTCCTGCATCACAGGAGGATTCTTTACTGCTAGGCTACCAGGGGAGCCCTGAACTATTCAAATCTTTATCTAAGTACCATGACATTGACAGAATTTCAGCATATGAATTTTGTGGGGTTCAGTTTACTGTGAGCTTCAATTAAAAAACAAAAATATCTGAGTGGATTGATAAATAAACTAGCATCCAACAAGCACGCTGAATGAAAGTGACAACGTTCCCAGCCACAGGGGAAGACTTTTATCTTTTTCTGTTAAAATCAGCATTAATGGTATGCCTAAGGGCTGTCCAAATCTTTATCCAAATACCCTAACATTAACAGAATTAACAGAAGCGTATGAATTTTGTGGAGTTCAGTTCGCTATGAGCCTCAATTAAAAGGCAGAATTATCTGAGTGGACTGAAAAGCAAAATAGCGTCCAGCAGTGTGCTGCTCACAAGCGACCGCGTGCAGTGAGGGAGCAGAGAGGCCGACGGTGAAACGATGGGAGGAGATGCATCCTATGCTCCAGGGCAAGCTCAAAGGGCTGACGCGGGGCGCTTTACACTTTGGAGAGAACACAGCCAAAACTGTTGGGCCCTGCTTAGATAATAGCTCAGAGTCCTTCCCGGTTCCGACATCAGATGTCCACATTATTTATGATGATGTCATATCTTTGTGAAAATGACCTTACCACAGTTGCTGAGGTAAAAAGCAAGCACTGTGCGGAGATCCTGTGGTCCTGGCGATGCGGGGTGACGTTCTGACTCCAGGCGCTGAGGGGCTGCACCCTGACCAGTGGGTGCCAAGCTCTGTGCAGAGATGCTGTGGTCCTGGCGATGTGGAGTGATGTCCTTCTGATTCCAGGTGCTGAGGGGCTGCACCCTGACCAGCGGGTGCCAAGTTCTTAGGACAGAGATATTTATCAATTCATTTGGTCATGTTTAATAAATGGAACAACTTGGTTTTATGTTTGTCTTAGGACCATCTTGACAGAATTACTGATATCCTGAGGATGCCTTAAGCACAGAAAGTTTGGGAACTTACAAAGTAAAAAACAAAAACAATAAAATGTAGTGTTCTTATATTGATGTCAAAGTAGAAATCAAATTTAAATGTTTTACCAGAGACACACAGGTTACTTCATGATAATAAAGAGTTCAAGTCACCTGGAAGACACAAAAAGTCTAAGATCACAGTTATGTAGGAAGCATAAACTGGCAAAGTGATGTGGAGAACATCAAATTCCTACAGCCATGTGGGGAATTTGAAAACATCTCTCCTCGTTATTCGATAAAACAACTTATTAAATTATTTAAAATGTTTATGTAGGTTGTGAGATCAATAAGGTTAAAACATCTAAACAATTAGCAAATTGGACTTAGAGATATATTTTTAAAACTACACCCAGGAGAATTCCTGCCGGGCTAGTGGTTAGGGCTCCGTGCCTCCACTGCAGAGGGCGTGGGTTTGATCCCTGGTCAAGGAACTGAGATTTTTCATGCTGCATGGCACTGCCAAAAAAATAAAATAAAAACTACACCCAATGACTGCAGAGTGCACATTATTTTCAAACATATGAAAAGCATTGATAAAAATCAACTATATTATGACCATAAAACAAGGATGTCTCAACATATTTCAATGAATTGAAATCATACAGAGTATATATTTTGACTATAATTTACTTAAACCCAAAGCCCAAGAAAAAACCCTACATAATCATTTGAAAATTAAGGAATAAACTTTCAAATAATCATGGGTCAAAGGAAAAGTCTTGATGAAAATTAGAAAATGTTTTGAATTGGATGATAAAAATACAATATATCAATATTAACACCTGTAGGACTCAGTGAAAGCTTCGCTTAGAGAAAATAAACAGGTTTATATGCATTTTTAAGAGAAAAAAAAATCTCAAAATCTCTGCGTACCTCTCTTAAGTAGTTGGAAGATGACAAGTTAAACTCAAAGGAAGTAGAATGATGGAAAAGACAAAAAAAAAACAAGTTAATGAACTTGGAGATGAACAAAAAGAATATTAAAAAAAGTCAAAAAAATTGGATCTTTGCAAAGAAATGAATGTCAGTAAATCCCTGGCAAATTTAATCAGAGAAAATGAGAGAAAGAAAAATCAGTGGTGGCAAAAATGAAGAATTTGTTTCTCCATATATTTTAGGCTGTAACCAAACAATAAACGTATTTTAAAGGAAATAGTTTTTTAATACATTTCTAAAGGTGGGTGAAATGGGCAAATTATTAGAAAAGTAAAACATCAAAAATTGGTGCCCAAAGAACTATAAAAATACGAATAGTTCTGTAAGTATTAAAGTAAAGAAGCTTAACAATCTCTCTCTGAAAACTTTGGGATGGTTAGTCATGCAGGCGAGTCAAATTGTGCCAGATACTTCAGGAGAAAATAATGTCAATAGCGTACACACTCCTCCAGGGAATAGAGGCTCTGGGGACTCCTTACTTTCCAGCAGTGTGACCTTGTTTATTTACTTGTTTTTTGGTCCCACCACAAGACACATGGGAGCGAGTTCCCCGACCAGAGATTGAAGCCCTGTATTGGAGGCGCAGAGTCGTAACCACTGGACACCAGCGAAGTCCCCCAGCAGTGTCCGCACAATTATGGTGACCTGGTCAGATCCCTATGAGCAGTGAAGAGCTCCTGAAGTGTCTGAGACAGTTCATGGCAGTGAGTAAGCAGGTGTTAATGTCTTTAAGTAGACTAGCCTGTCGGGATAGCAAGAAGATCAGCTCGCTGAATGTATAAGCTTGTCTACTGATGGAACCAAGCCCTCTGGGCTCAGTCTCGAGCTGACTTCTCTCTGCAGCTGTGGGTGCTGAGAACCATGTGGATGAGGAGCTGCAAGGCAAACAGACTAGGACCTTAGTCATCTTCATCTGGCGTTCCCTGAACCCCTCCCACTTAAAAGCGTAAACCTGAACTCCCCCAAAACACAAGAAGACTGTCTTTGATGAAGCATCCTTGGGGGGGAAGAATGGTGCTCCCAAAGCCAGGTTCCTCCAGCCTCACCAGGTGTGCCCTGCGAGGCACAGCAGCTCTCCTTTTCCTTGGAGGGGGGAACCAGGGTGGGGGCAGGGCCCCTCCCCCACTGGTTTGTTCTGGTCGGGTGTAGCCACCAAGGGCCTGGCAGGAGCCAGAAGGCAAGAGGAGAAGGGCTCTTCCAGGCCAGGGGCGCTGTTGCAGGGCTGGCCCTCCTGCAGCGGCAGTTTCTGCTAGGGGGAGCCCTCCTGCGGCCCCCTCCACTCCAAGGCTCCCCTCGTGCTGACCCTTGGCCTCCTCGTCTCAGGCTGCTCCCCTTCAGCTCCCCCCACACCTCTGGCCTAATTTCCTCCTCTCATTTGTTATAAGATCCCTGCCCAGGTCGGGGGAATCCTGATGGATGCATTCAGCCCTGTGTGGGGCTCTCCTTCTTCTTGGGGTGGAGGGCTTCTTCCGCTTCACTCTCTGCCTTCAGCACTTGCTTTGCCTGGACTCTGAGGATTCTCTACCTTCTTGTTCCTTCAGTTCTGCATAGAAAAAGATCTTCGCTCTATTTTATCCAGAAGTTTTAAATGTCTTGTCCCCAGGAGTTTGTACTTGCTTTGCCTGGACTCTGAGGATATCTTTACCTTCTTATTCCTTTGGCTCTGCGTAGAAAAAGACCTTTGCTCTATTTAATCTAAAGTTTTTAAATGTCTTGTCCCCAAAAGTTTTATCAGAATGCCTAGCCTGCCATGGGCTTCTTTGGTGGCTCAGTGATAAAGAATCTGCCTACAATGCAGGAGACCAGGGTTTAATCCCTGGGTTGGGAAGATCCCCTGAAGAAGGAAGTAGAAACCCACTCTGGAATTCTTGCCTGAAGAATTCCAAGGACAGAGGGGCCTGGCGGGCTACAGTGCTTGGGGTCGCAAAGGGTCAGAAGCGACTCAGCCACTAAATAGCACCTAGTCTACCACGTTGTCTAAAAGGAGGTGAAGCCGGTGAATTCCAATATTGTTATAATGGGGACTGCGTGTGCAGGCTTAGTCGCTTCAGTTCTGTCCAGCTCTTTGTGACCCTATGAGCTGTAGCCTGCCAAGCTGCTCTGTCCATGGGATTTCCCAGGCAAGGATACTGAAGTGAGTTCCCATGCCTTCCTTCAGGGGATCTTCCAAGCCTGGGGATTGAACCCCTGTCTTCTGCATCTCCTGCATTGCAGGTGGATTCTTTACCCACTGAACCACTTGGGAAGCCCATAATGGGGAGTACTGCCCTTCAGATTGTATATAGATGCATACAATTAGACTCCTAATGTAGAAACACACTAAGAAAAGAGTGATGGCTCTTGCAAAAGAAGCGCCTGGCATCGTTGGTCTCTGCCCATGAGGAACTTGCACCCCTGGGACTCTGTACAGCTCAGCCCGCCACCTTCTTGTCTAACTCAATCCTGACTTTAACAGTATAGGCAAGGGGTTATTTACCTTAAAATGCTCCGTTCGTTGATGGTACGTTTAGAAAGAACCAGGTCTCCTATGACAAACCTAGCCAGCGTATTAAAAAGCAGAGACGTCAGTTGGCTGACAAACTGAAGCAGTTTCCATGTCAAAGCGATGGGTTTTCCAGTCGTCGTGTACAGGTGTGAGAGGTGGACCGTAAAGAACCAGTCGTCATGTACAGGTGTGAGAGGTGGACCGTAAAGAAGGCTGAGCATCAAAGAATTGATGCTTTTGAATTGTGTTGGAGAAGACTCTTGAGAGTCTGTTGGACTGCAAGGAGATCAAACCAGTCAACCCTAAAGGAAATGAACTCTGAATATTCGCTGGAAGAACTGATGTTGAAGCTGAAGCTTCAATACTTTGGCCACCTGATGCAGAGATCTGAGTTGTTGGAAAAGACCCTGGTACTGAGAAAGACTGAAGGCAAAAGAAGAGGACAACACAGGATGAGATGGTTAGATAGCATTATCCATTGACTTTAGCATTACCACGATCTTGGACAAACTCTGGGAGATAGTTAGGGACAGGGAGGCCTGGACATGGACTGCAGTCCATGGGGTCACAAATAGTCAGAGACAGCTTAGTGGCAGGACAACAGCCACACAAACTCTCCTTATGACGAAAAGAAAGCATTTGACATTACAATTCATACTGTTATAAAATGTGACACAGTAAAGACAGCAAATAAGAAAAATTTACAGGTTAGCATTGAATTGCATTTGTTGGGCTAGATGTTAGAACCTGTGGATCACAAAGACTTCACTTTCAAACATACACCTAGGACCGGAAATTAATTCAAGGCTTGGCTTCAAGCTGGCTTGAAGAGCCGCACGTTTTCCTACATCGAGTGAAAAACTCTGCTCCTGTTATACATCTTCAGCTTTGGGCACCGGCTTATGACCCAGTAGAGTACTAAGTTATAGCACATGATCATTATTCTTCAGGAAGAAGCTTCTAGGGTCCATAGTGATCTTCTGTTTCCCTACAAACTGTATATCCTAGAGACACAGATGACAGGCTTGAAGGAAAATAGGTCAACAGTACTTAAGATAAGTAATACTTTAATCAATTTTAAGATAATTTCTGATGGCTAGTGCATAATGGTAATATACTACTTCTTAAATTTCCTTTTAAAGTGGTGCAGACATTTAAAAACCCTATTGTATAAATTGCTTTGGAGAGACGCGGCTGCCCACTTTATCTTCCCTGAAAGGATGTGCCTATTGAAATAGGACATATGGGGCTCTTATATGTACTGCAATTGTCCTCGCTCTGTAGGCACCTCGTGAATTCATGCATCCTGGGGATGTAAGGCTGACCTATATTGTTTTCACAGCTCTAGTGCTACAGAAATTGGCTGATTTTGTGACTGATGGCTTTGGAATCGGCAATACATTCTTAATGCCCAGTGAAGCCTCGTTTAAATTCACACTAATTTACATTAAGTCTGTATTGTAATATCCCAAGGGCAGGAAAAGAAACAGGTAGGGGGAAAATAAACCACAGTGAGTGCAAGGAGGCACAGTTATGTATCATGTGACTCCTGAGCTGCTCTGGATTGGGCAGCCTGCGGGTGCAGAGGTGAGGGGGGTGGGGTCCGTTTCGTGGGGCGGTGGAGCAGGAGGCTGTCCTAACAACTTAGGTTTCCAACCCCGAGTCCCATGCAGTGAGCACACGCCCCTGATACACCCATTTCCACCAGTCACGGGTGATGGAGCCAGGACAGGCCTTGAGGACACGTGGTCCAGGCATGGCACACGTGGCCCAGGGTTTCATCTGATTGGACGGTTGAGATAAACCAGAGCGATGGCTCAGTCACAGCATCTGCTGTGCTCTGGGGCCAGGGATGGGGCCTGAGAGGGGTGTCGCTTAGTCCCACCCCCTCCTTTCCCAGAGCGGGCAGTGGACACCGGGGAGGTTGCTCGCTCAAGGTCATCCCCGTGTTGTTAAAACAGTTCCAAAGCTCAGTCCCCTGGTTCTTAATTCAGTCTCGCTCTGACACCTTGATCTGGAGGGTCAACTGTCTTATATTAAACATGATTTTTAAGTTGTACGTATCCCTGGTGGCTCAGTGGTAAAGAATTCGCCCTCAATGCAGGAGCTGCTGCTGCTGCTGCTGTTAAGTCGCTTCAGTCGTGTCCGACTCTGTGCAACCCCATAGACAGCAGCCCACCAGGCTCCCCCGTCCCTGGGATTCTCAAGGCAAGAGCACTGGAGTAGGTTGCCGTCTCCTTCTCCAATGCATGAAAGTGAAAAGTGAAAGTAAAGTCGCTCAGTCGTGTCTGACTCTTAGCGACCCCATGAACTGCAGCCTATTAGGCTCCTGCGTCCATGGGATTTTCCAGGCAAGAGTACTGGAGTGGGGTGCCATCGCCTTCTCCACAATGCAGGAGACTTGGGTCCAATTCCTGAATTGGGAAGACCCCTTGAAGAAAGAAATGGCCACCCACTCCAGTATTCTTGCCTGGAGAATCCCATGGACAGGGGAGCCTGGTGGGCTGCAGTCCATGGGGTCACAAAGAGTCTGACATGCCCTGGTGACTAAGCAACAGCAATATTGACATTAGGCAAGTCCAGGTGTTATTTTCAGTCCTTCCTCCATTTCAGTTGGTGGAAGCAGAGTGCTCTGTCTGTATCCAGTGTCATCTCAGGGCAGATCTTCTGTAGATTACAAAAAGTAACGATTTTTATGAATTCAGTATTTAATTTGTTGAGGGCATTAATCACCCTCAATCAAGTTGAACATCTTATCTTTGAAAAAAATTAATTTCCTGATCCTTCTTCAAGTAAATGAAGCACCAACTAAAGGATAAAATGTTGATAACTGTTCTTTTTCTGGATGTTAAAACAGAATTGTCTTCTACCTACAACTCACATAGTCTTTACTTTTCTGAAAAATCATCTGTAAAGAATCACAAGTGTGCATCCCACCCAGAGAAACTCAAGTGTCCTTGCTGGCAAGGAGACATGCCTTGGAGGGGTCACTGCAGCCTGGTTCATTATGGCAAAACTTGGAAGCCACCTACAGGTTCTTTAACAAGAGTGCAGACAAAAAAAAAAAAATCAGGATTTATTCATATAATTGAATATGATGTAACAGTAAAAATGAGTGAATTGGAATTTCATCTATGAGTATAAATAAATGTAAGCAAGAATACTATTTTACTGAGTTGAAAACTTTTACCTCTAGTATGATGACAGGTATATGAAGTTAAAAACCTGTACAACCAACTTGTGTAACATTTATAGGTGTTCATGGGCTTCCCTTTTGACTTAGCTCGTCAAGAATCTACCTGGGTTTGATCCCTGGATTGGGAAGATCCCCTCCCTAGAGAAGGGAAAGGCTACTCACTCCAGTATTCTGGCCTGGAGAATTCCACAGACTGGGGTCGCAGAGTCGGACACAACTGAGCGACTTTCACTCATTCACTCACTCATGGCTGTTCACCATGCATTTCTTTATCTTTGTCTATTTGAAATACAAATCTAAAAATGATACTACAATGAAAACTAAATCCTTAGTTCAACCAAAAAATAGAAAATATTTCACTGGCGATGGCAAAAACATATTTTCAAATAACAGATTAGAATTGTACCGGATTTTGACCTCCCTGACTTGTCCTTTCTCATCAGATTTCAAGTATATTGTATGAAAGTGAAAGTGTTGGTCCCTCAGACGCATCCGACTCTTTGTGACCCCATGGACTGTAGCCCACCAGGCTCCTCTGTCCTTAGGATTCTCCAGGCAAGAATACTGGAGTGGGTAGCCATTCCCTCCTCCAGGGGATTTTCCTGACCCAGGGACCATTCTTAACCATCTGAGCCACCAGGGAAGCCCATTGGATGGCTTAAGAGAACTTTTGTACAAAAGATAATTGACTTTGCTCACTTTAAAGCAAAGGCAGCTCTTCTTCCATTAGTTTGGCTTTCTGTAGAATTTGTGGAGGTACCCGTGTTGGTGAGGAAACAGGGTTCGCGGGGCGGCTAGGTCAGTGCAGAGGTCAGTACAGTTGTTCTGGGTACAATTGTCCTGTCCCCGGATGGCCAGTGAAAACCAAGAACGAACCCCCATAGCCTCAGCCCTCAAAACCGGAGTGTGTGCGTCCCCAAATCCCCATGGACCCCGGCTCCTTCCACCTCCTGTCCGCGGGTCTAACGGCACACACAGCACCCTCCCGTCTGGTCTTTTTCACTCTCAGGGAACCTTCTAGGTTGATGGCCTGGTCTCCATCTTCATCCCCAACCGCTCCCACTGACCCCCACTGGATAGTGCAACTTCGGTTCCCATCGACAACACAGACTCAGCGTTTCCAAAGCAATCAGTTCCCCTTCCACTCAGGCCTACCTAGCATCAGGATCTCTCTCTTCCTGTTCCTCGGAGACAGGCAGGGACCGGGGACCCTTTGCTTCAGTGCTTGCACCTGGACACACCTCTCCTCGTGCTACAAAATACAAAGAAATTGTGGGGAAGGCCAACGACCCTTCTGGGTATTATCTCTAGCTCACAGAGATGCCGGAGCTGGGGGCTGCCTGGTTTTCACACCTCTGCTCTGTCCGCCAGTATCTGGACAGCCAGAGCCTTGGTGAAGTCTGACGCTGCCGCCCCGCACTGCGACCGCGATCCCGCTCTTGCTGCTCCAGGTCCACGAGCAGCCTCTTGGTCTCTGTGCTGCGGTGTCTTCTCCTCGTGTCCTTCGCTTGCACGCCAGTGATGAAAACTGAAAGCAAAAATGTTAGTCACTTAGTTGTGTCTGACTCTGCAAACTGTAGCCTGCCAGGCTCCTCTGTCCATGGGATTCTCCAGGCAGGAATATTGGAGCGGGTTGCCATTTCCTTCTCCAGGGGATCTTCCCAATCCAGGGATCAAACCCCAGTCTCCTGTATGGCAGGCAGATTCTTTACCATCTGAGCCACCAGAGAAGCCCCCTCCAGTGATGCGGAAGCCCCTTCAACACCTCTTCCATCCTGTTTCTCTAATAAACAGATTTGGCACTTGGCAAAGACTAGACTTCTCAATCATTCTCATCCACACCTGTCCTGAGAGCCTTGTTTTCCATCCCTCTCAAACAAGAATCCTGTATTTCTACCAATTTAGCTACTCTTTTTTTTTCCTGGATGTCAATACCAGTAGTTTGATGCTAATGATAAATTGGGCTTCCCTTGTGTAGACTGAGCCTCTACACTTATGATAAATTGCATGGTTTCACCTTTAAATTTGCATTCTCTCCCATTGGGTCATGGTTTCAAAGATGTGTGCATTATTTCTTTGTATTTCTTGTTTCCTGAATAATCACTTGCTGTATGTCTTTTGGGCCCGCAAAAAGAAATGAATAAGTTAAAATAAAAATTTGTGCATCTGAAAAAAATTTTCATTTCAATAACTGTAAGTAATCATATCAAAAAACTCTGTCAGTTTTCCTTTCAGGATTTATTTTCTTCTATTGCAACAATGCTGATAATATTGGGTTGGGGTAGGAAGTTGAGCCCACATTCTGGTTAGGCTTGAGAAGTAAGCCTGGAAATGAATAGGTTATTTAAGTTATGAGAAACAGATGTGATTCCGATTGTGTAAAACCAGAACTGTTGAAAATGAACTACTCATCAAGTTGGTCACTTTTCATGCTTTATATACCATGGAAACCAGCCCTTTAACAAGTGAATGCAAGGACTCTTAGATGTGTGTGCACGTGTGTGTGTGTGTGAGGTGTCGGGGCATGTATGTGTGCACATCTCTGTGTGTAATCTCGTATATTCGTTGATAATTGCCACATGACCCCAACACAATGGACTGTTGTATGATAATCCTAAAGAAATTCTTATAACCAGCAAAGCTACAGTATCTGAAACTGTAAGCTTCATGGAACCAGTGTTAGTCTGAATTTGATCTGTACAGTATCTGTGATTTTATAATTGTGATGATTCAAGACTTCAATTTTTTTATCAAGACAGAATAACCTAAAAGCCGGTTGTCATCTTAATGTTTTCTGATACATAGCTCTGGGAGGTGGTGAGGGACAGGGAGGCCTGGCGTGCTGCAGTCCATGGGGTCGCAAAGAGTCGGACACGACTGAGCGACTGAACTGAACTGAACTGAATACATATATTAATTACATTTTTGATGCAAGTTCTGAGAATGGAGGTGCAGATCATCTCTGCATGAATCAGGGTGGGTTGTGTGATGCCCACAGATTGGGTGAGTGTTTCTGAGTGCATCCTGACCACATCAGATGAACGGGGGACAGTCCTGTGACCGGGCGTTTGCATGTCCATCTGCATATGTTTCAGTTGAGAGTGAATGTGACTTGCAGGATAACAAAGGGTCTGAGAGAATCTTCAATTTCATATTCTAACTAGTTAGCCCTATTTGTTTGCTTTGAATCACTCATTTCAATAAGGTGAAAACTTGCGTTAATCCCCATTCATCAGTTGCCTGGATGCGTGCGAAATAGATCATGTGGACAAAACAAAGCCCTGCCAGACGCAATCTGCCATTGTCCCCTAAGCTGCTTCGAGGGGGCTCTTCACAGGTACCAAGAAGCCACTCCAGCCACTTCACATAGTTTGGAAGGTCCTCTCCTTTTTTCCCCGCGTAGCACATGACTCAGCGCAGAAGAAAAGCCAAAAGCGGGCGTCAGATGAAGGGGAAGCCGGAGGAGGCCGAACTCATTTTCCACTCTCAGAGAGACAATCAGCTCTGCGGTAATTTGGAGAGTGAATTCAGTGAATAAATTGTGACATGGGAAAAAGTGAAAAGGACAACAGGCTCCTGGCTCGCACAGAGTCATTACCTTGGCTTGGCATTTTTCTTGAAGACCAATTGATAAAACAGGACAAAAATGTTTTTCCCTGTTAATTGCTTTCAAACACTGTCCTGTTAAACACCCAATTAAAAGGTAGAAGTGTGGTCCTCTGTTTGCTTCTAATGACCGTGCAAGAGAGGCTGGGGGCGGGTGGAGAGAAGGGACGAGAGAGGGAGAAAAGACATAATGGAAGGGTCCAGCATTTTCTTTTATGGCCGTGGAATAAAAAAGATCAATGGAGAAGGTTTATCACGTCTTTAGCTTGCAACAGCCTCCTGAAAGACTAGGGCCTTGGAGACACAGCATAAGCCACACAACTCTTCTGAAAGGGAGTCATTCTGTGGGACTCTATTGGAACTCACGTGTCTAAACACATTTGCACATGCAGCCAAATATCCCGGTTGGTGTGTACACGAGGAAATAACATGGTCAGCTCAAAACGTCTAAAATCTACCACTTATGGAGTAATGTCAGACTGTGATCTTCTAAACATTGTTTGAATCACAAATGTAAACCCTAATAAGAATAAGAAGGGTTGGTTTTGACCACAGTAAGGCTTTGAATCTGGGAAGAAACCAAGTGGTCCACAGTGTGGCTAGAGTTGGTCTGGACCAAGTTTGGTCGGGGCCGGGTGCCGAGGAGGGGGAGGGGAGGGGATGTGTAGGGGGAGGGGTGTGGCGGAGGGAAGAGGGTGAAGAGGGAGGAGAGAATGAATCTGAGACCAGCGGCACATCGTGGACACAGAGCCCGTCTTCTTTTCTCTCATCCGTCTCTCACTTTCTCCCATCCTTTTTCCCCCCAAGTCCTACTTCTACACCCATCTTTCAGCCTGTGGGACTGGATGAAGGAGGACTTTGCGTGGTGCTTAGTGACTTGGGGGTGGGAGTGGTGTGTGATAATCTCAGAGATACACTGAGTCTCTCTTCCTATGGATTCTCTTGGGTTGTGTGCTAACTTGCTTCAGTCGTGTCCAACTCTTTCTGACCCTATGTACTGTAGCCCACCAGGCTCCTCTGTCCATGGGGTTCTCCAGGCAAGAATGCTGGAGTGGGCTGCCATGCCCTCCTCCAGGGGATCTTCCCAACCTAGGGATCGAACCCGAGTCTCTTATGTCGTCTGCACTGGCAGGCATGTTCTCTCTTGCGTTAGCTTTCAGAAATTGGATCCAAACGGGAAAGATAATAAGCGATTTGAAGAAAGCACACAGCACCTGCTGAAGCAAGCTGGGGAGCTGAATGGCAGGTCCCATGTACCTAGTAAGCCCAAATCTGATTAGGTCCCTTTTGACACGGCCGGCCCACGGGGATGCAGTGCTGGCCACAGATACTGTATCATGATTTACCCAGCAAATAATAACAGTAGCTAACATTTCTTGAACACTGACTATGTGCCCTGTTGTTTCAAACAGTTTTCATCCATGAGCTCACTGATCCTTGCAAAGATCTATGAGGCAAGGGCTAATAAACCCCACAGTCTGGGGAACCAGACCGTAAACTAGTGTGCTCATGTGTGCACAGCTGAGAAGCACTGGGGCTGGGTATGAGTTGGCTCACTGCCTTAGCGTGGGAATTTTCACTCTGAGCCGAAACTTTGCATGAGAGAACCACCATCTCAGCAATTTCCTCCACAGGGATCTGACAGATGACATTGGCCTTCAAGATGCTATGGTTACAGAGAAGCACAGTGAGGCGAAGTTAGTTCGGGGTTCTGCAATGTTAAACAAGAAGGCTGAGCACCAAAGAATTGATGCTTTTGAACTGCGGTGCTGAAGAAGACTCTTAAGAATCCCTTGGACAGCAAGGAGATCAGACCAGTCAATCCTAACAGAAATCAACCCTGAACATTCACTGGAAGGTCTGATGCTGAAGCTGAGGGTCCAATCCTTTGGCCACCTGATGTGAAGAGCTGACTCACTGGAAAAGACCCTGATGCTGGGAAAGATTGAAGGCAGGAGAAGGGGATGACAGAGAGGGAAATGGCTGGATGGCATCACTGACTCAATGGACATGGGTTTGGGTGGACTCCGGGAGTTGGTGATGGACAGGGAGGCCTGGCGTGCTGCAGCCCATGGGGTTGCAAAGAGTCGGACACAACTGAACGACCGAATAACAAACAACAACAACAAACATACAAGATGGAAAGGAGGTTTGCAGGGTTACAGGCAGAGCAACTTTTCCCCCATGGAAGTCCGACACCGCGAAAGGCGTTCTCAGAGCCAAAGCAAGGCTGACTGTACCTGCTGCTAGGGTTCTCCTTCATTCAAGACTCCGTAGGAGTGGAATCAAATGGCAGCCTCGATGAACTCCAGTGGCATCGGACTTGACTGTATCTGCAGGGTTTCTAAGGACAGGCTGAGCACTTGCTCTGTGAATGAGAGCTGTGTAGCAAGTTGTGAGTCAAGTTTAATCCACACAGATGGTGCAACTTTCCACTTAGATCATCCAGACAAACGCAGGCTTCAGAAACATACTGAATTGTTGTGACAAGTACAAAGCCAAGCCTGACCTTGGGAAGGGCTGTGGTTCAGGGAGATAGTCTTGGAGGGACCATCTCTCGAGATGCTAGCCCAGTAACTGGGTGTGCAACCTCTGGCTTTCGGGGAATTTCCTCCCAAGAATGTTTACAAGGTGCCATCCTAGCCCCCTTTTTTAAAAAATGTGATGGTCAAACAACAACAACAACAAAACTCTGCTTAGAGAAGTGGACGTCCACATGGCCTCTGTGCCACCCCAAATTGGGAGTGGATGGCAAAATGTATTGTTGTTCAGTCGCCCAGTGGTATCCGACTCTCTGAGACCCCATGGACTGCAGAAATATCCAAGTATTTAATAATGAGCAAGAAAAGCCAGGATTACAAACTCCATTTGGTCACTTCTCTAGTTTGAATCTTAAGTGGTAGCGTCCATACAATTTAAGGTAAAAGAAGTAGGAACTAGAATCAAGAGTTTCAGGCCTCAAGTGCCACTCACAGGCCTCTTACAAGGAAGAGATAGTTAAATCTGCAGTTACCGTTTCATTTTCACCAGCCAGCCAGCATTTAAGGAAAGCTGCTTTACTGGGTTACTGAGTTAGAGGCTTTTGCTTATGCGAAGGTTTAATATGAGAGCCCTTACTTCCAGGACCCCAACGCATAGGCGGTCACAGGTGCAGAGAAAGCTGTATTGCTCTCACCTCCACTTTCAGCCTTAACATAAACAATATTGACAATGTTATTTCACTGATCACTGGTAAATTCTGAATTGCATTTGGTATCACTCAGTGTGTTCCTTCTTACTAAACACCGCTGGCTTGTGGAAGTTACTTGTAGAACTTGAATGCGTGTCACCTCACTCTTTGAGATAATTAATGTAAGAAAAGCCAGAAATGTAATTCTGGATAAAGAAATGAGTTTCTAATGAGCAGTGGTAAAAATTGGCTTGTTCTAAATTTACCATGGAAACAAAGACACTAGATAAGAGGCCTCAGAAGACAAATATACATGTACTATCAAAACACAAATGCAAAGCAAAAGACATCCCTGGAAACAAGGCTCTGGGCTTTGGTCATGTGAGGCTTCTGAGTGGAACTTTTCAAAAAAAATCTTTATTGAACTGTAGTTGATTTACAGTATTGTGTTTATTTCCCCTGTACAGCCCCGGGACTCGGTTATACATGTATACATATGTATATATGCACTCCACTAGGGAAGTGTCACAGAGCTTAAATCACAAATATTGACGTGTGTGGCCTGTGTTTTATTTCTTCTTGGAAATGTAAATTTCATGTTCAAAATAATTTTCTCGTGTTTCATCTTTAATTAAAATATCCTTTGTTTTGGGTTTTGTTTGTTTTGTTTTTTGTTTCATAAAGATATTGAAAATTTGATGCTTTCAAATTGTGGTGCTGGAGAAGACTCTTGAGAGTCCCTTGGACAGGAAGGAGATCAAACCAGTCAATCCTAAAGGAAATCAACTCTGAATACTCATTGGAAGGACTGATGCTGAAGCTGAAGCTCCAATACTTTGGCCACCTGATGCGAAGAGCCAACTCATTGGAAAAGACCCTGATGCTGGGAAAGACTGAGGGCAAGAGGAGAAGGGGAAGACAGAGGATAAGATGGGTGGATGGCATCACCAACTCGGTGGATATGAGTTTAAGCAAGCTCCGGGAGATAATGAAGAACAGAGAGGCCTGGCATGCTGCAGTCCATGGGTCTCAAAGAGTCGGACACGACTGAGTGACTGAACAACACCAACGATTAAAACATAAATAAAAACAAGTCTGTAAAATCCTATAGAAACCCCCGTCCAGAAGAGCCATTTGGGTCGTCAGCTTGGGTTGTATCCCAAGGTGAATAAGGCTTAGATCTTTTCCTCGGGGTTTATCATGGTCCTGTGAAGGGAAGTGAGCCCGAGGGTGTCGGCACCTGAGTGGGGGCGATGGTGGCGGGATGGTGCAGTGTGGGCACAGCCCGATACACGCAGGAGATGCCCTCGTGTCCTCACCAGCCTTGGGGTCTGTGCCAGTGTGGCTGTTCTGTCCTACGCTGTACTTCCTGCACAGCATAATTTTAAAACTCACAAAGCATTTGGATCATAGCTGGTAGATCAGGCTAAGGATGAGAAAGGAAATCAAATTAGATAAGATCTCAATAGAAGAAAAACCAACATTTAAAGGAAATTGCTAAGTCTTGGCTCACGTCTTAATCGTGAACACCCGTCCTATTCCTTTCTCAATTATTTTCTGAGAAATGGTGGGCTTTTCTTTAAATTACCTTTAAATTATCTGAAACCTATGTCACATTCCCCACGCATCTTAAGAGCAAGCTGATCAACAACACATGCATTTTTAAAGACCTCATTAAAATAACTATCTATTAAAGCCCATAGTTCAGAAATAAATTTAGGAACTAAATTAACGGGAGAAGCAGAGTGAGGGGAAGGGAGATAATTACCGTGACGTGTTACAGAGAGTGTTATTTAATTAACCATAATAATAAGAATTATGTGCTGTTCCGCATTTGCAATTTCTTAGCTATTTAGTTTGCCGTGAAACATTAAGAAGGAAATAAAAGAGGAACAAAAAGAATAATTGCAGACAGAGCATTAGAGTCAACTTGTTGATGCCTTGTTCCCACTACCAAGCTGATCAATATTGGCATGCATTGTTCCCATAGCTACCGTATATCCTCATTAAAGGGCCCACCCTCGTGTATCTTTAAAATCGGCAGAGAGGTAGCTGGTTACTGCCGCACTAGGTGCTGATGGGGATGAAGGATGTAGGTACACTGTCTGCAACTTGAGAAGCTCCTAGCCAGTCATTATGCTCACTAGTAGCGTTCGAAAAGTGGCAGACTCCTGAAAAATCATTTAGATTCTATTTTTGCCTCGTAGACTTGCCCCTGGGACTTGGGGTGGGCTGGGCCTTACGTGACTTAGCAAAGTCACCACGTCTCTCTCTCTCTGCCCGTCAGCCACTCTGCAACCCTGAGCCTGAAGTCAGAAAGAGATGAGTATAGACCATTTGATGGATTACTTACCTTTCAGTATTATTTATAAGCTACTGGCCAAAAAGTAGACAGATGCTTTTTTACTGAACAAAAATACATTCATATAAACATGAAATCCCTTATTAAAATTAAAGTGTTCGTCTCCACATTTTATTTGTAATTCAATTACTTTAATTTAAGTACATGTTCCCATAAAAATAACAATGTAAATGGTGTGGAGGCTCCTAGACTAGCCCACAAGGCATATTTAAACTGAAAATGTGACTATGATACATGGACTACTGGGAAAAATGGTAGAAATTATGATGAGAGCACCACTAATTAAAAAAAAAAATCCTCTGAACACTGATACCATCACTTTTTATTTTGCTGTTGCCTAAAAATAGATTGCTTTAGCAGAAGGAAGGAGGTAGGTGGGTTCTTTGGGAAGGGGATTCCTGAATGTTTAAAACCCTTTGGAGACTGACAGCAGTATCTCTTTATTATATATAATTTCATTGTAAAAACCTGGAGCTCTCCTCATTGTGCGGGCATGCCACTCTATCATGACTGAGCTCTATTTGTCAAGAACTTCTTGTCAATCCAAGCATCACCTTCCCTACTCTTCAAAGCATGGTCTCCTTTGAGGCTGGTGTCCAGCCACAGTACTTTCTCTTGATTCTGCTGTTCTGGTCTAACAAATGTCTCGTGCTGTCTTGTGCTGATGGAAGGTTATTTTTGTTAATTTTTACTGGAGTATAGTTGATTTACAAAGGTGTGTTAGTTTCTTACTGTACAGCAAAGTGAATCAGTCATAAGTATACATATGTCCACTCCTTTTTAGATTTCCTTTGCTTGAAGGTTTGAAC
The DNA here is from genome assembly GCF_029407905.1 of Bubalus kerabau. Lineage (NCBI taxonomy): Eukaryota > Metazoa > Chordata > Mammalia > Artiodactyla > Bovidae > Bubalus > Bubalus kerabau. The sequence goes on along the minus strand of NC_073631.1, from coordinate 121,206,342 downwards.
ACCTCCCCAAGGGCATCCCCTCCTTTCCTGGACATGAGCGGGTGTTGTGGCCGCACTGAGTCTGCTGACCATCCACTCCAGTCTCCTCTAGCCCTGTCCATGTGGGGGCCTCTCAGGCATCCCTGCCCTGGGTCCTGCACATTCTTCCTGGCAATCCGTCATCTCAACCTGAACTCCACTATGCAGATTGCCTAAACGTTAATGTCTGTCAAACCATCTTACATATCCCTGAAGGGCTTCCCAGGTGGTGCAAGTGGTAAAGAATCCGCCCGCCAATGGAGGAGACCCAAGAGTTGCGAGTTTGATCGCTGGGTTGGGAAGACCCCTGGGAGGAGCAAATGGCAACCCACTCCAGTATTCTTGTCTGGGGAATTCCATGGACAGAGGAGCCTGGCGGGTGGGCTACAGTCCACGGGGTCACAAAGAGTCGGACGCGACTGAGTGCAGCGCATGATGCGTGTTAGCGACCGAGGTGCCACCCCCTATGCGTTTACTATCAAAAGTGAAAGTGTATTATTAGTTATAAAAAAGGAAAACCTCAAAGTTCCACCCTCCATTCCCCTGCCCCACAGACAACAAATTTCATGTTTTTGTATATTTATCACATACAATTTCACTCTCCAGCGTCCCTTCAGCTCTAATACTCTCAATCTGGTAAAAGTGCCAGGAGACCCATGCATTCTCTTATCCCCGGCTCCCTCTTTCTCCTGCTCCACGAGGGTCTAATGCTCTGGGCCGGCCACACTGCGATCATTCGGAGCTTGAACCCTTGACTGTGCTGAGAATGCCCTGTTGCCTCGTTGGAGCTGGAATTGCTGTTTCCTGGAGGCCACCATTTTCCTTTATTAGATTCCTCTCGTGCTGTGTGGGAGCACGCCCTCAAGTAACTCATTGAGAAAGAGTCAATTTCTCGTGGATTTCCGTACCCGAATATGCCTTTACTCCACTCTCATGCTTGCTCGTTCAGAGGGATGTAAATAAATCCCCCCCACCCCAGTATTTTGCCCCACTGACGTCTGGCTCCCAGGGCTGCTTTAGTCGGGTGATAAATCCCCCCCAGTATTTTGCCCCACTGACGTCTGGCTTCCAGGGCTGCTTTAGTCGGGTGATAAATCCCCCCCAGTATTTTGCCCCGCTGACGTCTGGCTCCCAGGGCTGCTGTTGAGAAGTTTGCAGATTCTTTGCTTATGGCGGTTTGCTCCTCTCTTAGAGGATTTAAGGATTTTTTTCTTTCTTCCAGTTACTGCTCTGTTGAACATCATCTGGGACTTCAGTTCAAGGGTTTGTTTGTTTTCACGCTGTACTCCTGCTTCCTCCAAGGTAATCTCTTAACAATCGCCTTTGCATTTCTCAGCCGTACTCTCAACAGTGAAAATATGTCCTTAGGTCTTTGTCTGTCATTCTTTCTGAGCCTGTTATCTTGTGGCTTTTGTATCATTTCTGTTGTCATGTTTGCTGGAACATCAGTTCCTTGAGCGAGATGTAACTCTCGCTAGATTTTCTAAATCAGAGTCTGCAAATGTCTTTCTCTTGTCTTCGTGATTGTATCAACTTTTAACTTGGTGTCACATTCTAGGTTTCAAATAATTTTCCTAGTAAAATCTAAAGGCATTATTTCATCTTCCTCGATCAGAGCTTGTCGACCACAGATCTCACAGCAGTGTGGTCAGTGGACCTTTGTAAGTAAGCTGGTTGCTTCCTAAGTCTATGTCTTCTGTGTTTTGGTTAAAATCCTGATGATCAGAAATCTTACCAAGTGTGTCTGCGTGTGATGGAGCAGCGTGCTGGTCGATGGGCAGATCCGAGCCTTATTCTTGCCCGGAGCCTCCTAGTATGTCTTTGCTCACGTCTTCCTCTATCTGACACCCGCTAAAGGTTGAGCATCTCTTACCCACGTGTATGAACCTTCTTCTGCCACTGCCAGTCCTTCCTTCTGCACTGCCTTCTGTTCAGACCACCCCACCCCTGCACCCCCACCTCCAGCCTCCCATTTCAACACGTCCTTTTTCCAGCTCTTCCTGCTGTAGAGACTTCCACTGAGGTTTTTGTTTGTATAATCCTATTTGTAATTCATAAGGTCTTTGCTAAGTTATTCTTCGTGTCAGTCCCTCTATTTGTATGCATGGAATATCCTCTCCGGTCCCTCTGAATGTCTTAATTGTCGGTGTTTTGCTTCACTTATTCCAAGACTCAAAACAGCTCTTGGTCCTTAAAGAGATACGTCTATTTTTGTGTCGAGCTGAGCACCTTTCTTCACATCACTGGCTTTCTCCCACGTTGCCGTTTCTCTCCTCAGGTGGGTGGGCACTCCGGACTGGATGTGGACTGAGGGTTTGAGCGTGGCGGGGCACGTCTCCAGCCAGCAGGAATCAGTTCTTACAGAGGGCACACGGACCCTGGCCTGGGAGGAGCAGGAGGGGAGGGGAGGAGTGAGTGGGGTGAGCATCCCTGGGGCTTGTGAACCCTCGAGGAAGCCCACCCCCTAACAGCTGCGGCTCTGCCTGGGTGCGCCTCACTTCTCTGGCCATGGGGTCTTCCCGGCCAGAACCCACACTTTGAAACCACCTGTGGCGTTTGCCTCACAGAAGGTGCCAGGCCCGCTGGCTTGAGAGCAGGTGCGCCTTCACGCTGCTCCCACCCTTGGACCCACCAGCCACATCTCAGCAGCATCAGGGGACCCCCCACTGAAGTGCTCACAGCCTCTGATTCAGGCTTTTCTGAGTTCTGCTGGGAAAACTCACTTTTCAGATGTTCTGTCTTTTGCCTACATGGGAACCCTGGTCCCTGATGGTTTCATCCTCAATCAGGTCCCATTTGCTGGGTGTCTCCCAGCGACTCCTTACGGCCCAGGTCTGCTGGTGGAAACCCTTTTCAACTCTTTTACTCTTGTCATTTCAATGGGGCTTGAAGAAGCACAAAAAGTGAACACACGCTTATTCAGCCATCCCGACAAAAGCCCTTCTTTTATTTTTCTCCACATCAGCTTGTCTCAGGGCCGTGAAAACACAGGGCCACCCACCGTCTCCAGCCGTCATGAGTGCCCACAGTGACCCACTGGTACAGCTCGAACAGCCTTTGAGCTCACCACCCGCCTCACGCCCCGCTCTGTGTCTTAACGATTCTGGGCTTATGTTTCTATTGAGACCTGTTGGGGCAGTTGGCCCCCTTTCTCCTTTCTTGTGTTGTGGTCATCCTGAAGTAGGGTGACCTGCAAAGCACCATGAGTCCTTGTAAGAAGAGAGGGATTTGGGCATCGATGTGCGAGGAGAACGTACATTGGAAGGACTGATGCTGAAGCTGGAGCTCCAATACTTTGGCCACCTGATATGAAGAACTGACTCATTTGAAAAGACCCTGATACTGGGAAAGATTGAAGGCGGGAGGAGAAGGGGGCAGAGTATGAGATGGTTGGATGGCATCACCGACTCAATGGACATGGGTTTGAGCAAACTCAGGAAGATAGTGAAGGACAGGGGAGCTCAGCGTGCTACGGTCCATGGGGTCACAAACAGCTGGACGTGACTGAGCAACTGAATATCAGCCATGCACGAGGAGACGGTCAAGTGTGAAGAGGTGGAGACTGGAGGGCTGCGTCTAAACACCGAGGGACTTGGTGCTTAGCACAGGACAGGCTTAGTGTTCCCTCTCAGCTCAGTCCACTGTTCGAGGGGTGGGGAGGGGTATATGTCTAGCTGGAGGAGAGCAAGCCCCTACCCCTTGAAATCCCCTGGGGGCTCAGGCTCCTTCCTTTGGGTGGCACAGCCACTCCATCCCCTGTTCAGCTGGCAGACAGGAAAGGGAAGGGGGAGAGGATCCTTTAGAAGCTTTTTAGGAGCAAGACTTGGAACTGGGGGCTACCCAATTTATTTCCTTCTCAGGGAAAAACACACATATGTGTAAGTCCATGGGTAGTTTGGGGGCTTCCCAGGTGGTGCTCATGGTAAAGAACCCACCTCTCTGTGCAGGAAACGTGAGAGGTGTGGGTTCAGTCCCTGGGTCGGGAAGACCCCCTGGAGGAGGGCATGGCAACCCAGCCCAGTGTTCTTGCTTGGAGAATCCCACGGAGAGAGGAGCCTGCAGGCTACAGCCCATGGGGTCTCACAGAGACGGGCATGAACGAAGGAGCTGAGCCCACACACTCGGGTAGCTTGCTGACTTTGTTATATGGTGAGTCATCTTTCTGACCTCCCCGCTCAGTGTTCCTTAGGACCAGCTTCTATCTTCAGGTTACCTCATGGTGAAATGTGGCTGCCAGAATTCCAGCCATCATATTTGTGTGGCCAGCCACAGAAAGGAGCAGAAGCAGGATACCCAAAGGGCTGCACCTTTGGCTGAGTTGGCTTCCTATAATCATGTTTCTAGAAGTTTTACTCAACATTTCTACTTACATCTCATTGGGCTTATTTGTAGAGCTGCCCCCAGTTCCAAAGAAGACAGAAATATGATGCTTATTGTAAGTGGTTTCGTGTCTTGCTAAAATTAGGAGCTGTTGGGAAGAGGAGAATAAATACTGGGAGACAACCAGCAGCAAGAACTTCAGCAACAAAACAAGTCTTACTTTCATGGGAAGTAGAATAAGCTGTTTTTCTGGATATCAACTTAATCTGACTTAGCTTCCTTCTCCCCTGGAAACTTTCTTCACTTTTAACTGAATTACCCATTATCAGTCAGTACATCAGTGAAAAAAGCTCATAGAATAATTTTTGAATAAGTTGGAAGGGCCAGAATGTTCTTGGTGAATGCATACAGCCCTGTACATTTGCGAAATCTTGTTTCCGAGAGAATGGATGCAGAATGTTCTAGAATCAGTGACTACGGAACTTTTATCAAAGCCTAAGTTATTAAAAAAAAAAGTATTCCTTGAAACGTTATTAAATAAAATCAATTAATTATAAACAATACAAAATACTGGGGGTCCAAAGTGAAATTACTTTTCCTCCTTTTAAACTTGCCCTGCATTACCTAAAAGTTTTAGAAGTTGTGGTTTTTCATTAGTTTTTAAATGCGAAATTAATATATTTTGTGTAGGTAAATTTAGAAGAGGAGAATATAAAGGAAAAAGTGAAATCCCCACCTCTTGCTTGGCCCTCCTTGTCCCACTTGAGCATGACTAACCATTTCTTGGACACCTTGACAAGTGAACACGCGCTTGTGTGTGCATGCACACGTGTGTGCGTGCACGTGCATTATCTTTCCTCTAAATGTAGAAATACAGACATTACTGTGCAGCTTGCCCTTCTGGTCTGTGAGTCCCCTTGGCTGTCCCTCATGGACACACAGATCCATTCAGACAGTCCCCAGATCCCTGTACGGGAGTGGGGAGGGATTTAAGCAGTCGCCATGGGAGACACCCGTTTCTGGTATTTCTCTGTCGCACATCAGGCTGCCGTGGCCGGCCACAGTCACACCCGGGCTGGTTTGTGAACTTCTCTGTAGGCTGAGTTCTTAGTGGTGAAAGTATTGGGCGCAATGCTATGCACATTCTCGATTTTATAAATGACGGTAAAGTTCTCTCCGAAAGGTTGTTCGGCCATAGACTATGATATTCCGCCACCGTGCATGAGAGTTTATCCCTCATTCTTAGTGATGCTGCATACGGCTAATTTTTAACCTTTGTCAATCTGATAGGTAAAAAACAATTGCCTGAAAGAATGTAGTTGACCATCTTTAGGAAAAGAGACAAAGGACATGAATAATAACTTCTCAGAAAAAGTAAATGCAAATAGCCACGCACTCAAAATCCTAAGATCAAACGGACGTGCACATCCAGCCGGGGCAGCTCCTCACTGCAGGGGCCACAGGCTAAGCACCGACTTCTCCAGAGACAGCAGAACTTTCTGGGCTCCTTTCGCCCTGAGTCTGACTATTGTTAAGTCACTGCTTATTGTGAACAACAGAAAGCACACATTCACAGCACAAACACATTTCATAAATGTTTTTACCTTGAAAAAAAGATCGGGCGTAGGTACTGCATATTTCAAATTATCGAGTAGCTTGATTTATGTATATCCAGGCTAGAGAAAATTGCCAGGAAGCACATCACAGCCAGACACTAAATTGGAGCTTATGAAAGAGGACAGAAGCCTCCGGTTCTAGAAGAAAAAGTCAAGGAGCATTTTACATAAATTTGTTGATGATCGCTCCCAAATTAATTATTAAGGGGAACTCAAGGGTGATCAAAAATGTCTCAATTTTTTGAGGTTCCTGTAATGAGAATAAAATATACTTTGTGCAAGTCAAAATCAACAATAAATATTTATGGTTGTGCTCAAACAGGTGGAGGAGAGGTGAAGGGAGAAGGCGTGAATTGGGGGCCAACACGTGACGTGGTGTGGACCTCAACTCCTCATGCCCGCCAGCCACAGCGGAGAGGGAGAGAGCTGTGGGCGGGGCGGTGGGGGGAGCTGGGGGATTGTATGTTTTGAGTGGGTTCCCCAGACAGAACCTCCAGAGCGTCTGTGAGCAGGGAGTATATTAGGAGGAGCCCTGGGACCCCCACTTGTGTCAGGGGGGGAGGCTGAACCCACCAGAACTCCAAGAACTGGGGCGGTCCCTCAGAGCCGGTACTACCTGGGCTGGGAGAGGGGCCTGGGTACTCCATGTCAGCTGCCCACGGGGTGCAGGTCGCCTCAGGAAGGGGACTGGCTTGGGGGAAGCCGGAAGCCTTCTCTTGGCTCAGGAAGCAGGTCTTCCCACCCCGGGGGGTCAGGGCGTGTCCACACATCCTCTATGGGCCCGTCTGGGGAGAGAAGAGGGGAGGCAGCAAGCAGACATGGCCCCTGGAACGTCCCTTCCCAGGCCCAGGAATGACTTCAGAAAGAAGCGTGTTCCATCACTGACTTTATCCTCTGGGGTTGAGGAGCTCCATTTTTTTTAAAACAATGTTAGCTTTTCTCTGAAGGGATGAGAGGTACCCAGGCTGTGGTCAGGGTCTTCCATGCCCCAGTCGCGTCTCATCTTGATGTGATGATGATGCGTGCATGTAGGCGTGAGCTTGTTACCCCGTCGTCAGAGGTGAGGGACCGTCTCCGCAGACTTCCGGGGTCTTCGTGGATGCTCCTGTGTTCCTCGACCCTGTTGGTGCGTGAGCGTCCTTCAGTGAAGCTCTGCTGGCCTGCCCTATGTTCACAACTGTTCCAGGGGTTCGCAGCTGCGAGAGGTCAGACCAGCGGTCTCTCTTTCCCTGCTGAGCAGACGGGAGGTGGGGCCTAGGCTGCTGTCACACCTCCTGAGGTCCCGGCTGCTGAGGGGCGGCTTTCTCAGGGACGTCTGTCCTGCCCATTGCTGCTCAGCGGGGCCTCCTTGCCCCAGCCCCCGTCTCCCCATGTGCGTGTCGCATCCTAGATCGCCCATTCAGTACCATCCCCCCATCACTCCTGCACCCAGAAGAACACCACGGCCCGCAAGCTCTCGCAGGTCACCTGCCCGATTGGTCACCCACCTGTAAAGTTCTCCTGGAGGCCGGACCCCTCAGGATGCAGGGCCAGCACAGACCACTGGGGGTTCTCACCTCCTGGTGGGCCTTTGACTCATCGTGTGGGGTGAAGCGGAACCTCATAGCAGGAGCTTCTTCTCGGAGCCCGCGCTGGCGGCAGCCCCGCCCTCACGGGACAGCATCCTCGGGGGGCAGCGGTCCCCAAGTGGGGCAGCTGCTTTGCTGACATAGCAGAGAAGGGCACGGTGATGCTTCAGCAGGTCAGAGGGCAGGCCCCAGGGCCAGCTCTGTGCTGGGAACCAGGCCCATCTCTGCACCTGGCGTGTTCTCACCGACGCCCTGGACCGGGGCAAGGATTCCGGCTTCTCTCTCTCCCAGAGTAGGTGGAGTGTGAACTGGACTGGCTGGCTGGTGTCCTGAACACTCCCTGCATGTTTTGGAAGGTCCCTGACTTCCGGGAGGCAGATACACTCCCTCTAACAGGAGCGGCACAGGGATCCCCCCGCCCCACCCCCAGGCCTGGTGTAGACCTGTCATCTCTGAATAGACGGCTAAATGCTGGTTTGCTTTCACAGAATGGATCGGGGCTGCGACAGAAACGCGCGCGGCAGCCCATGCATATCAATCACTCCTATTATGAGCCTCACGCTCGGGAAGGGTGTCTTGACGAAATCAACAAAGCGTGTTCCTCCTCTCGGGGACCAGCCCTTGGAAACTGTGGCAAGCTGCAAATGTATTTCTTAGTTCAATAAGCACAGAATAGCTTTGTTATGGTAGTTTTAATTTCCGTTTTTTCAACTTGTTATTATACGTCTCTTTTATGGATAAAAATGACAGTCTCGCGGGAGGCCCGCATTTCCCCGGGGCCCGCTTGCTGTCTGCACATGCACAGCGGTTCTCGCGAGAAGCTAGTCCTCTGTCTCCTTTGATGGTTTTCAAGGTTGCTGGTGACCAGTCTCATGGGCACCACGGTTTCGGCCCCTGCACTGATCTCAGCGGCCAGAATCTTATGCCCACCTCGCTTGCTCACTCAGCTCCAGAACCTCGACTCTGGAGTCACTGAGCTGGGGGTTCTCCAGTCGTAGGAGTGTGGACTCTGGTCTCAGACCCAGTGTGGTTGTTTTCCATGGCACTGAAGTGGATGACCACACACTGTGCCCCTGAGAACAGCACACATGTTTGATCTCATGTTTTCCACGGGTTTGTGGTTTGGACTCAGCTTGGCTGGACGCTGCCCTGGAGGGTTCACTCGAGGGTCTGGGCCAGGGCTGGGGTCTCACCTGAGGCATGGGGTCCTCCCGAGCTCATGTGATCGATGGCAGAATTCATGCCCTCGCAGCCGTGGGACCCGGGGCACCCTGCTTCTCTAGGGTCAGTCAGAGAATCCCTGACTTCCAACCTCCCTTCAGGGACAGCCTGGCCCGTTGGGTTAGGCCAGGCCCACAGGGACCATTTCTCTCCAGATGGACTCACAGTCTGCTACATTGGGACCTTCATCATTGTCCGGTCCCTCCTCCCTTGCCACAGAGCAAAACCTAATCCCAGAGTGACAGCCGCTGTGGCCAGAGGCCTCCCCATGGTGGAGAGTGGACCGCTCTGGTGCGTGCACCAGGGAGGGGTCGGGAGCAGCCTCAGGGTTCTCGCAGTGCAGACCGGGGCTCGGACTCACCTCTGTATGTCCCGGGGCATCCAGTTAGGATTGCTAGTTACCCGCCTGCTTCTCTGCGCCTTCCTTTCTAACCTAGAGATACAGATGTCAGGACTTGTTATGGGGCTGTTACGAGTGACTGAGTTATAGAAGGTCCTGGAATTCCATCAGCACCTCCTCGTCAGCCCCCTGACCCAGCTGTCCCAGCATCCCAGGAATCACACCTGTTCTCTGGGGCCGGGCCCATCAGACACTCTCTGTGACCCGCTCGATGTCCTCTAGACGGAGCACGGGGTTTGGGCTGCATCACCTCACACAGACGTGGGCTCTCAGTGGTTGGGAGCAGTGGTGCCAGGCTCGTGGGGTTTGTAGGCTGTGGTCCCTAAACCTCCAGGGGCCATCATGGGAGCTGCTCGGCTCCTTCCCATGCGATGGCCCAGGTGAGGAGCACAGGCTCCTGGTGGGCACAGCGCTCCATCACCACCCCACTGCCGGTTGTGCAGGAGTCCTGCACAGTTCAGCCGTGGGGGTGTGTGCGGGGGTGTGTGTGGGGTGTGGAGGGGCATGTGCACTGAAGGCTGCGGGGGTGGGAGCACGCATATGTGTGTGTGTGCATGCAGGCTGTGTGTGTGTGTGTGTGTGTGTGTGTGTATCCCAAGCTGTGGGTGTGTTGGTATGTGTGTGTGTGTGTATGTATGTGTGTATGAGTGTGTGTGTGGGCAAGTGTAAGTGTGTGTGTGGTGTGTGTAGGTGTGTGTGTGTGTGTGTAGGTGTGTGTGTGAGTGTGTATATGGAGCAGTGTATGTGTGTGTAGGGGTGTGTGTGTGCATGTGTGTGTAGGTGTGTGTAGGTGTGTGAGTGTGTGTGTAGGTGTGTGGTATGTGTGTAGGTGTGTGTGTGTGTGGTGTGTGTGTGTATGTGTGTGTGTATGGAGCAGTGTGTGTGTGTGTGTGTGTAGGGGTGTGTGTGTGTAGGAGTGTATGTGTAGGTGAATAGGTGTGTGTGTAGGTGTGTGTAGGGGTGTGTGTGTGTAGGGGTGTGTGTGTAGGTGTATAGTTGTGTGTGTGTAGGTGTGTGTAGGGGTGTGTGAGTGTGGGTGTGTAGGGTGTGTGTGTGTGTAGGGGTGTCTGTGTGTAGGGTGTGTGTGTGTAGGGGTGTGTGTGTAGGGGTATGTGTGTGTAGGTGTGTGTAGGAGTGTGTGTGTAGGTGTATAAGTGTGTGTGTGTAGGTGTGTGTGTATGTAGGTGTTTGTGTGTAGGGGTGTGTGTAGTTGTGTGTGTAGGGGTGTCTGTGTGTAGGGTGTGTGTGTGTAGGGGTGTGTGTGTAGGTGTATAGGTATGTGTCTGTAGGTGTGTGTGTGTAGGTGTGTGTGTAGGGGTGTGTGAGTGTGTGTGTGTAGGTGTGTGTGTAGGCATGTGTGTGTGTGTAGGGGTGTGTATGTAGGGGTATAGGTGTGTGTAGGTGTGTGTGTGTAGGTGCGTGTCTGTAGGTGTGTAAGCATGTGTGTGTGTGTAGGTTGTGTGTAAGCATGTGTGTGTGTGGGGTGTGTGTGTATGTAGGTGTTTGTGTGTAGGGGTGTGTGTAGTTGTGTGTGTAAGGGTGTCTGTGTGTGAGTGTGTGTGTGTAGGTGTGTGTGTAGGCATGTGTGTGTGTAGGGTGTGTGTGTGTAGGGGTGTGTATGTAGGGGTATAGGTGTGTGTAGGTGTGTGTGTGTAGGTGCGTGTCTGTAGGTGTGTAAGCATGTGTGTGTGTGTAGGTTGTGTGTAAGCATGTGTGTGTGTGGGGTGTGTGTGTAGGTGTGTGTGTAGGGGTGTGTGTGTAGGGTGTGTGTGTGTGTAGGGGTGTGTGTGTAAGGGTGTGAGTGTAGGGGTGTGTGGGTGTGTGTGTAGGTGCGTGTGTAGGTGTGTGTGTGTGTAGGGTGCGTGTGTAGGTGTGTGTGTGTGGGTTGTGTGTAAGCATGTGTGTGTGTAGGGTGTGTGTGTAGGTGTGTGTGTAGGTGCGTGTGTAGGTGTGTGTGTGTAGGGTGTGTGTGTGTGTAGGGGTGTGTGGGTGTGTGTGTAGGTGCGTGTGTAGGTGTGTGTGTAGGGTGCGTGTGTGTGTGGGGGTGTGTGTAGGTGTGTGTAGGTGTGTGTGTAGGTGTGTGTGTAGGTGCGTGTGTAGGTGTGTGTGTGTAGGGTGTGTGTGTGTGTAGGGGTGTGTGGGTGTGTGTGTAGGTGCGTGTGTAGGTGTGTGTGTAGGGTGCGTGTGTAGGTGTGTGTGTGTAGGTGTGTGTGTGGGTTGTGTGTAAGCATGTGTGTGTGTGGGTGTGTGTGTAGGTGCGTGTGTAGGTGTGTGTGTGTAGGTGTGTGTGTGGGTTGTGTGTAAGCATGTGTGTGTGTAGGGTGTGTGTGTAGGTGTGTGTGTAGGTGTGTGTGTAGGTGTGTGTGTAGGTGTGTGTGTGTAGGGGGTGTGTGTGTGTAGGGGTGTGTGGGTGTGTGTGTAGGTGCGTGTGTAGGTGTGTGTGTAGGGTGCGTGTGTGGGGGTGTGTGTGTGTAGGTGTGTGTAGGTGTGTGTGTAGGTGTGTGTGTAGGGTGTGTGTGTGTGTAGGTGTGTGTATATGTGTGTGTGTGTGTGATGTGTGCACCACCGACTGCGGGGAGGGCCTGGCAGCTGCGGGGGTTCTTGCCCCTGGCTTCACTCAGCCACCTCGCCGGGCTGGGGAGAGGCACGTGCTCGGAGCTCCGCTGATCTCCCAGCAGCTGGCTTTCCGCAGCCCCAGGAGCGCGGGCCGTGTCTGGCTCCAGAGGCTCCCGGGAGGCCACGGCCGCTGACGTTTTGATCTTCGGGAAGCGAGCCGGGTGGTCAGCACGCGCGGATGTGGGCGTGTCTTCTTGGGGCCGCGGGTGCGGGTGGCCGTGCAGCAGCATCTCGCATAGGATTGTGCGCGTGCCTGGGCCCGGAGGACCAGTGTCACACGTCCCGAGCGAAGGCAGAAGCTCCGGTTGCCATGGCAATAGCCAATCGAGGGAGCTGTGACCTAAATCGTGAGTGAGGAGAACGGTCCCTTGTCAGTGTCTGCTCCGCGGCGCGGCCCGGCGGCGCGCATCACCTGGAATGAACTCGTTCACCTCCACGGGAGGGACGGACGCTGGGAACGAACGCCGGGAATGGACAAATCCGCGCTGCCAGAATCCAGGGTCGGGCCAGAGCGGCACTCCCCTGGGCCCCACGCTGACCTGCGCTTCCTGACATTTGGGGGTGAGGACCAGTCCTCTCCCTGAGCCGAGGCTGCTCCCACGTGGGCCCAGTGGATGGTCACCTGGGAGCCGGTGTCTACCCTCATCAGCGTGTCCACTAGTGACACGCACGCACACACACACACACACACACACACACACAGCAGAGCAGCGCTTGGGGGCGGGACCGGTGCCAAGCAGCCCCTGGAGGGTGAGGTGCCCGGGACCTGAGCTGGGGTGAGGGGCGGCAGGAGGCCAGAGAACCGAGCAGCCTCCCATGCGGTCTCCCGCCACGTGGTGGCCCTGCCTCACAGTTCGCTGGAACCACGTCCCCTCGTCTGGGGGCACCTGGACGTCTGGATGGTGGGCTGCGGCCACAGCGGCTTCCCGTGCCGGCCAGTGTCCCAGGTACCCCTCCAAGCCTCAGGCCCCCTGTGGGAAGGGCTGAGTCTGGGGTTAGTAAGGACCCTGTGCTCCTGGGGACTCAGATGAGGCTAGGTGGCTGCGGGGCTGATGCCCACCCTGGCACCCAGGGACCAGGGCTCTGGCCTGGGGGCTGCTTCTGGGACGCACCGCCGGCCCCCCACCCCGCCAGGGTTTGCTGAAAAAAGCAGGATGTCCCCTTCACTGATTTTCTCCTTGCCTCCCCAAGCCAAGCACAAATTTCTGTCTTGTTCTGACCTGGCAATTTGAAGCAGCATGGCTCTCCCCAGCCGGGCTCCCACGCCACCCCAGCCCTCCTCTGAGTGTCCCCATCAGGGTCCCCCCCGGAGGGCAGCTCGGGGCGCCAGGCTGGGCCTTTCCCCTTTCCGGGCCATGGAGCCGCCTGCCGTGCAGGTGTGGCTCTCAGTTCCTCCCCGCCTGCTCCAGGCTCACCCCCGGGTCCCACCCGCTCCAACACCTGTGGGTGAGCATGGCTTGATCTCACACTCCTGGCAAGGAAATACCATTTTCTCCTGGACTCTGAAACACTCAGAGTAAAAAAACAAAGAACAAAAAAACTCTCTCCCGCTGAGGGATCAGGCGCTGTTGAGCGACAGGAAGGTGGGGAATGCTTTTGAGGAGGGGGCGCCTGGATTCCGCATTGCTCTCCTGCAAGGGTTCCTCTCTTCAGTGATGCTTCCGAGGGTCCCCAGCCGGTTCTCTTGTCATTCCACCTGGGCAGACCGGCTCAGGGGGGCTCAGCTATTCCAATCAGTGCCCACACCTTTCCCCCAGAGTGACCTGGTGGCTGGTCTGCCCGTGAAGCTGGGAAGGGACCTGTGTGATGGGAGTCTGCATGTGGACGGTCTTGGGAGGACCATCTCTCCCAAGCCACAGGCTGTGGTTCTTACTTCTGGTTGCCTGTCTCCTTTTTTTGTATTTCAACTTTAGAAAGCTGTAAATATAAGTGGGGCTTTGCCAGTGGCTTAGATGGTAAAGAATCTGCCTGCCAATGGAGGAGACGCAGGCTCCATCTCTGGGTTGGGAAGATCCCCTGGAGTACGAAATGGCACCCCACTCCAGTATTCATACCTAGAACATTCCATGGACAGAGGGGCCTGGTAGGCCACAGTCCATGGGGTCGTATCCAGTCGGACATGACTTAGCAACTGAACAGCAACGACAACAAAGTATATGTGGATACGATGGCAGGTCAGCTCGATGCACAGAGGCTCTAAAAGTGGCCATTTGGGGTGGGCCAGAGGCGAGCACCTTGCTGGCCTGGAGGCTCTGGTCGGGGGCCAGGGTGGAGCAGGAGGAGGGCTCCGGACGCCATGCCGCCTCCCCAGTGGGCAGTTCTGTCGACCTGGGAGGGCCTTGGCTGTCCGCTGGCGGGGTTCCACGTGGAGGGACAGACTGCGGCTCTGAGGGCACCCAGGCCGTGTCACCGCCCGCTGTGCCCTCTGCGAGGCCCCTTTCAGGGCGGGTCTTCATGCTGCCAGCTCTGTGTATCCTCCCCGCTCATCTGCGAATGCGGGGGTGGCAACAGGTGTGCGCCCTGGCGGGGACTGTCACGGGGAGTGAAAGCTTTCGCGCGTGTAAAGCACTCTGTGTGTGCACACGTGCACGCTAAGTCGATTTAGTCGTGTCCAGCTCTGTGCGGCCCTATGGCCTACGGCTGCCGACGCTGATGCTAACAGCTGGTGCCGGTGTTGCTGCTGGTGTACACCAACGCGCACGCTAGTGCTCGTTGTTCAGTCTCAACACTATTAATATAGTTTCAGCACAGGTATCAGTATGAGCGTTCGTTACTGGGCTCACTTCTGGCGTGGCATCAGGGCGAGGGTCAGGACGGGTACCGGGTGGGCCTCAGCCGGAGCAGCTCTGTTGGGATCGGGGTCGGTGTCGGCGTGGACGAGCAGACCACAGTGGTGCCAGCGTCGGCGGCAGTGCCGGCGGGGTACCGGCATCACCCCAGTCCATGTCAGCGTCTGCAGCAGCGCCATAGCAGTGTGGGCATTAGTGTGCCAGCCTTGGAGAGTGGGCAGCCTGCCTCAGATGCCAGGACTGAGTTCACTGTCTGCGGATGGGGCAGTCATTCAGAGGGCTGTCACGGTGGGCAGGGGCCAGAATCCCGTTTCCCGAGGCCCCTGCTGCTGGGCTGGTGTGGCTGACGTTCTCCCCAGTTCTCTCTGCCTCCTGCCTGAAGCTCCCTGAAGGCCCTCCAGGCTCCCCTGAGAAGGGGTCATCACACCAGCTGTGCCTCCAGGGTGCAAACTCACGCGTTTTCTCTTTTGTCCTGTTGCAGACCCCCCGGCCCTGGGGATGGTGGGCACACCTTCGCCAGCTCCCTCCCCCGCACCTGGCAGGCCAAGTCCACTGCTGATGCCAGGCCCTCTGGCTCCCCACGTGCGATGGTCTGGACCCTCGTGCCAGCCTCCCCTGTGTGGAGGGAACCTCGGTCCAGGGCCCCCTGCCCGCCAGGCTCGGGTCCATCGGAGGGTCTCCAGGCCCTTCCCACCCTCTCCTTCCCCATCTGCCGCTCCCAGCGCATCCCTTTGTCGTCTGCATTCTGCCGCAGTCTGTAATCAGCGAGGGCTTCAGCATCTCTCATTACCAGCTCTTGAAGGGATTCTTCAGACTCAGCAAGAACCGCCGCCTGGGCCCCGGCCAGCACCTGCTTCCTGGGGCTCAGGCAGGGCGCGTCTGCGTTCGCCCGCGGCCCTGGGGCGGCCTGGCTTGGCCTCACCTGAGCCACCTGTTTGGGCTCCGGGCGTCGTGGACGATCGGAGCTCTGTCTCCCAGTCCTGCTGCGTACGGCGACCATAGTCGGGGACAAGGGAGCTGGGGACGTGTCCTTGTGAAACCCTGCCTTCCCCAGAAAGGACAGATCAGGTCTCATTTGAAAACTCCTGTAAGAAATAGGCGAGCCCCGTGTCTGCCTGTGGGCCGTGGTGCATGCATATGCGTGTTTCCAGGTAAGGGGAAACTTTCAGAATTGCAAGACCTGAGGGCAAGACGTGAAAATGTGTCATAGCTCTTACCCAGGTCAGGGCCAGAGGCTGAATTTGGAAGCCGCCACTAGCCAAATCGGAATGAGGCTGCAGCATTTCCCCAAGTTCCCCTTTTCTGGAGGCCGAGGTCACCCCAGCTGCTCAGCAAAGGAGAGATTGCTGGGGACCCTTCCCTGGGGCTAGGGGAGGGCTGCCTAGCGGTCGTCTTCCCCTGCCCGCCCCCCAGCATCATCAAATAACCACCTATTCAGTTGACACAGGGCTGTCCCCGCACACAGAAAGGGGTGGGGACAGGGTGCGACGGAATTCAGTAAAAGCAATTCTGAAGGGGAGAAGGAAAGTGGGGAGGGGGCAGCAGTCTCTAGTTTAGAGTTAACAGAGAGATGCCAGGGAAACGCCCAGAACACACAGGACCCAGTGGCCCGCCCCACCCGCCGTGGGCCCAGCAGCTGGGTCTCCTGAGCTGGTGCCTCAAGAACCTTCCAGCCCCATCCAGGGCCCCCTGTTTCCACACCTGCCCGTCCGTCCACCTTCGATGACGCTCTGAACACAGGAACGACACCTAGCTGCCCTCTAGTTTCATTCTTGCTCACCAGGAGCATCTGTGGTCCATGGAGAAGCTTCGGTTTACCACTGTTCTTACGAGTTCACAGCCAACCTCGAAACAACCGGAGAAGGACTTATCGGAGCTTTGTCAGGGGCCTCCTTTTCTGTCATCTCCTGCCTCATCTGAGCGGTCCAGAGACCTCCAAGCAAAGCCACGGTGACTGCTCCCCCATTGCGCAGGACTCCGTTCAGTTTCAGAGGCAGATGTCTGGAGAGCAAAGACACAGAGACGTTGTCAGCGGCCCCAGAGGCGGGCGTCAGCGAGCGTTGTCTCAGCAGAAAGAAAATTCATTTGGCTTGAGAGGCAGATGTTGGAACAGCCAAGGGGGAGAAGTTATCAAAAACACAGCCTCCCCTGTCCCCCACGGAGGTAGGACTCTGCTCAAGGCACGGTGTCACTCAGAGACCTGCCCTAAATTTACAGAAAATGTAGGACAGGAAAGGGTAGCCGTGACGCCCAGGCGTCTGTTACTCCTCTAGGGTGGCTACGAGCTGCTTAGGTCAACACTGGGCCAGGACATGCACGAGGCGATCACTTAGGGGACGGCCGATCAACCCCCGCTTCCAAGCCACTTGCCTGGAGCCGGTCCCCGCTGGTCAGACTCTGTGACACAGAGACCTGATCAGGATATGGTCATCCAGCATCTCTGACCAGACCCTCTACGAGGACACAAAACCTCCTGCCACCAGAAATTCTGATGGCTTCCCTTTTCAAAAATAGCTTGATTTATCTTCTGAGTGTTTTTAAAGTAGCATATGCAGATGTACAAAATTCTAAATTATGAGAAATATAGAGTGAAAAAAATCTCCTCTTCCACTCCTGACCCCTGTCACTGGTCCCCTCCATGGAACTGTGTTGGCAGGCACTTCCGCATATATGGACACATGGGTGTGTCCGCACACACACGAATACTCTCTTTTCACACACCCTCATATATATATGTACTGCTTTTTTTCAGATATATATATATATATGCATAAATCTTCTTTTTCAGATTCTTTTCCCTTATGGGTTATTACAGAATACTGAATAGAATCCCTGTGCTATATGATCGTCTTTATTGATTGTGTATGTGTGTGCCCAGTTGCTCAGTCGTGTCCGACTCTTTGTGACCCCATGGACTGTAGCCCGCCAGGCTCCTCTGTCCATGTAATTCTCCAGACAAGAATACTGGGGTGGGTTGCCAGTTCCTTCTCCAGGGATCAAAACTTTTTCTCTTGTGTCTCCTGCATTGGCAGGAGGATTCTTGACCACTGCCCCACCTGGGAAGGCTTTGTTAGTTACCTGTTTTATATAAAGTAGTGTGTATCTGTTAATCCCAAACTCCTAATTTACGCCTTCCCCATTTTCCCTTTAATCCTAAGTATGCTGTCTGCGTCTGTCAGCCTGCTTTTATGTTGTAAGTGAGTTCATTTTCATCTCTATTCTAGATTCCACATATAAGTGAGAGCGTGTTTGTCTCTCTGACTTCCGTCACTCAGTGTGGTAATCCCTGTGTCCGTTGATGTTGCTGCAAATGGCATTCTTTCGTTCTTTTTATGGCTGAGTCGTACTCCGTTCTACGTATGTACCACATCTGCTGTGTCCATTCATCTGCTGATGGGCATTTGGGCTGCTTCCGTGTCCTGGCTGTGGAAACACTGCTGCAGTGAATACTGGGCCACATGTATCTTTGAAACATTAATTTATTTATTTTAATTGGAGGCCAATTACTTTGCAATTTTGTGTATCTCTTCAAATTAGAGTTTTCTCTGGGTATATGCTTAGGAGTGGAATTGCAGGATCATACGGTAGTTCTGTTTTTCGTTTTTTAAGGGACCTCACTGTTTTCCACAGTGGCTGCATTTATATTTATACTTCTCTCCCAACATGTCCTGCAAATTTTCTGAGATGGTAGCATTAATGATTAATTAACAGTTATCCTGGAACTTTGTTTCATGTACGGCATCTAAGTTGTCTCATTTTTCGGCACATCCACCTGGTATTTCACCGCATAGCTGTATCACTTACTGAACCTGTACCCTATACTCTTCTCAATCTTTTGCATTTACAATCAGTTCTGAACTGAGGACATTTGTATATATTATATATATGCCATTCTCATGTGAAGAGTAGCTGCCTAGAAGTGGAATTGCCAGGTGAAATGTGTAAGAGAATTTAATTTTTATAGGTATTACCATGGTTCCTCCCCTGGATGCTGTGTCTATTTCTTCTCTGACTGATGATGGTCACAGAAGAAGCCCCTGCTCCCCACCACCCACCAACTTAATGTGATCAGGTGTTTTGATCTTTGCCCAACTGACAGGAGTTTAAAATTATATCATTATATTCTTGGTTCCCATTTCCCTTCCTTTGAGTGATATCAAGTTTCTTATTACATGCACAAGAGCTACTTGGATTTCTTTTCCTACATGTGTATAAAAATGAGCCATTTTTTCTATTGTGTTATTAGCTTTTATTAATTTTTTCCTTTTGAAAAAGCTTTGTAGATAAAAAAATTATCTCTTTTTCTATGATATCTTCCACAAATATTTTATTTTCCTAGTTTGCATTGTCTTTTGACTGTATTTGTGTTTTTCTTCTAAAGCTCTTTTCTCTTATATTTGTTGATTATGATTTCTCAGTTTTTATGCTGTGCTGCGCTTAGTCGTGTCTGACTCTGCGACCCCATGGACTGCAGCCCGCCAGGCTCCTCTGTCCGTGGGATTCTCCCGGCAAGAATACTGGAGTGGGTTGCCATTTCCTTCTCCAGGGGATCTTCCTGACCCAGAGATTGAATCTGGGTTACTTGTGTCTCCTGCGTTGGCAGGCGGATTCTTTATCACTGCACCACCTAGGAAGCCCAATTTTTCCCCATGGACTGCAGCCAACCAGGCTCCTCTGTCCCTGGGATTCTCCAGGCAAGAATACTGGAGTGGGTAGCCTTTCCCTTCTCCAGGGGTCTTCCCAACCCAGGGATCAAACCCGGCTCTCCTGTGTGGCAGGCAGATTCTTTACCATCTGAGCTACCAGTTTTTATGGCTTCTGAATTTTGTGTCATAGTTAGAGAGGCCTCCCATACGCTTAAGATTGAAATTTACCCAAAGTTTCTTTATCATATTTTTATGGTTTGAGTTTTAGGTGTAAAGCTTCCATCTTTTAGAACTTACATTTGTGTCAGGAGCGAGCAGGGCTCTCACTTCCTTTTTCTTCCAGATGGTAGCCCAGCCGCCCCAGCACTGGAGATCAGCCATCTTTCCTTGTACTGATTTGAAATTCTGCATTTGCTCCTCATTAAATTCTTTATGTGTCTGGTTCTGCTAGTGGACTTTCTGTTCCATTACATTGATCTGTTTACCTGTTTGTGTTCCAATATAGGACAGTTTTAATAGCTGCAGTTTCACTGGGGGTTATAGCATTTTAAAAGATGAAGTCTCACCCCTTCCTTTCATGCAGAATAGTCCTGGTAATTCTTGCAAGTTTTCTTTCTTATTTTTTCCTTTTTCTTTTTTAATGTGAACTGAATCTGCCCAGTGGGCTTCCCACGTGGCTCAGTGAGTAAAGAATCAGCCTGCCAATGCAAGAGATGAAAGAGACGCAGGTTTGATCCCTGGATCAGGAAGATCCCCTGGAGTAGGAAATGGTAAGCCACTCCAGGATTCTTGCCTGGAGAATCCCATGGACAGAGGAGTTTGGCGGGCTACAGGGGTCACAGAGAGTCGGACATGACTGAGTGGCTGCGCACGCCTGCGCAGATCTGCCTGGTGTTCCCCATCTTTTGCAGTATTTCCGAGTCACTGTTTCAGATGTGTGTCCATGGTGTCATCTCTTCCTTTAAATGCGGGAGTTTATATTCATTTTTCTTAGCCCGTGGGTGTGTGATAATGACAGGAATTCCTACTTTAGGTCATGCTTTGGCTTTTTATCACTTCTCTTTGTCAACCTTCTATGATATGTCGCTGCTCGCCTCACTCTGGTGCAACATTTCAGACGTAGAATCAAGATTCGTCTGGTTTCTGGGAAGTGTAAGTTACATCTTGAAATATTTTTATGTCCTGTTATTTGACTTCCCTTCATGGGCACCAGTGTGCATGTGTTGAGAGGTCTTCTTTGTCCTTCTTTCAAGTCTCAGATGTTTTCAGCTCTGAGCAGCCTCCTTCATGGCTCTTGTCGCCTCCTTTACCTCAGGGATGCCCAGCCTCTGGATCTAATGCCTGATGATCTGAGGTGGAGCTGATGTAATAATAATAACAGAAATACAGTGCACAGAGAAGGCAATGTGCTGGAATCATCCCGAAACCATCCCCCCACCCCACCCAGTCCATGGGAAATTGTCTTCCATGAAACTGGTCCCTGGTGCCAGAAAGGTTGGGGATTGCTGCTTTATGTAATCTTGGGAGAGTTTGTTTCAGCTCCCCACCTGGCTTCCCATCTGGGTGGATTCTGTTCTCTGCTTGTTCCTCGGGCACCTCCAACTCCTGACACTTGCTGCCTGGGGTCATGACCATGAACTTCAAGGGCCTCCCGCTGCCCTAGACTATTTCCTGGTCTTTTCTTGTTATAGGATCTTGATTAGGATCTCGAATCCTAATATCCATTCCATCTTCTCCACTCCCAACATGACAGCCCAACTTAAGGGGATCTGTACGCAGATAACCATCTTCTCTCGGAGATTTGGGGTAACACCTCCTGGCTCCTATCCTAAGTCAACCCTCACGTGTACAGGAAAGCCCTTCTCTCCTGCTTGGCCACAGCGCCCCTGCCCCATCTGTTCTGCATCACCATTTTCTCGTCTCATAGAATCGTCATCATCTGCAGCCAAACACACTCTCCCATTGCCCATCCGAGCCAGAAAATCCATTTACCTGTTGCCTTCAGCTGCTGCCTCTCTTCTCTGCTCTCACCCTGAGCAAAACTCTGCTAAATACCATTTGAGTCTTGTCTTAGTCTTCCTTTTCTCCCATGTTCTTCTGAGCCCACTCTAATCTGCCTGGGCTTCGCAGGTGGCTCAAGTGGTAAAGAACCTGCCTGCCAACACAGGAGACTTAGGAGACTCAGGTTTGGTCCCTGGGTCTGGAAGATCCCTTGGAGGAGGGCATGGCAACCCACTCCAGTATCCTTGCCTGGAGAATCCCCTGGACAGAAGAGCCTGGCGGGCTACAGTCCACGGGGTCACGAAGAGTCAGACACGACCGAGTGACTTAGCGCTCAGGCACTCTAATCTACCCCTCCCTACCCCCATCCAGGGAGCCCGCTCTCCTTCACGGCAACAAGGTCTCCTCATTGCCGAGCCCACAGATGCCCCTGAGGGTTTCTGTTCATTCTCTGGTCCCTGAAAGTTGTCTTGTCCCAGGTCAGTCTGGGGCATCTCTCCTCCGTGCACGTTCGTTCTCTTAGTGACCTCATCTGGCCCCGTGGCTGTAGCACTATTTGCTGAAGACGATAAAAAACACACCTTGGACCCAAGGGTCCACCCCAAGAACCACCTGTGGCCTGCGTTCTGACACTGTCGCTCCGGTGCCTGGCAGACACACCGTCAAACATGGCAGCTCAGAGGCCCTTCACTCCTGAGTCTTCTCCTTTCTGTCGCCTCCCCCCCGAACCCACTCAGAAAGGACAAGTCCGTCCTTACAGATGCTCAGACTTGGACTCTTAGAATTTCTTTGATTTCAGTCTGTCTCACCCCACGTGCAGGCAGTCTGCTCTCCTTGTCAGCTGTACTTTCCAAGTATATATGGGACTCACCCGTTCCTTGCTGTTGTTGTTGTTTAGTAGCTAAGTCTCGTCTGCCTCTGTGTGACCCTGTGGGCTGTAGCCCACCAGGCTCCTCTGTCCATGGGATTTCCCAGGCAAGGATACTGGAGTGGGTTGCCATGCCCTCCTCCCGCCCATTCCTTAACACTCCTTATACTACTTCTGGGCTGGTCTAGCATCCTCTGGACCACGGGGAACAAGCAAGTGTCTGAAATCTTTTGAGTGTGAGCTCACATTTAATGGGATTTCAGTTGTGGGAATTTTCTGAGGCCTGGTTCCAAGGTAGGTCTCTCAGTGGCTTCTTCAAATGCCTGGATGTTTTACAAAGTCCAGATCACGATCAACTGTAGTCTTGGCTTGAGGTTTCAGGGATCACCAGGTCGTGTGAATTTGAAATGCAAACCTGAGAATGTTTGAGGATGGCTTTGGATTTTGAAAACTCATGGGAGATGTTTTCGCCTTTCCTGCTCCAGATGGAAAATGTCCAGTCTTGTAGGAGGTATTTTTCCTAATTCATTTAAAGTCATGTGACGAGAACAATAAACATTTCTGAGGATCATTCCTCTTAAATCCCCTGCCCAGGGCTGGCCCTGTCCCTTTTCCTCCAAGCTCCCCAAGATGCCATTGGAACCAAAAGTCAAGTTCATCTGGATTGTCAAATCCCTCAAAGCAGGATTGGCTTCTGGCTTATGCTTGCTTCTGTCTTAGTCCTGAAAAGCCCAGAATGCAACATCAGTTGTCCTCGTCACTGGACCCCTCTGGTCTGCCAGGAGCCCTCCTCCATCCCAGGTTCCGCTGCTGGCCCAGTGGAGCCACGTTGAGGGTGACAGTGGATCTTCCTGGACACTGATCTGGCCAGGTCTCCTGATCCTGTAGCCCCGTCTGCCCTGGCATTTCTTATTCCACCTCGGTCCAGTACTTGAGTTAGCTCTTGTTTCCTGGTTCTTCCCGGGTTTCTCCCTATGGCCACTCTTGAACAGCACTGTGCTTCTCAAGTCAGCCCCAGTCTCAGCGTAGAAAAGCTTGAACTCAAGTCCTTACGATACACACCTGTGTAAGCCAAGCTCCACGAGAGAATGGGCTCCGCCACATGAGTGTGTAGACGGGGCCCCGGAGGGCCTGCCCTGCCAGTTTATGTACACTTCCAGGATCTCAGAGGACAGGAGGGCGCCAGGACTCTCCCGTGGGGTCGTGCAGAAGCCGCAGACCTCGGCTTGATGGTCCTTTCGAACGGAAACCGAGACGAGAAGAAGAAAGAGCAATGGCCAACGACACACCCGGGAAGCCTCTGGGTCTTATAACTCTTGCCTCCCAATTCTTTTCCAGGTCACTGGAGGATAGTTCAAGAAAGAGAAGATATTGATCATGACTTTTTTTAAAAGGTAAGGCAAAAAATACAAGAAAAAGGAACAAACTATATTTGAAAGCCCTAGAGTGTTGTGAAGTTGCGTGCTTTTCCTTTGGGGGGAGCATGATTCCGGTTCTGCAGACACACTTCTGCCGTCGGCGGGCCCTCAGGACTGCTCTGTTTAGACAACTGCATTTGTCTCACTGGAGCTCTGATAATATGGGAACCCCTGAAAATGAGTAAGCCAGAGCCTTCATGCTTTCATTACCTTTGTACTTTTTGGAGCTGACTTCTCAAAGACAATTCTTCTGTAGCCCGATTTCCTGGTCTCTACATGATGGACTGAGCGGTCAGTTCAAGCTGTTGCCAGCCTCTGCCCCAGTTCCTCTTCCCAGTGGGACCAGAAGAGCCTGGCAGTGGCACCCTGGGCTGAAGGAAAGGCATCACTGCTCAGAGACTCTGCAGACCAACCAGGAGCCAGGCGGTGGGCTGACTTTCTTCCAGCTCGCCCATCTCCCCTCTCTCTGCCCTGCGCCCTCCTGGCGCATCTGCCTTCTTACCTGTTTCAGGTATCTTGCTGACTAATATTTTTCTAATATTCTCCACTATGGTCTAAGCCTGTGTCAGAATCCCTGGTGGCTAGAAGAGCTTTGAGCTGAGCCTCTTCTGCTTTCTTTGACTCTAGCGATAGGAATAAGATAGAAAATGAAAGTGAAAATCACTCAGTCGTGTCCGACTCTTTGTGACCCCATGGACTACACAGTCCATGGAATTCTCAGGCCAGAATACCGGAGTGGGTAGCCTTTCCCTTCTCCAGGGGATCTTCCCAACAGGGATCAAACCCATTGCAGGCAGATTCTTTACCACCTGAGCCACAAGGGAAGCCCAAGAATAAGATAAGTAACCTATTTGCAAGTACCAGGCAAAATAGAGGATTCTGAGAAACTGAGGGATCCATCAACTGTATTATTAGCACTTTTTTTTTTTTTGGTAGGAGCTCAGGTCACCGAGGGGACCATTGGGTGCCTGGGTCATTTTTATCCTCAATCCTTTTCTCTCCTAGCAATACAGCCCTGCCCCCTCAGCCCCAACACCAGTTCAGGCCCCTCAGCTATCACTGTTTAGCCCTGGGATGGCAGGCTTCCAGACTCCATGCATCCAGTCACATTCAAGGCCACTGAGCTGGGTCCCCCGGGCCCTTCCTACCCCCAGTTGTTAATGGTGTTGACCTGTGAAAGACACATTGTAAACAGCACGGTTTCGTAGCACACAGGACAGGGGAAGCTCTTAACAGATACGAAGAGAAGAGAGGCGTCTTGGCTGCAGCAGAGACACTCTCCTGTTTGTCAACAAATGGAAACTGAGGTTCCATATTTATTACTGGACATATCACACTTACGCTTAGAAGTCTCACTCTCTGAAAAATGACCGTGTTGAAAAGTGTAAAGGTTCATTACAGTCACTAACTTTTGTCAGTTTGAGTGTGGTGGTCATTCACTGTGTGCGTACTAAGTCCCTTAAGTCGCATCTGACTCGCAACCCCATGGACTGTAGCCCACCAGGCTCCTCTGTCCATGGGATTGTCCAGGCAAGAATGCTAGAGTGGGTTGCTGTGCCCTCCTCCAGGGGATCTCCCCCACCCAGGGATTGAACCCGCGTCTCTTATGTCTCCTGCACTGGCAGGCGGGTTCTTTACCACTGGCGCCTCCTGGGAAGCTCCAGTCATCTATTGCTGTGGAACCAGTCATTGCTGAGCAATGGCACCCTCAGTTTCTGTGAGTCAGGGGTCTGTGCAGGCTTAGCGGGTGTTCTGATCCAGGGTCTCACGAGGCTGCAGACAAGGAGCTGCCCAGGGCTGCATCTCATCTGAAGGCTCACCTGGGGACCATCAAGTCCGAATGTGCTCTCCTGATTGTCGGCAGGATTCAGCTTCTCGAGGCTGCCAGCTGGAGGCGGCCCTCAGCTCTTTGCCCAGGTGGCTTCTCCAGCACCCGCTTCACGGAAGCAGCCCAGCTGATAGAGAGGCGTCACAAGACGAAAGTCACAGCCTTTCGTAACCTAATCACAGAAGTGACGTTCTGCTAACTCTGACTTAGGCTGCCCTGGGGGCTCAGATGGTCAGCAATCTGCCCGCAGTGCAGGACACCCTGCGTTCAATCCCTGGCTCAGGAAGATCCCCTGGAGGAGGAAATGGCAACCCACTCCAGGATTCTTGCCCAGGATAGCCCATGGATAGAGGAGCCTGGCAGGCTACAGTCCATGGGGTCGCAAAGAGTCAGAGATGACTGAGCATGCAGGCATGCAGGTCACTAACTGCAGCCCACACTCAAGGGGAGCCATCCTATGGGGCCGTGAGCCGGAGGCTGGGGCCACTGAAGATCACCTTTGACGGTCGCCACCCATCAAAGCCTGCCTGTCTCTCACCCTCGGAGGAGAGCAGGACCCCTCCAGGCTTTCTTGCTGTTCAGCTGTCTTCGCCTGGTCTTGGAGATGGAGGAGTTGCACGTGCTTGCATTCTAACCCTTAGCTGAGAGCAGAGACACACGGGGCTCTTCCTGAGAACATGTTGGAGCCCAGTGGTGGGTTGAAGGCAGTAGGAGACCAGGAAGGTCTGAGGCCAGCCCCAAGGAAGGCCCGGGAGGCTGGTCACAAGCAGAGACATACTCCCAAAGCCTCGAGACAAGTGCTGTCGGCCTGGGCCCGCGGTGGGGATTTCAAGTCCTGCAGTAATCCCTATAAAATCCTATATCTTTAATTATCCAACCCACAGAAACTCTTAAAATAGATGATTAAATGGGAGATAATTAATGACTTTCCGTGCAAACCTGCTCATCTGCCAGTGGAAGCCATCAGCTGGAAGCTACCCTGGTGCCCCACCCCACTGGCCCGAGGGTCTGCCTGCGAGCCTTCTGAAGCCTTGGGAACCCCTGCGTCCGAGATGCCCAGGGGCCCAGGTGCCATCCATCTGGTTCACCCCTTCCTGGGTGCTGAGACTGGGCTCCATGGTCGGCCTCCCCAGAAAGGCTCTGATGACTGGGGGGCCCACTCAGTGGACAGAAAATGACCCCATGGGTGGAAGTGGAAGCACTGTCCCTGAAGTTCCCACCAGGGAGCAAAGGCCAGAAGTCAGGGAGTGGGTCAGGGGAGTTTCTTGTTCCCCACACCAAGAAGATGCCTGAAAGCAGATTTTTCACTGATAATAACCTTGCTTTAGACTTTGAGAGTGAGCTTTCCCCGTGAGGAGCTTAGCCTACTTCTCTGCTTCTCATCCAATGGAAACGTGTGTGTGTGTGTGTGTGCGCGTGTGTGTGTGCCAGAGAAGAGAAAATGTGAGATGATAAAACATGGTCACCCTGCACCTCAGAACCGGCATCCTGATAGTGACAACTCGTAACCCCAGGCTCCTGACCAGCAGCGCTGATGCCCCGGCTCTCGATGGACAGGAGGCGAGACACGGCTGACCGCATACATCACTGTTGTGGTTAAAGGCCAGTGCACCAATAATCGAAAAATTGGTGTGGCTGCCTGTGTGTTTTCAGGAGAACACTGCATTTTCTTATTCGTAGATTTCATCTTAAGGGGGACCACTTACTACACAGAAGGCAAAGAAACATGAGGATCTCACAGAAGGGTGATGAATCAACAAATTGCATTTTGTTCAACACGCGCCACCCCCCTCAGGAGGTGGCAGGGGAGCTTGATTACTCTCTAAGACTCTGTGGTTAATCAATGGATAGTCATTGACTTAGGCACTGCTATGGTGATTCCATTTCTAATGGACCCTAAATTAAGATTAATCCATGTTATGGATTGGAGGTTAAAGCATCTGCCTGGAGTCCAGGAGACCCAGGTTCGATCCCTGGGTTGGGAAGATCCCCTGGAGAAGGAAATGGCAACCCACTCCAGTACTCTTGCCTGGAGAATCCCATGGACGGAGGAGCCTAGTGGGCTACAGTCCACGGGGTCCCAGAGTCGGACACAACTGACTGACTTCACCCACTCACTCACTCATGTTACAACAGGTTGAACTGGTCAGATGCTTCACCTCTGTGTTAATTTATATATTTTTTATTTGATCTTAGAGTAGAGTTGGTTTACAACATTGTACAGAAGCTCATGTGTGTGCTCAGTCGTGTCTGACTCTTTGCGACCCCGTGGACTGTAAGTCACAGGCTCCTCTGTCCGTGGGATTTTTCAGGCAAGAGTACTGGCATGGGTTGCCATTTCCCCCGCCAGAGGACGTTTACGACCCAGTGATCGAACCCACGTCCCCTTCGTCTTCTGCATTGCAGGCACATTCTTTATCCACTGAGACATCAGAGAAATCCCCCAGGTATACAGCAAAGGATACACATATTACTTACAAAACTGGAAGAGACTCACAGACTTCACAAAATGAACTGCAGTTTGCTTGGTTGTTTAGTCACCAAGTTGTGCCCACTCTTCTCGACCCCACGGACCGCAGCGCGCCAGGCTCCCCGTCCCTTACCATGTCCTGCAGTTTGCCCAAGTTCATGTCCATAGCATCGGTGATGCCATCCAACCATCTCCTCCTCTGGCACCTGTATCTCTTCCTGCCTTCAACCTTTCCCAGCACAGGGTCTTTTCCAATGAGTCAGCTCTTTGCATCGGGTGGCCAAAGTATTGGAGCTTCAGGGTCAGGGTAGATTTCCTTTAATATTGACTGGTTTGATCTTCTTGATGTTGGAGGTGGAGATAAATTAAGAGTTTGGGATTAACACACACACACACACACACACACACACACACCACTATATATAAAATAGACAATCAGCAAGGGCCTTCTGTACAGCACAGGGAACTCTGCTCCACCCTCTGCAATCACCTGTCTACATGGAGCCTGGGTGATGTGGTTGTCTTGGTGTCTGATGCTCTGCTTGCTGGGGCCCAGGATCCTCCACAGATCAGTGAGCTGGAGGGAGTCTGGCCTGGCCTCTCAGCCCGAACCCCCACGCCCCCAGCATTCAAGCCGACCTATAGTAGAGGGTCGTATGCCTGCAGCCAGGCTCCCAGCCACGCAGACGCAGAGGGAACTCTGATCCTGCGGTTTCTCCTTTCAGTTCACACCACACAGCTTGCCGGCTGCAAGTGGAGCTGAGGCCTGAGCCAAGGGCCTGGTGCAAGGTCAGCCCATGGCTGCTGGGTGGCGTCCTCCACTCGGGTCCAGGCAGGGAGCAGTGCTGGCCATCAGGTGGAAGGTGAAGTTGGGCCTCTCAACCCCCCTCCACCCCACCCCAGGGAGCATCTTTCATGTGTGGGGTGCCGGGCTTTATGGCTCCAGAGCCCAGGCAACGTGAGTCTCTGTCTTCCAGGAGTCTGGTCATCGGCCCCGACACAGGTCACCGCATGGGAAGAGGGGCTCCTGGGATGGCACTGTGCAGGCAGGCCTGTCCTGGGCTGGCCCCACAAGGACAGTGTCCTTGAGCTGGTCGGTCCATCTTCTAGACCTGCCATCACCCCGCACAAGACTTGGGGGCTTCACAAAGGAGCTTATCATCTCCCAGTCCTGGGAGCTGGGAGCCGAGGTCCCGGGATGGGCAGGGCTGGCTTCTCCCGAGGCCTCGAGCCTCAGCCACTTCCCCCCATCCTCCTGTGGCCGTCCCTCTGAGTGTGTCCATCCCTCTGAGTGTGTCCATGTCTTCATCTTCTCTTCTATAAGATGTGCTCAGTCACTCCTGTCCGACTCTTTGCAACCCCATGGACTGTAGCCCACCAGTATCCTCTGTCCATGGGACTCTCCAGTCAAGAATACTGGAGTGGGTTGCTATTCCTTCCTTCAGGGGATCTTCTCAACCCAAGGATCAAATTCAAGTTTCTGGCATCTCCTGCATTGGCAGGTGGGTTCTTTACCACTAGCACCACCTGGGAAGCCCACCTTCTTATAGGGCCATGGGTTCTATTGGTTTGGGACCCACCCAAAGAATGATGGGCTTCCCTGGCAGCTCAGCTGGTAAAGAATCCACCTGCAGGGAATCCCATTGCAGGGAAGGAGATCCGAGTTCAATTCCTGGGTCAGAAGATCCACTGGAGAAGGGATAGGCTACCCACTCTAGTATTCTGGCCTGAAGAATTCCATGGACCATGGGGTTGCAAAGAGTTGAACACGACTGAGTGACTTTCGCTTTCACTTACCGATTAATGATCTCATTTAACCTTCATCAACTCTGTGAAAGTTCTGTCTCCAAATACAGCCACATTCTCCCACACTGGGGTTAGGGCCTCAACATGTGAATTTAAGGGAGGGGGACACAGTTCAGCCCACAGCCCCAGGGATCTCTGAGAAGGGTAGACGTCTGGGAAGGCAGGAGGAGCTGCAGGAGCAAAGTGAGTAGGGTGAGAGAGGCAGAATGCGTTTGGAGCCCGGGCAGGGCTGCCCAGCTCCCCTTCTGTCTCCTGCCGAGGTGCCTCCTCGGCCTCTGATAAGGACAGAGGTTGGCTTTTGCAACCGTGGCACCTTTCAGAGGAAAGCCTTAATAAATAGGTTCAACGTGGTTTGATACCCATTTAGAAGAAGATACTAAAACAAAAATTAGAGGTAAAACATTTATTATATCAACATATAATCTGTTTGCAACTTAGGCTAATGACAGTCTTTAAACCTGTCATTCTTAGGCCAAAGGCAATACCAACAGTAAAAAGGAGAAAATGATCAATCCTGGCGTTTCCTTGAACAGGACGGTCCCACATTCCAAAGGACGCATAAACCATGGGATCCAGGCCCAGCAGACAGACCCAGCTCATACAGAGAAGGCCAGTCATGCCTTCACGCATCAGCAACTTCCTGCCCGCTCTCTGCGTCGTCGTCTCAGCCTCTCTGAGCTCTCCAGCTGCTCCTACTTTTGAAATGTCGTGTGCTGATCACTCAGTTTCAAGCCTTTGTGTCTCTCTGGAAAGTACAACAAACGCAGGTCTGTGGGGGCCGCGGACCCGCCCGGGGTGGGGCGGTGCCGGTGCCCCAGGCCCGCTCTGCGTTTGCAGCGCCTCCTCCGGTCCTGACCCGGGAGTCCTTTCGGAACCACGATGGTTAATCCCACCCATGCATGTGCACAGGTCACACGCCTTGGTGGGCCGTTACCCCCGCTGTGCGTGTGCCTACGATTTCTGGGTTATCTTGGCCTCGTTTCTCCAGCAGTTGAAATGACGGAGATTAAAATGTCAAAGCTCCCGCTGAAGAGCGTCTCTCAGTGGCACACACCGCTCGTCTGCTGTGACATTCTTTACCTGTTAATGGTGATTAATGGAAAGCCTCCCAGAAATGGAAGTCTCGGTGTTATCCGAAGCTTTGCAGCTCAGATCCCCGGCATGTGGATGCTTTAGCATTCAGCTCTCTGGAAGGCATCACTGATCCTGATATTGTGAGTGTCATGTTACTTGTGAAATCTGTGTTCACAGTGACTGGTCCCCAAAGGGCCAGGTGGAGAAGACCTGGATTCATCAGCCTCGGCCATGACTCCCAGGCCCCCTGCACCCTGCGGACATCAGATCTGAGAGGAGGA
Source organism: Bubalus kerabau (assembly GCF_029407905.1). NCBI lineage: Eukaryota > Metazoa > Chordata > Mammalia > Artiodactyla > Bovidae > Bubalus > Bubalus kerabau. The sequence continues at coordinate 121,175,402 of NC_073631.1, read as the reverse complement.
GAGAGCTGGGGGACAGGTTCCGTGAGACAAAAAGGCAGGAGACAAAGGAGGGAAGGCAGGAAATGCCTGCAGTGAGGCAGTGACGCCAGCGGACTATTCTGGAAACGGAGTCTGAACAGACCCAAGTCCTGAGCTGTAATCCCACTGACATCATCAGTCCCAACAAGATTCCAGAGCTGTCCAGCGTGTTTTCCTAGAGACGCTTCATCCCTGCTCCTCAGCCCTTTCTTGGCAAAACTGAGTTCCTGGGGAGCCCCTAATCCTACCTGGTTCAGGGCTGCCCTCATGATGCCCCTGAGGGACGCTCCCCTTCTTGAAGGTGGGGTTTGATGAGCGTGTGCCAAGGATAACTTATGTGAGGATGCTTTGTCTTAGATGATCGCCAATTCTCTCTCCTTAGATGTCATGTTGATTGCACAGGAAGAACAGGAAAACATCCTAGAAATGTGTGAACACAATTTCTGCTTCCCCAGCTCCCTCGGTGTCGGCTGGCACCCCGGGTCAGGGATCGTGGCGGTGGCCGTCCCCCGACTTACCCTGAGGGGGCAGCAGAGGCCTCGGGGGCTCTGGGCGGGTGCGGGGGGATCACACCAGGCAGCGGGTCCATGGCAGCTTGTGCAGAAGTTGTGAACAGGCAGACTCTCTGCCAAATTCTCCAGAGAAGGAGCTGCCCCGACAGCTGACCCGCCAAGGCCCGAGGTGACACGTGCCGCTGCGTCCACCCCAGGACTTACCACTGTCAGCTGGTCCAGCCCTTAAAGCAGAGATGAGAGAGCTTCCAGAACCCTCTGTGCTCTGTTATCGGAAAGGATGAACAGGATGGAATAAGCGACAACTGAGAAGATTTTAAGGAAACAGAGGTGTTTTTTCCAGTAGTCATGTATGGAGGTGAGAGTTGAACCAGAAAAAAAGGCTGAGCACTGAAGAATCGATACTTTAAAATTCTGATGCTGGAGAAGACTCTGGAGAGTCCTTTGAACAGCAAGGAGATCAAACCAGTCCATCCTAAAGGAAATCAGTCCTGAATATTCATTGGAAGGACTGATGCTGAAGCTGAAGCTCCAATACTTTGGCCACCTGATGTGAAGAGCTGACTCATTGGAAAAGACCCTGATGCTGGGAAAGACAGAGGGCAGGAGGAGAAGGGGATGACAGAGGATGAGATGGCTATATGGTATCACTGACTCAATGGACATGAGTTTAAGCAGGCTCTGGGAGAAGGTGAAGGACAGGGAAGCCTGGCGTGCTGCAGTCCATGGGGCTGCAAAGAGTTGGACATGACTGAGTGACTGAACAACAACCACAAATCAAAGCCTTGGACTTCCAAACTAAAGAAACCAAGGAGAAACAGTGGGTCAGCAGCCCTGGGTCCCTCAGCTGGATTCCACGGGGACAAACTCCGCTCACGGTGGGGCCTTGCTCCCAGGAGGAGATGGGATGGCTCACGATTCACTGGCGCAGAGGAGGGAGCTTGGAGGAGGCCTTCCTGCTTCCTGTGGACCACGCGGGGCTGTGGGGAGTGGGCACCCCTGGGGCACTTGCCTGGGGTGGGTCAGAGTGCATCCCACACCCCTGACAGCTGTCGATCCACAGAGGCAGAAATAGGGCAAGACAAGACCGCCAGAAGGAGCATGTGATACATACAACAGGGACTCAGAAGTTCTGGGGGACGCGACAGAAAGAGCTCACCTCTTCACTCTTAAGTGCGTGTGTGTGTGAGGACTTGAGATAAGCTGAGAATCGACAGGATGACAAGCCTTGGTTGGAAAGTGGTTTCCCCCATCACCAGCCGTGACCGTGAGACAGTTAGCTCTGTGGGGCTCGGTTGTTCATTTATAAAGGGGTGGGGGGTCTAATCAGAGAAGGTATGCAGAAGATTATCATTGTTGTTGAGTTGCTACATCGTGTCCGACTCTTTACGACCCCATGGACTGTAGCCCACCAGGCTCCTCTGTCCATGGGATTCTCCAGGCAAGAGAACTGGAGTGGATTGCCATTGCCTTCTCTAGGGGATCTTTCCGACCCAAGGACTGAACCCAAATCTCCTGCAATGGCAACCAGATTCTTTACCACTGAGCCACCTGGGAAGCCCAGGTATAATATTACACACAGCCTAATACATAGCCCTTGTGTTATATAGATACTGAAATTACAGGATAAAAAAGAAAATATGCAGATAAAACTAAAAGCAGATGGACTCATTTGCCACAAGATCGTGTCATTGAAACACTTGGCTTGGGTTGGAGGATGTTGATCAAATATGTAAATGCTACAGAATTAACATGATGCATATTTAATCCAGTCTCAACAAGGTTGCAAGAGCTTTTAAGGTTGCCTTGTCTTCATGCACTAATTCCACTTTTAGCAATTTAAAGTAAAATAATCAGAGCAGCACAGAATGATTTATGAACAGGGAGCTCATTGCAGATTAATCATTGCAGACTAAGTAATATTAATTAATTGAGAGAAATCTCAATGTCCAACAATAAGGATTTAGTTGCATAAATTGTGATATATCTCTAAAAATATTTAAGTTCAGTTAAATAAGAATATTTAATGATGTGGGAAAATACTCACAGTATATTACCAAGCAACCACTATATTATATAACACATCTGTTACATGTTTTGTGTGCTTGTGCCTCAGAAAGAAAAAGAAAAGAGAGAAATTTGGAAAAAGATCTTGTATCGAGGGAGTTATTACTAATGGATCTTGTGGATCATTTTAATTCCTTATTTATACTTTTCTTTGTGTCTCAAATTTCCTATTAGAAGCAGAGGGGCACTGTCCGAATGTCTCAGCAGCCTGTAAGAGTGACCAAAAGGAAGGAGCAGAGATGAAACAGGATGCCATACAGTATTCTGAAGTTACCTCCAAAAAAGTTTAACTCTGTGCAAATCAAGATTAAAAAGATGAGAAAGAAAATCTACTGAAAATTATTTTGCCAGAGGTTTTATTTTAACAGACTGTGACCTCAATGTGAGTCATCAGTGAGACTTAAATTCCCCCAAATATTTTTCCAAATTGTCTGTTTATTGGGCTGCGTTGGGTCTCAGTTATGGCACGCAAGACCTTCCTGTGGTGTGCAGGCTTAGCTGCCCTGGCCCATGTGTGAGTCTAGTTCCCTGATCAGGGATGGAACCCGAGTCCCCTCCATTGGCAGGCAGATTCTTAGCCACTGGACCAGCAGGGGAGTCCTCCCCCCAGTTGTTTTTAGGAATGTTCCTTCTTACTCATTTTGTGAGACCGAGGAGGTTCAGAACATGTCGAAAGCATGGTAGCAGTTCTGGTGACCGTATCTTAGGAGGAGCGTTGCTAAGTTAGATGGTGCCTCCAAGTTATAACCAGGATGGAGAAGCTTCTGCAAACGGTGTGAGAGAAACAGTTGAAAGATTGGCGCTGGGACGGCGTGTCGAGGACAGGAAAGGTGCCTTCGGGTGTTCGAAGGCTGTCGTTGGATGAAGGGTCGGGCTTCTCAGGGATGAATCCAGAGGAAGACCTGGCCCCAGGGGTGCTGGAGGGCACGCTGGAGCAGACTGCTCAGAGGACTGACCGGCTGTGAGCGTGATGGTCAGGGCCGGGGCCGGGGTGGTCGCGGAGCAGCTGGGGCAGCCCGACCCGGAGGAGGGTGCGGATCCCCCAGCAGGTGTGTGATGATGGCAGGCTGAGTACTCCTCAGCCCCGGTTACAGCACCTGTCAGATCCTTCACCGGCTTCGCTACGTCAACTGGCAGAGCAGAGGTTTGCGATGCCCTTCCGCCCGGGTGTTCTTACCGCACAGAGGATCACCATGTGGATGCCACTCTGGGGGAGAGGAGTCCTGAGACGTGGACCATGCTGCAGTCCACGGGCAGAGGTCCTTAGGGTCACGGTCAGGCAACCTGGAAATGGGCCGCTTAGGACGTGTCCCTGAAGACAGAAACCAGAACTGTATGGAAAACAGTCAAGTAAAGAGTACATTAGCAGTCTGTCTAGAAAAAATATGAAACTATTAATAATAATGTGAAATGTATATTCTTCTAGTTAGTAAAACATGTTCTAATTTCAATTATAGGTTAAGTTTTTTAAAAATAATAAAGGAATCAAGGGTTGCTTATGTCATAATCTTCTCAACAAACTTATACAGTAACATGATGTCATATCTCATACTTCACAGCTGGACTTCATAACCTCATCAAAAGAGCATCAGATTTTGCAAGGAAAAAAAAAAGAAAAGCAGCTTCCATTTTCCCAAGAGATTCTCTTAAAATTTGGGCTTTAAGTCATTCTCTTCTGCGTGTGCAGTTTCTCACCGTCTTTTATAGCCCCTCTTTCTGGCTGTTAATCAGTTAGCTCCACCGTGTCTTCATTGGTGAGGTGTGTGGATTTGCTCGTGATGTGGATGGTTCTCCCACATCCCTGTGGGTGACTTGAAGCCCTTCATTTTGGGTTATATTTCCAATATCTCCTTGGAACTGACTTGCACTGGACTTGCCCTGTAGTTTTGGGTGCTTGCGACATCAGACCATCACGGACCATCTGGCCAAGGAGACTTCAACCAGTGGAGACAAAATGTTGGCAGTGCTAAGCTCTTTGCTGTTGTTTAACCGCTGAGTCACGTCCCACTCTGCGCTCCGGGGGCTGCAGCAGGCAAGGCTTCCCTGTCCTTCACTGTGTCCTGGAGTTTGCTCAGACTCAGGTCACCGAGTCAGTGATGCTGTCTGACCGTCTCCCTACTCTGCCACCCTCGTCTCCTCCTGACCTCATCAGGGTCCTTGCCAATGAGTCAGCTCTTAATTAATTACTAAGCTCTTAGTGCTTAGTGTTTTAATCCTTGGCTGATTTCTCTTTCTGTCTGAAATCTTACAGAGGCAGGGACTTGGGTGCTGAGCTTGGGGTGACGAGACCTCCACAGGACTCAGAAACAAACAGGAGCCTCGTATGAAGGAGCCCCAAGCCATTCAGGGGGTGCCAAAAACCGCATCAGTGGGGCTCACTCTCCTCTCTGAAACCCTGGGGGCTGGAGGACTTTCAGAGTCCTGAGGGTCCAGACTGTGAGAAGGTAGTAAAGTCCTCATACTGAATATTATGCAACCAACCCAGGAAATGTGGAGAAGTCCCCTAGAATCAAGCACATGATGACTTCTGCAGTGAAACATGAATATTCATATTAAGTGGGATAAATGAGGACTAAAAATAGCCTCCTGTCACTTCAGGACAAGTTTCATCGTCAAATGAGTAAAGAAAAATGTTTGATGTGGAGGGTGTTTGGAGACTGGGGTCAGGCTCGGACTGAGGGTGTGTGGACCACACTGCGTCCGAGCCTGGGCTCATGCCTATTTATGCAGCGGGTGGTGGAGCTGAAGTTCAAACCCAGGTCCTCTGCTTCTGGACCTATGGCCTTTCTCTGTGATAACCAAGCTACACAGCCCAGTCCATTCATGCCTTGGCAGGAGGCACTCGCAAGAACCCCAGGGGAGACCCCCAAACACAACTGCAGCTTTGGGAACCGTGACCAATGAGGAAACGCCCCTTCTGTGTTTTTCTTCGCAATTTAACCAATTCTGAACTCCTCCAACGTGGAAATGTTTCCTGATCTTCTGATTTTTCCATGGGGCTTACTGTAAACTGCTGAGCAGTGTTGGAGGTGATAGTATTTGGGAGGGGGTGAAGAATCAGCTGAGTTTTACTGGCTGGGAAAGAAAAAGAGGAGAATTCTAACAGAGGAATTCCTCCCTGAGAACAGACAAGAGGCCCGCCTTGTATCCAGGAGAGAGAAGCAGCAGAGACCTGAAAGACAAAGTTGGAGGGTGTGTGCTCGGGGACCTTGGTGGGTCAGACCCGTGGGACGTGCGGGGGGTGGGGCTGGCGACAGGGGTCCTTGCTGCCCAGCAGAGCAGCTCTGCTCTTCCTGAGGAGAGGAACTTGCTGCAGAGGAATTTTGAACAGAGGAGTAAGTATCATGAATTCAGCAGGTTACCAGAGTCTAAATAACCACTGCAGAGACTTCTCTGGTGGTCCAGTGGTTAGGGGTCCAGGCTTGATTCCTGATCCAGGAGCTAAGATCCTGCAAGCCATGTGGCACAACCAGAAAACAAAACAGCCACTGCGGACTCCAGTGTGCTCAGGGTTTGAGGCTGTCAGTTAAGCACTTGAGCATGAACGAGAGTATATATATATGTTGTTGTTCAGTCGCCAAGTCATGTCCAACTCTGTGACCCCATGGACTGCAGCACGCCAGGCATCCCTGTTCTCCACTATCTCTTGGAGTTTGCTCAAATTCATGTTCATTGAGTCAGTGATGCCATCCAACCAGCTCGTCCTCTCTCGTCCCCTTCTCCTCCTGCCTTCAATCTTTCCCAGCATCAGGGGTCTTTTCTGATGAATCAGCTCTTCAAATCAGGTGGCTAAAGTACTGGAGCTTCAGCTTCCGCATCAGTCCTTCCAGTGAATATTCAGGGTTGATTTCCTTTAGGATTGACTGGTTTGATCTCCTTGCAGTCCAAGGGACTCTCCAGAGTCTTCTCTAGCACCACAATTTTAAAGCATCAATTCTTTGGCTCTCAGTCTTCCTTATGGTCCAACTCTCACATCCGTACATGACTACTGGCAAAACCATAGCTTTGACTATGCAGACCTTTGTCAGCAAAGTGATGTTTCTGTTTTTTAATATGTTATTGGGTTTGTCATAGCTTTCTTTCCAAAGAGCAAGCATCTTTTAATTTCATGGCTGCAGTCACTGTCCACAGTGATTTTGGAGCCCAAGAAAATAAACTTTGTCACTGCTTCCACTTTTTCCCCTTCTATTTACCAGGAGGTGATGGGACCAGATGCCATGATCTTAGTCTTTTTTTAAACGTTGAGTTTCAATCTAGCTTTTTCATTCTTCTCTTTCACTCTCATCAAGAGGGTCTTTAGTTCTCCTTCACTTTCTGCCATTAGAGTGGTATTATCTGCATATCTGAGGTTGTTGATGTTTCTCCTGACAATCTTGATTCCAGCTTGTGATATAATATATACTCATCATTGGTCATGTTTTATTACAACTTGTAACTCCACTGCCTCACACGTGTAGTCTTATAACTAAAAGTTATGTGTTTACCACAACATCTCTTTTCTTTATAATGAGCATCCACTGATCCCCATGTTTTGCAGATTTTTTAAAGCATGTGCATTTTCTCCCATCATTAGTTTCAGCCAGTCCTAAAGTGGGATTCAGAGGCCACATGCAGTCTGAAGAGAGAAGCTTCTAAAAGCAAACTTCTTGAATCCTTCTCTCACTTACAAGCTGTGGGGACAAGGCGCACAAGTCACAAAGCTTCCTCATCAGTAAGGTGAGGGTCTTGGCAGCACCGACCTTGGCTTGCTTTGAGGGTTGAAGAGGGCAGGTGATGCAGGCCCCCAGCCCTGGGTGGGCTTGTCCTCCCACGTCACCAGCATCATGGGAAGTCTTGGCTGGTCAGGGTCAAGCATGGATTCCTCAAACCAGTCACTACTATTCCTCATGGAGCTGAAAAGTACAGAACAAGTCACGTTTGATCAAGGATGAAACTGATCATTGCAGAATGGCTAACAAGCACTGAATCATTCAAGAGGTCTTAATCACCACTTAAATACACTCAGAGCTGGTTTGTAAATCCAGACTAGGTGGAGGAAAGGTTGTGGCATGGTATAGATTCACACTGAAATTCAGCAACACGCCGGAAGAGCAATAAAGCCTGCGTCTTACATTGTTTCATTAAACGCTGCTTCTTCCATCTCACTTCTTACGGCCTTTTTCCTGGGGTAGTGAATGTTTTCTCAATAGACTGTCAATAAAATGTTTTGCATCTATGCATAAAGGGTAGATATGACATAGATTTTAGACTCACTACTTCTGTGCGCTGCGTCTGTGGTTACTCCTGTCTTTTTAACACTGAGTTGGGAGGAAATGCTTGGACCCGAGAAGGACTGCTCAGGGGTGTCTACACACGGCCCACCACTATAGGGGCGCGAGTGATATTTAAAGCAACAGGTCTGAAGTTCGAGCGAACATGCAGTTTTTGGTGCCTGACTGTTGAAGGAGCAAGCAGAGAGCACAGCCGGGTGCCTGGGGCCCTGGTCTGCCCACCGAGCAGGGCAGGGCCCTGGGGTTCTGGGGAGGGGTAGAATGGCACCAACTTTCATTCACCTTGAATGATTTGGTTACTCATTAATAACCTTGCTCATTTTTGGTTGTTACTTATCAGTTATTTGGTTCGGCTATTATTAGTGGACAGAATCAGAGATGAATGGTTTCTTGCATTCTTTTTTTGGACTTAAGCTAAAATAAGACCAAAATACCACCTTTTTGATATTTGAAATAGAAATACGTCCTGGGTCTGTGAAGATGACTTGATCTTATTGGGGAAAATACTACATGGAGCTAAATGAACGAGTTGATCTTCGCTCAGGCTTACGTTCCCAGGAATTCAACTGCAGAGTCACGCAGTGGTGTTCAAATTTCCAAGAACCTCATGTCTTACTTACATTTTGGATATTAGAAATTTCCTAAGGTTCAATGCTATCCACTCTGCATCCAGTTGATCATTTTGCTCCTTTGCAAATACTCAGTCCTTACTGAAAAGAAGTGGACGCTTCTGAAATTTTAAATAAGTCATGTATGCTCTCCGTTTTAATACTTGAAGTCCCGAGATGATCTAGGAAGTGTGGGTGCCTGGGCCTGCATCTCCTTCTCCAGAAGGGCGCCCTGAGCCCTTACTCCCCTTCCCCAGGACACAGAAGGGAGGACTGCCCAGAGAAGGGCGGGCGCCTCTATCCCCAGAGCCCGGGGAAACTCTCTGGTTACTCAGGAGTTAACCTTCAGGGCCTATAAATAAATTATGGATGCATTTTTAGACCACTTTGCTAAGAACAAGATGGCAGAAAATATCACAAGGCTGTCAACTCGCATTAAAGCTCAAGCCCTCGCCATATTCTGCGGGGAACACTGACAAAACTATACTTTTGTCGCGTATGAAGACGTCTCGTACTGATCGGCTGGTCGGCAGGGAAGTGGATTCGGTGCTGGTCGCTGCGTCCCCCACGGTGGCCCGCGCTTCCCGGGCTACGGACGGTGCAGTCGGGAACATATTTCACGGACATAAATATCATCCATTAGGGCCTTTAAAAGTGAAGATAATATCATCTTTAATGTGGATTCCATTATGGAGAAAGCTGCCCGGGACGGGAGCCGCGTCTCAGCACCATCTGCTCGGCCTGCCCGGGTCCCCCCTCCGCGCCTAATGCGCGCGCCCCACCCCGCGGAGGCCGCCCCGCCCCGCCGCGCCGGCCTTCGGGCCCCTGGCTCTGGAAGCCGGGCCACGTGTCTGCGCAATTGCACAAAGGAAGTGATTTAGGACATTACAGGCCGAGAAGAGGAGGGAAAAAAATCAATATCCATCACCATCAGATAGAAGTCTTGTCACCACGGCTGTGAACCAGAACCCTCCTTCCCCCCGGCATCCCGCGTCTCCACTCTGAATCCCACAGGAAAGAAACCCTCTCCCCTAAGGCTCTGTAACAACCTAGAGGGGTGGGATGGGGTGGGAGGGAGGTTGGAGAGGAAAAGGACATATGTACACCTATGGCTAATTCATGTTGATGTATGGCAGAGATCAAGCCAATAGTACAAAGCAATCATCCTTCAATTAAAAATAAAAACGTTTAAAAAAGCAAACTAACAAAGGGCAAATTTTCAGTGTATCTGACAGCGTCTCCCGTTCATTCATGCACGCTTTCATTTATTCAAGAGTATTTATGGTGTGTCTCAGTCCTTGAGAAGCCTTTCTGTAGGAAAGCCCTTCCCGTGCACCCTGCTGTCTTGCAGATGACAATGTCCCAGCAGATCTGGGTGGATGCAGAAGGGAACAGCCTGAGGACAGTCAGATTGTTTAGACCAAGAGTTCTGAGCGATGGGAAGGGTCTGGGCCAACCCTCGGTTCCTGTAGGACCAGTGTGAATGCCGAAAGAGGAGGCTAGATGAGAGAAGGGCTGTCAGAGTCCAGGTGGGGGTGGATGAAAGTGGCTCAAGAACCTCGATCCCCAGCTGGGAAGACGCCTGCCTCGGGACACAAGACAGAGACCGAGAAGCTGAAATCTGGCCTCATGTCCAGGATCCTGGATGACACAGAACCAGGTCTGAAATCTGGGAAAATGTGGAAAATCTCCAAAACGTGGGCAGAGGATGCAGAGACCCAGCCCTGGATGGGTCCTGGGGCGGCCCAGGGACAGGCACGGATGGACAGGCGCTGGACAGGCCTTCACTGTGCTTTTGTTTCTTCTCTTCCTATTTTCCAGCCACAGACAACAGGAGCGTTGCTTCCAGAAAATGCAAGATCGCAGTCTGTAGCAGAGCTTGGTTTATTTCCCTGTTCTTGGCCTTTCCCCAAAGATAAGGAAGAAAAGCTCCCCCTTCCGCCCCAAATCCTCCCTGAAGGACCAGCCTCGGCCGGGAGAATCAGATCTGGTAACTTCTGGTCCCAGGCGTATTCCCTTGGCCACTGCTGCAGAGAGTGAGGCCAGTAAGGGTGGATTTGGAGTCCGGGAATCGTCCATTCAGCTTTAGAACCTAGGAAGGAGTCGATGACCCTACCGAGGCGCGTTCCATGGTCCACCAGAAAGGGGCTTCCCTGAAAGCAGATGAGGAATCCAGAACTGTGATGGGATTAAAGTGCTTCTCCCCAGACCGTGTCCCTCCAGCCTGAGGAACCTGCCCTACCTACGGTGTCTCCCCGCACAGTGGAGAGTTAGGGTCTCCGTGAGCTGTCTGGATCAGCCACATGGGTTAAAGAGAGAAGCCCAGTTCCTCAGGAAATCTCCCTCTTCCTGTCTTGAAACCCCTAAGGCTCCTCCTTCAGAGGGCGGTGCCCAGCGGATTAGCTTAGGTTCTGGTCTGCAGGCCCTAGAAATGGCCTCTGATGAACTCAGTCAAACTGGGGACACCTGAATTTCCAGTCCTCACCAGAGGCTGGGGACGGGGCCGCTCCGGGAATCTCAGCAGTGAGCGATCACGGTCAGTTCCTGGGGCTCGTCTCGGGGGCCGCCACCAGAGGCCAGCGCCCCTGCCACCCACATGAGCTCACCCTACAGGCTCCCAGGAGACAGGCTCTGGGCCCAGTGTTCACCTCATGGTCACCAGCGGACCCACCCGTGGACCAGGGATTGACAATGCCATGATGAAGCCAGTCCGCTGCAGGTGGCTACCTTGTGGGCAGGAAGTAGGACGTTTCCTTATTGAAGTGGGTGGTGTTGCTGACGTGGGTGGAGCCATGCACATGGTCTTCTCAGCCCTCTGCACCCTGGACATGCCCCTCTTCCTACTGGTGCCCCCTGTGGCTCCCCTGCGAGAAGCTGCCAGCGGGCTTACTTCCTGACAATCAGAAGAAAGCTCCAAAGTCACACACAGCTCTGCCCTGCCGTTGAGGCCGTGGGGTCAGAGCTCTGAGTCCGGGAGCCCTGGCTGGTGGGCACTCCACCCTAATTCTAACAGCATCCTGCCTTGCTATTTGGCAAAACATGGAATAAAGGGTGACTTTTCCCCAACATCAATGCATGCTCTGATCTTTTAAAGTCAACAGAAAGAGGAAATACTTTTTAAATCGTATGAAATGGTACGAGTGAAGCCTCGTGGCCGCGGCGGGTTTCCAGGTCGGTGCCCAGTGCATGCATCCTTCTCACCCGGCTCTCCGTCTGCTCCCATGTGATGAAGTGGCTTTTCTTGGCAGGTGTGACCCCAGCGTTGATTTCTGTGGTCTGGGTCTTGGCATTCTTTACACAGGGCTGTGGTGCTTTCCCACTGCCTCTCTCACTGAACCTGTTAGTACAAGGACGGATCCCATGAATCCTTGTATGCCACCCATGTCCCTCACTTCTATTTCAGGCAGAAATCTTACTTCTCCTTTTTCCCCAGTTAATCTTTGATTACCTGATGGTCTAGTTGCAGACTCAGCTTCCAGTTCAGTAGGGAAAGCCCTGTACCCTGGAGGCACAGTCCTCCCCTTCAGACTGGACGCTGCGGAGACTAGAGCTGGTGTGTGACTTCGGGGACAGGAAATAGGAGACCGAGAACTTGACCTTGAGCTGGGCGCCTCTTCTCCACCATGGCACCCTATGTTGTCGTGAGAGGGCGTGAGGGAGGTCCAGGGGGAGAGAGGGCGACCCCCAGATGGGGGTGGCCAGTGACAGACCATTGCAGTCTCCTTTTGTAAAATCCAGATTCTAGGGTCGTCTCCTGGGGCAAGGCTGGGGAGCACGCTCTGTGTGTCCCTCTTGTCCAAGGATGTGAGAGGAGACCACCTGTCACAGCGTAGACCCCAAGGTGACCTTGCCCACTGCTGCCCAGGGGACATCTGAGTGGGGGGCTCTGTAGAGAGGTCTGCAGCTGCCCGGTGGAGAGGGTGGGACCCAGACCCAGGGCTAGCGGGAATGACCTCCAGACTAACCTACCCTAGAGTCTCGGTGCCGGCAGGACCCTGAAACCAGAGTGTCCTGGGGACACAGAGGAGACGCAGAGGCCGAGGGCATGGCGGGGACCGCGTCCCAGGAGTGCCTGCGGGGGAGCCTGGCTGTGGTCTCTGCGCCACCTCCTTTTACTTTCGAGTCTAGTTGATTGACGGTGTTGTGTTCATCTCTGCAGTGCAGCGGAGTGACTCAGCTGCACACACGCCTTTCCACATTCTGCTCCATTCTGGTTTACCCCGGGAGAGTGATCATGCTTCCCTGCGCTGTACAGTAGGGCCTTGCTCTCTGTCCATCCTGTGCAGGACAGTTGCTTCTGCTAACCCAACTCCCCTTCCAGTCCCCACCGCAACCACTTTCCCGAGGAGCAAATGCCAAGTGTGACCCGCCCACAGCCCGATGCACCCAGTGGGCTGACTTGGAGCAAAACATGACTTTAGGGGCAAAATTAGATCATGGAGGCAGCCACCCTTCCTGCTTTTGTCTGAATCGGTGAGGTTTTCACGTTCTCTTTGCGTGGTGGTCACTGTTACAGTGTTACATGTGTGTGTGTGCCCATGTGTGTGTGCACATATGTGCGTGCACGCACACATGTGTGTGTTTGTGTATGCAATTGACCAAAGTAGGGGCTGGATTTGGGGGCAGTGAGTGAGGTTGATGCCTGGTGATGGGGGAGTATGTTTAATCCTTTCTCAGACAGGACCATGAGCTCCTCAGACAATAGCCCTTCTTCTGGACACTGTATGTTCCAGTCACCATGGAGATTGCTGACTGGTGCCGTGGCGATGGTGACCATCTCTGTGTTCTCTGCATTTGCCTTCATTCCAGCAATTGTCTTGTACTTAGGAAACACCTGTAGGGAAAGGAAATAGGAACACATACTAGACACCCACGTTGGGCGCTTGAGCAGTAAACACATTTCTGTTAAGAAAGAAGGTGAATTTGGAACCAAATCCACTCTGCTTACACAGAATCAAGCAGCTCCAACACCAAGACGAGTGGATCTGAGGCTGCGCTGTGTTTTCAGGCCTCACATGTTAGAAAGAAGCAGCTGGAAGGCCCTCGGAAATCTTGTTGACGTGGAACTTAACTGTCCTTTGAGTAGAACCCTGACCACGGGGGTCAGTTCTGTTCAGGTTTTGACTCCCCAAGGAATCTGAACCCGCAGGATGTCACTCTACAAGTTCTCTTTTTTACTTCTCCTGGGATTTAGGTGGCTTTTTAACATTAGTTTTGGGTTTCCCTGCTGGTCCAGTGGGTAAGAATCCACTGGCCAATGCAGGGGACGTGAGTTCAGTCCCTGGTCCAGGAAGATCCCACATGCCTCGAGGCAGCTATCCTGAAGGCAACCACTACTGAGCCCTCGCGAGGGCTCTAGGGCTGTGCTCCACAGCAAGAGAGGAGCCCCCGCTTGCCGCAACTAGAGAAGCCTCTGTGCAGCAGTGAAGACCCCGTGCAGCCAAAAAGAAATTAAAATCAAATCAAATTGGTTTTGATGTGAATGGTATCCTGAAACTTCCAAGGAATTTGAACTGTGTCCTGGGTCTTTAGGAGAGGAGGAGTTGGAAAACATGAAATCAGGGTCTGCCCACTGCATAAGAGGCTGCACTGCAGGGGCGCAGGCGGCTCAGAGACCTTGCAGGGAGCCAGAGGGGCGAAGCTGGGGCAATAGAGCCTGCTTGGAAGTGCAGGGAAGGTTCCTGGCCCAGGGTAAGGTCATCTGAACTGACAGACCAGGCAGTCACCATACGTGACTCATCCTACCAGGAAACCCACTCAGGACTGGATTCCACACGGATGGCGGCTGTTTACAGCGAAGCAACCGTGTTGGTGACAACTTCGGAGGGCAAGTCGCTCGGGCAGACGAGTCTTCAGCAGCTGCTCGCAGGTCTGCCCACCGCTCTGTGCGTGCAGGGAGATCTGTGCTCTGTCCCCAGGAAAGGGCGCGGAGCTCCAGCTTCACGCCCAGTCTGGGGCCGGGTGGCGGCTTGCAGGCACCTGCTGGCCTCGCCAGCTTCCCCGGGGCCCTGTGTGCGGGAGGAGCTGTTTTACAGATGGGCTGTTGAGAAACACCCGTCGGCTCACTCATAACAGGCCTGTGCCCCGAGCTCCCTGGGAGGTGAACGTGGGTGTGAGTCAGGAAAGGCTGGTAGGCTGAGATGAATTTTGGCTCCATGGCCCCAGGTGAGACAGGGAGGCGAGCCCCTCCGCATCCATCCCATCCATCCATGTGATGGTTCCCAGCACGCTGTCCAGGTAAATCCTCGCGGAGCCTCTCCGTGGGGTGGCAGGCCCTCTGTGGGCACCCCTCTCCCCAGAGTGACAGCCCCTGCCCTGCAGGCCTCTGGAAACTTCCTCACATACCCCTGGAAGACCGGGGGATCGGGTTTGGCCTGAAGCTAGAGAAGGTTCTCACTCCTTCCAGAACGCACCCCACCAGTCTAAACCCCAGTCAAAGGTGGGGAGACTCCTGGCCAGGCCGCACTTCCCCTGCATTTGGTGGCTCCAGGCTGATTTTTTTTCTTTCTTTCCCGCTCAGAGATGAGGCGGTGCTCCCAGGAGGGCAGGGAAAGCCATGTGCTCCGAGAGGCCTGGCCAGTCTCCCCAAATCCTGCCTCCCAGGGCTCTTCCCCTTCTGTGCTCCCAGCTCCAGGGTTCGAGACTCAGAGGAACCTTTCTACCTGTCTGACCTCCAGCTCCAAAGTTGACAAGGATTGCTTCCCACAGCACGCCGTGTTGGTCTCAGGCGCGAAGCAGAGCTTTAAATCCTAGGGATCAGCCGGGAGACGAAGGCGGCAGCGTCCTCCAGCGAGGGTGAGGACCTCGAGCCGTGTGCTCCTTTCATCTCCGAGGGACGGCCGATGCTGGTGTTTCCCCTTCCTGAGAACTGGGCACAGGACTCGGGACGCTCCGTGTTTCACAGGGGAAAAGAGAGAAGCAATTACAGACAGAAATAATCCCAGTAAACAATTATTTGATAAAATGATGAATCTGCATAGATTTCCAAGTCGCATATCATAAGATTATTAAAGTGCAGGAATTCTGAATAGTAACACAGACAATGGGCGATATTCAAAGTTTAGGTAAATAAAAACAATCATTTTCCTTTTGCAGCGGCAAATGCTTCAAGTAAATATATGGGAACAGGGAGACACTCCCATGGAAAACATTAATTAAGTAAATGGTATTTGGTGGAAGGCGGGGGAGTCAGGGTGGGTTGGGGGAGGACAGAGAAGCAAGCCTGCCTCTCAGTCACCCCACCAGCTCTGCCTTAAAGAACCCGAGAAAGATGAGTTACCTGTGTATGTAGAACCCCATCTCTTTGCTGTCCACCTGAGAGTAACACAATGCTGTTCATCAGCCGTGCGGGGCACATGCGGGCTCAGCTGCTCAGTCGTGTCTGACTCTTTGTGACCCCATGGACTGTAGCCTGCCGGGTTCCTCTGTCTATAGCATTCTCCAGGAAAGAACACTGGAGTGGGTAGCCCTGCCCTCCTCCAGGGGATCTTCTCAACCCAGGGATCGAACCCAAGTCTCTTACATCTCGTGCATTGGCAGTCGGTGCTTTACCCCTAGCACCACCTGTGAAGCCCCCTATCGACTATACTCCAATATAAAATAAAAATTTAAAAATGATATTCACATCATCAGGCTACATAGATAGGTAGGTCATGCATGGCCTTCCTCCTTGGAAGGGCCTGGGTTTGCTGGGCTGCAGAGATCCACTGAGAGAGGAGGAGTCAGGAGGTGGCAGAATATTCCAGACAGGAGATGGATGGGAAGGGTTGGCTTTGAACCGGTGGGGTGCCTGGTCCAGAAGAGTGGGTGGAAGAGCTGGCTTTTCTCTGCTTTCCGTGGCACAGCAGAATAGATTCCCCTAACCTTTTTTATAACGCACCATGCCCACAGAAGAAAAAACTTCCTTTTTCTTCATATAGTTTTCTGTCTGACTCTTTTCCTTCCCAATTTTAGGTTTGTCTTGTCTTTGGGGGCAGCCCCAAAGAGATGCTTTTGATGATTCCCTGGGACTCCTCTCTCTCAGCGCTATCAGCTCCCAAAAATTCTCACGGGAGTCTGTGGCTAATGTCACCGGACCTGAGACGCACTCGATCGGGAGCCATGTCGCTCTGGGTGTGTCGCTGCCAGAAGCAGCTCCTGGGTACACGCCGCGCTTGGCCGCTTGTGCTGCCCTCGGCCCTGTGTGCGGTTGGGGGCAACATGTCTGTCACTGTGAAGGGCTCTCTCAGCAACCCCGGGACCTCTCCACCAGGCTCCGGGAGGCCGTCTGCCTGAGATTCAGCTCTTGTGGAGTGTGACCTGAGGCCTTGGGTGCTGGCAGAGGTAACATCGATGAGAAGGATGGAGTCAGTCATTAACACGTACTTGTGGACTGGCCAGACCATAAGATCACTTGATTGTCTCTGGGGCATCCGTCACTGGCTAGAGCTGGCTTGCATGGTTTATGAGACCCCCCAGTCAAGTGTCCAGGAGTATTTACACCACAGAAATGGGCAAACGCTGTGGATCAAGCCCCCCCACCCCCGGCCCACTTCACCTGCCCGTCACTGAGACGCCACGGTGGCAGCACGGTGTGCTGGGGAACGCAAGGGCGCAGGTCTGCTGTTCCCGGTTCTGGCAGTGTGGGGTCCTGAGGGTTTGGCGGGTGAGATCTGATCTGTGAAACACCCAGGTAATAACAGGCCTCCGGTTTCTTTCCTCAGCATCAGCGTCTCCTTAAGCCCGCTTCCTGAAGGTGTTAAGTTCGGGATCAGAGGTGGGAAGAGAGTGCCGTCTGTCTTTCATCTCTGAGTTTCAGGCACCCTGTGGCCCCACTGTGAATTAAGGTGCTTTTGTTTGTCTTTGCTCTTTGGCCTCAAGTGGATAACAAAACATTTTCATGAGACCGTCCACTGGGAAGGAATTTCCTACACTGTTTTAGAATCAGTTAGCCCTCAACCACTGATGGATGTATATAGTTGTCATGAGTTCTTTAAGAACTCTTGGGGTTCCTTGCTGCTGCTGCTGCTAAGTCGCTTCAGTCGTGTCCGACTCTGTGCGACCCCATAGACAGAAGCCCACCAGGCTCTCCCGTCCCTGGGATTCTCCAGGCAAGAACACTGGAGTGGGTTGCCATTTCCTTCTCCAATGCATGAAAATGATAAGTGAAAGGGAAGTCGCTCAGTCATGTCTGACTTAGCGACCCCATGGACTGCAGCCCACCAGGCTCCTCTGTCCATGGGATCCTCCAGGCGAGAGTACTGGAGTGGGGTGCCAATAACATCCTCTAATTTTGTTGATTGCGTGCGTGCAAAGTCACTTCAGTTGTCTCCGACTCTGTGTGACCCCATGGACTGTAGCCCGCCAGGCTCCTCTGTCCTTGGGATTCTCCAGGCAAGAATACTGGGGTGGGTTGCCATGCCCTGCTCCAGGAGATCTTCCCAACCCAGGGACTGAACCTGTGTCTCAGATCTCCTGCATTGGCAGCCGGGTTCTTCACCACTTGCACCGCTTGAGAGGCTCAATATCATTGATTAGATCCAGCTAATTAAACCAAATACTTCTGGTCCTCCTCCCTAAATTGTCAGATATTTCAAATAGAAACATCGTTTTGGACTAAAGTGTCTGGATTTGCTTCACTTGGGCACACGATGCTTCCTGTTAAGACCTGGTTTGGCTTATTTGTCCTTTCTTGCCTCTTCTGTCTAATTTTCTAGATTAACTTCCCACAGAACAGAAGCCCTCTGGAGCTATTCTTCCTCCCTAAGAGCCTCACCGTCTTGTGCTTTGTCTCCTCTGGAAAGTTGGAAGACATTCCCTTTAAACAATTTTAGATTAAAGAAAAGCACCATGTTCCATTTCCAGCTCTGCAGCTCACCAGCATATCAGACTGTGTCCAAGCAAATAATCATTGCTGGGGGCCAAATGCCAATCCCAGACCTGAGCCTCCTGATGGATGGAGAAACAGGCCAGGGCTGTGCCCGGTCGGCTCACGTCACCCGGCAAATGCCAGGGGCTGAATTGGTGTCTGCACACCCGCTGGACCCGGCCTGGCCCTGCACGGCTCAGCCCAGTGTGAGGAGGCATGGCCAGGATTACCTAGACTCCCAGATAATCTTCTGATGCCTTCCTCCTGGGAACATTACTCCATGAGGTCACTGTATACAGTGGGGTGCTGACGTGGGGTCCAAATGAGCTGCAGTGAGGCGGGCAGGGATCACCCCGGTCAGGGGAGCACGGGGAGGTGCGGTCAGCTCATCTGACGTTGCGTTGACCCCAGGGCAGGGTCCTGGCGAGGTGACACCACCTGCCGTCACCAAGGATGAGTCCTGCAGGCTGAGGGGAACTCGCCCACTGGCAAACAAGCCCTAATGGTCTCACAACAAATGAAATCACATCACTCAGACACGGTCTCTGTGGCGCTCTTTCCCCAACATTAGCTCAGTCGGTATCTGCCTGCAATGTGGCAGACCTGGGTTCAATTCCTGGGTCGGGAAGATCCCCTGGAGAAGGAAATGGCAACCCACTCCAGTATTCTTGCCTGGAGAATCCCATGGCCAGAGGAGCCTGGAGGGCTACAGTTCATGGGATCACAAGAGTCGGACACGGCTTAGTGCTATCTTTCTTTCTTTTCTTTCTTTCCCCAACAAAGGCAGGCAGAGTGGAGGGATGACCACTGTCCACCCACAGAGGAGAGTCTGCACGTGCAGTCGGGGGCTCCTAGGGGAGGGTCCGGAGGGGAGCCTGGGGACCGCGCGTCTCTGGGGCCCAGGGTGCCGATGCTCACACCAGTGACGTCTCGGTTTTGTCAGTCACGTGACGTTCAGAATAGGATTCAGAATGCCACCCACACGCTACCAGAAGAGGCTAAAGCACAGTCTCAGCCGACCACAGTCCCCGGCCATCGCCCAGGGGGTAGTGGCGTGGTTACCCCTCAGAGCAGTCACCCCAGTGAGGAAGACGTGGCATGCACACACGGGGACCTGCCTGCAGCGTAACGGTGCAGAGCTGGGAACAGGCCACGGGCAACCTGGTGGCGAGTTAGGGAGCCTCTCGTGGAATTGGGCTGAGCACCCAGCTGCTGCCTTCGGGGTGAGGCCTTTATAAAGGACCTGGTGTCTCTGCGATCTTCTGCAGGCAACTCCCCTGGAAATCAAGACCCTGTGGTGTTTCCCCCTCTGGCCTTGTCTACCCTGCATATTTTGAAACCATGCTTCTTTAATTCAGTTAGCAGCAAAATGAGTGCAGAAGCTTATTAAAACCACAGATACTTAGAGACATATTGTTGGAGAATCTGATTCACAGGCGAAGGTGGCCCAGGCATCTGCATTTCCACTAAGGTTCTTGGTGAGTCTCGCATGGATGGTTAAGAGACCACGTGTCGAGAAACACGGCCCTGGACGAGGAGTCTGAGTGGCCCTGATGGGAGATGTCGCAGGTCGGCTCGTCTGGAGTGTAGATAGGAGGGCGTGTCTGGGGTGGGTGGGTGGAAGGGGGCAGGTGGGCAGAGGAGGTGGGGCCACACAGCCAGCCCCCAAGGGAGCTGGGCGGGGTGGCCCTTCGAGGTGTCCAG
Source organism: Bubalus kerabau (assembly GCF_029407905.1). NCBI lineage: Eukaryota > Metazoa > Chordata > Mammalia > Artiodactyla > Bovidae > Bubalus > Bubalus kerabau. The sequence goes on along the minus strand of NC_073631.1, from coordinate 121,155,376 downwards.
AGCTGGAGGCAGGGGCAGGGTCAAGGGAAGGGGCCGTGTTGCTCTGCCAAGGACAGAGGCTGCTCCCAGAAGGAGCCGTGACCTTGATCAGGGCAGCGTGCCTGCCGAGATGATTCCCAACAAGTCAACGCGAGGACCATCTGCAGGCAGCCCTCCCCAAAGTGGGGGGTGAGGGTCTGCGTCCTGATGCAGATCTGGGCAGTGCACTCACATCCATCACAGTGTGGCGGGTGGAGTTTGGGATTCCCACTGGACCACACTTTCTTCCTCCCTGAGGCTTCATTCCCTCCCTCTCTTCAGCTTCTCTCAGGCTCAGATTTTCTTAGTTTAAAATACAGCACCCTCTTCCCTCCACAATATTCCCTGCAGCATCTCCTCTTGATCAACTGCAAGTCAGCATCCTTATTCCTCCTGTGATATTCGTTATTTATCATGTTACTTGTTTATTTGACCCCAGTACAACCCTGTTTTCTCAAGTCAAGAATTTAAGTCATTAGGGTCCAGACCTGAGTTCTGTATGAGGACATGGAAAGCCTGGTCCCTTTGGGAGTAAGCCCGGAGGAGACGCTTCCCTGAAAAGCTGTAGGGCTTGGGCTGACCTGGACAAACCGCATCCCAGGAGTGACCGCGAGGAGGGACCTGGTGAACGCTGCTGACGTGCTGGGGTCCCAGGAGACTAAATGGGCAGCTTGTCTGCTGGGTCACCTTATGCTAAATCCAGCTTGAGTCATTGACAGAAATAATAAAATGAGGCATCTGTGGATTCAATTAAGCATAAGGGAACCCTGATGGGCACACGCAGGAGAGGCTGAGAGTTAATAACCCGTGAGCATGCCAAGGAAGAAAACAGGGACTGAAAGCAGATTAGCGAGCGGTGATTTGTGTTAGAAATGAAAGCTCCCATTTCTGGACGTTCGCGCACCTGACGGGTTTCCTGGTGTCCTCCAGCATCACTTCCTTCTGCTCCTCCATCCAGTCAACACGCATCGCCCGAGGATATACCATGCCATGGGCCCCCGTAGGGACTGCAGATCCTAGACACGGGAAGGGTGGGAACTGAGAAAACAGTAAGGGAAAGCTCAGTGCCCGCGTGTGGCAGCCAGTGCTGCTTAGGTCTTGAAAACTGCCTTTACTTGTTCAGGGTCTTACTTCATTTTAGAGCATGCTGAGGATGCAGATAGCTGCGTTAGCGCCACATGCTTATTCTGTAGATGAGGGGACAAGGGCAGCAGCATTTACACAACCTCCTTGTCACACACGTCCTCCGGGACAGACCAGGACAGACGGCAGGATTCCTGCTGCCGTGTCTGCACAGCACCAGGCTGCCTACCCAATTGAGCCCGGAAGGGAAACCTCCCGGGAGTTGTCAGTGAGACAGGATTCCTTGTGGCCATGGTGGGCTTGGGTCAAGTTCCTACAGGAAAGGGTGTGTAATTATTTCATCCCTGTAACCCTGATAGCACTTAGCATCAGCAATCTTGCATTATTATTTCTTTTCTGCAGATGTGTCCTAAATCCTCTGTGCTATCGTGAGTCCAAAGGGTCAGAGGGCGTGACTCAGCTCCCACCCAGGTCAGCCCTGGCATGTGGGTGCCCAGTGGTGGTCACGGGCAGAGGTAAGGTGTCTTAATAATCAGTCTGCACACAGCATTAGCAATGTTGTTAATGGTTGTAGTAGACACATGCTTGAGGATGGGGGTCGTCATGGAGAACAGTTGGAAAGCCGTCAGGGATACTCAGCAGGAGGGCACCCTTGAAGGGCAGCAGTCTTCACAGGGAGACATCCAAGTAAAGACAATTAGTCTGTAAGAGCCATGTACATATTTTCAACAGATTCCAAAAGAAAAGAAGAAAGCTCGGAGTGAGCGTGTGTGTGTGGACGCGGCTGCCTGCTAGCTTTACCATGGTTTCCAAAGAATGCCTTTAGTAAATGGAGACGTTGCAGGTCCGACCTGCTTAGTTTCAGCATTGTGGGCAGACTCACAGCACTTCCATCCTCCACTCTTTCTGATGTTTTCCATCTCTCCCTCTCTCCAATCCTATGTTACATGTTGGCCGCGAGATAACAGAAAAGGTTAACTTCGCAGTGATCCATAATTACAGAGAACCAAAGTTACTCCATGCCAGAGTAACGAGATTAACACCTTTTTGACAGAATTTAATAATATGGTTTTATAATATTTAATTTTGTTCAGAAAATATCTCCCAGTAGGAAGCCTTTTTTCCTTTACTTACCTAAACATTATTTCTTTAAAACAATTTCCTGGCACAGAGAATTTATTATGTAGACGTGTGATCTGGTTCTTACGGGCCCTGGGGGGAGGGATGGATTAACGTCGAGCTACTTTGGACATTCAGCTGAGTTTGACAAGCGGAGTCATCAGCCTGCTGTAAATAACGGCAGTTACATCCGGATTTGCCTCATTTTAAGGATGATGGACGAAAGGGAACATCGTTTCTCTCAGATAATAAGGATTCTACTTCCACTTCCTTTGCACTGAGGTTGGAAGCAGTTGGCCACGTTAATCTGTCTTCCCCGTGGGCCTCAACAGTCTCACTGCATGTCAGAGCATTTCTGCTAAATGACCTAATTACTCACTTTAACACCTCAAACAGTGATTTGCATCAATAGGAAATTCCTGGTGGAATCTTCTTGCTAAAGTTCTGCTGGTAGAACCAGTGAACGGGATTTGGTTCTGTCGACTCTCTTCCTATACGGCTGGAGTGGACTCTTCCTAAAGAGGAAAGAAGGAAGGAATTCCACTTTCCTCAAACAATCATATTAGTAGATTGAACAGCCTTTCATCAGTCTTTAAAAATTATTTCTTTAGAAAGAGCTAAACAGAACGTCCTCAGACACATTGCACAAAAGGGAAACACGAGTTTCTGGATTCTCCCTTGGCCAGAGTCCTGCCTCCTTGCCCCTTCCTCCCTCTGGTTCCCACTGTGCTGGAGGAGGTGACCTGGTGAGTAATGATGCCTGAGGGGCCACCCTGGAGACGTTGGCTGGGCAGGTGCAGGAGGACCTCGGCTCCAGCTCTGAGCTGGTCATCACTGAAGGTTGGGATCCAGATTCAACGTTTCTTCCCCACCCATCTTTCCTCCCAAATTGCTCATCAGCACGTAGCCCCATGAAGAAGGCTGAGCACCAAAGGACTGATGCCTTTGAACTGTGGTGCTGGAAAAGACTCTTGAGAGTCTCTTGGACTGCAGGGAGATCAAACTAGTCAATCTTAAGGGAAATCAACCCTGAATATTCACTGAAAGGACTGATGCTGAAGCTGAAGCTCCAATACTTTGGCCCCCTGATGAGAAGAACCGATTCATTGAAAAAGACCCTGATGCTGGGAAAGATTGAGGGCAGGAGGAGAAGGGGACAACAGAGGATGAGACGGTTGGATGGCATCACCAACTCAATGGACATGAGTTTGAGCAAGTTCCAGGAGGTAGTGAAGGACAAGCAAGCCTGGTGTGCTGCAGTCCATGGGATCATCAAGAATCAGACACAACTTAGGGACTAAACAATAGCAACCACGTGGCCCCACAGAGAGGTTCAGATGCAGTCATCTCAGAGGGAAAACTCCTGTGAAGAGGTCAGAGCTGGAGAGAAAAGGGATGAAAGACAGGCTGGTGGTCCTGGGGTGATAGACTGGGGCGCAGCTCACCTGTAGGACAGGATGCGGAAAGCTTTGAGTGCCTTCTCTTCCTCATCCTCCCGAAGCCCCCCAGTCAGGCTCTGTCCACACCGACGTTCAACCAAAGAGCCATCAGAAGAGGTCCTGCAAGTAGTAAGGGGCAGGACCAGCTTCTATTCCAAGGAGAGTGAAATAAATATGGACAGTCGATGAACAAACGCATCTAGTAATTTCTGTATTTGAATCCAGCCCTTTGAGGGGGTCCTTGCTAAGTGGGGTGGTGGGCGCTGTGCTGAGCCTCGGCCCTTCACAAGCCAGATGCACAGCTCAGCCAGCCTCTCTACCCGGCCACCAAGAGGGGCCCCAGAGGGGAGACTCCTGGGGGCAGAGTGGAAGCTACACGGTGCTCACATGGGGACCACCGCCTGTGGCTGTTGGGCTGGCTGTGCTGGAAACGACATCAGCCTCGGCGAGAAGGACCTGTAACGCTGCGCTTCCTGATACAACCGATGTTGACACAATGTGTATTGCCCCCCAAGTTAAAACAGTCAAGGTGTTGACTGTACCTAAGGAGGAGCCGAGGAAAGGTTAGGTGTAAATGCCGGACAAGCAGACCCTTCCTCTTGCCAACACACATAAGTAGGCCTTAGTGACCCTCATTTGATGACTCAATAGTTAGAACTTGGCCACTTCCTCAGCTGAGCCCCAACCCTACCTGTGACATGACTGCTATGATTTATGACTCAAAAGACCTTGTGTGGAGCAGCATTTTGTAGTTCATGAGAAAGTGGTAGATTATGATTTCTATAGGGCTTCCAAAGGGAGCTCCTGGATGTCCTAAGAGGGGGCCCTAGAGGGTAACTGGAAGGACTGATGCTGAAGCTGAAGCTCCAATACTTTGGGCACCTGATGTGAAGAGCCAACTCATTGGAAAAGACCCTGATGCTGGAAAGGATGGAAGGCCAAAGGAGAAGGGGATGACCGAGGATGAGATGGTTAGGCAGCATCACAAATTCAATGGATGTGAATCTGAGCAAACTCTGGGAGATAATGAAGGACAGGGAAGCCTGGTGTGCTGTAGTCCGTGGGGTCACAAAGACTCAGACATGACTGAGCGACTGAACGACAACCCAGAGGGTAAAGGAGTGTCCAGAGCAGGATTCTAGGAATAATCCCTCCCATCTGCAGGCTCAGTGGGTCTGTTTTTATGTTGGGCTTCCCTTCGAGGTTTCCTCTGAAGAGTGTGGTGTCTTTGATGAGTCCAGATTTCATGACTTGCTTGAAGACAGGAGATGGAACATTTTATCTGAAGTGTCTCTTAGCTTCTGCATGCTCTCCTGTCCTGAGGGCAGTTTTCCAGTGAACTTAGGCCCCAACCTGCCAGATATCCTTCAGGAAGCATCATACTGCTGCTCTTATGTGACTATTATCTCCCAGCCACGTATTCTGTGCACACATGCCCTGGATACCAGAGCAGAAGCAGGAGCCAGCTGGGGTGAGTGAGGAGGACGCAGCAAAGTGGCCTTCGCTGCTCTCTTGGAGGTAGTTTTGTGCACGTGTAACGTACCATTGCTCGAATTTTTATTGGGGTATAGTCGATTTACAATGTTGTATTAGTAAATTTGCTCTGCTGTACAGCAAAGTTACTGTTACACACACATACACGTTCTTTTTTATATTCTTTTCCATTATGGCTTACCACAGGATATTGAGTATACTCCTAGTATACTCCACAGCAGGACCTTGGTGTTTATCCGCCCTATATATAATAGTTTGCATCTACTGATCCCGAACTGCCCACCTTGGCAACCACAAGTTTGTTCTCTATGCGATGAGCCTGTTTCTGTTTTGTCGATAAGATCATTTGTGTCCTATTTCAGATTTCACATGTAAGCGATATCATATGATAGTTGTCTTTGACTGCCTTCACTTAGTGATAATCTCTAGGTCCACCCATGTTGCTGCAAATGACATTACTTCGTTCTTTTATGGCTGAGTGGTATTCCACTGTATATGCATACCACACCATCTTGATCCAGTCATCTGTTGGTGGACATGTCTTGACTGTTGTGAACGCTGGTGCTGTGAGCATTGGGGCGCATGTATCTTTTTGAATTGTAGGTTTGTAGGATATATAGGGAAATGGCAACCCACTCCAGTGTTCTTGCCTGGAGAATGCCAGGGACGGGGGAGCCTGGTGGGCTGCCGTCTATGGGGGTCGCACAGAGTCGGACACGACTGAAGTGACTTAGCAGTAGGATATACGTGCAGGGGTGGGCTTGTTGCATCATAAGGTAACTCTAGTGTTAGTTTTTTTGAGGAACCTCCAGAATAGTTTCCACAGCCGCTGAACCAGTTTACATTCCTTCCAACAGTAAACTACTTGTGTTTTTAATAGAAAAGGTCATATGAATCTAAGGTAATTCCATCACTGAACAGTTTTTATCAGTGGTGATTAATGAGTCATGATCATGATCACAGTAATACCCGTTACCTTTAGTGACATAAATGCCTGTTGTTAGGGGTATTACTAATCATCCCAACAAAAGCAGTGTCCATTTAGTGCTTACTAAGTGCCAGGCACAGTTCTAACCACTTTGTTGTTACAACTCATTTGATCTTCCCGGCAATTCTTTGAGATCAGTACTACTAATAACTCAGGTTTGTAGACGAAAAACC